>NC_068313.1:9385602-10130602 GCF_025860055.1 Xyrauchen texanus | reverse complement strand
ATTATAGTAGACATTTCACTAGTGCCTGATTTTCAGAATGGCTCTTAAAAGCGTGAAATGGAAACTTTTATACATCTCTATGTGCTGTTTACATTTTAAAAAAGCATGCTTTTATAGTTTGTGTAAATAAGTTCTCAAATTCTGAAATGCCATTTGGAATTGTAATTTTTTTTTAATAAACATTTATTATGCAGTTTTAATGTTTATGTATTGTAAATTATTCTTGCTTTAAATATGACGAATGACTATAAATATAAAGGGTTTAAAATGTTTTTAAAACTTTTAAAATAAAGCCAAGGGTAAGGTTCCTGGGCGGGGCTATATATGATATGCTATTAATCCCGCCTCCCGTACGAGATTCATCCAATCAGAAAGGACGGTGTACGTTTGAAACTGCCAGTGTCAGACAATTACAGACTTTATTGCTTACAGCTGTATACAGGGTCGAAGTTTCGTTTTCAGGCGAAAAAATCAGAAATATTTTCATCCTACTTTTTGGATTACTTTTTTGTATTTTTTAAAAATTAATCAGTATTATAAGGACTGTTGAAGTATATTACAGTCGAATATTCGTATTTCTGATCAATGGACAACATTTAACAATTGTTTTTAAATCCAAACGGAAACGTGTTGGTAAAATGTGCATGTGGTTTTAACCGGAGACTGGAGAACGTCTTTGTTTATTTGTTTTAAGTTTTTAAAAACAGGCTCGCTCACACAATGGCGGATGGAGCTGTCTTTGGATCGGGTCTAAACTCAAGTTGTCTGACCTCGCGAGTAAAGAAAGTCAACAACAATAGTATGCCAATACCAGCGAACATGCGAAGAAAGACTCGACAGAGTAACAGGAGGGACATTCATAACCGGGTATGATCGACATGGCACTTCATCCTGTTTGTATTTGACGTCCAGGAGTTTAAACCAGGCCAAACAAACGCATCGTTTTAGAAACTAGTCTTCCTGTTTTCATTTTCATATACTGATCAATGCAGCATAAACGCGCCTGACAAATATGTATGAATAATTTACTTTAGCTCTATTATCTAATTGTTTTGTTTGCATCATCCATAAAACAAGTCATGTTATTGCATTCTGATTGCAGGTTGTCTTGGAGAAAGTTTTAGGAATCACTGCTTCAAACAGTAGCGCTTTAACCTGTGACCCCAACTCTGGTTTAGTGGCATATCCTGCAGGGTAGGACTATTTCTGTGTTCTTATTCCCATCAAATAAGATTTACGCAAAAATACACTTGTGTGGGACACTGTGTTTAGCTATATTTGGACATTAAAGGGATGGGTCACGACAAAAATACAAATTCTGTAATTTACTCGCCCTCATGTCATCCCAGATGTATGACTTTCTTCTGCAGAACACAAATAAGGACATCTCCGCTTTGAACATCCATACAATGCAAGTGAATGGTGACCAAAACTTTGACGCTCAAAAAATACATAAAGCAGCATAAAAGTAATCCATTAGACTCCAGTGGTTAAATCCATGTATTCAAAAACAAAATGATTGGTGTGAGGAACCGGTCAAAATTTGTCCTTTTTTACTATACATCTCAATCTTTGACCAGCCCCGGCCAGTAGGTGGCAGTGTGCACCAAATAATAGCCAAAAAACAAAAGAAGAACGTAAAGGGGACAGACAAGATTTATAGTAGTAAAAGAAATGCATAAAAAAAAATGACAAACATATTTCTCACCCACACCTATCATATCAGTTCTGAAGACATGTAATCCATATGACTCCAGTAGTTTAATCCGTTTATGCTGATTTTGTGCTTTTTGGAGCTTTAAAAATGAAGCTAAGAAGTCTTTTTTTTTTCATTGTTTGGGAAAAATTTCCAATAGCAGTAAATGAAGACTGATGCTAAAAGCATTCTGCCTTACATTTCATTTTTTATTTGAACAACATGAGTGTGAGTAAACAATGGTAGTTTTTATTTTTGGGTGTGCTATTCTTGCCAGCCACACCAAAATGCGTATGAATTTCAATACATTAGATAACACAACATCAAATGAAATGGCATTTATTTTAATCAAAAATAATAACACAAACTCATGCTGTTTGTTTACTTTTTACAGGGAGCTTTTAACACTTGAATGGATCTGGATGCCCAGACAGCTGTTATAATAGCTGCCAAATATTCTATACAAAAATGTATAATTTTTTTTATGGACTGAAGAGAGCAAATTTGCTCTAAGCAATTTCATTTACTCAATGTATCGTAATGTGTAATTTCAAGAAATGGAGACCCAACATGTATGGCTGTGCGACCCAATTTGCAAGCGTTACGTTATGTCCAGAATACTAAAGAACTATCATGTGAAATTTTAGTAGTGGCTCCCATAATTCCGGAGCCGCGGTAAATTGCCAGAAGTTTTTTGCTTTGTGTGTGTAGGTGCCACTTGGTTTGTTTTTGTTATATAACACAATGACAATCATACATTTACTTCAGCTTAAGTGGGTGCTATTTGACTCCTAAGTCAAAAGAACCAAATAAATTATATTTTGTATATAGCAAATGAAGCCTATTTTTATGGCCATCTAGATTTTTACATTGCGACATTATTATACCACAATATACACACTTGTATTGTTTAGAACCATTTTTCAATACCAAATAAGGGTTATTTGCCTAGTGACAATAGCATAATCCGTTCTGGTACTAAATGGAACCGTTTTTTAAAGGTTTCATAATGAACCATTCTTTGAAAATGCTTTATAGAACCTTTTGATGCATTGCTTTTTTTCCTCCCTCTATATATCTGCTCCTATAAAACATTTAGAGCCTTAATTATGGGTTTTCTGGAAATGTAAACAAATATTTAAAAGCAAGGAATGTGTATCAATTAAGTATTTTATTTTCTATTAAAATTAAGAAAAAATACAGCAATCAGTTGAATACATTAACGAATGATTCTGATTAATTCCAAATGCTTAAATCACTCACATTAATAAATACATAATGTGAAAAGTAAAGAAATACATATGCAAATGAAATGGTAGCCCACTACATTGCTCCACACATGAAGATTGGAATAGAAACATTTTCTCCATACTGGCAACAAATCCTTTAAAGGGATAGGGCACCCAAAAATGAAAATTCTCATCATTTACTTATCCTCATGCCATCCCATATGTGCATGACTTTTCTTCTGTAAAACACAAATAAAGATTTTAAGAAGAATGTTTCAGCTCTGAAGATACTCACAAAAATCCAAATTTAAAATCCACAAAGTCAGCATAAAAGTAATCCATAAAGCTCAAGTGGTTAAATTAATGTCTTCTGAAGCGATATCATAGGTGTGGGTGAGAAACGGACCAACGTCCTTTTTCACTAGAAATCTCTACCTTTGATCAGCCTCTATCAAAATGTGTTGACATGCATGAAGAATGCAAATCGCCAAAAAACAAAAGATTGTGGAAGTGACCGTGTAAGGTGATTTTAAAAAAGGACTCCAATATTGATCTATTTCTCACCTACACCTATCATATCATCTCAGAAGATATGGATTTAACCAATGGAGTCTAATGGATTACTCTTATTAGATTACTATTATCAGTTGCACAGAGAAAAACAGCGTCGATGATCATGAACTTCCTTTAAGATTATTAAATATATTTTCAAATCATAGATGGATTCAGGTTTGATTTGTGTCTAAATGTTAAGAAGCTCAAAGTAACAATTTATAATGATTGAATAAGAGGACAATGTTGGGATGAGAAAATGGACTTTACGCAATTAGTCATACAATTCCTTAAAACAGTAACCGCTTGTGGAAAGAACCTTCTTACAATTTACTGTGTATTTTTGGGGGGATTTTGATGACGTGAATGAAAATGTGATCTCCCCAACACAAACATTTACAGCCATAACAAAAGTGTTGGCCAACATTTTTTTGTTATTATTTTTAATCCCCTTTTATCCCAGTTTGGAATGCCCAGTTCCTACTACTTAGTTGGCCCTCGTGGTGGCGCGGTTACTCCCCTCAATCTGTGTCGTGCAGGACGAGTCTCAATTGTCTCCGCTTCTAAGACAGCCAGTCTTATCATGTGGCTCACAGTGCATGACACCATAGAGACTCCACATGTGGAGGCTCATGCTGCTCTCCGCGATCCACGCACATCTTCCCACACTCCCCATTGAGAGAGCGAGAGAGAACCACTAATCGTGACCACTAGGAGGTTACTCCATGTGACTGTACCCTCCCTAGCAACATTGTGAAATTTGGTTGCTTGGGAGACCTGGCTGGAGTCACTCCGCACACCCTGGATTCAAACTTGCGACTTCAGGGGTGGTAGTCAGCATCAGTACTCGCTGAGCTACCCAGGCCCCCGTTTGTCCAACCTCTTAAATGTTTGCACCCAAACAGCACATTTACGATAAACTGTAAACTTTAAATTCGCCACGGTTTCAATTTCAAAGACAGCGAGTGAAGCGAAATAACCAAACCCGGACTACCATGTAACTGAGCTGATGGAAATTGTTGTCCCTGATAACTATCCTGCTACTAAAAATGACTAGTTTCTCAAACGTTTTAGTGACATAGAAATAATATCTAAAGTTTACATGTGAAGAGTGTGTTGACAGTCTGTGAAAATGGTCGGTCGAGCTGCCAGGACTCTAGCGCTGCGAGTCAACCAATCCCATGGTGGCTTTGAAAGAATTTGACCATTATGTTACAAAACCAAAGGGTGGGAATAAAGAACCCTAATCCCAGCGCAAAGAAACATTTAAGCACAAAAGCTTTCTTCAGGAAGATATGGTTCTAAATAGAACTATTAAGGTCAGGAAAGAACCTTTCAAGAACCAACAGAGAATCATCTTTGAAAACATTTGCTATGGTAAAGTAAAACGTCACGACATGGTAGGGTAACGGTAATGAGATTTGTGTTGTAAAATGTGCTTAAGTGCTTTTAAATGTCTAAATGCAAAAATCTTAATGGTCCTAAATGATTCAATGTTAAATATGACCAGGACCCGCCTTGACCAGTTTCATGAGATTCACCCAAGTGTCCAAATACTTTTAGGGGCTATTGTAATGGGCTTAATTCTCTGCAAACTAATGCTGTGGTGTTGTTTCAGTTGTGTCATTGTTATCCTGAACCCCAAGAAAAACAAGCAGACTCACATATTCAATGCATCCAGGTAAGTGACACTGGTATTGTCATGTTTAGTTCCATGTCATACATTGTACTAAAAGTCCAAATCATGTGTTTGTTTCCCAGGAAAACATTCAGTGCATTGGCTTTCTCGCAGAATGGAAAATATTTGGTCACTGGTGAGGTAAGTGCTCCAAGATGTTTGAGGGTGAAGCCAGTGTTAAAAACCTTCTCTGTGGTGCTTGTATGGGGCAAACTATCAGTGATTAATATGTTGAAGTGTGTGTGAAAGTGTGAGTTTATTGTGTATTTGACGTGGTAGAGGAGGGATTTCTTTTAGTTGTTCATGCATCTGTCCTGAGTGTTCCATCACATTCCAGCTCCTCTGGTTGCCATGGTGAGGCCTAGTGTGTCCCAACTTGGTAAATCAACAGAGAATCGTTATAGTGATGACAGATCACACATACTCAAGCTTTTTTTTTTTTTTAGGCAGTTGACAAATAATTGTGCAGGAGGGATTGGCAAAAGTTATTTAAAGGAATAGTTCACCCCAAAATTTAAATTCTCTTACCCTCATGCCATCCCAGATGGGTTTGACTTGCTTTCTTTTGCTGAACACAAAGATTTGTAGAAGAATAGTTCAGCTCTGTTGTTATTTACAATGGGAGAGATCGGGACCAAATTTTGAATCTCCAAAATACACAAAGGCAGCATTAAAGTAATTCTGGAATTGACTCAGTGGTCAAATCCATGTCTTCATAAGCGATGCGGTAAGTATGGGTGAGAAACAGATCAATATTAAAGTCCTTTTATTATTAATCTCCACTTTAACTTTCTTCAGTTTTTGGCAGTTTGCATTGTTCATGCATATTGCCACCTACTGGGCAGGGAGGAGAATTTATAGTAAAAGGAATTAAATATTGATCTGTTTTTCACACACACCTATTGTATCACTTCTGAAGATCTGGATTTAACCACTGGAGTCTTATGGATTACTTATGCTGCTTTTGTGTATTTTGGAGCTCCTAATTTTTGGTTCCCATTCACTATGTGTGCATTGTATGGACCAAAAGAGCTGAGATATACCTCTGCTTTTGTGTTCAGCAGAAGATGGTAAGTCACACATCTGGGATGGCATGAGGGTGAGTAAATGATGAGAGAATTTTCGTGTCTGCTATCCCTTTAATATTACTGCAGCTGCATTTAGCTGAGTGTTAGTCAGCAGTTAAACTTGTGAACAGCACATGTTGTCCTACATTCTGACATGGAGCGTTATTTATTGGTGGCTTCTGCTTTCCACTCATGCTTTTTCTCATCTGACCCAACACAAGGAGAATAAAACATGCTGCTGTTCAGAATACCATACTACAAGAACTATATCTGCAGTATTTATCTTGTAAACATGAATTATTGTATGCACTGCATACTTGCATATTTGCCAAAATACCATATTTATTTCTGAGGCCATAACTGGACATCACTCGCTAAATTAAACATGCAATGTAGTGAGGTCATGTCACAACAATGAAGCATACTACTGCTAGATACCTTTATTTTTTTAGTAGTGAGTACTATTTTGCATCCTGTTTTAAATAAAATAGTATGTAGTACACATTGCAGTTCCATTCCGATAATGACGTTAGCGATTCTGTCTCTTTTCTTGCCTATTTTATTCATCTGTTCACTCTCTATCGCTGATGATTGGCAGAGCGGGCACATGCCCTGTGTTCGGGTTTGGGACGTGGCAGAGCGGACACAGGTTGCAGAGGTCCAGTGCCATAAGTATGGTGTGGCATGTGTATCTTTCTCCCCCAGCGGAAGCTATATTGTGTCTGTGGGATACCAACATGACAGGACCGTCAGCGTCTGGGAGTGGAAGGTAGGTAATGAATGACAGCCACCTGTTTGGCTTCCAGTGATAGCTGTTTCTAGTCCAAGAATAACCAAGTGTTATGATTTATGATTTTTTCTTCACTGTTAGCCTTGTGGGTGTCTAAACTCTTAACACACTTTTACACTCCCTGTACTTTGTGAAGTCATGCAAATTCCTACCATACTGTCCTTTCCCACTACATCTGAAATTCTGTATTGTGCTTAAGGGTGCTTTCACACTTTGTTCAATTGCTTTGACCGATCCGGAGTTAGTTTCCTCCTCTCCTCTGCCACCACTGGTCTCTGTTCACATCGTACTTTTTGGGTCCGAACCGCGGTCTAATGTCCGATGTCGTTCTAAATGTGAGTACAAGCGGCAGATGTATACCCCTGTAACTAGGTAACAACTCAATAAGACATCAGCTTCTCTGTGTTATTAAAGCATTAACCTCTTTGGATTTACCACCATTTGCATGCATGAAACGACACATGTGTTTATCAACCACGGATGTATTGAACGTGCAATGATGTGATTAATGTTAGCATTTGTTTGCCGCGAGCCCGCGGATGCATTGCAAAAGATGTGAGCTGCTCTGAAGGGGATTTATTTGGACACGCAGGTATGAGAAATTCATTCAGCCATAATAATTGCGATTGGAAGCCTGCAAAGTCATCACAAACGGTTCACTTCAGCGATTTGGTAAGATTGCGTTCACATCAGCAGCAAACCGAACTGGAGATCACATGAACCGTATCCTAGACCACCTTTTCAAGGGGTCTCTGGTGCAGTTCCTGGGTGCACACCCAAGTTCGGAAAACCGCGTTCTCATCATCCAGACGAAGCAAACGGTGACGTCATTCCAACCCGGGTGCACACCAAAAGTGCTAGTGTGAAAGCATTTCTAGTATTCTGTGGTGGAAATGACATTTTTACATTTTGGGATTAAACTGGCTGACTTCATGTATTTCTAAATACAGACCATTACATTATATTTACTTTTTGCTTTATTGGAAATGTTGGCCAGTTAAGTAGTTTGCTCATAAGTGATTAACTTAGATATGTCTTTGCTTCAAACATAAATTGTCTCATTTAATCTAAAAAAATGCCCTCCATTAACACGTTTGTTGTCTTGGATATCAAGTACACTAACCTGTGAACTTTATTAGGGGCAAATTTGTTTGGTGTGGTGGAAAAGATGCCAAAACCATAATTTTTGAAAAACATATTATGGGAATATATTTGAGCTTATGCAAAGAATATGGCATTCAGATGCCCCACATAAAAGTATATTTCAAGAGGGCCCTGGGTAGCTCAGTGAGTAAAGATGCTGACTATCACCACTGGAGACGCAAGTTTGAATCCGGGGAGTCAAGCCAGGTCTCCTAAGCAACCAAATTGGCCTGGATGCTAGGGAGGGTAGAGTCACATGGGGTAACCTCCTCCTTGGTCGCTGTAATGCAGTTCTCTCTCTGAGGGGCGCGTGGTGAGTTGTGCATGGATACCGCGGAGAATAGCGTGAGCCTCCACTCGCGCCATGTCTCCGCAGTAACGTGCTCAAGCCACGTGATAAAATGCATGGATTGACTGTCTCCGAAGCGGAGGCAACTGAGAGTCGTCCTCCGCCACCCGGATTGAGACGAGTCACTACACCACCAGTAGGACTTGTAGCGCATTGGAAATTGGCCATTCCAAATTGGGGAGAAAATGGGAGGAAAAAAAATCAACAATTTATTTTTATGTACATTTTTTATAAATTACAATATTAAGGGAAATAACAGTTATGAAATTGTGCAGCCGTTCTCTGTGTGTTTGCTAAGGCATGCATCACTATTGCTATCAAACTAGGGGTTAGTGATTTGACGGTAGTATAGTTTACTCCTATCAACACGGTATAAGTCCACTATACAAATGCGTATACATTTACCTGTTTTTCTTTTTTACTTTTAGAAAGGAACTGTTATTGCATCCAATAAGGTGTCCAGTCGAGTGGTTGCAGTCTCATTCTCTGAGGACAATAGCTACTTTGTAACTGCAGGGAGCAGACATGTCAGGTTCTGGTACCTTGATGCCTCAAAGGAGAGAAGGGTGAGACACTTAGCACAGGTTCAGCCTTGTACACGGCATAAAGGGATTTATTTATTTGTATCGACTTTGTACTGAAATACTGGTACTTTTGACATTCCCTCATTAGAATAAGTTTGCACAGTTTATAGTAACATGAGGGTGAGTGATGACAGAATTGTAATTGTTAGGTGACCTACCCCTGTAAGAATTTATTTTTATGCACTGATATAGCCACATCCAATTACTCAATGCAGTTTCCTGTGTCATCCTTCTGTATCTGTGGGTTGATTTTTTTTCTCACCACATGGTGCACTGAACCAAGTTTTTCTTTTTAAATATGAACAAAACTTTCCCATACTATTAAAGAATTTGACACCACCTTTTAGTTTGCTGTATTGAATGTGTTTTTGGTGTTTAAATGTCTAATTGGTGTACTGGTTTACAGGTGAACAGCACAGTACCTTTGATTGGTCGCTCGGGGTTGCTAGGGGAACATCAGAACAGTCAGTTCTGCGGTTTGTCTTGTGGCCGTGGCTCAATGGCCAGCAGCACATACTGCATCACACAAACCGGTCTGCTGTGTCAGTTCAACAGCAACAGACAGCTAGATTCCTGGGTTGATCTAAAGGCAAGTATTATTCTCTGCCTCATTTCACTTTGACATTTCACTGCCATATTAAATGCAACTTGAAGTCCTTGTGAATTGGCTTCTTTTGATACTTTTTAATTATTTTCTAATGATACTGGAAGTTAGGGCAAAACGTATTGAAGGGCTCATACTTTTTTTTTTTTTAGTAGCTGATTTGAGTAACAATCAGTCAAGCTACTCTCTTAAA
Source organism: Xyrauchen texanus (assembly GCF_025860055.1). NCBI lineage: Eukaryota > Metazoa > Chordata > Actinopteri > Cypriniformes > Catostomidae > Xyrauchen > Xyrauchen texanus. Next base: position 10,120,717 of record NC_068313.1, on the reverse strand, counting down.
GTTGTTGACAATACTAAAAGCTACTAACAAAAAGTAGGTAATGACATTGAAGCATTTAAAGGAGAAATTGGATATCTAAAAATATTATGATTAAATGTATGTATAAAATAGTGACCACTCTAGTGTTGCCACGGTGTTACCGGTTTTACTCTGTACAAGGGACAACACCAGTGTGAAGTTTTCTACCGGTGGAAACATTATCATTATAAATGGATCTTCTAATATCAATACAATAGCTTTTGAATAAAGAATAGTTGCCTTGCGACCCATGATTAATGAACCTAAATAACACATTGAAAGCCAGAGTTTCTTTACCAACATATCAAATTACACAGGCAGCAAAGTGCACTGACAGAAGATGTTTAATTGCAGGTAGCGAATATAATTTGCATGGTGGGTCAAGATGTCTCTGATTCGGAATGACACAAGAAATGCTGTTCGACACACAGACATGCGCTTGAAGAAACCCACTTTATTATATTTTTAAGAACATACGACAGAAAATCTATCTATACGCATGTCTGATACGCTGTTTGTTTGGAGGCGTGCAGTCTTGTAGAACACGCGCATGTAAAGGGTTCTCTTTCTTTGTCTAATTTTTTTTAGCAAGAATTGTATCTATGAGTGCTGCAAATGATCTCAGACATCTCTGCTCAGGAGGTGCTCTGAGTTCAGTTTGCTTTATTTCCACAGAGCAGTTCGTTGTGAACGCAACTCTACAGGGATTTATAGACTATATCTGTGATTTTAAATCCTAAATTAAAACAAACACATTCACCTCGAACCATAATTTATATTTTAATGATTATCATCGTTATAATGATTGTTTACATTTTGAATTGTTTTAGTTTATTTTAAATTGTATTAGTAATTTTCCGCCTTTGTCACAGACTGATATTTGCGTGATGGTAAAAAAAGGTGGTTATACATGTTTTTTTTTACCACCATTATTTTAAATGCTTTTATGTTTCGTTTGAAGTGCTAACTGATTTTGGTTTGAGTTTCATTTAAATAAATTAATAAAATGTTCTATGCAAAATCACTAAAGCAAGAATATTAGCTGATCCCTCAGCTGGGGGGTTGATGATGTAATTGGATATTGATTTATATATAAAAAAAAAAAATAATTAATAAAAATATTGTGACTGGTAGAGAATGCATGGATGAAGTAGGCTAGTTTCCAAACTGTTGAAAAAACATATTTCTAAAAGTTGAACACAATTTTAATTGTACTTATTTTTTTTTTGTTTAATTGAAGTTTTTAGTTATAATCAATAAATTAAGTTCAAAGTTTGAAATCAAGCTGCCTTGCATTATTGTGTAGGTTATTGCTTAACGGAAATTACCACATAGTACCACCTAGCGTCCAACCAGCTGTAATACTGATGTTAGTCAGTGTCAACTTGAGCACCGCACCGGTGTGATAATTATGATGCCATGGCAAATCTAGACCACCCATGTGAGATGAAGAGTTCAGTCATATCCGTGACCTTATAAAAGCTCTTATTCTACATATGGCAGGGTCTCCTCGTGGGGGCAGCCATGTTAGAATCACATGACCAGCTGATTTCTACTGTCAGAATTAACTGTCCTCTTATTGGACACTTGCATTCATGGATTAAATGAATCCTGGTTTACTGTGCATAGTGAATTTCTACAATGGCACTGGTAACTGAAAACTACTGTTTTAATGCAGCTTTCAGGCCACTAGGTGTCACTAAGCCAATGTAAGTCACTTCAACCTTTGGTTTACCCAGTATTACATGAGAGCTTGAACATGTTTGATAATCCCTCGACTCCATTGCTGCATTTGCAGTGTGGCGAATGTAACATTTTATGACAATACACTGCTACTTGATGGACGGTGTAGCTTGTTATTGGAAAACCTACACTATTGTGAAAAAAGCTGAGTTACACTTTAAATGCACTTAAGAAAAAGGTTTATTCCAGGGTTTTTGCAGAAAGCAGCGTTCTGAAAGGTCAATCAAATGGGAATGCCGTTTATCTTGTGCCGCTTAAGGGATTAAGAGAAATCAGTGTAACACACCTAGGTTTCTCCCTGAGAATACAACTTATGTGGTCATGTAAACGCATAATCGGCGCTCTTGTAGGTTTTTGAGTGCGCATGTGCATAGACCCGAAGCCGCCTCCAGGCACCACCATTTGCGCCATTTAGAATTTCAGCCGCCGCCAGCCAATAATTTCGTAAGCCAAATTGAGCCGCCATCTGAAAGTTTGGCTGAGCCGGCTAGAATTATTTGCATCAAATAATAATTCTATCACATAGAGACATACACACACAAAATATATAAACAATACACGAGATATATTTTCCCACTGGATTCATAACAGCACAGTCTTGTGCTCGTTGCTACGATACACAGACTCGCGGTGAATTGACGACCAATTAAAATTGCTCGTTTTCCGTACAGAAGAAGCGATGCATTTTTTTCTCGCACTGAGGTGAAATGGCGGAAAGAAGCAAGCAAGGTAATTTTGATCTCACTTCTCACATACTTTCCTAATTCCTACTTTTTTTTTTTAACTTAGGCCTACCCAGACTTTTGTTAAATCTTCAGGGCACGGTTGCACAAACACCTGAATCAAAGATTGATGTTATGAACCAAATATTCTGGAACGGAGAGATTTATAGCACTGAACGTGATATTACTGCAGTAACAAACCACTGTTTCCACATTGCTAATTCACGACTCATTCTTCAGTGTACATTGAAGTGAAATGTGCAAAACTTTGTCCAAAATAATACTGATAACAGTGTGTGTTTATATTAAGGCGAGACACGGCAGGCAAAAACATCTTTTTTTTTTTTTTTTACTGGTCAATTTTGAGATTTTTGGATATTTGTCTTCAATAACATGTCGTCTTTCAGACTTGTGGTGAAAAAAAGTCCGAAATACACATTTAGGTCTTTATTTTACTACACTTCGTCTGTTTGCGTCTGTAGATTTCTCATAAATTCAACAAAAGTTTGCGTTCTTAATCAACATCTCCGCGATCTCTGCCGTCACCCTCTCATCACAGTATTGCATTTTGTAGAAATATAGTGTAAGCCATGCATTGCTTGGAAATATTGAGATCTAGTAAATCAGTATAACATAGACATCTGTAGACATGAAGTGGCAGCTTCAGCCATTTGCAGCTATGAAAAGTTTGGCGGCTGCAGCAGCCATTTAGGTTTTGGCTGAGCCGGCTAGCCAGCCAATAACTTCATCAGCCAGCCATTATTCTCAAAACAAATGGCTTCGGGCTCTACATGTGCATGAATGGACCGAATAACAAACATCATAGAATGAAACCCAACAACCAGTCAACACAGCAGAAAGAATTCAATGTTTCTGGGTGTACAGTGGGAAAAGCACATACACTAAATATACACCTAAAACTATACCCATTTACCGATGTAAGTTATACATGTTAAATACCGATGTAAAATATTGACTGTCCCTCACTTTTGGTGTTGCTTTTACATTGGGGGAATCCTGGAGTTTTGTGGAAACCCCAGTATTGCAGCACAACTCAGCTGCAGGTCGTGATAGAAAGTTAAGGAAGCAAACACCGCAACAACTCTAGATTATCTGGAAATAAAGCGAAGCAACTGAGAATAAAATAGCGACGTGTTCCTTCATACAATATTTGTTATTTACACAAGTGTCACGGGGAAATCTCTTGGAACATTTCTTGCAATAAACCTCTTTCTGGTGTCCATGGAAACGTATTCGGTGTCACGCTTCTGAAAAGTAGGTGTGGGTAAAAAAAGATTTTCTGATGAATTGCGATTTTTATTTTTTTTTAAATACTTTTGAACAATTTCTTAAAGGTATAGTTCACCCAAAAAATGTAATTCTCTTACATACTCACCCTCATGCCATCCCAGATGTGACTTTTTTTTTCCAGCAGAACACAAAGATTTTTAGAAGAATACTTCAGCTCTGTAGGTTCGTAAAATGCAAGTGAATGGGTGCCAAATTGTGCTTTTTGGACCATAAACATACTCATCATAAAATTAATCCTTATGTCTCCAGTGGATTAATGTCTTCTGAAGTGAAACACTAGTTGTGTGTAATCATACATGGATTCCTCATTCGGCTGGTTTGGATACTTCAACTGCAGTGCCATCTTGAAACTGTCAACTAGGAGAGCTGTTTGAATGATTGATTGAATGATTGAGGAGATGCCTCGGACAGATGCCTCTCTCAGACAGCTGCAAAACTGCTTTAGTATTGAAAAAGTATTGCTATCCATAGGAACAGCTGCTATTAAGGCATCTACGTATGAATATCTATGCAGAGGAGACTTACGTCATGTGGTGGGCAGTTTGAACTCTACCCTTGTCAACGTGCAAACCACAAGCTGGCCGGAAATAAACATTATTAGTAAAACATGTTTTAAATATTGGTCGTTCTTACACACACCTTGTGTTTCGCTTCAGAATTTGAGTTTCAAAAATGTGGCACCCATTCACTTGGATTGTATGTACAGCTGAAATATTCGTCAAATTCTTTTAGTTCTGCTGAAGAAAGTCATACTCGTCTAGGATGGCATGAGGGTGAGTACATTATGAGACTTTTCGTTTTTGGTTGAACTGACCCTTTAAATCCAAAGATCAATCTTTTACTCTTTGCAAAATCCTCCATTTACAATGTGACTCAAATGTATATATTTGGCAACTGGCTGGTAAAAATTTTGAATTTACTCACCGGTGATTGTGTAGGATAGTGGTGGAGTGTTCCTGGGTAAGATCCTTTCACTTCGTGTTGAGGGTATAAGTGGTGTGTGTCCAAAGACGAGATCCACATGACCCATTTGACATTTAAATAATTTCTCTCTTAATATCCTTTGTTCTTTACAGTCAGTAGTTGATCAAAAACAATAAAAAATAAATATTTAATTCTATTCATGCATCACACAGATCCGTTGAAGTCTCTTTCATTAGCATGCACCTATTTACAGAAATGTCAGTGTTTGCACGTGTTCAACAAATCAATGTAAATACTTGTAAATGGTGCAATCAAACTATAAACATGTAGCAAAAATAATATACATAATGTTATTTATTGATTTAATACATGGATTTGTTCATTTTTAAAAAGCCAAAATGTGACATGATGAAAAACTAAAGATTAAAAAAAAATACAAATATGTTTGTTATGTACAATACCTATTTTCTAGGTTCTCTGTATAATTGACAGTATTAGTTGGAATAGATATGAATCGATATTGAATCGGAGTCGAATCGAGAGTGTGTGTATCGAAATCAAATACATTAACCAAAAACAAGTGTTTGTTGGTGTTAGTTTATCTAATGTTAACAAATGCAACCTAATTGTGAAGTGATGCCAAGTAATTCTGAGCCTGCACTTAACTTGAATGTAACTGTAGCCCTACATGATACTGGTATTCAAGCAGTACAGGACATGTCTTAGAGAAAACTTTCACAATTCTGTTCATATAAGATTCTAACATGTAGTCAATACATTGTGTCTTTTGTTCTAGATGACATCAGCTCAGTGCTTGTCGGTGAGCGAGACGTTTATTTTTTGTGGATGTGCAGATGGTACGGTTCGTGTGTTCAGCCCACAAGATCTGCGTTACATCACCACTCTACACCGGCCCCACTGTTTAGGTGTGGATGTGTCACAGGGAACTCAGCCGGGGTAAGACATTTTCCATCCAGATGCACTCTAAACTATCACAGCTTCAGGTGCTGTAGATCGCAAAGTAGAAAAAATTTTAATACAGAAGCACTCTCATTGTGGAATAAGCTGAGCCGGAGCTGCCACTCCACTGAAGCAAAGCTTGTGTGACGAGCATCTTTAACCGGATATACCCCTGTGTTACATCTTTTAATGCAGTTATATTTAATGATTTTAACTATTAAAGCTTTAACGCATAAGGAAGCAGGCCATGTAAATAACTACAAACTCCGAAACTGGCATTTCTCTGTGCGGTCAGTGCCTCTTCTGAGTTGCACAAAGTTTCCTGATCTAGGGGAGAGATTGAAACTGCACCCGGCTGATGCACGCACTGTTGCAGGGATGCTCGTCCCTTGAGTGCGCGTGCTTGCTGCAGCTAGATTATAACGTGATTTTTCGTGACTTATTGATTCATAATATGTGTCACTGTGCATTTTTTTTTTATCATGAAGAATGTTGCCAATATGCCGCTTTTATTAAGAATTTTTTTTTGTTAGTTAATGATGGATTGAAGTGAACAAAGATGAGAGAGGGTAGTCTTTGTCCCATTATACACTGCAACAAATGTTTGATTTTTTTACTTTCCAATATAAATATCTAAAACACTTTAAAACAATGTACATTTTCTTTAGCATTTTCAATTTTCTTCTATACTGCAGAAGAAAATTGTTATCTGAGAAAGTTTAATATAATATTAAAAATAGTTATTTTAAATTAACAAAATCCTTAAAAAAAAAAAAAAAAGATTTGCATTCAAGATATTTAGACTTGCTTTTAGTGAATATTTCTTGAATATAAGTATTTTTTTCTTTACTGCACTCGCAGAAGTATGAAAAAATACACTTATACAAAATACACTTACATATATCTTGTGGATTTTTAGACCATTTTAAATGCAAAAACAAGACAAAAACATTTTCTTGAGTCTTAACGGTTTGTGTTCCCAGATCTCTGTTGCTGGATTATCAGTTGCTAGAGAATTTCATTTTGAATATAATCTGAGCTTTCACTTAAAGATTTTGTACGAGGTAAATTTGTTTACACACTTCAAAATATAAGGGTGGGACATACGTGGTATTGATGGACACTTCTCGAGGCCAATGGAGATACTTGTTAAACAGATATCCTGATTCAACATCTTTTCATTGGTCATTTCAATGCACAATTCAGGAGTAGGAAGAGGTAATTCGGCGCATTCCATCTATGGTAAAAGTAAAAATTGTCAGAAGTGGAGATGCGTGTTTTTCATCGGACAGCGTGACGCGATTATTAAAGTTTTTGAAAATGTTAGATTCGGTGTGCTTGTGGCTGTTCACATGGTCATCCAATAAACGGGTCTGTGTTTGTGAAAGAATCTGATTCGGGCACATTAAGCTGCTGTGTGAATGTAGTTTTGATAAAATATTTGCCGTAGGCTATTGAATTTAGGTTGAAATTTAACTGTATATAATTGAACTCTTAATGCAAGAAAACATTTTCAGTAGCTGTGTATATCAGCTACTCAACATTCGGCCTCTACTGTCTCTTGCTTGTCTGGACCGTGCATTCTCCAGACGACTCGTCAGCCACATTTCAAACAGTTTGTAATCAGTGTCTGGGCAAGTCATAGTACTGTGCACACTACAGCACCGTCAGTTTTGCAATCTGAGCTTTTTTGTCGCAGACCAGTCCCTAACATCAAGAGATGCGCTTGGAGGGCCTGGTTAGCGCAGCGAGTATTGATGCTGACTACCCCTGGAGTCGCAAGTTCAAATCCAGGGTGTGCTCTAGTAATTCCAGCTAGGTCTCCTAAGCAACCAAATTGGCCCGGTTGTTAGGGAGGGTAGAGTCACATGGAGTAAACTCCTCATGGTCGCGGTTAGTGGTGCTTGCTCTCAATGGGGCGCGTGGCAAGTTGTGCGTGTATCGTGGCCTCCGCATGCTGGGAGTCTCCGGTGTAATGCACAACAAGCCACGTATAAGATGCGCAAATTGACTATCTTAGAAGTGGAGGCAACTTGTCCTCCTCCACCCGGATTGAGGTGAGTAACCGCGCCACTACGAGGACCTACTAAGTAGTGGGAATTGGGTATTCCAAATTGGGAGCACTAGGCTTGGCAGTAAATAGTCTGTTGCATGTTCATGAGCGCTATGAGAGAAGCTTGTTCACATAACTTGCATTGTTTAAAAATGTATTGCCTTAATTCTTTTGATCGTAGATATTGAATATAATTGTTTTAACCATACCTGGTTACTATTTTTTTGTTTTGTGTGATTTAATTCAGTGCGATTTAATTGTATTAAATATAATGCGTTAAAAAAAAAAATTACGAAATTAATCGCAGTGCCCCCGGACCGTAATAAGCAAGATTCCAGAGAAATGCAAGCTTGTAGTACCACCGGTTTACTCCAGAGGGCAGTAAGTGAAACTACAGCTGTATGGGCAACGCACAGTTTATACCATAGACATCATATAGATAGACGCCCTATCGACCGCTTCTGCCTACTGGCGTGGACGTGCCGCGGCGCCGCCATCTTAGACCGGTCACCCGCTCCACTCAGTGTAATCTGTATGGCAGGTGCAATGAACTGTCAGCGCATTTAATTAATCATACCTCACTGAATACCGAACTGATTTTCACGCAGAGTTTTTTTGCTGCAAAGGTCATTCACGTAGCTATGATACAGGACACATGGTTCGGCGTATTTTAATATTCATAGTAGGCTTAACAGTAATATAATATTTATGTTTTGTTTTTTTTTTAGGCATTTGTTTGGTGCACACCCAGAAGCTCAGTATCCGGATACCCTGGCTTTAGCATTTGACCCTGTGACCAAGTACTTGACGTGTGTGTATAATGACCACAGTGTGTATGTATGGGATGTGCAGGACGTTCAAAACATCGGAAAGGTTTACTCTGCTCTGTACCACAGTGGGTGTGTCTGGAGTGTGGAGGTATGTTAATGATGGATGGTTTTATCTGATTGTATTCTGCCACTTTGAGATTATCTGCAGAGTAATATGGTGGGCATCTTCAAATCAGTTTATTGATGCATAAATGCTCTTTGCAGACCTACCCTGAGCCAGAGGACTCGTCAGTGGCGTGTTTATCTCCTGGTTCTTTCCTCACCTGTTCTTCAGATAACACCATTCGCCTGTGGAATAGTGAGTCTCAGAAGAGTCACAGCCTTCGCCACAACCTTTACAGTCAGGTACTGTTAACTGCTACTCTGGAGATTTAGCCTTAAGTAATCACACATTATAGTCTAGCTAGTTTGGGACCATCTTTGAAATGAACAACTGGAGGCAAAATTATAAAAAAATAGTGAAAAAAATATCATGCTGAGTTACATGTAAAAATATACTTTCCTTTATACAAATATGTATATATTTTCACTTAAAGCTGCACTACGGAAGATTTTTTGGTTTAAAAATGTACATAATTCCATTACATTAAAAAGTGTTTAAAACAACGTCCTTTACACCAATTCACTACGGTAAGACTACAAAAATGGTTTGTATTTTGAGTCGATTTAACGCATTAATTCAGTGCGTTTTTTTTTTAATTGTATTAAATATAATGCGTTAAAAAAAAAAAATTACGAAATTAATCGCAGTGCCCCCGGACCGTAATAAGCAAGATTCCAGAGAAATGTATGCTTGTAGTACCACCGGTTTACTCCAGAGGGCAGTAAGTGAAACTACAGCTGTATGGGCAACTCACATTTTATACCATAGACATCATATAGATAGACGCCCTATCGACCGCTTCTGCCTACTGGCGCGGCGCCGCCATCTTAGACCGGTCACCCGCTCCACTCAGTGTAATCTGTATGGCAGGTGCAATGAACTGTCAGCGCATTTAATTAATCATACCTCACTGAATACCGAACTGATTTTCTCGCGGAGTTTTTTTGCTGCAAAGGTCTTTCATGTTGCTATGATACAGGACATATGGTTCGGAGTATTTTAATATTCATAGTAGGATTAACAGTAATATAATATTCTGATATAAGATATAAAGTGACCAGACGTCCAAAATCAAAATATGTGATGTAGGATATAATGTATTTTATAAATCACACACTATAAATATGATAAAGAATCAGAAACAGATAGTTGCAGTAAAGTAAGATATTTTAATACGTTGAAGAAACTATTTATAATGATTTGTGACACTCTTTCTCTCTCAAACAAACACGAACAGTCACAAACTCTCTCACACAATCTCTCTCTCTCTCTCACACACACCTAGCTAACGTTAGCTGGCTACGATTTCAGTACAGTAATATCAAAGATCCTTGCTCCTCAATTATCTGGTAATATTCTATTCACAAAATACAACCAGTTGTACGGTAATGTTAAAACTTACTTGTGAAAAGTAATCCCCCGGGCCCTATTTGCGATGGTCCGCCGATTAGAACAGGAAAATGCTCCACAGTGCTCTGGCATCTTAACTGCTGCCGCGCAACGAAACTAGGAGTACGACCGGTTTAAGATGGCGGCCGTATTTCTCAGTGCGCAGCGGCCAATAGGGCATCTAGTCTCTATATAATATCTATGTTTATACAGTATACCATCCAGCAGCAGCACAACACAAACATGCGTTACGTTCTTGCGTTCAAAACACTTGAGCACAAATTCGAACTAGGGGATCTCAGGATTTGTTCTAAGTATTAAACAATTTAACTTGACACAGTGACCTAAAAACATTATATGTTTATGATGCAACGCACCAGAGTCGCTACACAAGCATTTGTCTGATGCAGGTGTACATTGACGGGACCTTAAACAAGCCCTCATAATAAATCTCAAACTGATTGACAAATTCACTTGTGTAATGGATTGCTGTGAACTGTATGCCAATGACTGACTTATGATCAATAATATGATAGTAAACAATACATTGTATTCTAAAGCTGCTTTTTGTATTGTCTTAATTGTATTGACTGCCACAAGAATGTAATGCATTTTAATTATCTGTGTGTTATATATATTTAAAGTGTAATTATTGTTATATGAGGGGGCTTTCTCAGCAAATATTTGTATATGAGATTAATTAATTGGGACACAGTGTAATTCATTTGATTACACATTTTAATTGATTGACATCCTTAACTTTGAGCTCTGTGGTCAGATTTGGCACAAAATCACAAGCTTATGGCGCTCATCCTTACCGAATTATAGCATGTCAATGAAGACAGGAAAGAATTACAGGCCGTCGCGTGCTGTCTGGCTGGTGAAACTACAAAGCTGTTCTGTTTAATTCAGTCAGTCGCTCAGTTCAGGACAGCATCACTTAAGTCTGGCTGGATGTTTATCTGTTAACAGTTTGGCAAAGTTAGTTGCTCATTATATTGCTTAGATATGTTGTCTGGTAGGGTTGTTTAAAATGTACTGATTTTATAGAACTGAAATCTACATATTTGTTTGGTGTGTAACCATCTAGCTGTTATAACTTAACTGCTAAAGAAATTAATTATTGCATATTTATGCATATTATCTTCATGTTTAATAAAGTACATTTCATCCCTATCATTATTGGATCTTCATTTTATGTTGTAAGTTTAGTGTTATTGTGTGCAGTGCATAGACATACTATTGTAGTATTAAGGTGCGTTCACATACAACGTGAAGAGAATTTTCGCTTTGCTCGTGCGAGTATGTCCGCTGTACTATGAATGTGTTTAAACTAGTGTTTGCGCGAGTAACGCAACTACGAGTATTCCCCCTTCTCTTCAGAAAAAGGACAGGAGGAGGGGCTTCTATGACTTGGTTCATGGTAAAGTACAACAAAGAGCTGGAATCAAGTAAACACGCATATTTTCAGAACTTACCAGGTAGTCCAACTTCCTCGCTCACTTTCCTCCCAAGTGATGTCTTTTTTTCATCCGGTCTCTGTACATGTATGATGTTGTCATAGAATTACGGGTGCCCACACACCGCTACAAAAAAATTCTTCTACTACGTCAGTGACATCCGGATAATCTCAATGCTGATAGGCTTTCGCAAGTTGAAAATTTTTTTCGTGTTCGAGTCGCGCCATTCGCTTCATTTGCGCCTCCCGGCACGAATTTGCGTCTATTCGCATCTTTGCATTTACTTTGTATGTAATCGCTCGTTTCGTGTTGTATGTGAATGCACAATTACAATTTGACATGCATTATCAACTGAGGCTGTACAATATAAAAGTCTTCCATTGAACTCGTAATACACATCAATTTAAGAGGTGAAATTTGTCATATGGCTGATACAAGACAAATATTAATAGTAGATAAAACACTGAAATGATCATATTGAAATATGCTGGTAGTTGGTGGCGCTTTATATGTAAGAGCGCTTTGAGTGTAGCATCATAAATGTCAAATGAATTCTTTCAAAATATGTAAATACGAGTGTTTATCTTTATCAAAGCAAGGAAAATTTGATTTAAAATGTTTAATTTAATGTTAAATAGAATTTTTCTGTATAACATGAAAAAAAAGGACTATGATTATGACTCTGGCTCGGAGTATCTCCCAGTCATGATCACACACAGGCGACGTCCAGGTAAGCTCAAATAAAGTAATTTATCCGCGCAGAAGAGCAGTGCTGAAATGCAAGTCGTGTAAAATGTTCCCCTGCAAATTGCTTGCAGTGAAGTTTCAACCACAGATGTCAGAGCACAACGTTCCGTAGTGCAGCATTAAAATCTTGATGTTGAAAAAGGTTAGGGTCCATGCTTATGTAAACTCCCCATAGATAGCTTGCCAATACATATTCTAGTGGTGTCTGTTGATTATGTGTTGCAGGACCTCGTGAGGATTGTGTATGTGGATGAAGACACACAGTTCCTCAAAGCTGAGGCTGAAAAAGCAGAGGGTGGCAGCCAGGATGGGAAATCTGGGATCAGAGTGTTGGGCATCAGTCCAGATGGGCAACATCTGGCTGCTGGAGACCGCAGTGGAAACCTGAGGTGAAAAACATTTATGAATGCTTGATCTGCATAGAATTGAAGCATAAATGCATGCAAGTGCTAAATCAACTGTCTGTTCTTCAGAATCTTTGGTTTGCAGTTCTTGGATGAGCTTCTGAAAATTGAGGCCCATGATTCGGAGGTCTTTTGTCTTGCCTTCTCCCCTAATGAGACTGGTAAGAATGCCGCTTTACGATCAACAGTTTGGGAATACAGTGCTGTAGCATTGAACATGCTTTATTCCCATTTTAGAGAGAAATCTGTCTAGAGCTGAACGCTGTTTATTCCCACTCTGTGGGCGCATACACATATGCTTGCATAATAATAAAATTAGCCAGGTGTCAGATAACTAGCACAATGCTTCAGAGCTCGATCCAGATTTAATTGTCCTTCGGTTCGGACCAGACTCCACCTATCGAGTACCCCTATTTTACAGTGTATATGAATTGTTTTTGTTAGTCTTGCATCTCTTGGCCTCAGCGAGTCGTGATCGGCTCATTCATATCTTTGACATGGAGAGGAACTACAACTTGGTACAGACAGTTTACGACCATTCAGCCTCCATCACCGCTATCAAGTTCACAGGTGAGTTAACGGGGGGGCAAAATCAAGTGTGCAAGAGTACTGAATACTATGTCACATGCATAATATTTATTTTTGTAGGGACGAGTTCAGAGGTTTGTATGGTCAGCTGTGGTGCCGACAAGAGCATCTACTTTCGATCTGCAGAGAAGGTGAGGATATCATGTTTATCTTTTGTTTTTATTTTATTTTTCTTTCCCTCTAACAAAAAGCACAAAGGTAGCACTAGGGTAAATAGTGTGCCTTCAAGTAGAAAACAATTCATTAAACATCTATTTTTCTCATGGTGTTGTGGTTGGCCTACTATGCCACCCAGCCCTATTTCAACCTTAGTTTTTATTTTCCATTGATAAGCCTTCAATATCAGCTTACCACTTCATTGTTCTGTCTCTCTTCTAAAAGACCTCGGAGGGATTGAACTTCTCACGATCCCATCATATAGTGGAGAAGACGACTCTGTATGATATGGACCTGGATGCCACACGCACACACACTGCCATCGCATGCCAGGATCGTAACATTAGGTAAGGCTTTGTGTTGGATGCACAGGCTTTTTTGTGTTGCTTTTCCAAAGTTGTAATAAAAGCAAAAGCGATTTGGACCATAGCTCATATCATTGGAGTCCTTTGCTCAAGACAAATAAAATGCCTAACTTCGATTTTTCACAACATATTTTTTGTAATTAGTCTTAGGCCGTTTGCTTGATCGGAACAAAACCAGTGCAGAAAGATTATCTGAAGACCCAATATCAATAATTATCAAAGAAAGTTTGAACCTTCTATTAGTCATCACAACGGTACCCCTAAATGTACAAAGTAGATGTGGCCGCATTTACTTAAATGGTTATAACTCTTAAATGGAATGAGTTTGGGACACTTGTGTAGGAGGACAATCTGAGGAAATTTGACACATTGTGCACACCTTCCACTTGCTGCCACTGTACTATTAACAAACGTAAAAACAACTTAACTATGGAACTGTTGGTCCTATTGACTTGAAATTTTGTATGTAGTGTCTTTGTCAAATGTGCCCTCTAAGTAGGTAGGTAGGTGTGTGTATGTATGTTGAAAATAAATATATATATATATATATATATTCAGGTAATTAAAATGCATTTCATTCTTGTGGCAGAAGAGTTAATATTTGATAAGACCTTACAATTTATTGTTTACTACCTAAGTCAATCATTGGTTCATACAGTTCACAGTAAGCCATTTCACAAGTGAATTTGTCAATCAGTTTGAGATTTATTATGAGGGCTTGTTTTTTTAAGGACCCGTCAATGTACGCCTGCATCAGACAGATGCTTGTGTAGCGTCTCTGGTGCATAGCTTTTTTAGGTCACCATGCCAAGTTAAATATAGTTTAATACTTGGAACACATCTTGAGATCCCTTAGCTCCAAGTGTTTTGAATGCAAGAACGTAACGCATGTTTGTGTTGTGATGCCTGCTGAAATGATGTTTTGTTCACTTTATAAACTGCGCGTTGCCCATACAGCTGAAGTTTCACTTACTGCCCTCTGGAGTAAACAGGTGGTACTACAAGCTTGCATTTCTCTGGAATCTTCCTTATTACGGTCCGGGAGCATTGCGATTAATTGCATAAATGTATTTTTTTTTTTACAGATTTTTTATAAAATTAATCTAACTGTATTAACGTGTTAAATCGGCAGCCCTAATAAAAGTGTATATATAAATATACTCTTTCGAGCTAGTCCTAGGCTGTTCTCTTCACAGAGGTTTGAGTCTGATTGAGTCCCAATATCAATTATATGCAAAAAAATATAATGTACAAAGTAGGCACGACCACTTTTAGGCAGGAATGTTAAAAAAATGCCTAATCTGTGCTACCTAACCTGATGGCTCTGAAAATTAAAGCACATTGTTTTAGGTTCTAACAAAATGTGTAATTAATACTTTTGTATCTGTCACAGATGTTTCTTAAAGGACCTTAAAAGGATAGTTAACCCGCAAAAAATTAAGTTCTCATTTACTCAAATGAAGATTTTTTTAAAAATATCTCTGCTCTATATGTCTATACAAAGCAAGTGAATGGGTGCCAACATTTTGAAGCTCCCAAATCCACAAAAGAGTAACATAAATGTACTCCAGTTGACTCTGGTGGTTAAATCCATATCCTCTGAAGCGATATGATGGGTGTGGCTGTGAAACCGATCAATATTGTAGAAATTATTTTATTTTTTATTACTGTAAATTCTCCTCCCTGCTCAATTTCCACTTCACTTTCACATTCTTCTGTTTTTTGTGATTTGCTTCCTTTGTGCAAGTATTTATGATACTTGCTGATTTTGTTCCCCTTTACCTATAATATTGTTCCCCTTTACCTATAATATTATTGGCTCAGTGGTTGAGGCTCAGGGTTACTGACCAGAAGGTTGAGGGTTCAAGCCCCAGCACCACCAGCTTCAACCGCTTATACGAAGTCGGGTCGCGGGGGCAGCTCATGAGTAAATTAGTAAATCCCTTTAATTGCTGCTTGCAGCTATATTTTTTGATTCTGGTTTTAAAACATTTCTTTAAGGCCCTATATGGTTAAATCTCAGAGATGTACATGAACATTTGAAAACTATAGTATGCATACAAATCTTAATATTTTTTACTGCCTTGGTAAACTTTGTACTCAACGCTCTTGTCATACTTCATAAATGACCAGGAATTTGAATTATTTCGTCATAGTGTTATATGAATGAACTCTAAATGCTGTTTTGCATTTTCAGAGTGTACAATGTGAGAAGTGGCAAGATGAAGAAATGTTTCAAGGGCTCCCTCAATGATGACGGTACACTGCTCAAGGTGTGTAAGACTAGTGCTAGTCAAATTGTCCTTTGTCCAAAACATCGTACACACACTTATCTCTAATCCCATATGCAGTCAAATTTTTCCAGTTCTCACGTGAGTGTTGTCTGTCTTCATTCAGGTCCAGTTGGATCCCTCTGGGATGTTTCTTGCCACCAGTTGTTCTGACAAAAATATCTGTATCTTTGACTATGAGTCAGGAGAATGTGTGGCCACTTTATTTGGACATTCAGGTAAGATTAGTGTTTTTTGTTTTTGTTTTTTTTATCCAGTGTGTTTTTTTTCCCCATGAATACACTTTTTAAACATCCATAATGTTTATCTAACTTTTACCCCCCCTTTCAGAAATAGTTACTGGTATGAAGTTCAGTCAGGACTGCAGGCATCTTATCACTGTATCTGGTGACAGGTACATCTTTTTGTTACATATGTTATACATGCATAGTGCTAAATTAAGACAATACTTTAGTGTCTAATGCTGTGGAGATGTGTCATTGGCTTCTCGGAGCAAAAAACACAGTCACAGAAGAGTCTGTGTTTCTATATTATTTTATTTCACATTGAATTGCAGAGGGTACAAATTTGACATGTTGACATGCTGTCCTTAAAATATTGTGCATGTTCTCAGCAAATTTGAACATTCAATGTGTGTGGGGAAAATATATTCACAGATTTATACTTTCACAGATGACAGTCTAATGCGTGTGTGTGTGTGTGTGCAGCTGTGTTTTTGTGTGGCGGCTGGACTCTCAGATGACCAACTCTATGAGGAAGAAGCTGGCAGAGAAGAAGCAGAAAGCAGGTCTGAGGGTTCAAAGGGCCCCCAGCAAACAGCAAGCCATAAGGTACTATAATTTGAGCCCTTGTAAGATCTGATCTCTTATATTGCTGTCACAGAGTTTAATGCAGACCTGGATTACATGAGAGGTAAAATGTCTGGAGAAAATGGCATGTTAATGAGATTTAATGTGCTGACAAGCAGGGGAGTGAAGAAATGAATTACAAATGCTCTCGTTATTGTAATTACTTTTTCCCAAGAATTGTACTTTTAAGTAGTTTAAAAATTGTATACATTTGCTCTTTCTTGAGTACATTTTAAGTGCTGTAACTGTACTTTTACTGCACTATTTTCCCACCGTCTGTGTTCGCTACTTCCCTGTACTGATTTAATTTTTATTTATCAACATGATTTGGAGTCACAAGACTCTCCCTAGCCAATCACATGTAAAAAAAAAAACTTGAAGGGTAGCTGCAGATATGGTGCCAAGCAGTTTACAGCTATAGATAACCGGCCGTACCTGAAAATTCTTTTTGCAGTAAAAAAGGCCAATTTCTTGATCGTGTCATGCGAGTTTAACTTGCTCAAGCCAGATATCGGCATTAATCCTGCCTCTAATTTGAAGAAACATATAGAAGTAAATTTCATATTTCTGCTTACTAGATTCTGTGCGTCAATAGCGTAACCTGTAATTTAACTATCGATCACTGAGATTATTGGGCTGCTGTGAGAGATTAATGCAATGTTATCAATAGGGCTGGGCAATAAAATTATCTTAATGTTTATCGGAAAACAGAGATGTCCTCGATCAGTCGCAATGGTAAGAGCACCACTGGTTTGTTGATCTAGATGAAATATAAAAGATTGACTATTTCCTGGTGTCTGTCGCTGCGTGCTTTTTTTTTTTTTTTTTTTTTTGACAGGCGGCTAATGTTTGTACGCTTTACATGCGCGTTCTCCTAGAATGCTAATGATCAAATACACTTTATAATTCCGCCAATGCCCGTCTTGAGGCATTCATGTGAACAGTAATTTATGTCTAAAGTAAGTTTAAACAGTGGGTTAAAGAGTATTTGCATCAAAATGTCAGACTTGAAGTGTACATGTATAGAACACTGTCTAGTAGGCCATTTCTTTTAAAGGCTATTAATCAAACAGTGTTAACAAGGAAATGAGAAAACCGCTGATTAATTGAGTTGCTTTTAAAAGTAAAAGTTTGTTTGTTTTTTAATAATACTGACCCCTGATGCAGAGAGTGGGTGAATTGTTATTATAAATTACCAGGAAAGTAGAGATGAGAAAATCATTTATAATTATTATTATAATTAGAATTTATAAAGATAGAAAATTATCAACATTTGCAGAGCAATAATTCAGCAGAACTTTGCACCAGTCACAAACTTTCATGAGAATGCGAACAACTATTTCTGGACTTAAAACATACAAGAACTAAATCAATGTGGAACATTGTATCTCAAAAGGAGGACAATGTGGCCCCCCATGTGCTACTTAAAGAAATAATGCACCCAAAAATGAAAAGTATAATTGCCATCTGTCTATGACTTTCTTTCTTCAGAACATAGATTTAGATTTTTAGAAGAATATTTCAGCTCTTTGGGTCCATACAATGTAAGTGAATGGGTGCCAAAATTTGGATGCTCCAAAAAGCACATAAAAGCAGTATAAAAGTAATACATACAGTGTTTAATCCATGACTCCAGAATTTATATGACAGGTGTGGGTGAGAAACGGATCAATATATTTGACTCCATTTTTGCTTGAAATTCTTCTCTCTGCCCAGTAGGTGGCGATATTAAGAATTTGAATCACCAAAAAACACAAGGACAACAATTTGAAATTTAAAGTGGAGATTTACTGAGCAGGGAGGAGAATTAATAGTAAAAAAAAGAATGAAATATTGATCTGTTTCTCACCACATCTATCATATCACTTCTGAAGACATGGATTAAATCACTGGAGGCATATGGATTAGACTACTTATGATGATTTATGTGATTTTGTGGAGCTTCAATATTTTAGCACTGATTCACTTTCATTGCATGGATTAAGAGCGAAGATATTCTTCTAAAAATCTTAATTTGTGTTCTGCAGAAGTCATACACATCCAGGATGGCATGAGGGTGAGAAAATGAGAATTTGAATTTTTGGGTGAATTATTTCTAAGCGTGATGTAGCCCCTGTACCAAACAACTTTTCCCATGCCTGCTCTACCTACTCTATTGTGCAGGACATGACGTGCCAAGTGATCCTGTGATCTTATTTTAAAAAATAAATTGCATTCCTCGCATTGTTTGAACATGTTATATGCACAACAATAAAGCTCTGTCGGCATTAAGGGAAATTTAGACCCTACACATAAACTGATTTTAATGCAATTGTTTCATACATTATGATTTAAAATGGTGATCAGTGTATTGAAAATAACTTTAATATTTTAATTTCTGTTATCATGTCTCCCCTTTTTTTTTGGAATCAGATTCATGTAGTGTTTATCATAGATAAGTGATGTATTTTAAAAGTTGGCATACAGTGGTCATTATAATGGGGGATAGGTTTTGCAGCCCAGTACTCAATACACACTACTCATGAGTACTTTTAAATGAGCTACTCTTGAGTAGTTTTTAGGACGGCTACTTTTACTCTACTAACCCTAAATGTTTTGGGAAGTAACAGTACTTCTACTTGAGATTTTTCAGTGCTCTTACCACCCCTGCTGACGTGTGTGTGTGTGTGTGTGTGTGTGTGTTCAGGAGAGAGACGTACATCGCTGCGCCCTGTAGTGTGCTGCCTCACATGGATGAGGAAGAGCACCACCTGATACCTGAAGAGACTAAAGATGTTGGGGAGGATTGCAGAACTCCAGACAGACTCGACTCCACTGATGGTGCGTGGATAGACCATGACAGCTGTGTTGTTCTTGAGCTGTCTTAAATCAATTCACCCAAAAATTTTAATTCTGTCAACATTTACTCAACCTTGTGTTGTTCCAAACCCAAATGACTTTCTTTATTCCGTTGAACACAAAACGAGGTGTCAGGCAGAGTCACGGCCTCGGTCACTATAGAGCGCAACAGTGCCCGCCAACATTTTCAGCCATCTTGGTTCCAGAAGTATTTTTTTCCATTAATGTTTCCCATAGGGATATTATAAAATCCATAAAGAGCAACCAGCTCGGAGACAAATAACAACAATAAAATCAGACAAAAAGACAAGGGTACAAGACTGTCCCTTTCAAGGCAAGTCAATCCAGTTGGCTGGCATTTTAAGAACCTTCCCAGTATGGATGTGCCCGAAGCCAAAAACCTTTTTTGGAAAGGCACAAATAATGACTTCATATGAATAATAGAAATAATGTTCGTTTGACTGATTATCCAAGAAGCACAAGATTAGAGCAACATTTTAAATAAACGTATCCAAACTTACAAATAAATGAGTTGAAGTCAATATGTATCCAATAGCCTACTAAAGTGTAAAACGGGAATGAAAATGTGCACAGTGTGATTTTCAGATCGGACGGGCACAGTCTCAACTCAGTTTGCGGTGTCAGTTAATGTTACACTTTACAAGCTCCAGATGCGCACAATTAACAGACACTACATCATATAGGCTACATTTTCCTATCCTTAAATATGTCAATATTACTGTATCGCACAATTCACACAATGATATCCATGTGTTCATTTAGAAACCAACCTGAGCTCAATGTTAAATTCCTGAACTGAAGTGATTTTCACAGCATAGCTTGTCTATTAACCTCTAAAAGTTGACCATTTATTTTCACATCACCGATTAAGGGAAGTATCTGGTTAAGACTTCGTTCCATAAAGTCCATCTATTCAGAATATTCCTGCTTATGTGATACAAAGAAACTGAAACATATTTTTCCCCTCCCTTTTAAAGTACTAAATTTGAAAATGTTTCCATAACACATAATTTTATTATTAGACTTATTATTCTTTTCCCTCTATTTTGCTAATTCTTCACATGTAATTTAACTCAATAATGATGCCCTCTATGTTGATATGCGTGCACAAAGCGGCTTAGAGTGCAAAATTCCTGATATATATATATTTAAGACTTTCACCTATTTATAGGCTATATTGATTTATTCTAATTTCTCTTAATGTTCACTGCATAATGTGTGCTTGACATTTCACAATTGCTTGACACCTCGTGCCTCAGTTAACAACATATTCTACAGTTCATGATTCTATATGGGTCATTCCTGGGATTCGGTAATATTTCAACTTGGACTTTTTTAATTTTTGAACTACATATGATTACATTTCTAAATACCCCACATTATTAGGTACATATCAAACCTTCAAAAAATCATATTTTCCCATCTCAGGCATTAAAGACTTTTTATTATTTTCAGTTTTTTTCAGATTTGTACACCTTTTATTCTCAACCCCGTAACGGACAAAATTGAATTAGTTTAAACAGGATTTTACACACAACTTGTTATAAAACAAACATCTACCTACTGCTCATGTGTCCCTCATACCAATTCAATGACTTCAAATGTAACATTTATGATAATTTGCACATTTGTATGTGATGGAAGTTACAAATATCCAAATTGTTTGTCCGTGGTCTCTTTATTTTAGTAAGAAAAAAAATAATTTAGATGTTTCACTAAAACCACAATTTTACTTTGTTAGCCCTTAACATGTCGGGTGGTAATCAGCAAGAAATGCTTTAATTTTTAATTGTCTTATTTTATTTTCCAAAAATATTAATGTGACAGGGTTGAGAATACTGTGATGGGGTTGAATACTGTAACAGGGTTGAAAGGACACATTGGCCTACTTTTAATTTGTATTTGTTTAATACGAAAATTCCTCTTTGAGACTCAAACAAAACACTATTTTATTTAAGGCAACCATGTAATAAAGACATAGTCATATTTAATTTTTTCGTTTTTACTTTATTATCTGAACTGCAGTGAGAATTTAAACACAGAAAACTACTGCAGACAGTACGGTCGTTAGTAACTTTTCAATATTTTTGGTAAGAAAAAACTAAAATAGATTACCAACAGAACCTTTTATAAAATGGGCACAATAGGTAAATTCACTATAGTGTCTAAAACATTCCTCAGTGCTGGAACATAAAACAAAACTGCAGCAGATAAAAGTTCATAATAACATAAGTAACAATCAGTGAGTGGGTCATTACAAAAGAAAATGCCATGTTAACACAAACTCAACATAAACAGGATTTTAAAATAGTTATTTTTATGAACATTTGCATAAAATACCTGAACAAATGTAAAGAAACAAAAGGTCTAATCCATATTTATTCATAGAGGCACCACAGTGCTGAGCTACCAAGTGTGTGTGTGTGTGTGTGTGTGTGTGTGTGTTTGTGGCACTTTATTCAGGCTTTTATCTTGAGAGTCTGGCCCAAACCTCCTTCAGAACCTCTACATGGCGAGATGTCACATGTTGTGGAGCTGGAATCATCTCAATGACTTCATCAAATTGGTACCAGTGGATGTCATCACGAGAAGGCCAAAAAAATCTGTTTGGTCCAACACGATGCATACACTTGACTTGAACACTTGTTTCATCTGTGTCAAGGACAATGCCTGGGTACAGGTCATAATCATATTTCAGTATGCACCACTGTCCAACATCTGGATGTACCAATTTCTCCACTTCCATGGGTTGTGGATTTTCCTGATTGTCTGCTGGCTGTGCAGGCATTGGTATGTTCTGACCAAAACTGAAATGCTGTGTGTTAAAGCATGTACAGTTTAGGTCTTTCTTTGTTGAACAAAAGCAGCTGACATCACGACATATCAGCTCACCTGGAGCAAGGGTGACGACCTGGTGTATTCTCATTGAAGAGGGCACTGCTTTTATAGGACTCTGCATCATTTCTACAGCACAGTCAACATCAGTGCTTTCCACAAAAAACAGTTCCACTGATGTATTCGTTTGTCTGAGGACTTCATACAGTTGCTGTGCATCTTGGATGTCATGGCCCTTAGCCACCAACCTGTCTGCAGCTCTCTTTAATGCTCATCCTACACCATCGGGGGCCCCTTTCCCATGACTTGATTCAAAATAGTTCCATGTGCCAGCAAGTGATTTATTTAAATTTTACGATTTTATAAATTATTAGCTATTCATCAACTCGAACCCCCTGCAGTTCCTTCACATACCCCATGGGTTTAAAAACCACAGTTTGGGGAACCGTGCATTAGACAATTACACATGCTCTAAACTAATTTTCTACTCTCAACTTATGATTCTTCTGCCTGTTGCACTTCACCTTGACAGTGGCTGTCGTGGCAGCTCTGGCATATGTTCAGGACTTTGTGGTGGAGTGCTTATGTTTCTTAATGCTTCTCTTCTTTCCTTGCTGCTTGTGTATGTTGCTCTCCATTTTTTACGCCTCTGACGCTGTGCTCTCTCACTTAGGTCACTAATTGTTTTTTTCTTTCCTGCCTCAACATTCCTTCTCCATCTCTGCTTCTCTCTCTCAAGGTACTGTGCCCTTTTTTCTGGGTCAGCATCTCTGCGTGCACGAAACTGCCTTTGCCTCTCTGCTGTTGATGTGGGTGCCATTTCTGACTAGGATGCCTGTTGAAGTTTAAGTGGAAATTTTACATCAAATATTTGATCTATAACAAAAATATGAGTTAAAATATGAGTTGGTAATAATATATTTACTGAAATTAAACATTTAAATTGAAATCATTGATTAAATTAAGTGAATAACTCAACCCCGTCACAAAGTTTACAACCCCGAAACAATGACATATGTGACGGGGTTGAGTGTGATGGGGTTGAGTTTTTTTGCTCAAAATGGCCACTGCTCTTAATGTGGTGTAGAAGAGTGGGCCACATGGCAGCCAATGAAATAAGTATATTTTAGATTTTTATGGATTAAAATTAAATTTTGAAAAGTCATCATTTTCCATCTTAATTGTATGTGATGGGGTTGAGTTGTTAAGCCTGACAGTACCCTCCTGACTATAATACACCTCAAAAAATGAATAAAAGTGTGATATCACTCACCTTCTTCTGCACCATGCTGTTGAAGAGAGCTGAATGATGCAACTTCCTGTGAATGATGTCACATATGGGTGGAGTCTAAATTATTATGGGCAGGAGAATGGTTGGCGTGACGGGGTTGAGTTCAGACTGAGGGACGTAACTTTATAAGTTGTTTTTTATCAAATATTTTGCATTTTTTTATTATTTTTCTTTTCAAAAGCAAAGAACACACATAAATACTTGCATTATTGCCAAAAATTATAGACACTGTGCACATTTTATTAATTATTTTCAAAGTACAAATTCAGCGAAGAACCTCAGGGACATGACAAAATGCTTGCTGTAAGACAGAAATAAAAAAAATTTTAATGATAAAAATTATTTAAATGCAATAATTATTTGTATTCATTATAAAGGAGATACCAAAGTATTGTGAAAAGCTTTTAACATTTAATTTTGGTGAACCACCACTTTCAAAAATCTAGGGGACTGAAATATTACCGAATCCCAGGAATGACCCCCATACTATATTCAGCTTCATCTGGTAAGAATTTTTCTTATAATACAATGAAAAAATAATACTCAAATTAATAATAATTTGTATTATTTTTATTAGGCTATTATTATGAATGGGCATATACAAGGCATATTTTATTTATAGAAACTATACATTAAATAGTTACATTTAAAAAATGGGTGCACTTCTGCTTTTAGCCCCACCCACATTCAGTTTCTGATTTCTATTGGATACAAGTGGCATAAAAGTACATCCCCTGTCTACTTAAATGGTAAAGACTGAAATCTCCTTAACACTTTGTCATGATTACAATCAAAGAACATATTTCAAATCTGTCATAAACTGTACTGCTCGGGTCATGCTAAAAAACCCTTCACGGCAAGATCTAGATCAGTGGTTCTCTAACTCTTTCAGACCGTGAGCGTGAGACCCCCCCCCCCCAATTGTGTAGGGTACATCCCTTTGTGGCACCCCTGAGAAAATTCATGACAAAACATTCTCCAACTTACAATTTTAAACCAAAAACGTATTAAATTATGTAATGCTGGAACATCAGTTCTGTTGGTTGATAGCCTTATTTCTCAGTTTGATTACAATTCTATATTTCATAAAATGGAAAAGATGGAAATGGAATTTTGAATGTACTTCGTTACAATGGTTGATGGGATGAATTTAATATTATGATTTAAAATTATGTAATTCTAAGCAAACATTTTAGAATTTGGATGCTTGGGGCCTCAGAAATCGTAAAGCCGCCCCTGCTTATGACTCCACTGGTTAAATCCATGTCTTCAGAAGCGATATAATAGGTGAGTGAGAAACAGATAAAAATGTAAGTCCTTTTTTACTCTAAATTGCCACTTTAACTTTTACTTTCAGAGGTGAAAGTGAAACTCAGCAGGTACCACAAGTGACTTTCAGATATAAAAGGGAAAGTGGAGGTTATTTTGGGTGGCATAAATAAATTCTTTTTTTTTTTTTTTTTTTTTTTGGCGATCTAGCATTTTTAAACTGGGTCATTGTCTATCCCACACAATTTAAGGATATTTAAAGGTACTTTCAGTAACTTTTTTTTTTTGTCATCTTGGACTTGGTGACACCTAGTGGTCATTCAAAATCAATAGTTTTTAGTTGCAGATGACACTGTAGAATTTCAGTTCAGTCAGCCATGATTTTTATTTATTTATTTATTTTTTTAAATCTAAGAGTGAGAGTGTCCAATAACATGGCAGTTGGTAAGATTAAGCCAGAAGAGTTCCATTTGGTGATGTGATTTTAACATGGCAGCCCTAATTAGGGGACCCTCGGTGATAAATCTGCGTTTGTAAGGTTACAGATACAGAGTCTTCATCGCATGTGTTTGTGCTCATGAATTTATACATTCTACAAAATTGCAATTCATGAGTTTAAAGAATTTAAAGCGTAAAACGTTTTGGAGAAAAAATATTCTGCACCTTTTGAAGGGGCCATGACCTGCCTTTTTTTATTATTATTATTTTAATGTTCCCTGAGGTTCACTTAATATTAGTAAAGTTTTTTTGCACAAAAATAGTCATATTTGTAAAACATAATCGTTTTCCACCCTCATTCTCTGGCAGAAACGGTCAGTTTTGGTGCTGCTTCTCCTTTAAGACTTGATCGTAAACACCCACTGTTTTGATTGGTTTTCTGCTCTTGACTGACATGCTCTCTCATTGCCATCTCACTACTCACACCTACTGGGTGGGGCTACAGAAGTGATAAAGTAGGTGATGTGTTATGGAGGCGGTCAGATGCAAATTTCTTCCATGCATGTGTGACATCACAATGTAGAGGATATAGAGAACGAGTCCTTTTCGCAGCTTGGTTTCAACAAATGCTCTTTTTTTTTTTCAGAGAGGAAGTTTTGAGCCCTGAAACTTATCGTTTGTTTTAATGGTGCACTGACCTCTTATATGTCAGAAGGATCAAGGAAAATTAGATTCCTCATGTCTTGACCTTTTAAGTTGGGTAATAAAATAGCTTAATGTATTGATTACTCAAAAATATGATTTGATTGAATTATGTTTTAGACTCTCTGGATGCTGTGGTGCTCCAAACCAATGGCAAGATGCCCATGTGGGTCCGCAGACTGGTACTTATCTTTAGTCAATATTGTCATACATTTGTGTGTGTGTGTGTGTGTGTGTGTGTGTTCTTGCCAACCTTCCACCTATGACAGATGAATTTCCTGGATGTTACAGGGTGGAGGATGCCAAAATGATGGAGGTGGCAGAGCTCAGTACCAGCCGCAGGGGCGCTGGGCAGTGCAGTCTGACCCATTAGCCATCCGTACAGTCTTGGAGATGAAGAGCATGCAGCTGCCCCTCTCTCACACCCCCAGCAGAGATATGGACGACGAAGAGTTTGAGGAAGACTCTCGCTTCCACCCGCAGAGTTTGGACAGCCTGCTGGTTGAAGACGTCGATGATGATGATGATGATCTAGAGGAGGATAAGATTTGCAGTGTAAGTTTTGTGTAGGCCCACATACCATCCATTCCTATAACTACATAATTGTGTTTCAATTTCAAACGATCCAGTGTCCTGCATAACAACTCTGTGTGTGTGTGTGTGTGTGTATAACTGTAAAGTCTGAAAGTAGATGTCTTTGTGCTGTAGGCCTCCAGAGATGGGTTTAGCTCTTCGCTCCAAGGAGCAGATTTTCTGCAACTCCCACAGGGAGAGGAGAATTTCGGTCCTGAACTCAGCTCACCAGAGAAGACTGGCTACATTTTGTACCCTGCAAACAGTACTGCCCTGTCCACTGGAGAAGGGTAAACCTCTTAGAACAACCAATTGAGTATTTGGCTCGGTTCATTCTCCATTTAAGAAATTAGTGCATTTACAAGTGTGAAGACAGCCATGTAATGTTCCCTAAATACTTTGTCAAGTTTACTCTGTGTGAAAAGTCCAGTTTGAACTGGATTTCATATGAAGTCTAAATCCCTTTTTCTTCATGCAGAGAGTTCGACGTTAAAGCTTTGTGTGAGGAGGCAGCTGGCGACCCTGAGGAAGAGGAGCTAAGCCCAGACAGCGCTTGTTCAGCCGAGAGCCCAGCCTCTCATAGCGATCAGCCTCATGACCGTGAGTTACATAACATGCTGAGTTCGAAGTGCTGTAGTCACAGGGATGAAACCAAGATATTATTAAAAGGAATAAAATTCATGCCATCCCAGATGTGCATAAGATGCATAATGGTATAAGATGTTCCTCCTGCAGAGCACAAATTAAGATTTGTGTGAGGAATATCTCTGCTTTGTTGGTCCATATAATGCACGTGGTGACATTTTAAACTCCCATAAAGCTCAAAGGCAGCATAAAAGTAATTCATAATTCTCCAGTGGTTTGATCCATGCCTTCTGAAGTGATCCAATCAGTTTTGGGTGAGTTTGGACCAAAATGTTACTGATCAGATCGCTTCATAATACATGGATTAAACCACTGGAGACTTTATGTGCTTTTATGGAGTTTCAAATTTTGGTCACCACATGCATTGTATGGAACAACAGAGCTGAGATATTCTTCTAATAATCGTTTGTGTTCTGCAGGAGGAGGGGACAGCATGAGAATGATCAAATGTTTGTTTGTTTTTTTTGGGTGAACTATTCCTTTTTATGGTAGTAAAACATGCCAGAAGTGGCTTATACCTAAAAGAGTTGGGAGTTCTTTTAAAAGTCCACCTGCTGATTATGGTTGTTTCTATAGAGGACACAGACTCACTGAGTCAGGTGAGCTCAACAGGAAGCTCAGGTGTTGAAGAGGATGAAGAAGAATCTGGAACGCTGCTTCGCCAACACTTCGACACTCTGGGTGTGGCCACTAATGGTATAAGATGTTTGCAACTTTATCTCTTACTGGTCTGAGATGTTATTCTATGTGTTAAAGGAATAGTTTAAACGAAATCGAAAGTTGCCATTATTTGCTTGTTTACAGAGTCTAGGGCTACCACAGAGACGGGTTGATTTTCTGATGACATCTATTTCAGTGATATCTCATAAGTTGTAGGGACGTTTTATTCATGGTTTTCCATAAATTCTTCCCTTCAAGATCAACTAGAGCACTGGAGCACTACGGAATAGACTGAATGCAGGTTTCACTAGGTGTTTTCAAAGTTTAACTTTTAACAGGATACATTGTCTTAAAAATGCAGTGCTTGGTGCAAGGCACAATGTAATGGTCAAGACATCCATTCCGAGCATTTTTGAATGGAAAAACAGAGAAAATGGCACAGATGACTCCTGTGTGAACGACCCTTTAAGCATACTGCCACAGAAAACTGGTTCCATCCAGTGTCTTTTATAATACTATACTTTTTTTTTTGTTTTCGTTTCTTAATGCATTAACGCACTCAGTTTCTTTTTAACCGAAAAAAATTAGATTAATTTGGATTAAATGTTTTAATTGATTGACAGCCCTAATTTGTTTTTGTCCTTTTTGGAGCTTGACATCCGTAATTACTGTAAGTCTCTCCTTTAGTGTTTCATTCAAGAAGAATAACAGCATATGGATTTGGAACTTCAACCAAAAATAAAAATGCTCTTTATTGAACTGTTGTGTTACGGGCTTTAACAAATGTGTTATGCTTGGGATACCAATATTATGTAGTGATCGACCGATATTTATTTGTATTGTTTTGTAAAGGCTGATGCAGATATTCAAAGAGCAGGGTAGCTGATATTATTCTGATATATTACAAAAATGTATACGGTAATAAAATGTTCTCAAATTTGTTAAAAGTGAATTATTTGAAAGTGAATTCATTCTCTCAACATTTACTCTCAAACCATCCCAGAGGTATTTGACTTCTGCTGTATACAAAGAGAGGTGTGTGTGTGTCCGTCCGTCCATCCAAGTGAATGGTGGCCAGAACTTTGAAGCACAAAGGCAGCATAAAAGACTCCAATGGTTAAATCCATGTCTTCGAAGCGATGTAATTGGTGTAGTTGAGAAGCAGATCAGTATTTGTTATTTTTTACTAGCAATCTCCGCTCTCACATTCTTTTGTTTTTGGTGATTCACATTCTTCATGCATATTGCCACCTACTGGGCATGGAGGAGATTTATAGTAAAAAAGGACTTACATTTTTCTCACTCACACCTATCATATCTCTTCTGAAGATATGGATTTAACCACTGGAGTTGTCTGGATTACTTTTATGCTGGCTTTGTGCTTTTTGGAGCTTCAAAGTTTTGTTCACCCTTCAATTGCATTGCTAGAACCTACATAGTAGAAATTCTTCGTTTGTGTTCTGCAGAACAAAAGTCATGCATCTGGAATAGCATGAGGGTGAGTAAATGATGGGAGAATTTTCATTTTTGGGTTAACTATCAGATATTAAAAAAAATGGTCTGTGACTTACATTGGTTTACACTGGCACCTAGTGGCCTGGATGCTGCATGGTTCAGTTACCAATTCCTCTGTAGAAATTCACTATGCAAAGTAAAACAGGATTAATTTAATCCGTGAATGTGTTTAAAAACAGGGCAGTTATTGAGCTTAAGCAAGTGGTATTCAGCTGGTCATGTGATGCAAACATGGCTGCCCCCATGAGGTGCCCCTGCCCCATGTAGATTAAAAGAGCTTTCATAAGGTTAAGCTGAAATGACTCTCACATGAGTGGTCATGATTTTATACATACATTTAAAAATTACTAGTAATTTCTTTTAAAACTTTTTAAATGAGGAAACTATTACTGAGTGAACATTTAACTTGTATGTAGCATTACATTTATTCAAAACTTCACACAAAAGTTTTAACCTTGTCAAATAATTAAGAGTTTTGGCCGATTTATCGGCTTTTGCCATTTTATGTTAATCCACTTGTATTTTGCTTAACCAAGTTATAGGCATTTTAGTGTACGACTGCTGCCACTAACACAGTGCTGAAATTGTGAAATCATTGTTACTTGTTATTTGATCTAATCTGCTTTGATAACTCTTTTAGAAAAGTTCATCAATGACCTGAGCAGCCTGCAGCCCAATACAGAGTGTAATTTCCTCAATCCACGTCTTAGTATCTCCACACGCTTCCTCTCGCGATTTCAGAGCCGCTTCCGGTAAGTTAACATCAGTGTCTGTCCCATACAATTTAATAGAGAAATATGTTTTGAGAGATTACGGTTTGCCTGACATCTCTCACAGTCCCAGTACATTCCACAGCTAGTTCTAAGATGTAGTGTAGACTTAATTGTGATTTTACATTTGTATTTGCCATTTCAGCACTACAGGGACTGGTAGCAGTGTTGTTTGCCGGCCTGCAGCCTGCCTTCCCAGTATACCAGATGAATCTAGTGATAGCAGTCAAATCCTGGACAGCATGATGGTATGACGCATGCACAGTATAATAACCATGACACTTTTTCAGTTTTGCAGTCTGGTTTCATTTGTTTGCTCGACTACGAATCACATTTGCCTAAATTCCACTATTGTGAAAGTCCAACACATTCATTCTTTATTGGCGGATGCGTGGTGTCTTCATTTAGATCAGGATTCCTCTCTAGCTGTCTTAAATAATTTAGGAGCCAAGACCAAGTCTTAACACTTATGGATCTTTATGCATGACACTCATTCTTAATTCTAAGAATAAGAGCCAAATGACATCATACAAGATAAGTTTAAGAAAGCAAAAAAACATATTTTATTGCCTGTTTATATTTCTCCTATCATCTTGCTTTTCAGGATAAATCCAAGCTTCTTCCAAATAATGGCGACACCAATGAAAGCATTAAGGAAGAGAACAAGAGCGGTATGTGCACATTTACCATTGTCTTTATTTTTCCCCATGACTTACAGACTATATTTCTCATCTTTTTTTTAAATGTCTAGCTGGAAAACGGACAATATTTTCCTGTTTTATTTATATTTTTTGTTTTTTTTGTTACCTATACTTACTAACGTATAATGCTAAATTTGATGTTTCTGTAGTCTTAAAGGGATAGTTCACCCAAATATGAACATTCTCATCAATTACTCTAGCCTAGTCTATCCTAGACATCCTAGATGTCTGACTTCTGCTGAATACAAATAAATATTTTAAGAATATTTCAGCTCTGTAGGTCCATAAAATACAAGTGAATAGTGACCAAATCTTTGAAGCTCCTAAAAGCATGTAATGGCACCATAAAAGTAAGACTCAAGTGGTTTAATCCATGTCTTCAGAAGCAATATAATGGGTTTTGGATGAGAACAGACAAAATATAACTCCTTTTTCACTGTACATCTTGCCATTGCAGTCTCTAGGCATGAACATGCTTGATTTCAAACCCAATTACACTTCCTGGTGCTTGACACATTTGCAGAAATCTAGATGGTGCTTGAAATCATGATTCTAAGCAATCACAATTGATGTCAAGATTTATAGTGAAATAGGAATTATATTTTGATCTCATCCTTAATTGATTAGATCACTTCAGAAGACATTAATTTAACCACTGGAGTCGTATTGATTACTTTCATGCTGCCTTCAGGCTTTTCTTAGCATCAAAGTTTTGTTCACCATTCGCTTACATTGTATGGACCTACAGAGCTAAAATATTCTTTTATTCTCATCTGTGTTCAGCAGAAGAAAGTCAGACACTCTGGGATGGCATGAGGGTACAGCAGCATCATTTTAAAGTAGATTTGCTTATTTTTCTTTTCTTAGTGTTTTATAAGGTAGTGGAATAATGGCAATATTTGAGTCATTTAATATAATTTGTTGAAATCTCATCCTCCAGTTAACAAGAAACGTTCCTCAATGCCTGGTCGGAAATCTTGCAACAGCTTAACTATGTTACGCTGGAAAAACGCTTTGGGAGGTCTGTGAGTGTGTGCTGGGTTGGTTTTACTGTCTGGGGTCCCACAGCCACAAAGTGATTTCACATTTGGATTTGATATCATTGGGATACTTGGTGTTTTCATACCCGTTTTATTTTCTTATTTTACTCTGTAAACCTTGTGGTTCCTATTTCTGGGCTGTCCTTTGAGATTGAGGTTTAAACTGCCAAATTAAAGTAAAAAAAGAAAATGTAATTTTGTCTTGTATTAGAGGAATGTTCCAGGTTCAGTAGAAGCCCCTGTCAACAGCATTTGTGGCATAATTTGTAAAAATGTATACTGACTTGTCCCTCCTTTTCTTTGAAAAATCAACCTTACAATGGAGGAGAATTGGGCCAATCCGTAAACATTAAAATACTTTAAACATTAAAGTATAGCCACAAGACAAACTATATGCATGTTGACATGGTTTTAGTGTGATCGAAAAGTTTAGTAAACAATTTTGTATAAAGTTATATCCAATTTTTAAAAATGTGTTGCCATGACGACAATGCAGAACCGTAGTCCTCTGCAAAAACAACTATTTAAACTTCTTTACAGCTCAAATAATAAACCTATTTCTTCTGAATAATTCATTTGTGTTTTAAAAAAAAAAATACAAGCTTTGTTTCTGCTTTTAATCCCTATGGAATGCTGACCCAGTTTACTTCCATTATAAGTGTGTAGCTGTTACCTCACTTTTCTTTGGTTTAACACAAATGCTGTTTATAGAGCTTAAAGGGATGGTTCATGAAATAACATTTTCTGATGTCATTTATTCACTCGTGTTTTTTTTATACCCATTGAAGACTTTTTCAATGGAACACAAAAGTAGATGTTAGCCAGAACATTAGTCTCATTCACCATTCACTTTCATTGTGTAGAAATGTGTAATGAAAGTGAATGAAAATGACTGTCTACATTAATCCTAAATCTGCATTTTTGTTTTTGAAACGCTCTGTCCACACTGCCATTTTCAAGAATTTTGCAAAAGTTGCTTGTCCACACTGAAACGCATGAAAACGCTTAAATCCCCTTACTGAATGTTGTACAAAGTAACATTTATATTTAACAATGCTATTAAAGCATAACAGCACCGCTATATCTCTGGGCGCCATCTTGATTGTTTTGGTTGAATGGATCACATGACAAGACATAAGTCATCGTTTTCAGAAATACCTGTTATCCCAGTCCACACTACAACACAAAGACACAGTTTTCAAATGAATCAACATGGGAGAGAGTTTTCAAAAAGCTCTGATTTCGCTTAAAGCGCCTTCGTAGTGTGGACGGGAAAGACCAAAAAATTTGGAGAGATGCGTTTTCAAACAAAAACGTATTAGTGTGGATGTGGCCTAACATACTGCTTAACATCTGCTTTTGGTGGGGGGGGGGTGTTGGACTATTCCTTTAATTTCTTTATAACTTGTAAAAATCTATTTAAAGCTTTATGCAAGGTTTTATTTTTTTTAGAAATCACAAACAAGACCCTTCAATCTAAAGGCTCTAATGCTGTCAGCACTACAAGCACCCTCACCACCAGATCAGTCAGCAACTCAAGTGATGCATCTGTTGCACGTTCCCGCCAAAGCTACATGGGCCCCACCGCCAGCTCACGTGCCAAGATGTCACGAAGCAACTCTATGGAGAATTTAAATGTGTGTGCTCCCGAGGAGACCCATCTTGTGAAAGAGACTGATCAAGACACCCAATCCTCAACTCTGGAGCCCAGTGTAGAGCAATGTAAAGAGAATATGCCCCCAAATTCATCCAGCGCTCTTTCTTCGGGACAGTCCCATCCAACGCCATCGTTCTGTCCTGCCCTGGGTAACCACAGTGCCCGGGCAGCTCTTCGATTGGATCTCATTAGCCCCGATCATGCCAGACTTTCACCTGTGTCACTCAAGAGTCATCTTGGAAAAGTTGAACGTGCCGAGTCGCCCCGTCGCCAGGCTTTGGTGACGCCCACAGAAATGCGATCACTGGGGAAAGAGTGCCGGAAGCAGATCAGTACTATTGAGCAGAGTTTGACTCCTAAGACCACGAGCAGGTTCTCATCTGGATGTGAAATGTTTGCTGGGAACCAAAGTGTGCCAGAATCCATTCAAACCACAGTTGAAGGCAACCAGTTTTCAGGGCCACGTGAAAATGCACCGTCTTCAGGTCAGACTGCAATGACCGACTCTGTAACTCTGGACCGAAAGAATTCTACAGAAATGGACTCCACACAAGATGTTACAGGTACTGTGTATCGTACTTAGTAAAATGCTTTTTAAATAACAGTAATTTCATTAGGCTGTCAGTAGGGCTGAGAAACTACAAAAATAAATTATCATAAATATTATGAAAACATTATTTAGTTCAGGGAAGAAAGCTTTAAGACATTTGTGATCACCAGATTTTACACAAGGGTGTGCAATGAATAAATAATCTAATCTCTCACACTCACACACCAGTCCTTCGGATGAGATGTTAAATCGAGGTCCTGACTCTCTGTGGTCATTAAAAATTCCAGGGCACTACTCGTAAAGTAGGTGTGCAACCCTGGTGTCCTGGCCAAATTCCCCCCATTGGCCCTTCTCAACCATGGCCTCCTAATAAACCCCATCCATTAATTTGCTCTATAACTCTACTCTCTCCTCTCCACCAATAGCTGGGGTGTGGTGAGTGCACTATTGCTGCCGTTGCATCATCCAGGTGGATGCTGCACATTGGTGGTGGTTGAGATTTCTGTTCACTATGTAAAGTGTTTTGAGTGTAGTATCAGAAAAGTGCTATATAAATGTAACGTTTGTTTTATATTAAAATTGACTGATTCACATGGTAGAAAATACCTTTTTATAGGTCAGATGGAGCTCTAGAATGATGGAGCTGAGAGATGTAATGGGTGTAAGTGTTTATCAACCCTGCAGTAATGGCATTACAAAAAATACTTTATCTCAGCCCTTGTCAAATATACTGTATTATAACTTATGAGGAAGCACCACAACATAAAAGGTGGATTTGTTGATTATAAACAATAGTTCTATTGCATCGCACAGAGACACGGTACATTAATTCGCATGTCGAATTAATAGGTTTATAGATCTGTATCGTGTTAAGTTCAGTAAATTTGCGACTAAATGTGCTTCCTCACTGCGATCGCTAGCACTAAATTCAACAAGGATTCAATGAGCTGCTGCTCGAGAAAGGGACTCAGAAGAGATAATTGATACTGTAAGCCTGTTATAATATTATTGGTTTGATTTGTTCTTCCATGTGGTTTGGTTTACTGATTTTCAGCTACGTTTAAGTGAAAAAGTGTGAGGGGAAAAATCCCTGCATTATGAATGTGGAACATGCAGGTATGATTCAAATTGTGCGTAAAACTTGCAGTCCTGCTGTAATTTAATTTACAATTGGTGCTTTGGTAGAAAGAGATCTAATGTTTAGAAGCCCTATCTTTTATCTTAATTTTTTTTTAATTATTATTTAGTGAGGTGTTTTGTGTTTGGTAGTTTGGGGAACAGACACGGTCTCTAGATGATAGACTTTGTCTTTGTAGTTTATGTGTCCTGTGCAACGTCTCAAGGCAGCTAGCAGACGTTCGGATAAACCAGTTTGTCTGCTTCCTGACCTCTGCCCCATTTAGTCAAATACTATCATTATTAAGGCTATGAGCCAAATTACTAGATAGGAGAGCAACACCTTCCCTGTAGGGATGGAGTCAATCTCTCTTTAGCAGGTTAGGTCAACCCCAAAAACTCTTCCAGTTATCTATATATCGTATTCTATTCTCCAGACACCACTCAGACATCCAGCCATTCAGTGACCCTAATCTACGATAAACCTTGTCACCACGATGAGCAGGAAGGGGACCAGAGCATATTACAGTGTCTGACATCGTTTTTGCAAATTCACACACCTTTTTAACATTATATTTAGTGATCTCTTACTGGCAAAGCCGGACATCGTTAGTGCCGACGTGAATAACAATTTTAGAAAATATACGTTTAGCATTAGCCAGCACTTGTAAATTTGATTTGATGTCAGACGCTCTGGCACCTGAAATGCAATTAACAATAGTGGCTGAAGTCTTCATTTCAACGTGGAGTGTCAATAATGGAGTGGTGGTGGCGTAGTGGCTAAAGCACAGGGCTGTTAATCAGAAGGTCATTAGTTCGAACCCCACGGCCATAACCATTGTGTCCTTGAGCAAGGCACTTAACTCCAGTTTGCTCCAGGGGGATTGTCCCTGTAATAAGTGCACTGTAAGTCGCTTTGGATAAAAGCGTCTGCCAAATGCATAAATGTAAATGTAACGTTCCTTACAATAGAATCACCAATAACAAGGGCTTTTTCGACATGATTCTCAGTGGGTGCATCACTGAGTGGAGAGAATCGATTGGAAACCTTAACAGGAACAGGAGTGGTGTCTCTTTGCTGAGACGTCACCCAAATGCCCTGCTTCGGGGGCTCTACAGCCGGAAACTGTCACTTTCTCACTGTCCTCCACTAGCGTTCGGATGAGTGTCTCTAACTCATTAACCTTCTCTGTCAGCCTGATTAATTCCTCACATTTATCACATGTGAATCCCTCACTGCTGATGGAAGAGGCTTTTGTAAACACGTGACCTGCAATGCAGGAAGAAACAACACGAGTGGATGCCATGACTTACTGCAATTGAGCGGTTTGAGATTGTTGTGAATCCCTCATGCATTTTTTTGTTGTTGGTTGCTATTCAACCAACAGCTATTGTAATATTTTCATATTCTGGTTAAGTATTCCAAAAGAGGTTTACATACTCAACAGCTGTTGGGATACGCTCATATTTCTAAATTCTGGCTACGCCTTTATTCTGAAAGAGGTTTACAGGTATTCCCTTATTGTCATATTCTGGCTAAACCTTTATTCCAGTTGGTGCGTTGTCTAAGCTATTAGTTGGACTAGTCAGTGTGAAGGATCCAATTTCTAATTAGACTGCATTATATGTCCATGTTACACATTTAGATGAGTTTCATAAGGACATATTGATGCAAAGCAATTTAACAGGGTAACTCATGGATATTCAACAAATAAGGAGGCTAAATAACTATAACCTCTTGTCTCACAAAACTATTAAAATAAGAAAAGTAAAAACATGAAAAGCTCCAATACAGAGTGGCACAAAACCGCTAATGTGTTTCCCGGTAACTGAATGATGCGCTTCAATGGTCTTATGCAGCTGTGCATTAAATGACTAAATGTTGAGAATTAAAGAGACTAAAAGTCTCAGAGAAAACATGTTAGTGCTGAACTCTGTACAAATATAACTTCCTATATTTATGTACCAATCATTGCATTGGCAGTAAGATACATTTTTTTATTTTTTTTAATATTAAATTCAACATTTATTTTCATCAGTGAGCTGAAATAAAATATTTAAATGAAATATAAAGATTAAATAATTTCTTTATTTTTTTCCTTCACCGTACTCAAACGCTATTGTAATATGTCCCATGTTTTCATATTCTGGTTAAGCCTTTATTACAAAAGAGGTTTACCTACTCCACAGCTATTGGAATATTCCTGTATTCATGTAATCAGCGGCATTACGATTAATCAGAAACAATAATGTTCTTTTCTATAAACACTGGAGATGCTTGTGTCATTTACACTCACCAAGCTCTGTGTTAGGAACGCTATGGCCCAGATTATGTGCCCGACGTGATGATCTGCTGTTGTAGTCCATCTGCCTTGATGTTTTGATGCGTGCATTCTGTGATGCTATTTTGCTCACTACAATTGTGCAGAGGGCTAATGCATTTCCAAAGCCTTTCTGTCAGCTCGAACCAGTCTGGTCATTCTCCACTGACCTCTCTCATCAACAAGGTGCTTCTGTCTGCAGAACTGCTGCTCACTGGATGTTTTTTATTTTTGGCACCATTCTGAGTAAACTAGAGACTGTTGTGCCTGAATATCCCAGAAGATCAGCAGTTACTGAAATACTCAAACCAGCCCATCTGGTACCAACAATCATGCCACGGTCGAAATCACAATAACTGTTTTTGGTTCTGGTCTCCTTAAGATGTAATGTAAACTCTACCTAAACGAGCAATCCAAATGTAGAACAATATAATTTTTAGTGTTCGATGAAGTAAAAATGTGTTCAGGATCAACTTGTGCAGTTGATTGCTATCATAACTTGGAAGTTGTTGATGCTATCAACAATTCTTTTTTTTTTTTGTGCCATCGCTTCCTGTCATCTACCCACTCCTTAAACTGTGACTGGTGAGGCACTGTCAAAAGATGGTCAGTGGAGCCATGATTTGTTTTTTGGCAGTTTTAATATGCTAACATTCACATTATCTGCTAAAAACATTGCTGGCTTCATATCTGTGAATCTTATTCATATTTCTACTTAAGTTTCCCAATCAGGTTTACCGGTTTATACAACTCATGCATTTTTATTTAATTCCCATATTACTCCTAATTGATGTTTTTTTTTCATGTGTGTCTCTTTCAGGTTTGTCTGCAGAGACATTGAGCATCCAGATGTGTAAGGAGATGGTGAATGAACTGTGGCACACAATCCATAAAGCAACTAGCTTTTATAGCAAGGTAATCCTCTAAACCTGTCAGCATTTTAACTTTATTTATACAGTTTATAAGGAGACTACACTGGTCTTTCAACCTTGCGTATATTTTACACTGCATAGTTGGCTATATGTGGTCATTCACTGCTGAAAGAAAACGTGAGATGATCATTCTCTATGATGGCGTGGTATGTATATATTAGAAATGATGCTGCTTTTGGCATTGAGACATTAAATGGAATCACTTTCTTCTCCGTAGCTGTGCTCCATCCCGGAGTTGTCCGAGCAGCAGGAGCAGATGAAGAGCATTTTGCAGGATACGTTTGTGGGCGTACAGAGTGATTTAAACGTCCTCTGTCCTCAGACTTGCCCCTCCACCCAGAGTGCCCGGCCCGTCCCAGAGGACTCGCCTGGCCGCCAGCTGAGGGATGACCGGACCGTGGCCCTTCTGGAAAAATACTCGGAGATGCTCTTGCTGCGGATGACGGAAAAAGGAGCAGAGGCTGCACTTGAGTGACCGCTCATTGGATCTTGTTTGGTTTTAAACCATCCTAATTGTACAGCTATTGCGTTGTCACAATTGTATCGGCCAAAATTAACTTTTAAAGGCATAGATGCACCTTTTAAACCTTAATGTCTTACATTGGTGTTAAGTTTTTTGCTAATAATAAATATGCAAATGCATATTTGGATTATTGGACATTTATTTGGACATTTGTAAACCGGTCTGGCTAATTGTTTGTTGTTTGTCTTTAACTTTTTTTTTTATACGATCAGGGTTTTTCCTTTTTTCTGTCTTTGTACACTACATTTCAATACTTGAGTGTATTTGGTTACATACACTTAGAAGATTTTAAAAACCGTATCAAGGCAAACTCTTCAGGACATCGTTTCCCCCTCTAAATTATCTTTCATTTCTGTGATATTTCATGTACACTTTTGAAACAGTATTACTTTTGGAATATGAAAAGTTCAATTATATATGTGTAATGAGTTTTGTGTTCAAAGTTGAGCTTTTTTAGTTTTACATCATTTCACAACCACGCAGACCACGAGGTGTTGCATTGTCATGTTGACTGTTCCTCAAAATAGCGATGTATAGACATTTTTGCAAGTGTCAGGCTGTGACTCACTATTTGCAAGCCACTGGTGTGCTATTTATGCTATGTTGTGCGTTTTTTTTTTCTCTCCCCACTTGAAAATGTATAGTTTTTAGGAAGACTGTGTAAATGTTTTAATCTGCTATTTGCTTTTGCATTTTAATATTAAACATTAAAATATTATTTCTTTTGATTTTGTAATACAATCAAGAAAAGGTTCACAATTTCACTTTTTTTTGTTTTGGACAGTAAGTGGAAATTCTGAATTCATTTCACAACTTTTAAGTTACTACAATATGGCATGAGGGTGAGTTTTAGAGAGAGAGAATTATTCCTGTAATTGGCTACAATTTCATGTTATGCTTCCACTAGACTTGCAAACTATTCAGGTGGGATATCTAACACATAGTTGCATGTAATGTACTGTACGCATCATGGACGTTGGAATTTAATGTATTAACCAATATTTTTCTTAACTAGACTAATTGACATTTAGCCCTCGCACATATGCGAATGAGAAACTGTCACTGAACAGACAGTGAACCACAGTTTTAGTGGTAAACACGTCAGTTATGCACAAATGCACGAGTTGTCATTGCCGAATAGCGATAAATGAGAAACCCAGATTTAGGAGAGTGTTCGCGTTTTTTTGCAGCTGTAGGCCCTAATGGGGCCGTTCACACCGAACGAGCAAAAAAGCTAGACAGCAACGAACGCAGGTGTCTCAAGTTTAACAGTTCATATAGATTTGACTGCACTGGGTGGCAAGTGACACTAGCAAATAACTTTCCTAAGCACACAAGTTATCCGCCTGCAAGGGACGCTTCGCGCCTCAGGAAGCGGAATCCCACTTGAGGTGCGTTCAAATCCAAGACGCTTTTTTTGTCTAATTGAAAATAAATGTATAGTAAAAGTATAATTTAAGTGAATTAATTTAAAGGATTGTTTTGTGACATACAAATCGAATTGTGTCTATAAAATAATTAAAAATTATCCGTAAAGAGTAACCATAATCGACTATGATATGTCTATTCTGACCAGCGCTGAGAAACGTTAGTTACCACGTGAAAGCAAGGTAGGCTATGCTGCGGTGGTCTGCACAATTATTTCAAAATTAATAATGCTACTTTAAGTATTATTACTCTTAAGAAACTTTAATATGTACTGAGATGAAAATTGAACATTAGAACTTATAAAAATAGTTGTATTATTTCTAATCCAATCGCAGACAACGTCCGGGTCTAGCCAATCCACGCCCATTTTAAATTCAGTTTTTTTCATGCAATAGCCCTTTCCACTCATTTAATATCTTTGTTTGAGATTTTATCACAGATTTGTCATGTTTACTCATCAGCTGCAGCAGCAGGCGTGTCTTTCCATGTGTTAACAGCCACTGAAGTATGGAAAGCCATTCAGTTAAATAATATGTGACTTCTTACACATAGACAACACGTTGACAACACGACGTGTCGTGTCTCAGCATGCACAGCTGCACCACAACTCACTTTGTGCTGCTTTCCTGTGCACTTCATTGTGAAATAATGCTTCTCAACAACTTCTCTGGGTGATGTAATGTGTAATAATGAAGGCCTCTTTTAAACTTCTTTTGTTGGGTAGCTGCAGCTGCTCATTGTTCTAAAGATGTTCTAAAGGAATGTGTTTCTTGTCTCTACTCTCACGTTTCACATGTAGCTCAAACATGTATGTCACCCCCATATAAGGTAAATAACTTTTTCACTGGTGGGGGTCCAGTGGAATGTGGTTTTTGTGGACCATATAACAGAATGCTGAACAATAAACTTGGAAGAAGGATTTGATACCATTGGGTGTCTGTGTCATTTCTTTCTTCCCTCAGCTGAGCCGTATCGAGACTGGGATTGCAGATCAACAAAATAAATTAAATACATTGGATGACAAAATTATCTAACAGTTTGGGGGCTCGTCCGGGATATCTCCAGACAGGTAAGACTGATTTAAGTATCAGGTATTCCTGTCTGATGAGAGATTGAATAAAACGTATTTTAATTTGGCTCTATATTAACTCGTTAATAACTCTGCTCGGGGGCCCCTTCAGAGGGAGGAATTTGCCCTATTATGAAATATGAAGGAGGGTTTTGCTCTATTATAAAATAGTGAAAACCCCACAACC
Source organism: Xyrauchen texanus (assembly GCF_025860055.1). NCBI lineage: Eukaryota > Metazoa > Chordata > Actinopteri > Cypriniformes > Catostomidae > Xyrauchen > Xyrauchen texanus. The sequence continues at coordinate 10,078,724 of NC_068313.1, read as the reverse complement.
GCAGCAGGATATCCTTATTCTGGTATGAATAAGAAGAGGACGGGAATTGTCCTAAGGAAAAGACGGAAAGAAATTTGATCTGCATGAACCGTGTCGATCGGGAATTTTATTGTAGTATTATTAAAAGGGTGACATTATGGGACAGGAAATAAGCCGTCCTCTATCGAAGGAAACTCCAAAATAATGGATGTTTTGCAATGAATAAGACTATAATACTGAGCCATATATCAACAATTTGGCTGGGTGGTCAGAGAAAGGAGAAAAAAAAAAAGGAAAATACGTAATTAGATCAATTCATGAGTAAATCCAAATCTATGGTTAAAGAGGGTGAAAGGACCCTCAGTGGGATTATAAATACATAAAAGAGTCATATGAGGTGTGGAAGAAAATAAAACCATTCTGGGACAAAGGTCCTGAACAAAAAGAGACTAATCAAATGCCCGCAGCGGTCTCTGTTTCAAAACAAGCCGGCTAAATATGATATTGTCGTGAACAAAGCTTTAACCCCTAGCTTCCCAAAGACACCATGCGCACTGTTGTATCCCGATTTAACACAATTTAAAGGCAGCTCATTCGCTGCAGCTACAGCCGCGGATGTATTCGATTCAGATTCAAAGAAAGATACGAGCGAAGGTACAACAGCTGCATTTCCTTTATCAAGTACCCAGACGGATATAAAATCGTTTCACTAACATTGTCAGAGACGCTGTCTATATGCAAAGAATTACTATATATAAACCGCATACCTTTATCATCGAAACTGGCGCATCTAAAAGTTAATTAACAGTGCATTGCTATGTGGGCTCTATTACGGGACGCACTCTGAACTCTGTGGGAATGAATGGCATTCCTGTGAAGTGTAATATGACACCAAAAATACCCGTAACATCTCCAGATATCACAAACATGTTTAAAATGCATGATTTTGCCTGACTCTCAGTTCTGCCTACTGGTCTGTGATCCGATGCATATCTTTTGATTCTAACTCATTACAATTGCTGTTTCCCTCAGTATATTTTCAGTCTGTGTATACAGGACATTACGGAGAAGTTTGCAGCTCAACACCTGTCAACACTTCTGCTGCGAAACAGGAAATGCTCAACGTCGATATGTTGGATTCAAGGTATCAAAAGAAAAGCTGCAATGGGTGAAACTGAACTATCAATCTGGGTCATGAAATACAGAAAGGAACAGTCTCTCCACAGACAGAGTGAAGACGATTAATACCTTCCAACATGCTAAAACAAAGGCTCAAATGCAAAGCTTATTGGGTTTAGTTAAATTTTGTCGAGCATGGGTGCCAAACTGCTCGTTATATGACAAAATCCTGAGAGAAGCAACACTCTCAAGGGCTTAGGAACCTATCAAGTGGACTGCTGAAATGGACATTGCTACCAAATCATGATGAACCCTTTCATCTGTACGTGCACGAGGCGGCAGACACAGCAGCAGTGATCCTCGCTCAGTCCCAATGCGGAACAGTGGCATACTTGTCAACATTTTAGAGGCAGTCACCAGAGGCCTCCCTGCATGTTTACGAGCAGTGACTGCTGCGGCGTTGATGGTACAACATGCAGAACGTATTGTTCTCTCACATCCATTAGTTGTGCACACCTCTCACCAGATAGGAACAATCATGCACAACATTACCACATGACAGCACAACATTGATCGGGGTATGAAGTTATTTTATTGGTTACTGCTAATCTGACCATTAAACCAACTTCCACTATACATGGCCCGACATTATCATTACACAAATTGCTGACTCAAGGTGAATTTTCCAACGACACACATGAATGCTTCGATCACCTAAAAACATGTACTTTATGCAGGCCGGATGTTTCCTCATCCGCCCTGGAGGAGGGAAAATATTGGTACGTTGATGGGTCCTGTTCCAAGCCAAATGGTTCCGTATACTGGTTTGGTTATGCTGTAACGGAACTCCCGAATATAATTATCGAAGCTTATTCACCCATATAAATCTGCACAAGCTGCTGAGTTGTTTGCGTTGATCAGAGAATGCCATTTTGCTAAAGTTAATCAATAGATATATACACAGACTCGAAGTATGCTGATGAGGTAGCAAAGTGGGCTGCAAGGGAAGTTTTGGTAAGCCCAGAGCTGAATCAAGCTGATGAGACTTTTTCCATAATACAATCAACACTGGTAAAAGACAATGACATTAAATTGACAGTGTTGGACAGCAAAGAGGTATTAAATGTTTGGATTAACTCTTGGCTAAAGATGGAGGAGGAGTATGTAAAATGTTTGGTGACAAATGCTGCACATACATCCCGGGTCACATTGATGATGATGGTAAATTCATAAAGGTATGAAAGGAAATGGATAAGTTGAATAAAGTATTAGCTGATAACACCGGAAATACGGGGAAAATGTTCAATGTGTTTGGGTGGTTCGTGCCCTAAATGTCTTCCATTATATCGATTGCTGTATGCATTATACTTATGTTATTATTTGGCCCAAGTTGACGGCTGGACATCTATGAACTATGTCTAAGAAAGTGGATTATTGTTATTGCGTTATTATTCTGTATGATCATGGCTGAGTCGTAATTTTTATTTGTATAGCACGTTTCACAACACATCGTTTCAAAGCAGCTTAACAGGAAATAATGCATACAAAATTAAACTGTAACATATATAATGTTTAAATATGATAGTAAAATGTGTATAGAAATTAAATAATAAATGTATTTAGAACCCATGTGATCAAGCCGAAGGCGACTGTGGTAAGGAACACAGAACTCCATAAGATGTTGGTTAATGGAGAAAAATAACCTTTGAGAAACAAGGCTCACTTCCCACTAGCTAAACAGCATGAATATAATGCCAATATTAGTTATTTGAGTGCAGTGCAATACATTGTTTTAACTTAACAAAACTTAAAACACATGGACATTCTGAGGTCATGTGCAAGATTTCATCCATTTATGATTCTAGGGAGAGCTATAACCTAAGCAGGGGCATTGCTAAACATAAAGCTCTACTGGGGCACAGGCCCCCCATTACTCAAATAGCTTTTTTTTTCTTTCTTTCTTGAAAGCCTGCTGCGTGCAAGAAGGTGGCAACACAATGAATTATACAAACTTCCATTGCTTGACCCACTATGCCTGCACTGCAACAAGTACTGGGAAAGGTAAACACGTAGAGATATTAATCTTTATAAAAAATATTTAAGTATCTTCAACAGTACATGAACACTCAACATGTTTTACAGCGTAAAATGCATACAATGTATATGCAAATAACAAAACCGGATAAAACTTTGTGGCACATTTGCATTCTTCTATATTACACATTACTATGGTAAGCCAAACAAACCAAAAGTGGGACGAGACAGCGGGGGTTTACAGAGCTCGCGCCGCGCTGACATGTCATCTGCGCGGTTCAATGGTCCGAGCCGCGTGGCCGATTCGTCAGCGCAGCGCGGACGTGTTTCCTAGCGACACCCAAAGGGCAGCGCGGCGCGAACAATCCTCACCAGCGCTGCGCTGACCAATTTAAACAGTGCAGCGCAAACCATACATGCAAATAAATGTACAATAAAGAAACCCCTCCTTCCTAACAAAAAATTGGTTCTCTGCTGAAGTTTAGGAGTTTTTCCCTACAGAAGACAAAGAAGAAGAAAGACAAGATGAAATGCATACATTTCTAATGTTTATTATCTTTAATAGTGTTAGTAAAGAGTAGTGTTGTGCGTCGATACTTTGAAGAACTGCACATATTGTATAGAGGCTACGGAAAGAGCTGTACAAAGCAGAAACTTCAATGACTTTCAATATCGTAGTCGTCTTGAGGAGCACGCCAACCTTCTGGTAATTATATCGGACAGTTTACATGTTCAGGTAATGTATTTTATTATTGTAGTAAGTTTTGCATTCAGCCATCATTTGTAGACTTTAAGCTTTTTATGTCTGAATTCCATAATTAAAACAATCATTTGTTAATTTTGAATAAAATGTTAAAACTAAAGATCGATTTTATGTTATTGATATTTTGTGATATTGATTTATAGGGTGAATTCAGTGTGATTTGGACACTTTTTGCCATTGAGATTAATTGGAAAAAGTGTCCCTCCCAATCAACCTGAATACACACACACACACACACTATATATATATCTGTATAATGTTTTAGAATGACCTTGACCTCATCACCACAATCAATGAACTTCAAGAGGCTATACAAGACTTATGTCTTCTGGTGGACCATATTTTCAACCCTCCTGTAAACGCCCCATTTTCACTACCAATTTTACATACCAGGGGACGGCCAAGGTAATGTTAATTTTACGTTTGACACAGCAGTTTTGCAATTATTAATTTTTCAAGGCTTTTTCTTTAGGTTCATGTAAATCAAAATCTGCTGTGCAGTGAAACAGGGGAATCTGTCAATTGATGGGTCCCATTGACTTCCATAGTTTTTTTTATGCTATGGAAGTCAATGGGATCCACCAATTTTTTAGTAACTGACATTCTTCTGTGAAATATCTTCTGGGTTCACTGTTCAGCAGAAAAAATCATACAGGGTTGGAAAAACTTAAGGGTGAGTAAATGATGACACAATTTTCATATTTCACAATCAATTTTCAACTATAAAGGTAAAACAAATTTGTTATTGTCTTAAGAATAGTGAAACCATAACATTTTAATTCTAACTTCCAGATATCACATCACAGCTGAACAACTTTTACAGTTGAGGACAACTGGTATGTCCTGGGTTTCCATAGCAAATGTCCTTGGCATTGGTTTGTCGACCCTTTCTCGAAGGCGAGCTGTCTTTGGACTACTCAAAAATTATGATGCCATTCCAAACAGTCAGCTGGATGACATAATTCGAGACATCACTGCACACACTTCAAATGTTGGTGAAAGACTAGTACAAGGTAGGCTGCACATTATTTACTTATACTATTTTAAATAATCTGTTTTCAATAAAATTTTTATAAATTATATTTCAGAAATGTATTTTATTTTTATGTTTTCATTTTCTTTGTTTAATTTCAAGGAAGCATTAGAGGAAGGGGATTTAGAGTCCAAAGGCATCGGGTTAGAGAGAGGATCCGTCTTATGGACCCAGCAGGAACTTTGATTCGAAGAAGACGGCTCATTAGAAGAAGAGTGTACAATGTGAGAGGATCAAATCATTTATGGTATGTACACTGGACAATGAAATATTGTACCACTGACAAATCAATATCAAGAATATATATATATTTTTTTAATTGTTCATATTGTGGCGTGTAGCCTACTAGTATTTGTCTCAATTTCATTTATAAACAACAATTTTTCAGGCAACTTTTATGATTAACAACCAATAAATAATTGGTTGTTAATCATAAAAGTTGCCTGACAAATGATGCCGTTTACATTTATGTAAGTATTAAGTTGAATTGCAGTTCTGGGCAGCCAAGAGCTTGATTATAAAATCATGTTTTTTTCTGCAATTATTACCTTAAAGAGTTATCTCTACACAGTAGCTATGCTTCAATTTCTTCTACTGTCAACTTAATCCTCTTTTTCTTTATTTTAAAGGCATATTGACTCGAACCACAAACTGATTTCATGGATATTTGTTCTTCACGGCTGCATCGATGGATTCAGCAGAACGATTATTTATTTTAGATGTGCCACAAACAATCGTGCCAACACAGTACTGTCATTTTTTCCAAAATGGTGTCTCTCAGTTTGGTTTACCTTTAAGAGCAAGGGGAGACAGAGGTATGGAAAATGTACATGTTGCACAGTACATGATAGAAAGAAGAGGCGTAGACCGAGGAAGTTTTATTGTGGGAAGAAGTGTTCACAACTAAAGAATTGAGCGTCTCTGGGGGGATGTAAACAGGGTTGTATCAGACTTTTATAGGCAGCTGTTTCAATACATGGAGCATGTGGACATTCTACACCCAGAAAATGAGATGCACTTATGGACCTTGCACTATGTCTTTCTTGGGAGAATTCAGCGGTCCATTGATGAGTTTGTCAGACAATGGAATTATCACAATCTAAGAACGGAGGGTGCCATGAGTCCACTGGCATTGTGGAATTCTGGTATGATTATTGAGCCAAACCTTGTCCTTAATGCATCTGACATAGAAGACTATGGCATTGACTTTGTAGGGGAATATGAGATTGACACACAGGCCATCAGAGTTCCAGAAAGCACTTTAAGAGTTAGTGTTGCAGATACTGATAACCTTCAAACATTGCTGGATCCCTTATCAGATGATGGAAACTATGGAATACAGCACTACTTATTTGTATTTAACTATATATCATCATGCTACACATAATACAAATTTACACACATGACACAAGAATTCAGATACAAACTTCAATTTTATACTGTAATTTTCAAAATCCATTAGATATATTTTGAACCTTTTAGGTTAGTAAAATGAATCCATAAAACAGTCAATTTAGTCCAAGTATTTTATAGACAAATACAGTTTTGTGTTCTCAATATGTCCTCTGTACATTGTGTAACAATAAACTATTGAAATGTTTTTGTACTTTCAGGCAAATGTAGTCTTTTTTTATCAGAACAGTCACTACAACTCATTTTTAAAGGTTAGAGGTGAACTATAGCCTTTGGACAAACATGTCTATATTTGTAAAGAATAGTTAACCCCAGAATTAAAATTATCCCATAATTTTCTCACCCTCAATTCATCCTAGTTGTATAGGACTTTCTTATTTTTATTAAGAATTTGATTTAATATTAATAGAATTGTGTTCGACTGAAAGAAGAATGTCATATACAACTAGGATGACTTGAGGGTGAATAAACTATGGGATCATTTTCATTTTGAGGTCAACTATTACTCTAATATACTGAACATTTGGAAAACCATGGCAGCATGATCAAGAACATGATCAAGAGCAAGATTCAGAATATTATACCAGATCTAATTTTTTCCAAACCCAACTGAGCCTTTAACTGCATCTATCAGCAGGTTTTCTAACTCTGACTCATTAAGTACCCCTCTTGGAAGGAAAAGCACCATTGAGCAAGTTGATGCATAAGGCAGTCTCCGGCATCCATCTTCTTGAGTGTAAAAGTCAATTTCAGCTTTTTTGGGAAAGCCAAGAGGAGGGACAGCATCAGCACCGGTCATGAATGTCAGATAGTATTTTCTGATTATTGAATGCGATCCAGTTTTTTTCCACTGTCTGCCAAATTGATCCACATGAATTAATTCCTGCCTTAAACTGTGAAATCATGCTAGCAGGCCTGGGGTAACAAACAGATAACAATCAAAATAAAGGTGTTTATTTACGTTTAACTGCACTGTTATAAAATTGTTTTTGGTTTGATTACTAAATTGCAGTTTGATATTGAATTAAGATATGTTGGCTTCTTTTACCTAAGATAAATAAGGTGTTTAATGACCAGGCTGTAAACTCTGGGCATTTCAGGAAGGCCAGCATTGTAGATCGAGGGTACCCCACATTCTGCAATCGAGTCTCCAAGAGAGGCCTTCAGTGAAATTAGGTCTCCCACACTTTTGCACTGCTTGATCTAAAAAGACCAGTTTTAGACAATATTAGATTACCATTTAATCGTTCATCAGGTTAAACATATAGGTGATAATAGGCTACCTGTTGCAACTTTAACTGCACTTCATCATCTGGCAAGTCATGAAAATCAAACCTATCCAACTGCCCTTCCTGTCCACACATCAACAAATACAAAACCGGATGGAGGGCTTTAATGCCTGGGCCTCCATGAATCAGTGACCAAGCAATGAGTTTTCCACACGTGTAAAACCGGTTCTGTTCTAAGGCTGACTGGTTGTAAGCAAAAAAAACCTGGCCTTGCTTTCCTTCAAAAATTCCAAGTGCTGACTGTGCCTCGATCATTAAGAGCCTGATGGAAGGAAAATTATATTTGTTATTTATTATATAAATTTTCAACTCAAAGAAGTCTATTACTAGTTGTTTCAGTTTATTACTTCAAATAAAGTTAGAATTAGTTTAAAATGTATATACCAAGTAAAAATGTTTGTGGACGAACTGCAGTACACAGAATAAGTACATTTATTTTAGTTTGAGCATTTCTGAATATTAGAAAGGGAATTCAATATTTCTGGATCTTTGAGATAAAAGTTAATTGTACTATAAAAATGTACTGTAACTTTCAGAACAGAAAACTTCCCCCCAAGCTGATTATCCCTAGTATCATACCTCACAATATCAAGTCTGACTTGTACCCATGAGTTTAGCCCTTAATATTTTGTTTCAGTTTTTCAAGATGCAACATTTGTACCCCCAGTCTAGCAGTACACGTGTTTATACCAACCTAAAGAACTCTCTTTGTGGCCCACCATGATCTTCAGCAGACTCTCCAACAAACTCAATTCGTGGAGTTATGTTCCAAGCAAAGTAGGACTTTGACAGAGCTTGACAGGCACTGTGAAGAATTTTTGACCGTCTTGCAACAACAATGGCACAATTTTGAGTGTCAAGGTGGTCTTTCTGGAATGATCTCAGAATGTCAGCCAAATCTGCTTCTTCCTAAATAAAGGTTGAGAAATTTAACAGAATATTATTATTAGCTATACATTTCATGCAAAGTGTCTGGTTAGTATGTACTCACAGAGTCTGAATTGGTGTAATTGGGAGAGCCCAACATAACAGTTTCTTCCTCTGTGTCTGTTAGAACCACAAAGTCCTCCCCTAAAAATAAGAAATTGAAAAATAAAAATATATATATTTTTGTCGTTGTTTACTCACTGTCAGGTTGTTTCAAACCTCTATGACGTTCTTTCCTATTGTCCAATAGGAGATATTTAATTTTAATTTAACAAAATGTTTTTGACTGCTGAATGCTATAACTGACAATCAGAATCAAGTATTCCATAGCAACATGCAATAATAATAATAATAATAATAATAATAATAATAACAAACCCATTCTGAACTTCGGAGTTTGAATGTTCTTCATTTGCTGGTGGTATAACCCTGTAGTCCACCTAAAAAAATGCTTTAGTAATTATTATTATTGTTTTTACAGACACAGTAGAGACATTGTGAGATCACATTTAAAGGTACACTATAAAAATTTTACAACTGGGGAATAGCCCAATACTTGCTTGACTCATCATAAACAGAGAAGTACCTCCGGCAACAATGTTATTCCACAAGACACATGCAGTGTTGTTTATTAACCACCACACTAGAGAGCCAAAAGTTACATAGTGTACCTTTGAGTGACAAATATTTAGTACATTATATTATATCTATACAAAGGACTACAAGGGAACCAGATTTTCATTTGTGCAAAATTAAAATATACAATACTCACATCTGGAGTTCCAGCATTCACCCATTCATAGATCACAGGGCTCTTATTGCCCTAAAAAAATTATGTACTTTCAGAATTTAATAATGAAAATATCATAATTATTACCAACTATCAAGAAATATTATAATTGTTGCATATCATTATTAGAAGTATTATTACAAAAAGAACTGCTACAAACTTAACATGCAGTTACCTGGATCGGAAGTGGAGAGGTAGATGTCAGTGGGACCAATGGTGATTCTGTAGTACTATGAGAGCACTGGGGTGTACTTTGCTCCCATGATGATGTTGTGGCAGTAGAGTGGAACTCTCTTGTGGCAACAGCTGCAGCTTCAGACAGTGGCTGAGGAGAAATAGGTAGAAATTGGTTCAGTTTCCAAAGGCGTATTAGTTGTTGCCTGAAACAACACAGGAGATGCTGTTTCTTGGAGTTGGGATGTGACTACACCTACTGTTTCAGGTCTCTGTGCTGATGATGGTGGCAGGCATGTGTTGGACAGGCAGCAGTTGTCTGGGCTAGTAATGGTGCTTCAGCTGAAGTTTGAACCTGTGATAAATTCTAAAGAGAACATTTACTATTATTATTCATTTGTTACATTTGTCCAAAGCAACCAGTAGTGGAGTGGCAATCGGGAGGGTCAGGACTTTTCCCGGTGGACCGGTAGTGTTTGGAGGCCGCGAGGGCTGGTCTGATAATAGTTATACATTGCAAGTTCTTAGCAACACCATCCAGCGGGCATACATGTAAAAAATATATTGTTCACCCAATGTGTTGATGTTAGATAATGCATGAAGTAATGTTAACTTGACTGACTGTACTTTTATTTCATTCAAAACTGCATTCATATTTAATTTATCTAACCATAGATGTGACCAGTAGCAGTGGCTTTCTTAATCTAATTAAAATAATTTTGCAAGGGTTCTATGACACTTGCTTGTATATTTATTATATATGTGGCTAAGCTGCTGCCAAGCAGGTAAAACACATTATTAAAACACAATGTTCTAGGTAGCTAGAAATAATGCCACATAATGCCATCCTGAGGGCCGGTGATCTACGACATCTCGGTAGATTTTTTGGTCCCACTCCGCCCCTGAAAGCAACTTACAATGCAATCAAGGTTTGACCACATTCATGCATTCCATGAGAATCAAACCTATGATTTTAGCTTGGCTAGCGCTATATGCTCTACACATAAGTTTAAAGAGTAATGCATGGCTATTAGCAATATTAAAATCTAAAACTGGTTAGATTGCATGGTCTTTTATAATTAAACAGCCTGATTTTATATTAAATATTTTCAGATTCCTTTTAAAAAGCCCTGTGGAGCTTTCCACTAAGGAAGACACGCGAACCAGCGTCTGCTTCAAGGTCAGGTTCTTTAATTAACACACTATACACGCAATTCACACAATTGTACAGCACACTTTCTTCCTAGTTGCTGGTCTGGGTGTAGGCACTCTCTCTCTAGGCTCTGTGGCTGCTGCTCTTTTATGCCGCTCTCCTCATGCTTACTGCAATTAGACACAGGTGTTAGACATAATTTAGCTCAGGTGTGAGCGCCCTTACCGCTTTTCTCTCCCGGACGGGCGCTTGACCACGCCCCCGCTGCCACATACCCCCACCGCCCGACTCAGGCCGGGCGTCATCCGGCCTGCCTACTACTCCCCCATTTCTGGAGAGGAAGTCAGCGGCAGCCATCTGCACCCCGGTCTGTGGACCACCTTGAACTTAAAAGGCTGGAGGGCCAGATACCAACGGGTGATCCGGGCGTTAGTATCTTTCATGCGGTGGAGCCACTGCAGTGGGGCGTGATCCGAGCAGAGGGTGAAGGCCCGCCCCAGCAGGTAGTATCGAGGGTGAGGACCACCCACTTGATGGCCAGACACTCCTTCTCTACGGTGCTGTACCTAGTCTCCCTCAAGGAGAGCTTCGGCTAATGTACAGCACCAGGCTCCTCTCCCTCCACCACCCTGCGAGTACGGCCCCCAGCCCTCTGTCTGAAGCGTCCGTCTGCAAAACAAAAGGAGAGAGAAGTCAGGTGCATGCAAAAGCGGCCCCCACAAAGTGCAGCTTTAATCTGTGTAAACGCCTGTTGGCACTGCTCCGACCATTGGACCGGATCTGGAGCCCCCTTTTAGTGAGGTCAGTCAGCGGGCTGGTGACATCCGAATAATTAGGCACAAATCTTCTATAATAGCCCGCCAGCCCCAGGAACTGCCTCACCCCCTTTTTGGTCTTGGGTCTAGGGCAAGTCGCAATCGCCATGGTCTTGTCAATTTGGGGACGCACCTGGCCATGACCCAAGTGGAACCCCAGATACCGTACCTCCACACGCTCAATCACACGCACTTTTTCGGGTTTGCCGTGAGCCCGCCGCGCAGCGATCTCAGGACGGCCCTCAGATGTTGCATGTGCCGCTGCCAATCATTGCTATAAATGATGATATCGTCTAGATAGGCAGCGGCGTAAGCAGAGTGCGGTCTGAGGATCCTATCCATGAGGCGCTGAAACGTGGCTGGTGCCCCGAACAACCCGAAAGGAAGCGTCACGAATTGGTGTAATCCGAACGGCGTGGTGAAGGCCGTTTTTGGGGTGGCCGGTGGGTTTACCAACTGACATTCACGGCACGCCGCACACCACCTGCGGACGTCACCGCCAATGCCCGGCCAATAGAAACGGGCTATTAGACGGAGAAGTGTCTTTCTTTCCCCTAGGTGACCGGCCATAGGATTATAGTGAGCCGCCTGGAAAACCATTTCCCGGCGGCTCCGTGGAATCAATAATTGTGTCACTTCCTCCTTTGTTTGAGCGTCCTGCGTCACTCTGTACAACCGATCTTTAATAAGTGAAAAATATGGGTATGCAATGGCGATGCCCGGCCGAGCTGTTGACCGTCAATTACTCTCACTTGGTCAAAAGCATGTTTAAGGGTTTCAGTCCCGCGACTGCTCTAGAGGGAAGTCCCCTCAGGGAATTCCCTGAGAGGAGAGGCGGCCACCTCGCCCTTCCCTCGTCATTCCGAGCAGCCGAGGACGGCCCAGGCTCCGCCTCCCCTGCCAAAGCACTGCACACCGCACACCTCTTTATGCAGGACCCATCCGCACAAATCCCTCTAAAATATCCTTGAAATTCGGCCAATCAGTACCCAAGATTAGCGGATGGGTGAGGCTGAACTAACCGCTGCCTTCAGACTATGGTTTTCTCCCTGAATTTAATCGCCAAAGTCACCATGGGATACTTGTGAACATCCCCATGCACACACCTCACCCTCACCAGTTTAGCTAAACCCAAAGCCCGGGTTGAACCAAGCGTTGGTGGATGGTGGTCTGGTTACAGCCGGTATCCAACAATGCTTGGTATGTACCCCCTGGATCCTTACCGAATACGGTACGCTCCAGCCCGATCGGGGCAGCCTGCGGGAAGTCGGAGACCCGCACCACCGTCCCTATTTCCATCAGCGGACACTGATCCCGGAAGTGGTCCGGGTCTCCGCACCTCCAGCAGACCGGCCCAGGCGCCACGGCCGCACCCGTGCTGGCAGGCGCCCCCACCTGCGGAGGAGAGCGGTTGAAGGACGGGGAAGGGGTAGGCGGGTTCTCCCACGGCCGGGAAGTTGGTCTCATGAACCCTCCGCGCCTGCGGGGGGCAGGAACGGACCCTGGGGAGAGAGCAGAGCGAGCGGGAAGATTTGAGGGGAGGAAAACAGGGGAAGACACAGGGGAAGGGGAGAGAGAGGGCTCATCCGCCCTTGGAATCGCCGCCATGTGGTCCTCCGCGAGTCATACGGCTTCCTCCAGCGACGCCGGGCGGTGGCACTGGACCCACTCCGCCGTTTTCCGGGGCAAACGCTGGACAAACTGCTCCAGTACCACTTGATCGACGAGCTCCTCGACGTCGCGGTCCCCCGCAAGCAGCCACCTCCGACAGGCATCACGGAGCCGCTGGGCGAACGCAAACGGGCGGTCGGATTTATCCAATTTCATGGCCCGGAAGAGCTGGCGACTTTCTTCCGGGGTCCGACCAACCCGCTGCAGGATGGCTCGCCTCAAGTCGGTATAGACCAGGAGACTTGTCGCCGGAAGTTGTTGTGCCGCGAGTTGTGCTTCCCCGGACAAGAGAGGGACGAGGCGGGCTGCCCACTGGTCGCGTGGCCAACCCCAAATTTCCGCCGTGCGCTCGAAGAGGTCCAGGAATGCCTCCGGATCATCTGCCGGCCCCATCTTCTGTAGTGCGGGTGGGGGCAGTGTGGCACGGGTGTCCGGGGTCACGGCTGCGACTGGAGCAGCCTCCTGGCTGAGGAGGCTCCGGATGGCAAGTCGGTCCTCTGCCTGAGCCCGCATGATCTCAAAGAACCGACGATCCTGGTCCTGTTGGAGCTCAAGCAGAGACTGTTGGTGGCCCTGATGGAGTATAGCGAGGGACTGGAGGACTTCCGCCAGCTGGGAGGACTCTATGGGGCGACCCTGTTCCATAATTTGCAGGAATTTTTCCAGCTAATTCCCGGGTTTCGGCACCAGTGTGGAGCTTTCCACTAAGGAAGACACGCGAACCAGCATCTGCTTCAAGGTCAGGTTCTTTAATAACACACTATACACGCAATACACACAATTGTACAGCACACTCTTTTACTCACTGCTCTTTTATGCCGCTCTCCTCATGCTTACTGCAATTAGACACAGGTGTTAGACATAATTTAGCTCAGGTGTGAGCGCCCTCACCGCTTTTCTCTCCCGGACGGGCGCTTGACCACGCCCCCGCTGCCACAAGCCCATTCATTGTCAGTTTTTTCATATTCAAATATAATTTCTGTAATTCATAGATATGCAAACAAATATGATTGTAATACAGCAAAATATATCAAACAAAATTTCACACTTTCTGTGTTTAACAGTCTGTCCTATATATGACCCTAAATATAAATGATCCTACCTGATCAGGCTGAGCTAGCTCTAACTTTATAAATGCAGAAGTGTCGTTTCTATAAATGATTAACTAGCTAGTTAACATAATTGGTGTAAGTTTAAACTGACGTTTGAAACTCATTAAATTTATTTGCAACAACAACTCAAAACAAGCCAAACTATAGTCCTTTTTAGTTGCTAGTTAATTAGCACACAGCAGCCATAGTTACTGTTTATGTAGTGTCCTAAACCAGCGCTAGCTAATTCAATGATTAATTTTATATCCAAAAGATTGATTCATTGTTGTCATACACAATCAAAGACAGTACTACAGAACCATCAAAATGTGTTTATTTTCTCTGCACTTCCTGAGACTTGACAGAGTTTTTCCTGAGACTTGATGCTTTTTCATCTGATGTCTGAAACCTGACTCTGACAGCTGAGTAGTTTATGAAGGTTTCCTCCCTCAAACTCATCTCTCGTTCTGCTTTCCTGTGCCTGCTTCTTCCAAATAATTTTCTGATGTCCATCTACAGGAGCCAATAATGTTTGAGTCAAAATAGGATAATTGGTCTTATTTAGAAACTTACTTTAGTTTCATCATGTTTTCATAGCCTACCTAAATTCTGACTTGTGTGCCGACACCTGGGTAGGGTTGCACCAGCTGTGCGTAAGTTATCACGTAAGTTTTGACGTAAAGTTCACACTAAGGGCTTAGTAACTACTAGTTAGTTTGTAACTAAGTCGTTGCCTAATTTGGTTGCACCAACTGTTCTTAAGGCAAGACTTAACTAGTAGGTTTTAAACTCTCTGTAAAGTAATGTGTAGTCACATAATATGATGTTTACCTGTATTGATCCAATAAACAGCCTTCAAATTTGTACATAGTTGTGTTAAAAAGCTGTGAACTTCAATACGGTTGATGTTCAAACCTTGTCTGCTTGTGTAACTGTCAGCTGTAAAAAATATTAAAATACGATATGTAATAAAACAAGATTTAATATAGTATATTTGCCATGTGTAAATAACAATATATATGAACTGCATCTAAAATAAAAAAGGGTTGATCAATAAATTCTAATACAACAGACTGGAAAAATTGACATTTTATTCATTTTGATATCTTATATATTTCGTATATGTTGACACTTGACACCGGAAGACGCACACTAATAACTGCACCATTAGAACAATTTCATGCTGAAGAGACGCTTAAAAGTATGTTTTTTCTCCCTCTCTTGTAAATGTATATGACTGTAAATGCCAACATTGTCATATATGTCAAAATTATGAGCACATTGATGTCATTAAATGAGTCTGCTTTTTTTATTCCAACCATTACTACTGGTCGGAGTCTTCCGTAAATATTTAGTTTAGATGTAGGGTTATGTTTTGCCTAAGTTTAATGGCGCAATGCTCAAATATTTAGTAGTGCGTAAGTTGGGACTTAGTGCCCATTTACGCCACAACTTGGCTAAATTGTAACGTACATAGCAGGTGCAACCGGCCCCAGCTTGTGTGTGGCTGTGTGGTTTTGAATATAGCAAGCGCACAGGCGTGCACTGCACGGACATGGATTACTGCGCGCATTCATCAGATTTGTGTTTTCGTTTAAACATTGCTTTTACAAGTGATGATTGGGTGGGTTATTGCATTGCATTTAGGTAGATCCATGTATTTTTTCCGGGATTAGCAATTTAAATGAATGCACTGACAAATAAAGTTCATTGTTAAAACTCAAACTTGAGCTTTTACTGGGGCACAGCAGATTTATACGGGGGCACGTGCCCTAGTAAAAGGGGTCTGTTGACGTCCCAGAACCTAAGTAAAACCTTTTGTGCCATGCTGATTAAAGCAGTTGAAATTTGAAACCAAAACAAACGTTTCCTATTCTGATCTAGGATCTATTCTGTCAAATATGATCATTTTGATAATAAACCCCTTGCCAGATTAGTAGTTTATTATTTAACTGTGGGAATTACAGATGCAGGATATTGTACCAATTTTGTCCACCAGAGAGACCCACAGGACAAGAAATATGTTCTACAAAATTCCCTGCTTCGGCAAAGCAGTCAATCTACTTTAGTCCAAGGTTATTATCATAACCTAAAACGAAAAATAGATGTATAAAAAAACATTTACTGAAATAAAAATAGAAATCAACATAATTGCAAAAACTGAAACTAAGACTTATATTCATGGCTCTGAAATAACTCAAATAAAATAAAAATACTCTTAAAAAATATTTAGTTTTCTTTTTTGTTGCGATAGGTTTTAAACATTTAAACCCGCTATCACTTTAACATGAAGATGCCACTAGGCAGTGATAGCACTAGCAGATGTTCTATTGCCCCCATTACATTAGCAAAGACAGAGCAGGAGGGAATCACTACAGTACATCATAGAGAAAAGAACATTTGGTAGAAAACTAGGGTGACCAGAAGTCGGTCCCGGTTTTACAAGGTGTGTCGTGGTGTCTCGATTTGTAATTTATTTGTAAATAAATATCCTCAAGTACCTTCTTGGTAACGTGTCTGGTATCGATTGCAGGAAAGGGAAGATATTATATTACATTGCACAATGATTTGACAATACTTCAGTCTAGTTTTACATCAAACGCTTGGCGCTCTCTGCTGCTCTCTGTTGTCATCCAATGCAAATTAGAAATGCCCAAATAAAAAATAAATGTTCAACAAGCTGAAAGAAGCCTCTATAGAATCTTTTTGTTTGCACAACCATGAAAATGGATTTGAAATGGTTTTTTGCTGTCAATGTAAATGTTCACTTTCCCATGGACACGGTGTTGAGAGATTGCAGGTCATATTCATACAGCTGTATATATATATATATATAGTACAAGCACTTAAATGTGGAAATGTATTTTAACTTTTAAGTTCCAGTGTTGCAAATTTTGTGTAAATATATGTAGCTGACAAGAAATGTCAAGGAATGACAAGTCATATCATTATTACACATGCAATATGGCATCATATGGATAGAATAGGCTATATTGAATTTGTATGTATTACAAATATCTCAAATGTGGTTAAAATCATATAAAACAACATATAATAAAATAAAATAGCATTTGAAATACTTAAAGATGTTATATCGAATTTAGCTACATATTTTAATACAATATATAAACGCACACACACACACATATATATATATATATATATATATATATATATATATATATATATATATATATATATATATATGTATCAAAAGTAACAGTCAGTATCTGGTGTGGCCGACAGTGCATCTCCTCCTCATGGACTGTACCAGATTTGCCAGTTCTTGCTGTGAGGTGTTACCCCACTCTTCCACCATGGCACTTTCCTGGACATTTCTGGGGGGAATGGCCCTAGCCCTCACCCTCTGATCCAAGAGGTCACAGATGTGCTCAATGGGATTGAGATCCGGGCTCTTCGCTGGCCATGGCAGAACACTGACATTCCTGTCTTGCAGGAAATCACGCACAGAACGAGCAGTATGGCTGGTGGCATTGTCATGCTGGAGGTTCGTGTCAGGACGAGCCTGCAGGAAGGGTACCACATGAGGGAGGATGATGTCTTCCCTGTAATGCACAGTGTTGAGATTGCCTGCAATGACAACAAGCTCAGTCTGATGATGCTGTGACACACCGCCCCAGACCATGACGGACCCTCCACCCCCAAATCGATCCTGCTCCAGAGTACAGGTCTCAGTGTAATGCACATTCCTTCGACGATAAACATGAGTCTGATCATCACCCTTGGTGAGACAAAACCGCTACTCGTCAGTGAAGAGGACTTTTTGCCAGTCCTGTCTGGTTCAGCGAATGTGGGTTTGTGCCCATAGGCGACGTTGTAGCTGGTGATATCTGGTAAGGACCTGCCTTACAAGCCCTCAGTCCAGCCTCTATCAACCTATTATAGTCGACCACAGGGAAAAGTTTCAGTTATAAAATGTATGATATGACTTCTTTAAAACGGCATTCCCACAGTAGTGGTGACTGGTGGTCTGTGTATGTTGTGAATTTCATGGTACAAAGTGTCCCTGTCGCTGTCAAACAGTGCCTTTCTGTGGCAAACTCCAGCTCCAGAGTATCAAAATGCAGCTTCATTTTCATTTGAATAGCTGACACCAAGAACCAGCCCTAGTTGTGGTATGGAGATGAGTTGCCACTTCCTTAAATGGAGATCCGTCACAATGCTCATCTACATTTCCTGTTGACTTTGTGTTTATTGACACATCAACTTAATTGTTGACATGTAATTTTTTTTTTCTATTTACAATGGCGTTTAGCTAGAAATGTATTGTCACTAGTGTTCGAGACTTGTTTGCAATGCCTTGACTCTAAAAGCTTTAATTTTCCTTTGACTGAAGTAGCACACCATACTGACTGTTTTTATTGTTTTCACACTTTAGTGCAGGTTCTTCCCCTTCTTCGATTTCACATTAGTGCACTGTTTGAAAGTAATATTGGGCACAACAATAATCCTTTGTGCAGTAGTAAAAATACTCCCCAAAGTTCCTCAAAATTTTGCTGAAAATGACCGCAGGCCAGCCGACGAGAACAATAGCTGTCCTAGCGACGACTAAGGGGGACCCCTAGGTTGTTTTTGTTTTCCGGGCAGGGAATCCCCCTTGGTCGCTGTCCTCAGGGCCAAACAGGTGCTTTGCAATAGGGCCTCTACAATCTAAGTTTCGCCACTGTCTCACTATATCACTAACATAATTATAAATATAATTTTTTTTTATTTTACCCCCTTTTCTCCCAATTTGGAACACCCAATTCCTACTACTCAGTAGGTCCTCATGGTGGTGTGGTTACTCACCTCAATCTGGGTGGTGGAGGACAAGTTGCCTCCACTTCTGAGACCGTCAATCTGTGCATCTTATCACATGGCTCGTTGAGCATGACACCGCGGAGACTCACAGCATGGGAGGCTCATGCTACTCTGCACTGTCCACGCACCACTTACCACGTGCCCCATTAAAGTGAAAACCACTAATCGAGACCACGAGGAGGTTACCCGATGTGACTTCTACCCTCCCGAGCAACTGGGCCAATTTGGTTGCTTAGGAGACGTGGCTGCAGTCACTCAGCGCACCCTGCATTCGAACTCGTGACTCCAGGGGTGGTAGTCAGCACCAATACTTGCTGAGCTACCTAGGCCCCCAATAGTTTTATTCTTAAAAAAAATGTCCCTTTAATTTAGTCAATATTTAATTATTCAGTAATTTTAGTAGATTATATGACTTGCAATTTCAATCAACAAAAATTACAATGTAGTTGTCAATGTGAAAAATGACACAAATGTGTGCCAAGCTGTAACAGATCAAGCTTTTAAACTTTTTTTTTATGCTTATTAAACGTATTAACTTGCATATGAAAACTGTACTTTTTGGAGAAACCTAGCTGAAGTAATTGCATATAATGAGTATAATGTGAATTAGTTTTGCTTAAGAGACTCAATAATTTTACAGAATTTAGAGAATGTCTAGGATATTGTTTCCTGATCATTGTAGACTAATTCATAAATTAATGATTTTTATGAACCAGTCCATTTTTTAAAGACTCACTTATCAGTTCAAACAACTGGCAACTCACTGCACAACCAAACACAGAACCATCTAACATAATTCTGAACTTCTGTATTTGTGGTTTCTCAGGATGCTTATGAACTCGGTATCAAGTTCTAAAACTTGAGACAATGAAGCAGGTACACCACATTTAAAAATTGGGGAAGTGTCCTGTCTTCATCTTTAGACAGTTTTAAGTTTTCAAAACATAAAATGAATGAGCAAGCACAAAAAATATGACATGATGATTCTTCCAACTGGCCTGAAACTCTCTTACAGTGGTCCTTGATCAGTGTGCCATCCATATTGTTGAGCCCTATAGATGTTAAAATACATTCTTCTATACTGGCTTAGTATGCACCTGTCAAAAAGTGCAACATTAAGTTGTGTCCCTTAAAGTTACTTGTAGTTACCATTCACAAGCATTTTATTTACTCACCTGGGCCAAACTGTACTCACATATGGTGTATGCCAGGTGTTTATTTTGTACACTGTATCTTTTTGTCTGCTAGATGATAAAACATGTGGAAAAGTCCCATAGACTTAGATTGAAGAAGGGTCCCAAGCCATATCTAGGGACGAGGATATTACGGGTTTTTTCCACTGCATGGTACAGCTCAACTCAGCTCGCTTTTTGGGGGGTTTTCCACTGTGGATAGTACCTGGTACTTTTTTAGTCCCACCTCGGTCGAGGTTCCAAGCGTGCTGAGCTGATACTAAATGTGACGTCAAAATCCTGCAGATCGCTGATTGGTCAGAGAGAATAGTCACTACCAGCATCACTGGATTTGCGACACGGGACATCAACCCGCTAGTTTTAGAGTTAGCTACAGCAATAGCATTATCATTTGTACACGCAACTTTCAAATTGTAAAAAGATATGGCTGTGCGCAAAACCACACCGTGGTCAATAAACGAGGTGCAGGCGATCCTCTCGAACGAAACAACGAAAAAGTCTTTCAGGAAGTGTCTCAGCTGTTGGCTACCACCGGACAAAACCAACAGTGTGGGAAAAGTAAAAAAAAAAAAACTTAAAAGTGACTACAGAACCATCAAGGAAAAGTGGAAGATGTTCGACCAAATGGACGCTTTCTAGATCGGCGAGCAATGGGAGGGAGCGTGCCCTGGACTCAGCCACGGCTGGAGTCCACGATGGAGGATGGTATGTTTTGTTATGTTAACTCTATACTCTGTTTGAAAGCTTCACTTTATTTAGTTGACCAGATACTGGAAAACCTGATTCTAAAACAACCAGGCCAATTTAACTGTTACAATTGTGTAAAATCATCATGCAACAATTGCTTGTGCAGCACAATGAGATAGTAGCTAACAGCTAGCGGTCGTGTTATTGTTTTGTGTCGCGTTTAAGATGATGTCATGGCAGAAGAGGCGGCGCAACTATGACGATCAGCCTATAATCCCACCCATGTTGAGGCGGCACTAAACAGCAGTGGAAAAGCAAGCTCAGAAAAGTAAAGTGAGTAGAGTCGAGTCGAGTCGAACCATAACGTGCCGTGGAAAAGTGCCATTAGAGGCCCTATTTACACCTGGTTCCATTTCGGGTGATCCATTCCAAGTGGTCAGGCAAGAGAGAATACCTTTTAAACCTAGTATTAATATGCATCTCAAATATGTCTGAAAATGTTAACTGTGTTAAGCACAAAATGTTTTCCTACTGTCCACTTTGAATAGTCAATCACATGGAGAAAGATGTTTATACCATGTTTAAACAGGGTAATATTGGGGGTGGACTCTTTCACTTGAGTAACCACCCATAAACCTCCAAGAACACACCTTAGCAACCACATAGTAACACCCTGGCAACAACTCAGACAATATCCTAGCATCCTAGTTTAGAATGCAAATGTACAGAAAATATAAAATACAGTACTTATGGCTAGAGGTGCTGAGACACAAAGTGAGACGCCCCAAAAGTGTCTGTCAGACACACTAGTACACCAAAAATAGAGCACTAGGCCAATAATAGATTTATGTTCAATTATATGGAAATATAACAAACAATATTTTTTTTACATTTTATATTTTTTAAATGACTCTTATGAGCCGGCTCTTTTCAATATAAAGAGTTACATTTCTTATTTCCAAATAATTCTTCCTCGAAAGTACTGAAAGAATCCTTAAGAGAAATCAGAATCTGAATCATAATTGTTTAGAAGAATCTGAGGCATTGATTTCCTTATGATTCCCATTTCTAAACATGACACACTGTGAATGAAGTAGTTTGAGAGTGTAGGTCCCCCTAAACTCTCAAACTACTTTCTAATCTCTGAATATTGGAATATTATGCAATAAACGTAAAATATTTAGTTTCTATACTTAAACAACATTTTATATTCTATTGTTTTTTATTTAATTACATCATTAATTACATAATTCAATTATACCACTATTTCATGGGATTGTAGTTCTTTCCAAGTTCTTTTCTTGTACCTTTGTCTTCTTGTCCAATTTTCTATACTTTTTTGCTTCAAATCAAAGTTTGTGATGTTGAGATTCACCACGGAGCTACTTAATTTGGTTCATGGCTTAGAACACTTTTATGAAGAATCTTTTGAATTCTTAAAGGAAAAAAATCTATGGGTAAAAATATTTCCGGAAACCAAGATGGGTAAAAAGTGACTAGGTACTTTTGTGCTTTATAGCGTTCAGAACAGATTTTTGGGTGTGTTTGCTCAGTTGCATCATTCTCTTAGTGAATCAGATACTACAACTATGCAGATAGCACATACAAATAAACAACGCAGTCAGCAGGCGCAGTTCTTTGTGAATTCCTCTCTAATTGTTAAATTGTTCCTTGCTGTTGATCTTCATTAGACTTCAGATGATCTTGAGAGGGTTTCAGATTACTGCTGTTCCTGTTAGGGTTAGGGTTAATTAGCACATGCCAATGAGTTGTCATCTTTTAAAGGGCACTTGACCTTTAAAGTGTCTTTATTATTAATAAAAGGAGATTATTCCTCTGAGGCTGTTGAGTTGATTATGCTGTGGTTACTCCTCTAATGCAGTGAGGAATGTGTCTCTGTGCATCATATGACAAGTCGGCTCTATTTTGGAGGCTAGAGGATTGTGTTCCCAAGGTAACAGAGCTTACCTTTCACCCACCCAAACATCTTGTGTGCTGACTTGTCACTCTCAATTACAGCAGAGCACAGCATCATCTGATTAGACAAACTAGAGCGAACCATCTGAAAGAAATGTACTACTGTGCCTGCTTAAATTTAATAGTTTTTTACATGACAGTGAAGCATGGGAGAATTTTATGGGGCGGAATCAGTATGTCACATGCTGCATAAGATAAACAGGTCAAAGATGAGTTATTTTTACTTTTCAGTACATTTTAATGCCACCATCATATATGTTTTATTATATTTGCAAAAAAACAGCATGGTTTGAGTGGATGTTGCCATTTTGCCAGGTGTGGAGGCAATTTATTAAAAAACAGTTACAGTGTTTTGTCTTTTATTCCATGTCTGCTATCATACATTGGCAAAATAAAAAAATAAATAAGTAAAAAATATTCTTTCTCATGGTTGATGGCTCTGATGTTACAAAAGCCTATTAAAGTAAAAAGTCAAAAGGCTATTAACAAAGTTTAAGTGCCTAAGCTTGACTAGAGGATATTTCTAAAAGTCTGTACTTCAACAGAAATACTTCCTTAAATTACAAGTAATTTCAAAAGATACAAAAGAGTTCAAAAGTTAATGCATAACAGTAATGACGCATATTTTTATATATAAACTGAAACTGAAAGTTTGGTGTCCATGTAAAGGAAAGATAAAGAACAGAACAATAAAAATGTTGTAAGTTGTAAGACACTTCTATCCATCACGTCAGCTTTTGTTGACTATTGTGATCTGCCAAGACATATGAAGGACCTTATGAAATTGTCATAAATACATTCATGTCTACGTCTTTACTCGCTGAGCTACCCAGGCCCTCTTGACATTATTTTCTTAACAATTAAGGAAATTTGTAATTCTCATTCTCATTACCATAATACATCTGGACATTGTTATTGTTTTTATTATTTTATTATTATTTACAAAAAATATTCGAAATACATTTAGGATAATTATATATATATATATATATATATATATATATATATATATATTCTTTTTTTTTTTTATATAATTTTTTATTTTTTGCATTACAGTGATGATGATTTTTTAGGAGGAAAGGGTGTTTACTTGTCATAAAATTAAAGTCACAATGATAAAAATCTTAATGTTCCTAAAAATAGGCTATATTTTCGATAAACAAAATATAATTTCTTATTTCCTTCTTTTGATTTTGGCCTGAAATATGACCCAGACGCGTTCTTAGCAGGTTTCATGAGATTCACCTGTTTTCCTTCTTAAATACATAAAGCATAATTGATGAGTGACTGTTGAATATGTGGTAATGCGGTCACAATGCGCAGCAGAGTTTTATTGGTTATTTTAATGTTTATTGCCAGTGTAGGGTCCATTGACTGTCCATTCTCACAAAGTGACAGCAGCCAGGTTTAAGTTCAGTCCAAAACAGGTGGTCATCGGCAGTGCGAGTATTTGGGACCTTCAATTAGCAGCATGTGTGTACAAAACATAGCTGCATGCTTTACTAACTGCATAGTCTGCATAGAATTATACAGTATATTAGCACAGATGTGATATAATTTTGCCCATTTCCTGAATATATTATTGATCATGAGTAGGGATGGAAATCAAAAGGAATGTAACAATTCTGGTTCTGATTCCGATTCCTTTGAACGATTCCAGTTCCAGTACTTATACATATAGTACACTCAGCAAGCTTTTTACCAAACGATGAAGTCATTTCAGATTTCAACAAAACAGATATAACAAATCAGAAATAAATGTATTACATTTCTTGAAAAATGTGTTTACAGAGATTTTTTAATGCAACACAGTGGTTGGTCACTTGTTACAACAAAACTTATACAAAATGTGTAATTAACTTATACGGTGTAATGTAATTAATGGTTCTGTAAGATTCAGTTCAGTAACCAGTTTGTTTGGGAGTCAGGCTACATTTGTCGTGCTGTATGTTTTGAGCTATAGATTGAGGAGCAGTGCTATGAATAACAGTAGAAACACTGTCATTGTATTTTATTATTGTGTTCATTTCGGTGGAAGAATGCACATTTGAAAACCATTAATGGAACCGAAAGTCATGAAAATAATTCAGTTGTGGTAGTTTTCAAAACATGGAACTTGTCTTGAAACCTTAACCATGAGTTCTTTTACCATGTGTGATGTCAGACTGACATCATTAACCGCTACTATCTGTACTATCTAATTCATTCTCTTTGTACTTCATACAGGCATAAAAACCATCAAGGTTTTTTCTTATTGCAGTGATGTGGTGTGCTCTGACTGAGTACCTTATCATCAATAGCCATTTTGAAAAAAAAGTACAGTTTTGGGACAGCAGTTTAGAACAGGCTGATTACAACACCCACTGAATTAACCCTCCTATGGTCTTTGGCCATTTATGACAGAAATGCATTTTTTTCAGATGTAGCCTAATAAAAATGGTTTCCCTTATCTGAGTGGTACAAGACTTGGTGAGTGTTCCTCCACTGCCATCTGAACATACAAAACAAATTTGGGTTAAAAAAAAAAAGAAAAAAGTGACACCTTTGGTCTTCACAGTCAAAATTGACTGATCATTGAAAATGAATCAGAAAGACCATAACACAGAGCATAACACACACACACACACACACACACACACACACACACACACACACACACACACACACACACACACACAGGCTTGCGGCTATCCGTATGAAGACTCTCCATAAACATAATGATTTTTATACTGTACTAACTATAGATGCTATCCCCTAACCATAAACCTAACCCTCACAAAAAACTCTCTGCATTTTTACATTTAAAAGATAAAAAAATACATAGTTTAAGATGTTTTATAGGCTATTTGAATTGTGGGTACACTATAAATGTCATTACAAACCACATTTATAGCATAATACCCTTGTAATTACCAGAATTTGTAACCTAGAATGTAACCCAGAATTTTCTTCGTAAACCACCCAAACCTGCACGCGCGCACACACGCACGCACGCACAAACACACACACACACACACACACACACACACGATTTTAAGCGATTTGAATTATGGGGACACTAGAAATGTCCTCATAAATCACATTTATAGCATAATACCCTTGTAATTACTAATTTGTAACTTACAAAATTGTCTTCGTAAATCACAAAAACACACACACACACACACACACACACACACACACACACACACACACACACACACAAACACACAGAATTAAAGGTGTACGGACTGTCTCCCAAGATAAATTAAAAAAAGCAGTGTGGTGTGCAAAAAAATAAAAAGTCCATCTGCAAGGTACATGCCATCTTAACTACACACTACCAAGGATGCATGAAAGCGTAAAGACATTGCATCATTCTTTACTGTTCTTTTTCAGTGCTTGTTCTTTTTATTGCATCTGCTTACTGACTTGAAACATGTTTGCAAAACACATTTTTATATTACAAAGTTTGAAATTTCAAAATGTTACTCTGATTCTTCTGTTTTATACTTTTTTATTTGACAAATAATAGTTTGATTATGTCTAAATACATATCCAAATGCATAAATTTTGATAAAATATCAAATTAGGTTATGACAAGCAATCAGACTACACAGTATGTGGCTGCATAGCACACTGCAGCCATCTACTGGCTATTATTGTCATGACATAATTTTCATGTCATGTTATTTACATTTTGTTCAACAGATGGCAGTAATTTGCCTCCAAAATATGTCATAATCTCATATTTTCTTCATGTTTCATTTAATAGAAGTGTAGGTTTATACTGTACTAAATTTTCATAAATGTGCTTATTAGCACATGCAAATTAATGGTAAAATTTAGAAATTTACATTTAAATAAGATCAAAATAGCATAAAATCCCAAAGAAGTGCATCATTTTATTGTTATTACCTCAGGGAAAATGCCTGGGAGGACAAAAGGTAGGGCTCATCATTTCTGAAGACCATAGGAGGGTTAAATATGTAAGAGATAATTATAACTGCCTACAAAAAAAAGTTATTTTGTCTGTCTTTGTGACAAACAAAATAACTTTAATGATCTGACAACTTTATTTAAACATTTTTGGATCAGTTGTTTTGAAAAGGTACTACTGCATTTTATTGCCAAAATAAAGAAAAATCACAATGTTTTGAGAATAACCTCTCTATAGGCTTTTTACGAGTATAAAGTTTTGACATTGAAAGAATAAAATATAAATATATTGAGAATAAAGTCAGGTGCTGATTGAGACGCACCTGTAGTTAGTTTATTAAAGGTGCACAAATGTACTTGTTAAAAAAGTTTTACACCTAAAAGATTTATAGTAATTTTGAAAAATATAATTTAACCTGCAGAAACCCAAGCATTGATTATAGATGACAAAAAGGCAGATTTGCACACTAGTGCAAAATAAGTAGATGCTATTCACACTAAATAGTGGCAGATTCTACAGTATTTGCATCTCAATTTACACTCTGCATTACATCACTGCAACATGTTTACTACATTACGATTGGCAACTGTTCTGTATTAGCAGGGATGTGCCATATTTTAGCCAAAATTATAGATTGAACCCACGCCCCATGTCCATTTTCTTGGGTGCCAGAACTGACTTGAGTGTAGTTGGCCTAATTAAATCTGAATAATACCCTGCTGGTCGTGCTTGAATTGGCAGTTCTCAGTGCCCTCACCACATGTCCAACCAGCGTGATGATCTAAAAGAGTGTAGCCTGTGTGGTATCATTGTTGGAGAGCGAGGACTTGTTAACGCTTTGGTGGTAATGCATGAGATTGGTCCAAATGCTCAAATGTACAGACAGAGCATCTGACAAATTAGTTGACAGTTGACGCTCAAAGGCGTTCATGCTGCTTTACATGTAATTTGCTTTGCAGATGGGATATTGTCTTTAGGCTAAATGATTTGATGCTTTGGTTTCAATTAAAGACTCTCTGTTTCAAGGGTGAATCACACAAAGCCTGTCAAGAACATGTCTTGGATATTTCATACACATTTCCCTGCCAATCCTCATTATCATAATTAAAGAAATATCCTTCTCATTACAAATGATGTACAGTTTTTTTTTAATATAAGATAAATGGCAAAGTATGTATACATCATGGTAGCATTTGTTCAGAAATGTTTTTTTTTTATGTAATACAGTAAAAAAAAAAATACTTTCATACAGTAATGAGAACTAATGTGAATTACCATTGAGAATAATGAGAATTACAAAACATTACTTACATGACTTAATCAATGGTCTACATCAGTGATTCCAAATCCTTTTTTCCTTGAAGGCAAACATTTTGTGAGAGAACTGTTGTGGAAAATTTATATTTTACTTTCTTTAAGGCATTATGTGGATTTTCTTTCGATTCAATTTCTCTCCTCTAGTATTTTCTTTTTCACCTGGCAGGAACGGAGACACACACACACACACAGTAAAACAGATGGTCAGGAAAAAGCCTTTTGAACTCCTCAATATGAGTACGGGAAAGACAGAGGGATTATTTAGCCATAAATAATGCCTTTTGTTGAGTTTCACGGGTGTGAAACTCAGTGAAACTCAACAAAGGGCCACTGTCTTCAGGACAAGATAGCGTTTATATGGCCTTTTGATGACCTCACAGATGTAAGGACAGTAAAATCCAGGGGGGCTTAGAAGAGCCACTGGTATTTCTAAAACCAGCTAAATCTGGTTTTACTGGGATGAGTGGAAAATTACGGAAGAAGGGACTTTGAGGACAGGGGGGTATAAATAGGCCATGTTTTTTCTGTGTGAGTTAGGTCTTGTTCCTATTGCGAGGTAGCTGTCGTGATAGTTTTGTGAACAAACGTCTTTTAAAAGAATAAACTATCTTTTAAAATATAATTTGGATCCCGATGTCTCTTATCTTGATGCATATTTGTTTAATAATTGTTTTTGCCACAACAGAACGTAAAACTATTGCGAGGGAACACAAAACTTTATTAGAAAATGAATTACTTCCCTGTCATCATAGGGGCTCCATATGATAGTCTTGGTTACTGTGGATTTTGTTTTCTCAAATATTTTTTGTTGGATACAAGTGTCTGCTAATTAGCAAAACATTTTTTATCTTGAACAAATGTAAATCGGGCTTATATAAAATAAACTGATGCCATAACCACAGCTTACATCATTCAATAGTAAATATGAAGGTGTTGCATAATTATTATGTCAAACTGGAGCTGGTCAGGTTTTCATGAAAAAAGCTGTACTGGAAATAATCTTTCAACGGTAGGACTGGGTATCGTTCAAAAAATGTAAATATCGATACTGATACCTTGACGATACTCCTAAATGATACCAATTTTATGAAATCTGTTTTAACAAGATTACAAACATTACACATTACCTCAAAAAAACTTTGGTGTACAGGCTCAAAGACTCACCTCCTGAGCCTTCTGGTCTCCTCATGCCAGGATCGGCAGTCGCAGAGGCTATAACATTAACGTGAAGAGGAAACAAATAACAAAACAAGAACGCTAAACTGTTAATTCAGCCAACCCTAAGGATAAATTTGGTTTAACAAGATAACTAGTTTAATGTATGTTAAACTTGATCAGATACTGTCAACCTTAAAGCAGTTTTATCATTGATTTAGCTAGCTATCTATAGCCATACTTCCAAAAAATATCTAACGTTACGTAGGTCCCAGTTTATAGGACTATGTCACCGCACACAGAAACGTTAATTTAACATGTACATAAGCATGTACCACTACAAGTTAGCCGATTTTGTTTGTTGGTTTGTTTGCTAAACGTTAACCTTACCTGTCGGTGTCCCAGTTATAGCGCCACTGCATTCATCAGTAGTTTTGGAGGAGGTCTCGTGTGGTGGGCATGTTCAAGGAAGCTCTGTGACAGGAGGATGCTGAGAGGATGACTGCACCGGCTTGGTCTTGCAGTCGAAGACGGAGCAACTTGCTCTTAAGTTTATTCTGTGCACTGTCAAGTGCTTCATCGGATTTGTCGTGTTGCCAGTCTTGGCAGCAATTATCTTGTCACAAATATTGCATCGAGCACTGTTAGCATCGAGCCTGGTGAAATGTAGCCACACTTTTGATCTTTTCCACATCTTTTACATCTATGGGTCTTGGGACGCATACACACTACAGCCTCACGTGTGAGCCACATCTCTGGGCGTAACTGGCATAAACTAGTGTTTTTCCTTGATGCCTAAACACAGCCGATCACCGGCACTTTTAGATTTGGGCACTGTGGCAGGGTGGAGGGCGGGGCCGGGTCGTGAATATACACACCCGGTCCCTTATCAGGCTAATTAAGCCTCCGAGAGGGATAAAGGCCAATGGCAGACGGTGGTGCGACGAGAGATAGATAGTTTATGGACATGTCCATCGTGTGTGTTTGTCTTTTGGTTTAAGTTATTCATTAAAATATTATTTATATTGCCAAGCTGGTTCTCGCCTCCTCCTTCCCACTGAACTCCTTTACAATGGTGCCGAAGCCCGGGAAGGAGGAGGGATGCCAGTTGCGGAGTCCCCATCCACCGGGGGAGGGAGTAGGTCGACCGCCCGGAAGCAGTGAATGGCCGCCGTCCGCGAGGCGAGTGGGGACTGGACTTCCCGACTGCCTGGAGCGATGGAGCCGCTGCCAGGGGCGGAGGAGAGCCCTGCCATCCCCCAGAAACGTGGAGGGGTTGGAGGAAGACCGCTGTCCGCGAGGGGAGGAGGGAAGTGTTCCCCAACCACCTGGATCGGTAGGGCCGCTGCCAGGGGCGGAGGAGTGTCCCCACGAGTCGCCGAGAACGCGGAGGGGTGTTCTGACTGCCTGGGGTTGTGAGTCTGACTCTGGTCCGCCCGGGGAGAAGCGGCTGTCGTCCGCCTGAGAGGGTGGAGAAGTGATCGAGGACCATGCGAAAGTGTATCGGAGAACCGGCGAGTAGGTTTTTAAATTTTTTTCATCTCTCTCTCCTCTCTCTCTCTCACTGCCTCTCTGCATTGGCCTTTTCCCTCTCATTTAAATGTTATTGTTTTTTGGTGGGGGTACTACACTGTTACAGGAAGTACCCCCCATTTTAATTATTTAGTTTCCCTCCCCTTGTCCCCTCCCTCATCCAGGTAGATGGGGATGACCTGCAGGCAGACCAGGCATAAAGCACGCCCTCCCCCAGGGAAAGAGCCCCCCTCGTCGGCGGGGCCGCGTTGTGATTATACACACCCGGTCTCTTATCAGGCTAATTAAGCATCCGAGAGGGATAAAGGCTGATGTCAGATGGTGGTGCGACGAGAGAGAGATAGTTTACGGACATGTCCATCGTGTGTGTTTATCTTTTGGTTTAAGTTATTCATTAAAATATTAATTATATATTGCCAAGTTCTCGGTTCTCACCTCCTCCTTCCCACTGAACTCCTTTACAGGCACATCTAGCATGCTACATGCTTATCACTGACGTTGACAAGATTAACCACTTAGGTATCGAAATTTGGTACCGAACAACAAGGCATTTTTCGATACTCGATTATTTAGAGGCAATTCGGTCGGTGCCTAAAATGTATCAAACTCGATACCCAGACCTACTTAACGGAGCCCTGTAATAACCCCTGTTGAAGTAGCCCTGTCATAATATGGGGCGTTTTTTTGTATAACCCTCATTATTCAGCATCTCTGTGGATGTCGATTGCTCTGATTGGATAACAGAGGTGAAATAATTACAAAGCATCACGGCCTGCATAATTTTCCTTTCAGCACGAAATGGACCATATTGATGATGGCATACAGATATAATAAAGAGCCATTATTTACACCACAGCTCAGTCCTTGACATCTCTCATTCACTCCCATCAACCACAGATTTCAGCTGCCACCCAGACAACGGCTTGCTTGTCTCCTAGCAACCGTCAGCCCACATCATTTTCTTTTGTCTCATCCCTAGTGGGATTTATGTTATATTATGTCAGTTGCATTTTTTGCACAGTTTTATTCTTTTAGACAAGAAGGGTTATCTTCAAGTAGCAATTTTGAAAATGAACATGTTCACCAAACATCATGTGTATAATATGCATACAAAATATATGGGCTTTACAAGATAGCGTGTCGCTTTAAGAGTCAATAAACATGCAAGCCCTCTCGTTTCTGTGGTTGAAATTTAAACGCACACCACGTGTCATAAATATTGAATGCCTGGAGATTTCAAATCTTTCCCTCTTTTCCATATGATGGAATATAAAAAGTAGACTATGACCTTAAGGCTGCAGTTCTGCAGTTGCCTCCCCTGTCTTCACAAGTACATCACTCAATGTGTAATGAGACAAACCATCATGACTTCAATCTGCTTAAAGACTCGACAGAGAGCTGCTGTTGTCATATTTCAGGCTTTCAGAGGAAGTAATTTGGTCCTGATTGGATCTATCCTAATATACAGCACAAAAAATAACATGAGGCTGATGGCAATAGTGACTTATATTGATAACCGTCCAAAGTAGCTGCAAGAGAAGATTTAGTTTAAAAGTATTTTCTCTTCATTTCATTTTTGGAAATGAATAAAAAGATAAAAAGAAAGATTAATTGATGGAAAAGTTCACCCAAAAATTATAATTCTTTTCACTTACACCCATGTCATTCCAAACCTGTATGTTGTAGTTTTTTCTTCATCATTCACTATAATTTTCTCTTTTGTACCCATCAATAAAATTATTAAATGGATAGTTCACCAACATTTTTTATATATTAGCATTTAATCACCCTCATGATGGTCCAAACCTGTATTCATTTATTTCTTATGTTGAAAACAAAATGAGGCTATAGACAAAATAACAACCTCAGTCACCATTCACTTTCATTGTATAGAAAAATATCAGTGTTGGGGAAGCTACATTGAAACTGCACAAGCTATTTATAACTTGCTTTTTTTTTATTAGTTTGCCAAAATGTAAGCTACACTGAAGCCATTTAAAAGAAGAAAATACAGTACGTGTACTTTCAGGAAATTGACAGTGTACATACCCAATAAAGTACTGAATAATATTATGTAACTACATGTATTTAATATGGATTAAGGTTAGAGTTAGTACTTAGTAATTACTATAGTTGTAATTATATATAATGTAGAACAATACTGTACAAAAGTCAGACTATATTATTTCACTCTGCAATCAGTTCTGATTTCAAAATTCAATAGTATCAAAAGAAAGTTATATATTTAATTAGAGTGACATTCCCTAATAAAAGGTAACCATGGTTTTACTACAGTAACTATAGATCAACCATGGTATTTGTAGTAAAACCATGTAACCATTAATTTAATCATGGTTACTACATTTGATATTAAAACCATGTGTTGTGGATACTACTCTATTATTGTTTTAAAGCCATGGTTGCTCTATGGATACCACAGTATTACTATAGTAAAACCACATTTACTACAGCCATGGTTATTAGGATATTATTATAGTAAAACCATACTTTCCAGAAAAAAAGCTACAAAATGTAATTAATTCATATTTTATACTTGATATACTGTGCACTAATAAACTAGAAAACACCCTATATAACTAAATATACTGAAAAACAGCAGCAATTTACTAACTATTTGGCTTCATAAAAGCATGGATGCAATTTAAGCAAAAGGTGACTGTGGCTAACTGTAACATTTTTAGGAATGAGAGGATCTATGTGCAAGGTTATTTAATTAAAACTCAGAGAAATAAACAAAGAACTCAAAACATAATCATAGAACAAACAGTTACATCCATACAGGTTAACAACTGACAAAGACAGAGAACAGGAGGGCAATATATACACAACATGGGTAACAAGAAACTGCTGGGTTGACAGTCAGGGAAGGAAATAGGAACAGAGACACAAGAAGGAATACACAACTTCAAACTAAAAGTCTTAGTTCTCCTAGTGACCTCTAGTGGCCACTAAGGCAAATATCCCAAGTGTTAGAGATCCATGTCTGTATTCCCCAGGTCAGCGACGTGCACACAAGAAGTGCCTCTTCAGGGCAGGGTGACGTCATTGGACCTCTGCCCCAACCACAGGCATTTGCTCAGATGGTTCGGGGATGACATCCTGCAGCTGGTGGACCTGAGACAGAGCAACGACAGGGTGCCCTTCAGATAGAACTCCTCAAACCCACAACTGAGACAGGGTTAGCTACAGGTGGCAGTGCCATTTTACTGTGTATATCACTGACAGATCTGAAATAGCACATTATAGGAGCAAGGTTAGGTCCTTGTCCTAGTCGGTTGCCAAAAACTTGCTATAGACATTATGGGGAGACCGGGGCTGGTTTTCACAAAAACCAGATATTGGGGCATGGATTCACAAAAGGTCAGTGTGTGTTCAATAAACTGTATTTGTTTTTGTTTTTGCTGGGCTAAAACAGTGAAAATGTTTATGGTATGTGGCTATGCAAAATATGACTTTCAAAAATAAACCTACTCTGAGAAATATTCACTGGAGTAAAAAGTGTGACAACTAGCCACTGTCTCTGTTATATATTAATGGTTGACCTATAACAGCAGAAGTCTAATATCTAGTGAGCAGGTGGTCAATGTAATGCTTATATATTAAGCCCCAATCACACTGTGCTTGAGCATGCAAAATTATTTCGTACATCGCTACAAACCAGGATATGATGTCACACCCGAGGGCTTCTGGTTTTAATAAACAAAAAACCACAAATAAAAAATATTATATTCAAAATGATAGAATATACTTCTACTCACTTTCCAACAGCAATAAAAACACGTAACTTTGAAATATGTATTCTTTGAATTGAGCCGAGAGGTCAGTGTGTGATGATTCAATCTTCTACTGGTCACACATCTTCTCGTCATCCAGATTTGCAGGTCAGAGTTTGCTAACCTTGAACATTCCTCTTTGGTGCAGTGCAAAACTTCTTCACAAGCTTGTGTTTCCAGTCTCTTATGTTAGGATGCACTTGAATGGGAGTTAATCGAGTAAGAAGTGTAGTCTGGCCACCACTTAATACTGTGATATTGCACACTGAGACAGATGATGTCTCAAATATTTATATATATAAATATATATATATATATATATATATATATATATATATTGAACCATGCATTGAATATTCGAGTTAAGGATCCCACAACTGTGGCAACCACAATGATAACATAATATCTTCTTTCAGTATTTCTGTTTTAAAGCAAGTAAAACTGCAATAACAAGAAAGCTACTTATACAGACAGAGCATGGCCATGAAACGATGTACAGTATAAATACACATTTAGTTTTGTTGTTTATTTAGAAATGTTTCAGGGCAGAGGGCTTCAAATGTGGAAGTGACTGCATCAAGGCCATCTTCAGGTGAGTGAAATAAAACAGGTTGCTATGACCTGTCACTAACCATTCATCAAGATCAGGTTTTTTCACTACTGTCTGTATTGTAATAGGACATGCCAAATCTTATTTGAGATGGCATGTGGTGTAATGCTTATAATCCCTGAAACATACCGCTGTACTCTTGAATGCACCTGGCATCTAAAGCAACCCTCTAGTGTCTCACTGTCTTGACTTTTTTCTCTCGGTCTATGAAGAGGTAATGTAGACTTAAACAGAGATGGAAAATACAATATTGCGATTGTAATGTATGGTGAAAGGCTGTGACACTCACTTTACTCAATGTAAAGACAGCTGGCGAGATGGATTTTATTGGATACTCTTGCTTTCCAGAGTCTCAACAAGTGTAACATCTTGTTTGGTCATGTCTTGTTATCAAATGCTCACAGTGGGTAAGACTCCAAAAATTTTGTAAAGTTTTTTTTTTTACCCATTGGCAAATTTTTGTTTTTTTCTTGTTTTAAGCCTAAATGTAACAATTTTGTTTGGCTTATGCTTAAACAAGAAGAAAAAAACAGTTTGTTAGTTGAATAAAGAAAGGTAAAATTTCTTCAGAGCAAAAAAGGTAGATGAATATTAGGGGAGTAACACTTTTGCCATGATTTAGCAGCATGTTCTCTGATTGGTGGATCTCTCGTCAGAATTATAGGTATAGTTCTTCACCAAGATTGTGATACTTCAACTTAACCACATCTGAGTTCATGGTAGTTCTGTCCTGAAAGGTTTATGCATTTATGTTAAAAAGATTGCACTCTGTTTTGCAGAGAGAATATTTGCTTCAGTTCGCGAGCTGACCACCTCGCTTCAACTGTGTCCTCTCCACCACCGTACCAGTGCTGGATGTGCCAATTCTATGCTCAGAGGTACAGAATTGTCTCGCCAAAGGTGTTATTGAGAGCGTACTGACAGGTGAAGAACAGAAATGGTTTTACAAAATTTGGGGAAAAAGAAGATTTTCTGATCGCCAAAAAGAGTTGTGTGTTGCGACCCATACTGGACTTGAGACCATTGATCAAACACTCAGCAAGTCTCTGTTTAGAATGGTGACTCAGAGACAGATCTTGTCTCATGTCTGGCTTCTGGACTGGTTTATATCAATCGATCTGAAAGATGCATAGTTTCATGTGCTGATTGCCCCTCGACACAGGCCATTCTTGAGATTCCCATTCGAGGGGACTACATTCCAGTTCCTGGTCCTGCTCTTCAGGTTGTCCCTGGCTCCTCACACATTCATGTGTTGATGGGGCACTCGCTCCACTGAAACTGAACGGCATTTGCATATTGGACTACATTGATGATTGGCTACTGCTAGCTCAATCAGAGGCACAGGCATGTAAGCACAGGGATCTGTTGCTTGCACATTTGGAGTAGTTGGGGATCAGGGTCAATTGGAAAAAGTGCATGTTGGTGCCCAGGCGGCAAGTTTCCTATCTAGGGATGAAACTCAACTAGGTAGGTGTCTCATGAGCGTGCACTCTGAAGGAATTTATTGGCTGCAGTGGGTGCTGAAGTGTTATGCCATAATTATATTTACATTTGCATTTAACAACGTCAACTCAGATTTTGGTTAAGCTTTTCCATGGACTGTTTTCACAAAATTCTCAATGGCTACAGACCAGTATAATGCACATTTTAGACGTTTGTTGGAAGGTAAACGTGTTGTGAAATTCGAGAACTTGTAGATTTCAAACTGAGAACATGTATATTAAATATTTGTACAAGCAAGTTACACACATTATGCAATTAAAAGTTTGTTTTTCAAACTTTTAATTGCATAATGCAAGTCACACACATTATGCAATTAAAAGTTTAGACAGTGGTGGCTCAGTGGTTGAGGCTCAGGGTTACTGACTAGAAGGTCGGGAGTTCAAGCCCCAGGACCACCAAGATGCCACTGTTGGGCCCTTGAGCAAGGCACTTAACTCCATGTCGCTCCGGGGGGATTGTCCCTGTAATAGGTGCACTGTAAGTCGCTTTGGATAAAAGCGTCTGCCAAATGCATAAATGTAAATGTAAATGTTTTTGCTTTGTTTTGCGTATTGTGTATCCAAAGGCGAGGTCCACGTATTCCATTTTCATAGAATTTTTTTTTTAATATACCTTCTGTTATTTATAACTGGTGATCAAATAGTTAAAAAGAAACATTAATTCTTTTTTTTTTTTTTTAATTCTTTTTTTTTTTACAAAACAGAACAAAACATGACCAGAGAGCAAGAACAACATATCAAAAGAATATTAAGACAGATGTAAATCAGTATACCTATCCCACTTATTCCAAAGTCTTTCAAATTTGTCAAGTTGTAAATGTAGTCCGAATGTGATTTTTTCCATTTTCCTTATGTCCATAATAAGGTCTACCCATTCCTTGATTTGTAATGGCCTTTTTCCCTGCAGCCAGGAGTATACTCCAGAGATATCCATTGGCTGTGTCCATGGCAGGAGTTTTAAGGCCCAGGTACATAGTTCTGAAATCCAGTAGGATGGGGATATCAAATACAATTTGCAGCGCTTTGTTGATTTCGAACCAGTATTTTTGAATCACCAAACAGTCCCAGAACACATGATAATGATGTGCCTCCTGACAACCACACTTTCTCCAACACTCAGGACTTCCCTGTGCAAAATGAGCGCTTTGACAAGGTGTTATGAAGAAACGAGATAGATATTTCCAACTAAATTCTTTCCAGACATGTGATTTTGTGGTTCTCCACTGTGTTATACTTATATTCTCCCATTCCTCATCAGTCAAAGTGAAATTGCCTTCTCTTTCCCATTTATTTATAATATATTGAGACGAATGTTTTCCCAAATTGTTAAGACATTTATATATTTTTG
This sequence comes from Xyrauchen texanus, assembly GCF_025860055.1. NCBI lineage: Eukaryota > Metazoa > Chordata > Actinopteri > Cypriniformes > Catostomidae > Xyrauchen > Xyrauchen texanus. The sequence continues at coordinate 10,040,617 of NC_068313.1, read as the reverse complement.
ATATTATTCCCCTTGAAAGTTCTGATTTATATGCCTTAATAAAGATTTCGATCAGAGGATTATAATGGTCATCCTTTTGTTTAATTTCTTGGTTATAGTAACTCCTTGTCTGTAAGTACCTGTAAAAGTCCTGTTTTTCCAAGCCAAAGGATTCCCTCAGCTCATCAAAGCTTTTCATTTGGTTTTCTTTTTCAATTTGGTAAAAAATCTTTATACCCTTTGTGACCCAGACCTTAAATCTCCGGTCGGTTCGGTTCGGTACAAAACCTTGGTCATAAGCCAACCAGTTTAAGATTTTAACATCTTTGTTTAGTTTGTATGTTTTGATCAGCTCTTTCCAGGTTGTAAGTACGGATTTTACACATGGGTTCTCAATTTCATCCAAATGACTCAACCGTTTATCATCTGCCAATAAGGCCTGAACAGGGACCTCCTGTAAAACACTACACTCAGTGTTTTTCCATTGAGCTTCGTATTTTGAATCACACCAGTACAGCAATGCTCTGATTTGGGCTGAGATAAAGTAATCTTTCAGACAAGGTAAACCCCATCCACCTTTTTCTTTTGTAAGTTGTAAAGTTTTAAATCGGATGCAAGGTTTTTGCCTTGCCATATAAACCTTGAGATTGTTTTATTACACTCATCAAATAAGCGATTGGGAATGGAAACTGGGAGAGTCTGGAACAAATAGAGGAATCTGGGCAAAACATTCATTTTAATTGTTTCAATCCTTTGACTTAGATTTAAGTATGGAATAAGAGTCCATTTTTCAAGGTCTTTCTTAATATTGGAAAAAAGAGGGGTATAGTTTTTCTTTAGAATTGTTGATAAATCTTTATGGAGAATTACACCTAAATATTTGAGAGATTCTGCTTGCCATTTAAATGGGTATATCTTTCTAAAAATCAGCGGAAGTCTCCAGTAGGAAAGAATTTCAGTCTTCTGCATATTCAATTTGTATCCAGACATTGGACCAATATCTTTGATTAAATTCATCACATTAGGTGTAGAAATTTCCGGTTTAGTCAAGAACAATAGGACATCATCTGCATAGCATGCAATTTTATGTTCTATCCCATCGATTGTAACACCATGGATAGTGTTTGATTGTCTAATATATTGGGCCAATGGTTCCAAGTATAAGGCAAACAGTAGGGGGGACCAGGCACAGCCCTGCCTCAACCCTCTTTCCAGATTCATTGAATCCATTAAGTGGCCGTTAATTTTGATTCTTGAAGTTGGACCCTCGTAGAGAGCCTCTATATTTCTAATTATTTGGTCATCTATTTGGAATTTGTTTAATACTTTGAATAGATAGAGCCAGTTAATGGAGTCAAAGGCTTTCTCAGCGTCCAAACTGATTATGACAGCTTCATTTTGTTGTTTTTGTACATAGTTCATTATGTGCAGAGATCGTCTTATGTTGTTCTGAGTTTGTCTATTGTTAATAAACCAGAGGGGTTACCAGGATATCATGTTTGGGGGGGCATTTGGCTTGTTTGGGGGGCAACATAAACAATTGAAAAAATCGGCGCAAAATTAAGCTATACTACACACAATCTGTTTTAGTGCATATCTTTTTCTAAGCCAGGAACCCAGAGATAGGCACAGGGCCCCTATTAGACTATAGGGCTTAAACTGGATTTTTGTTGTGTCAGACCTCACTCATCTGCTAGCGATGGAAAAATATGCACAAAACAATCCACTTTTAAATTGTAATTTATCATCAGATGCAGAGGCGTTTCCAGCATTGAAGGACATCCGGGGCTTAGCCCAGACAATTTTATTTTCACACTAGCAACCACTTCTCTGTAGTCCAAAGCTGGTGAGAGGGTATTCTTTGAGTTTTGCTCTGGCTGGGCCTGTTTTACAGTTCCTAAATCTTCCACTCTAGTACTATCCTCAACACCCTCTCTCCTCCCTGAATCATCTGTGATGCAAAAGAACAGATACAGCAATCAGCTTCAAACAACTAATTCATCAAGTGCTACATATGTCAAATTGTAGACCAATACCATTGAAGAAAATGTATTGGGAAGAGCAGATCAGTGGGATTGCCCTAATATCTATCATGATTCTTGAATTTTCATGTACATTAACATAAAGTCATCACAAAAGAGTTATATTATAGTAAGTAAAGTGAGGTAAAAAAAATATTGAATATAAATAATTTATATTTTTTGACATAAATAGTCAAAATGATGTATAAGATCCTAAGTTAAAGCAATACATGAATGACTTTAGTCTAAGTTCATTGACACACTATGGCATCGAACTGTATATAATTCTCATCATCTCTATGAGAATAATTCATCTGTCAAAATCCTTTCATTACGATCATTGAGATAAACAATGTTTCACTTTTAACTTTCTCTAAAGTAAAGTGACTGATTAATTGTTAGCAGTTTCCATGCCTGATTCTGGCACAGCTGCTGCTGCTGCTCCTCAGTCTGTAGCTCATCTTTGCTACACTCTACAAAACCATTTAATCAAATCAAAGTGTATATTTCCTATAAACTAATATCACAAAACAAGTCACACATACATTTTCTGTTAATGCTTATTGTTTATCCTTAGCGAAAACAACACCTGATAAACAAGTAATGTACACTCCGAACGGGGCTCAAACCGCGGTCTCCGGCGTGAGAGGCGACTGCGTTAACTCGGAGCTACTGTGAATTCTTACCCACTGACTTCTTTCGGAAAAATCCCCAAAGCCTCGTTTGCTTAATTTTTGCTGTCTTTCCTGCTAATTGCCATTAACTCGCCACTAAGTAACGTTAGTTGATGTCAACGACTGTGCAAGCTCCTCCTCTACCTGCTGCATATTCAACAGAGAGGAAGAAACGGAGTCGCCCATAGGCTACCGACAGCAAAGGAACTTATTCTATAGGCTAGATTATGCCTATGTCTATTTTTACAGGCTGTATGCAGTATGTGCAAAGCCAAAGCACAATGAAATAAGGCAACTTATGATTTCGGGGTTTACATAGGCTTTTGTCCGGTTTCATATTTGTCAGTCAACTATTCAAAATACATTCGGGGCTACACTCAAAACAACAGATGGACAGATTATTTCTCAAATTCTCAGGGGAGGCAGAGCTTATCCTAGGGGAGGCACTGCCTCCCCCAGCCTCCCCCTAGACAAGCCCCTGTAATAAACCCTGTTTGATCGTTATGTATTAAAGTTGGGAGTATTTGTTCCATTCTTTTGGACATAATTGAGGTGTATATACGATAATCCACATTCAGAATCGAAATTGGTCTATAAGATGCACAGTCGAGTCGGTCTTTCCCTTCTTTGGGTATTAGAGAAACGATGGCTTCTTTCCAACTTGGGGGGATCTGGGCATTCTTAAGTGCCCAATTAAAGGTTGTTAAAAGCAGGGGAGTAAGTGTTTCTTTTAATGCTTTATACCATTCAGAGGTGAACCCATCACTCCCTGGGGACTTATTGTTTTTTAATCTCTTGATTGCATTCTGTATTTCCAGAGCAGTAATTTCAGACCCCAGTTTTTTATTTTGTTCTTCCGTCATAACAGGCAGTTTAAGAGTTTCCAGAAAGGAATCTATTTCATCTTCCTTATCTATTAAAATTCTAGAGAAAAGCTTTTTATAAAAAGATTCAAATATTGATTGAATTTGGTCTTGTTTTGTTAAAATTACACCATTCTGACCTTCTCAGTATTTTAAAGATTGCTCTTTCAGCTTGTTGTTTTCTAATTTTCCATGCTAGTAGTTTAGTAAATTTTGATCCAGATTCATAATATCTTTGTTTGGTAAAGAGCATTTTCTTGATTATTTCCTGTGTGGTCAGCTCATTAATGTCGTCTCTTATCTTTTTAATTTCCTGTAGCAACTGGGGATTTCTATTCTTTGCATGACTGATCTCTAATTGTTTTAGTCTGTCCTGCAGATCATTCAGTTTTTTTGTCTTTGTTTCTTCTTGGATGAGGCTGATGGCGATAATTTTACCCCTCAAAACTGCCTTAGCCGCATCCCAGAGGACGGGTGGAGAAGTTTCACCATTATCATTTTCCTCTAAGTAAATTTTGACGTCATCTGATAGTTTTTTCTTCATCTGAGGATCATTAAGCAGACTAGTATTAAACCGCCAGAGAGTATTTTTACGTTTTTCCTCCAATTCTATAGTAATGTAGATGGGGGCGTGGTCACTCAGGTCTATTGTACCTATGTCCACCTCATAAATTTTTGATCTGTCCTTATTGAAAACAAAAAAGTAGTCTATTCTAGTATATATTGTATGTGGGTTAGAAAAGTGGGTGTATTGGCGGACATTGGGATTCATCTCTCTCCAGATGTCAATTAGTCCTATGTTTTTTATCAATTTGCGGAATTTGTTGTTTATTGTTTTTCCTAAGTTTTTTGAATTTGACACATCCAGTGTAGGCTGGAGGTGAAGATTCCAATCTCGCCACAGATAAGAGTTCCTCTGAGGGGTTTACAATCAAGTCTATAATATGAGTATAGAAAATGAAATCGCTCATAGGAGGAGCATATGCATTTAGAAAAGTAAACACCTCTCCATTAATAGCACCCTTAACGAGTATTAATCTGCCCTCTTTATCTTTATACTCAAGGCTCTGTTCGAAAGTTATTCGGCTTGAAATCAATATTGCAACTCCCCTCTTATGTCTACCCTTGAACGAGGAAAAATACAGTTTATTATAACCGAGTTTAGTTAGTTTTTGATGTTCTGAATCATTTAAATGGGTTTCTTGCAAGTATATAATGTCTATTTTTTCTTTCCTCATTTTCGTTAGTATTCTTGACCGTTTGATTGGGTTTAATATGCCGTTAACATTAAAGGATGCTACTCTTAACTAATCAGATGTCATTGTTTCCCTTGATTTGAATTCACCACCATTAAAACAACGATATGGTAAAGCTCTCTGGTCAGACAGAACACAATAGAACAAGAACAGCAAAAGAAAAGGATTCGTACAAAAAAAAGGTGACGATTCCAAAACCTGATCAACTAAAAGATCAGAACTTGGAGGCGGAGCCATCTCTAAATGAGGGCCCTCCATACCCGGACTTCTGGTGTTCATCCAGTCCATGATAACATAAGTATGCCTCTATGCTCTGCTGCCTTCATTAGTAATATATTAAATTTCCTCAAGCCCAACCCTCCACTTTTATGTATATAACCCGTATATATTTGTTGACACATAGCCCGGCGAAAGAATTATAATTACTTAGCCAATAATAGGGTATTGGATTATAAGTGACCAGTTCCAAAAAAAGTCTGGTAGACCCAAACTCACATACCCCCCATTGGCGGATCTCTTTCAGTCCATCTGCTCAGTCCTGATGCGTTGCTTTGTTGCATTTTTTTCAGGAGGCTCTCAGCTTCCGTTGGCGATTTAAACACGTATTTCTTTCCTTCGTATGTCAGCAGCAATGTTGCGGGGAAGGCGAAACCATGCCTTAGTTTCCTTCTTCTGAATTCCTCGCAGGCCTGTTGGAATTCTGCTCGCTGTTGACAAATGGGATATGGTAAATCCTGGGCAAAGTAGATCTTCTTCCCCTTGTACTGGGTGTTTTTCTTAAGCTTGGCGGCGCGTATGACTCGCTCCTTATCCTGGAAATTCATGAATCTCATTATGAAGCCACACATACATTTTCTGTTAATGCTTATTGTTTATCCTTAGCGAAAACAACACATGATAAACAAGTAAAGTACACTCCGAACGGGGCTCAAACCGCGGTCTCCAGCGTGAGAGGCGACTGCGTTAACTCGGAGCTACTGTGAATTCTTACCCACTGACTTCTTTCGGAAAAATCCCCAAAGCCTCGTTTGCTTAATTTTTGCTGTCTTTCCTGCTAATTGCCATGAACTCGCCACTAAGTAACGTTAGTTGATGTCAACGACTGTGCAAGCTCCTCCTCTACCTGCTGCATATTCAACAGAGAGGAAGAAACGGAGTCGCCCATAGGCTACCGACAGCAAAGGAACTTATTCTATAGGCTAGATTATGCCTATGTCTATTTTTACAGGCTGTATGCAGTATGTGCAAAGCCAAAGCACAATGAAATAAGGCAACTTATGATTTCGGGGGTTTACATAGGCTTTTGTCCGGTTTCATATTTGTCAGTCAACTATTCAAAATACATTCGGGGCTACACTCAAAACAACAGATGGACAGATTATTTCTCAAATTCTCAGGGGAGGCAGAGCTTATCCTAGGGGAGGCACTGCCTCCCCCAGCCTCCCCCTAGACACGCCCCTGTAATAAACGCTGTTTGATCGTTATGTATTAAAGTTGGGAGTATTTGTTCCATTCTTTTGGACATAATTGAGGTGTATATACGATAATCCACATTCAGAATCGAAATTGGTCTATAAGATGCACAGTCGAGTCGGTCTTTCCCTTCTTTGGGTATTAGAGAAATGATGGCTTCTTTCCAACTTGGGGGGATCTGGGCATTCTTAAGTGCCCAATTAAAGGTTGTTAAAAGCAGGGGAGTAAGTGTTTCTTTTAATGCTTTATACCATTCAGAGGTGAACCCATCACTCCCTGGGGACTTATTGTTTTTTAATCTCTTGATTGCATTCTGTATTTCCAGAGCAGTAATTTCAGACCCCAGTTTTTTATTTTGTTCTTCCGTCATAACAGGCAGTTTAAGAGTTTCCAGAAAGGAATCTATTTCATCTTCCTTATCTATTAAAATTCTAGAGAAAAGCTTTTTATAAAAAGATTCAAATATTGATTGAATTTGGTCTTGTTTTGTTAAAATTACACCATTCTGACCTTCTCGTATTTTAAAGATTGCTCTTTCAGCTTGTTGTTTTCTAATTTTCCATGCTAGTAGTTTAGTAAATTTTGATCCAGATTCATAATATCTTTGTTTGGTAAAGAGCATTTTCTTGATTATTTCCTGTGTGGTCAGCTCATTAATGTCGTCTCTTATCTTTTTAATTTCCTGTAGCAACTGGGGATTTCTATTCTTTGCATGATTGATCTCTAATTGTTTTAGTCTGTCCTGCAGATCATTCAGTTTTTTTTGTCTTTGTTTCTTCTTGGATGAGGCGATGGCGATAATTTTACCCCTCAAAACTGCCTTAGCCGCATCCCAGAGGACGGGTGGAGAAGTTTCACCATTATCATTTTCCTCTAAGTAAATTTTGACGTCATCTGATAGTTTTTTCTTCATCTGAGGATCATTAAGCAGACTAGTATTAAACCGCCAGAGAGTATTTTTTATGTTTTTCCTCCAATTCTATAGTAATGTAGATGGGGGCGTGGTCACTCAGGTCTATTGTACCTATGTCCACCTCATAAATTTTTGATCTGTCCTTATTGAAAACAAAAAAGTAGTCTATTCTAGTATATATTGTATGTGGGTTAGAAAAGTGGGTGTATTGGCGGACATTGGGATTCATCTCGCTCCAGATGTCAATTAGTCCTATGTTTTTTATCAATTTGCGGAATTTGTTGTTTATCGTTTTTCCTAAGTTTTTTGAATTTGACACATCCAGTGTAGGCTGGAGGTGAAGATTCCAATCTCCGCCACAGATAAGAGTTCCCTCTGAGGGGTTTACAATCAAGTCTATAATATGAGTATAGAAAATGAAATCGCTCATAGGAGGAGCATATGCATTTAGAAAAGTAAACACCTCTCCGTTAATAGCACCCTTAACGAGTATTAATCTGCCCTCTTTATCTTTATACTCAAGGCTCTGTTCGAAAGTTATTCGGCTTGAAATCAATATTGCAACTCCCCTCTTATGTCTACCCTTGAACGAGGAAAAATACAGTTTATTATAACCGAGTTTAGTTAGTTTTTGATGTTCTGAATCATTTAAATGGGTTTCTTGCAAGTATATAATGTCTATTTTTTCTTTCCTCATTTTCGTTAGTATTCTTGACCGTTTGATTGGGTTTAATATGCCGTTAACATTAAAGGATGCTACTCTTAACTAATCAGATGTCATTGTTTCCCTTGATTTGAATTCACCACCATTAAAACAACGATATGGTAAAGCTCTCTGGTCAAACAGAACACAATAGAACAAGAACAGCAACAACAGTTAACATAGTAAAGAAAACAGCAAAGAAAGTTCGTACAAAAAAGGTGACGATTCCAAAACCTGATCAACTAAAAGATCAGAACTTGGAGGCGGAGCCATCTCTAAATGAGGGCCCTCCATACCCGGACTTCTGGTGTTCATCCAGTCCATGATAACATAAGTATGCCTCTATGCTCTGCTGCCTTCATTAGTAATATATTAAATTTCCTCAAGCCCAACCCTCCACTTTTATGTATATAACCCGTATATATTTGCTGACACATAGCCCGGCGAAAGAATTATAATTACTTAGCCAATAATAGGGTATTGGATTATAAGTGACCAGTTCCAAAAAAAGTCTGGTAGACCCAAACTCACATACCCCCCATTGGCGGATCTCTTTCAGTCCATCTGCTCAGTCCTGATGCGTTGCTTTGTTGCATTTTTTTCAGGAGGCTCTCAGCTTCCGTTGGCGATTTAAACACGGATTTCTTTCCTTTGTATGTCAGCAGCAATGTTGCGGGGAAGGCGAAACCATGCCTTAGTTTCCTTCTTCTGAATTCCTCGCAGGCCTGTTGGAATTCTGCTCGCTGTTGACAAATGGGATATGGTAAATCCTGGGCAAAGTAGATCTTCTTCCCCTTGTACTGGATGTTTTTCTTAAGCTTGGCGGCGCGTATGACTCGCTCCTTATCCTGGAAATTCATGAATCTCATTATGAAGCCGCGCGGAGGATCCGCGTCTCCTCTTCTCGCGCCAAGCCTGTGCGCCCGTTCTATTGTCACCTGTGGAACCTCTACCAGCTCCTGGATCAACAATTCGAGGAAACCCTCTACCTCTGTTGGTTCTTCTCCCTCCGGAATTCCCACGAGTCTGAGATTCTTTCTGCGTCCCCGTGACTCGAGATCAATGAGCTTTCTTTTTATAGTCGAGTTTTCAGCCTTCAACTGAGCGTTTTCCTCACGTATCTGAGCCACCTCCGATTTCAAGGCCTTTAGCTCTCTTAACTCGGGGAGTTCGTCTTCTGTATCGCTGATGCGGGCTTCTGCGGTCTGGATACGCCTCTCTACTCCTCCCAGGTCAGTCCTCAGAGCGACAATCTCAGCCCTCATGTCAGCTCTCCATCTCTCCACACTACGGCACACATCATCCAGCTTCTCAATTACCCTTTCGAGTGTGTTGTCTTTTCGGGCATCCTCAGTCTCTGCCCTCGTCAGCCTAGCAGCGCTAGCTTGGGCCGCCACGTTCCTGGGAGAGGCACAATCCGTTATTTTAGATTGCTTACTTGTTGAGGATTTGCCCGAGCCGGAGTTCTTTGACTGTTTGGACATCTTTCACCGTGTCACAAACGCTTTCGAGAGCACCTCCGCGGTCGGCCACCGGAGATCCGACTCACCTGAGTTTTAATTACCCACATACCGGGCTTTATCAATCCACAGCTGATTCCCATTTCATCTCCCTCTATTTAAGCTACACGCAGTCACACACTCAGGGCGAAGTCTTGTTTGTTCCGGCTACACTACTGAGCGTTCTACTACCATTCCTGTTTGATTATCTGCCTACCGACCTTGCTTTCCCTGTTGACTACGATAGATTACTGCCTGCCTACCTAAACCTTGCCTGTCTCTTCGTGATTGCCCTTGCTGCCTGCCCTGACATCCTGCTTCCCTCACAACGCTCTTGCTCTGCCTACGTTTGCCCTGATTCCCCATTGCTTGACCATTGCTTGCATATATCTGTGAGTTTCAATAAAACACTGCTTATGGATCCCAGCCTACCTGAGTCTTTGTTACAGAAGACTTCGCCAAACATCGATCCAGCGGTGATATCACGTATGGCTGAAGAGCTCACCACCCAAGCGAATCAGCTATCTGCACAACACCATCAACTCGGCCGCCTGACGACCGCCGTGGATGAAATTATGCGGGCTGTACAAGCTCTCAGCCAGCCAGCACCGGCGCCACCGCGCCCAGCCAGCCCAGCGGCTGACGCCGTTCCTCACTACCAACCGATCACCGGCCCTCGCCTCGCACATCCCGAGAAGTTTGATGGTACGCCCTCGAAGTGCAAAGGCTTCTTCATGCAATGCACGGTCTTCCTCTCTCAACAACCGGCACTTTACCCCACCAATGAGAGTAAGATCCTCTTTGTATGTTCCGTGCTCACTGGGCCGAGCTCTCGATTGGGCTACCGCGATCTGGACCAACCAGGGTTTCGCCCAGTCAACCTACGAATCCTTCATGGGCAGCCTGACCACAGTCTTCGATCACCCCGAGAGTGGCAAGAGACCAGGTGAACAGCTGATAGCCCTGCGTCAAGGTAATCGCATGGCAGCGGACTACGCGCTTTCCTTCCGCACTCTCGCTACGCAGACCGGCTGGCCGGAAAGCCCCCTCAAGCTCCACTTTCGACAAGGGCTGAGTGCCGAGCTTCAGTCTGAACTGGCCTGCCGCGATGAAGGTATGTCTCTTGATCAATTCATCACTCTCTTCATACGCCTTGACAACCTCATCTGCTCCAGGCGGTCAACCCGGTGGTTCGCGCCGGCAGCTCCGACTCGCTCATTCCACGAGGAACCCGAACCTATGCAGGTTGGTCGGACCCATCTCTCTCACGAAGAGAAGGAACGCCGCCTCTCGCACAACCTCTGCCTCTACTGCGGTCAAGCAGGGCATCTATGTGCCAACTGCCCGCGACGCCCCCCACAGTCCGAGAGTCCATCCAGAGAGACCAGCCCTCCGCCCTCGAGGTTGACCCCAGTGCCGACCAGGTCCTCGCTTCAGGAGCCGCTCATAGGAGGGGGGTTCTGTCACAAACGCTTTCGAGAGCACCTCCGCGGTCGGCCACCGGAGATCCGACTCACCTGAGTTTTAATTACCCACATACCGGGCTTTATCAATCCACAGCTGATTCCCATTTCATCGCCCTCTATTTAAGCTACACGCATTCACACACTCAGGGCGAAGTCTTGTTTGTTCCGGCTACACTAATGAGCGTTCTACTAACATTCCTGTTTGATTATCTGCCTACCGACCTTGCTTTCCCTGTTGACTACGATTGATTACTGCCTGCCTACCTGAACCTTGCCTATCTCTTCGTGATTGCCCTTGCTGCCTGCCCTGACATCCTGCTTCCCTCACAACGCTCTTGCTCTGCCTACGTTTGCCCTGATTCCCCATTGCTTGACCATTGCTTGCATATATCTGTGAGTTTCAATAAAACACTGCTTATGGATCCCAGCCTACCTGAGTCTTTGTTACACACCGCATCTATTTTCTTCGTATTTAGCGTTTATGTTTGGCTTAAATTTGGCAGAGAGACCGAGTTATGTGACTTGTCACATCCTCTCCAACCGCAGTCTCCAGAAACATTAATTCTAATCATATATTGCACATATGAGGGGGAAAAAAATATACATTTCTCTTTATTGTGTGCTGCGTTCTTTCCACCGTAAACATTTGCACTCTGAGCTGCCAGTTCTCTATAAGAGACAGTACCATTTAGTGCTTGTTATACATATCACTGTAAACTCAATGTAAATCACACATACAGAATGTGTAACAAAATGTAGTAATATAGTAAGTGTAATAAATGTGTAAATACATAAATATTTAAAGGCGTATGCATATTTTATGAAACATTAAAACACTGTAATTCTTAAATAATTTAACGAATAGGCTTGTGCCACATCTATGCAAGGGTTAGGTTGTTGTCTGTCTTGTTTTTGCATAATGCTTTTGATATAATAGCATTTAAATTCTTTATTTTGTTTTATAATTATTAAATAATTGTTATATATGCCGTTCTATTTTTCATTATTAGGTTCCTTGTGAATATTTTGTTAAAAATGTATATGACATTTTAAACAGTGACAACAGCTTGTATCATTATAAAAAGTGCAATTTCATGACATCATATAAATTGAGAGAGTGTGTAATTTGTAAATTTTTACACAAGCTAAAATGTGATTAAATTGATCAAAAGCAAAATCCTGCTCTGTCTGCCCTCGGGGCACATCTTCAAAAAATCACATCTTCGCTGGCCATGCCAGAACACTGACATTCCTGTCTTGCAGGAAATCATGCACAGAACGAGCAGTATGGCTGGTGGCATTGTCATGCTGGAGGGTCATGTCAGGATGAGCCTGCAGGAAGGGTACCACATGAGGGAGGAGTATGTCTTCCCTGTAATGCACAGTGTTGAGATTGCCTGCAATGACAACAAGCTCAGTCTGATGATGCAGTGACACACCGCCCCAGACCATGACAGATCCTCCAAATCGATCCCGCTCCAGAGTACAGGTCTCGGTGTAACGCTCATTCCTTCAATGATAAACGCGAGTCTGACCATCACCCCTGATGAGCACTTTTTGCCAGTCCTGTCTGGTCCAGCGAATGTAGGTTTGTGCCCATAGGCAACACTGTTGATGCTGCTTTACAACAGGCCTACATGCCCTCAGTCCAGCTTTTCTCATCCTATTGCAGACAGTCTGAGCACTGATGGAGGGATTGTGCATTCCTGGTGTAACTTGGGCAGTTGTTGTTGCCATCCTGTACCTGTCCCGCAGGTGTGATATTCGAATGTACCGATCCTGTGCAGGTGTTGTTTCACGTGGTCTGCCACTGCGAGGACGATCAGCTGTCCTTCCTGTTTCCCTGTAGTGCTTTCTTAGGCATCTCACAGTACGGACATGGCAATTGCCACATCTGCAGTCCTCATGACTCCATGCACCATGCCTGAGGCATGTTGACGCAGATGATTAGGGACTCTTTTGGTGTTTTTCAGAGTCAGTAGAAAGGTCTCTTTAGTGTCCTAAGTTTTTATAACTGTGACCTTAATTGCCTACCGTCTGTAAGCTGTTAGTGTCTTAATGACCGTTTCACATGTGCATGTTCGTTAATTGTTTATGGTTCATTGAACAAGCATGGAAAACATTGTTTAAACCTTTTACAATTAAAATCTGTAAAGTTATTTGGATTATTACAAAATTATCTTTAAAATACACTATCCTGAAAAAGGGGCATTTCTTTTTGTTGAGTTTTATATTGTGTGAAGTCATATATATGAGTACTAATGTATATATATATATATATATATATATATATATATATATATATTTTTTTTTTAATATACCCTCTTCTCGGTTTGCTTTATATTTTTTCCTGTTTGCGGTTTACGCTTACATGTAGTCAAAAATCTGGCAAAAAAAAAATTTGCTAGCAATGTTGATTCTTTCTCCAATATGTCTGCTGAGGGTTGTACTCTTAACTATAATATTGTTGCAGCAGATAGTTATATTTCAATTTTTGTCTGCATGTAATATTGTGTTTACGTTTTGATTGAGAATACCATCAGTGTACCAGTGGACAGATAGCTGCGATTTACCTAATTAAGTGGGTATTCCCCTTGCTGAACAAAACAATGCACAAAATTAGATAAGAGTGTAAGGAAAGCTAACAAAGTTGGCAAATATAATAACTACTCTGCGATCAGCTACATAGGACACTGGCGTTTGTCTCTAGCGTTACTGGCTGATTTCAATGCCAAAGTTAGTTAGCTGGCTGGTCGGTGTCTGAGCAATTGTTGCTCCGTTCACTTCAACTTTTGCTTAGGTCCTTCTTTTGGTCTCTGTACTCTCTGAAGTTTTTTTTTATGATTTGGGTAATCATTGAAGCTGATTATTTCTTGCCGGATCTCTATGTAGACTCTTTTTGTAGATCTCTCTAATTTATTTCGGAACTCCGTAGAAGGTTATATTGCAAGTAGAGTGCTCTTTTAATTTGCGTTTCTTGAACACTTTTGAGGTCTGACATTTTTGTGGGTTTTTTATTTTTGCTGTTCTAGAGTAAAGAAGTACTCCTGCTGCAGACGGTAGCTGCCGTTGTTTTTTGGAAAGCTTTAATTGGTGACAAAATATTATCTCGCCCTCTGCCCCCTGACATAATTAGTTGCTGCGTAGAGATCAGCAAGCCTTAAAGGGCCGGTAGAGAGCCAAATTTTCCACCCATGTTGAAAACACGCGGAACAGTTCGAGAATTTGCACTTGCCCAGGATCCCATCCCCAAACCATCTCGGTGGAAAAAGGCTACTATTGCATCAGTTCCAGAAAACGCTGGGTTTGATGGGCGCTGCAGTCACCATCATCCCGCTAGGCTTGCTACGGTTGAGCCTCTCCAGTGCAGCATTAGCCTGAGGGTGACACGTAGTTGGTTAGCTAGAAGAATTGAGGAACACATTTTTATCTGAAAGGTGTATCACTTGCAAAGATGGGCAAATGCAAAGTTGTCACCACACACATGTCCAGCACAGGCTAGGGAGCCCTTTGCATTGGACATCCAGCATTTAGTATGAGTCATGTCTCCTATCTATTCTTGCAACGCACGTCCCCGGCCATCTAAACAGTGGAGCAGATTTATCTTGCATCAGGTTGTCAGGATGGGTGGGGATGGATATAAAATAATTGCAAAATAATTGCATAGGACCACAAAACTGGTGCGATTTTACTTTTTGCAACAATTTTTTGAAAATAAATGTCCTAATAGGGGCTCTTACGATTGCATTGCCAAAATAGACTAGTTTTGTATGCATTTACAGAAAAGGTCTTTGCAAGTGGGAAAATACGCTGCTTAATTTTTTTCTCCCCTTTTCAGAATTCCCAATTCCCTATGCAATCTTAAGTCCTCATGGTGGTGTAGTGACTCGCCTCAGTCCGGGTGGCGGAGGACGAATCTCAGTTGCCTCTACGTCTGAGATCGTCAATCTGCGCATCTTATCATGTGGCTTGTTGAGCATATTACACCGGAGACACGCTCTTATCCGCAGCATCCACGTACAACTCATCACGTGCCCCACCGAGAGCGTGAACCACATAATAGCGACCACAAGGAGGTTACCCCATGTAACTCTACCCTCCCTAGCAACCAGGCCAATTTGGTTGCTTAGGAGACCTGGCTGGAGTCACTCAGCATGCCCTGGTTTCGAACTCACGACTCTAGGGGTGGTAGTCAGCATCTTTACTCGCTGAGCTTCCCAGGCCCCCTGGAAATATGCTGTATTAAAGAAACAAATAGGGTCTTTGAAATTCCAGCCTAAGATGTTGTGCTTTGTTTTAGATGGATTTTTCAAAATGTACAAATCATAGAGTGCTAACAACTTTTATATAAAATTTTGTGAACTCTTTGCATAGCTTTGCTCTTGCATTGTCTCTGCATTGTTGGAAAGTAACATGCTCCTTATGATGCAAGATGAGAAATTAGTATTACAGATACATTTTAGTGCCTCCTGTATATACTGACTCCCTGCATTGGCATACAGTTTCCATGGAGACAGCTAGTCCAGAATGCACAATGGCTTTAATGTTGTTTTTCACGGCTGGATCTGGCATGAGCACTTGAAAGGGGAGAGAGAGCCACGAACAGTAACCTAATGGTCACTTCATCATTTATCAAGGCCTTCCCCCTTCAAAATTTCCCCTTGTGCCAGTGTTATAACTCAACATTTTCCCTATTTGCCCACCCTAGCCATGGACTGGATGCTAAAAACAGTCCACTGCCAATAAGAAACAGTGGATATCACCCAGTCAAATGGCTCACATAGTTGTACAATAGTCATTACACTGTTGTGGCAGGGCGGAGGGCGGGGGGTGGGGCCAGGTTGTGATTATACACACCCGGTCCCTTATCAGGTTAATTAAGCCTCCGAGAGGGGCCCCGCCCTCCACCCTGCCACAACTGTAAAAAGTGAAATGTTCTATTGTTACCTCAAGGAACTATTTCTACCTGATCTGATCCTTAAAAATGACTTGTGTTTGTTTAAACCTGGTGTAACTAATGTAGTCATATAGTTTAAGTAACTTTAAACAACGTTTTCAATATGTTGTCATGTACAAAGCCAAATTAAACAAAACATTTTTTACTAAAAATAAAGAAAATTAATATAGATTTTACCAGAATGCACATGATTTGAAGTATTGAAGAAGATATATACACAGTCAACATTTCTCTCGACACTGTCTGCCATTTTGGATCCTTTTTCTGACTGAGCTCATTACAATGCATTCAGGGATTGCCTTAAATACGAAGAATACATGCAATGCTGCCTTGAAATTTGTCCAAAATTAGGTATCTTGGAATGCAGCATAATCCACGTCTTCACATTTGGAGTAAGCCTACACCCTGATAGCACACATCACCCAGACGTTTATTTGATGTGTGTGTTTACATCTGGAAGACCTATATATTGTTAGATTGTTTGCTCATCTGCGATAGGTCTATAAGCTGTTTCCTCACAGTTGTCAATAAGACGTCCATCAGATGTCTTTGAGATGTTTATGATTGTGAATGTTTGTACATTTGATGAATTTAAGATGTTTATACAGTATGATGTTAAATAGAATGCATTTCTTTTCAGATGAAAGATCTAAAATAGACATCTCTGGGATGTACTGTATGTTTGCTATCAGGGTATGGTCCCTAAAAATGCTGTCTAGGTCGGCAGGCTATGGATCTGGCCTTGAATATCATGTACTGGTCTCAAATTGCCATCAAATCAGATCACTTGCCAGAGGGATCTAGATGGTAAGAGAATCTGTTCAGAAAGACACACATTTGAGTCTCTAGTTATCAGTCAAAAGGTTTTCTTTCTATTCCAGTCTGGCTGGCAGTTACCTGGGAGCTGGTTCTGCAGACGGTGCCATATATATATGAAGTGTGAAAAAAGGAAACTTGGAAAAACCGCTTCCTGGCATGCACAGGTAACTCCTCAGCGTAATAGTAATTCCTTTGTTCTTTCTGTATGCAAATGTTGGCAGCTTGTTTTTTTTTTAACGTATTTTAGTTAATGACTATGGTGGGACTATTACCCTGCCTGTTGATTTAACATGTATTTATTTATTTGCATTTGAAAATTACTCTTTTATATTGTATAGATAACCACCATGGTTACCAACAGATGGTTGCTGCACTTCAAAAACACCATTCTCTTACTCAGATTTTTATTTTGATTGTCTACAGAGTGGTGGTGGCGTAGTGGGCTAAAGCACTAAACTGTTAAGTAGAAGGTCACTGGTTCGATCCCCAAAGCCACCACCATTGTTTCCTTGAGCAAGGCACTTAACTCCAGGTTGCTCCGGGGGCATTGTCCCTGTAATAAGTGCTCTGTAAGTCGCTTTGGATATGATTTTTTTTTTTTAGATTAATCACTACATTTAAGCATTTTTATGAATAAAAGTGCATTATACTAACAAAAAGTACTATAGTTCTACTATGTTGACTTTTGTACATAGTACATTTTTGTTATTTTATTTTTGTACATTTTTGGACATGTAGTACAAATGGAATTATTTTTTTTTACCTCGGAGTAGAATTCACTGGTACATGATTATGGTAATTATTCAGTAACATGGTATATATCAAAGTATCATGGTATTACTACTTGATACTATCACTGAACTACAGTATGGTACTGCAGTACTTAGCCTCTGAAGTATAACTTAAGTTATTTAACTCTTCTTCTTACAGTTCTCCAATAAGTGCAGTGGCTTGATCATTGTCAGGCAAATATGTTGTAAGTGTGGACAAGAGCCGTCGAGCTGTGCTCTGGAGTGACATCTGAGACCAAACACAACAACAGAACATATCAACTTAAGTCACTCCTGGAAATACACTCAGGGATGTCATCAAAACAGCCTCTTTGGGTGGGAAACCTCACAATCCACACTCAATAATAACAAGATCCTTACAGTGTTGTGACAGTCTTTGTTGCTAAGAAGCCTTGTCATTCATAAGCACAAACAGATGTCTGGCAGCAGTGGCATGGAGGTGTCTGGGTTTTGTTATGAAACCTCGTAACAAAAGAATTACTGACGCAGATGGTGGCGAAGCATTTGTAGGTCTTCATTTTGCTTGACTTTTATGTACTGTAATTGTTAGCAACTTTGGAATTTGACCACTCGTTGAACTCTATTTTAAACCATGTCACCAGATATTTCTTCATCTGGGACTCACTACCAAAGGGAAACATGAACTACATGGAGCCAACCGTTTTTAAGACCATTACAGCACACTTATGAATATATGGAAACTCAATCCTGGCACATATCAGCACTATTTTTAGAGAACAAAACCTGAAACTTAATTCTTAATGCCTGCTAAAAGAAAAAAAAATTGTATACTGTAACATTGAAATAACACTGACTCTTTAATGCCCCTCTATATATAAATTATATAGGAATTTAAACAACATTAGGTTCTCTTACGAGAGGTTCTCTCGTATTGCGTAAGCTAGCTTACGCTACAGGAAAGATTCATCTTTTCTGAGATATTGAAGCCAAAAAATTATCCTTAATTTTGTATCCATTGTCAACGCAGTGCGGCAGCTGCAGACCTTGAGCGGGCTAGCTAGTGAGCTCATTGGTTGCTCTGCGGCAACTGCTGCAGCCTATAGACGAGCTTGGGCGAACTCGCATCCAATGAGAGGCGTCCAGCGCTCACTGCATCAAAGCCCGCCAAAAGGGCATGACTAGAGTGCATATAAGCGTAGTTCGTAGGCTGGAACCCTGATTTTCATCTCTTCAGCGAAGCTCTTCGCATCACTGAACCGGAAGCCGTCGCCGCTCGAGGGGCATCAAGCAAGCGTGGACAGCGCCGAAGAAGCCGGCCGTCTTCGCCACCTTCAGCCGTCCTGCGAAGCTACGCCATCCGGGCGACGTATCCTTTTAAAAGCAAGCTAGTTCTTAAAGAACTTCACAAAAGAGTACGAAGCGTCTTTTTAAGATGCCTCGCTCCACTTGCGCCTCATGCCGCGCTCCTCTCAGCACCGGAGACCGCCACATCATCTGGCGCCTCTGCCTGGGATTGGGGCATGCAGAGCTCGCCCGCCGGGCGGATGCGATCTCTGCGAGGAGCTGCCGATGTCGACCCTGCGGGCTCGACTCAAAGCGCCAGGACCGGCCGCCACGCCTTCCGCTCAGCCACAGAGAAAAAGCGCCGCCTCAAAGGCTGCCGGAAACAGTGGTAGAAGCGATTGCCTCGCCGAGCCCATCCCTCGAAAGCATCGCCTTCAACCTCCCCACCCACCCGGACGCCAGCGTTGCCGCCGAGCGGCTGCTCTGCTGCCATCTCGGACTAAGAAGCGGAGGATAAGGGCTGTTCCATCATGGCTTCGACAGCGCAGGAGTGGTCAGGCTCACACGCCCTCCTCGCCCAGGAATCCAGCAGGACCCGCGCCGAGTCGAGCGGGAACTAACACGCCTCTCACACAGGCCGCCGACCGCCTCGGGCTCGAGTGGTCACCGCCCTTGAGCAGGCACCCAACAGACTTGACGGCTGCTTTCTACAGAGCCGCCGCAGCAGCACCCGCTACCCGGCCGCTCCCTTCCTGCCGAACTCCACGCCGAGCTTTCCAAATCATGGAACGCCGCTTCTCGGCCAGGGTCCGATCCCACGCCTCCACCTCTCTTGCTTCGTGGACGGCGCCACTGAGAAGGGCTACGCCCATCCCTCCGGTCGAGGATGCGGTAGCAGCACACCTTTGCCCGCCTCCGCGAGATGGCGGTCTAAACCAGTGCTCCCGCCTAAGGCCTGCAGAACAACTTCCACCTGTGTTGGTCACGCTTATTCCGCCGCGCCAAGCTGCATCTGCTCTGCACTCTATGGCCGGCCCTACAGATCCTCCAAGCTGACCTTCTGCGGAGTGGGATGAGGAAAGCAGGCATCCAGAGGCGGTTGCAGACATACGGAGTGCTACGGACCTCGCCTCGCGCTACCAAAGCTGCAGCCCAAGCTATAGGGAAGTGCATGGTCACGCTGACTGTGACCGAGA
The DNA here is from genome assembly GCF_025860055.1 of Xyrauchen texanus. Taxonomy (NCBI): domain Eukaryota; kingdom Metazoa; phylum Chordata; class Actinopteri; order Cypriniformes; family Catostomidae; genus Xyrauchen; species Xyrauchen texanus. The sequence continues at coordinate 10,020,762 of NC_068313.1, read as the reverse complement.
GACATCTGTGGCTAACGCTAGCCGACATGGGAGAAGCAGAGCTTCACGCTCCTCAACGCACCGCCTTCCATCCGGTCTCTTCGCCCGCTGTGAGTGGTATCATTGACCGGTTTTCAGAGGTCCAAAAGCCACACAAGCCATGAATCTCTTTCTGCCTCGTCACGCTAGCTCCTCTGCAGGCCGCCCACGTGAGCCTCCTGCACGAGCCTCTTCACAGCCCAGCTCAACAAAGCCAGACTTCTCAGCGCCGACAGGGCGGCCGCCTCGATCAGGCTCAGACAGCCGCCGCGAGACCGCCGCCTCGGGCCTCGGACTAGAATTGCGCTTGAAACCTGAACAACCGAAGTCCTCCTAGCTTTGTTGACAAAACGACGGATCAGTCCCGCTGCGCCGGACCACCGCCAAAGCTTCGCCCCTGTCAGTCCCCTTCCTTCAGGCTACTACAGTGGTAGATTCAGCAGCCAACAAGCCGGTGTTAACGCCGCTTGCTCTGCGCTCAAACGCCGCTTTCACGGCGACCCAAATAAATCTGGTAAAGAGCAAGCATGCCATATGTGTAGAAAATGTGCCCACAACCCAGTGTTCACCTCTACACACAAGCATTACACATCCCGTGTCCATACCAGAGAGCAAACATGTCTTATGTGTAGAAAATGTGCCCACAATCCAGTGTTCACCCCTACACACAAGCATTACACATCCCGTGGCTCTATCACGGCACACTCACATAAAGCGGTTACTGAACCGCCGAGTGTTAGGGTTAATAAACGCATCCACCTAATCCGTCGCGGCGCTCCATTCTCTGGCCAGCTCTGTCACACCGACCAGCCTTATGTGTAGAAAATGTGCCCACAATCCAGTGTTCACCTCTACACACAAGCATTACACGCCCGTGTCCCCATCAGAGCACACTCAAAAGCGGTTACTGAACCACTCGAAGTGTTAGAGTCAATAAATGCGCTCACGAATACGCAGCGCTGCTCATTCTCTGCCCGCTCTGTCACACGGCCAGCAAACACTTCTCTGTATGTAAGTCCCGCGCCTGTGACTATGCTTGCGTGATCACTTAACAGACGTGACTCTTTCCCCATTCACCTCAATCGGAAGTCACTCACAGAACAGCTTGTCCATGCTGTCTGCGAGCAGTCCAGCATAAGCACAGTAAGCCGCCACACATTCTGTTCAGCTGCTGTGTGCGCAATCAGAGCGATTTGGCCACTCACCCTCTAACATTACGCTTCAAAGCGTGGGAAGATATTCCAGGGATATCCGAATGGGTGTTAAGCACAATAAAACAGGGCTATTTGCTACAGTTCGATCGCCGCCCTCCTCGCTTCAGAGCTGCTCGAAACTACTGTGAACACGGAAGCAGCGTGCATGCTTCGCTCAGAAATAGCAAACCTTCTGTGCAAAAGGGCCATAGAGAGAGTGCCGCCTCCCTGAGCGAAGTCAGGGTTTTACAGCCGCTATTTTCTTGTCCCCAAGAAAGACGGCGGCCTCAGACCAATATTAGATCTCAGGGTTTTGAACAAAGCGCTTGCAAAAAGACCGCTCAAAATGCTTACAACCAGCAAACTCCTCGCATGATGTGCCAGGGGACTGGTTTATTTCTCTCGATCTGAAAGATGCATACTTTCAGATTCAGATAAATCCCCGCCACAGGCCATTCTTGAGATTCGCCGACGGCCAGGTTTATCAATACACCGCCCTTCCGCTCGCCTGTCCTTAGCACCCGTACTTTCACGAGCGCATGGACGCTGGCGCCGCACTCCCGCGGAGTCAGGGTTTGCGAATTCTGAACTATTTGGACGATTGGCTGATTTTGGCACAATCACATACGGAGCTTCTGTCTCACAGGACAGTTCTCCTCAGTCATCTGAACAGTTTGGGCCTTGCAGTCAATTGGACCAAGAGCTCACTACAGCCCAGTCAGACAATTTCCTTCCTTGGAATAGAACTAGACTCAGTGGCAATGACGGCTCGCTTATCTACACAGCGGCTGCGGTGCAGCTGACTAGTCAGCGCCATTTCAGATGAACAGCCTCACACCTCTGAAGAAGTTTCAGAGAGTGCTAGGCTACATGGCCTCAGCCGCAGCAGTACTTCAACTGGGTTTACTGCGATGCTCGCTTCAGCATTGGCTAAACACCACGCGCCTCGCCGGGCTTGGGCCACAGGCCGCCAGCCAATCAGAGTGACTCAGACCTGTATTTCAGCTCTGCAGCCCTGGACAGTGGCCGAGTGGTATCAGCGGGAGTGATGATGGGAGCTGTATCTCGCCGAAAGTCATCTCGACAGACGCTGCCCAACACGGGTTGGGGCGCGTCTCGCGAGGGCTCTCCGTTTTTGGCCTATGGTCAGTTCAGGAAAAGCTCCTTCACATAAATTGTCTGGAAATGATAGCGGTCGAGCACGCCGCGGCGCTTCCTCCCGATCATTCAGGGTCACCACGCCCTGGTCCGCCGACAACAGGTCTGTGGTATCCTATCTAAACCGCCAGGGCGGTGTCAGATCCAGGAACCTCTTCCATCTGACCTAAACGCATACTGAGTTGGTCCCAGCGCCACCTGCGCCGCTGAGGGCGACGCGACGTGCCAGGCCACCTGAACGACGGCCCAGACAGACTGTCCAGAGACAATATTCCCCAGGGAATGGTCCCTGCACGCCAAACAGTCCAGACGCTATGGCGATATTCGCAGAGCAGAGATAGACCTCTTTGCGCCAGAAGAGAACTCTCACTGCCCAATATTTTTCTCGAAAGCGAGGACGCCGCTGGCCCAGGACTGGCCCAACCGCCCGCTTTACGCTTTCCCTCCCGCCTCGCTATTGCCACAGGTAATGCAGAGGATCAGGGAACGCCACCGGTGCTCCTCATAGCCCCGCTGGGAGAATCAAACATGGTTCCCGGAGCTTACGCAGCTGTCACTGACAGCCGCGGGCCCATCCCAGTGAGAGCAGATCTCCTCTCGCAAGCTCGCGGAACGATCTGGCATCCCCACCCAGAGCGCTGGGCGCTACACGCTGGGTGATCAACGACTACCCGCCGCTTTGCCAGAAGGAGTAATAAACACCATCATACACGCTAGAGCCCTCCACGAGAAGACTCTATGCGCCAAAATGGTCTGTGTTTTCAAAATGGTGCACCGACAGAGACCTGACCCACGGACATGTGGGTGTCGCCGCTGCTCGTGTTTTTACAAGAGCTGCTGGATAAGGGCAGATCCCCATCCACGCCAAAGTGATGCGGGCGGCCGCCGCGGCGCTCGCTGAACCCCTGCACGCCAGTCACAGGGTAAAAACGAGCTGGTCATCCGCTTCCTCAGGGGAGCTAGAAGGATGAACCCTCCGCTCTCCATCGGTTCCTATCTGGGACCTTTCTATAGTTCTCGGCTATGAAAGCCCCCTTTCGAACCGCTTCAATCCGTGGATGTGAAACACCTCTCACTTAAAACCGCTTTTCTAACTGCCCTATCATCAGTTAAACGGGTGGGAGACCTTCACGCTGCCATCTGTCAGCCATGCGTGTCTTGAGTTTGGACCAAGTGACTCCAAGGTCATTTTAAAGCCTAGACACGGCTACGCCCCCAAGGTGGTCGGTACTCCTTTCAGAGCACAGATCATTTCCTTGTCGGCGCTACCAGCATCTGATAGCTGAACGCGACGCCAATCTCCTTTGCCCAGTCAGAGCACTGAGATTAGTATACTGCGCGCCTCGCGATCTTTCAGAAGCTCCGAGCAGCTTTTCGCTTGCTCGAGGGCGCACCAAAGGTCTCGCCACCTAAACAGACACTGTCCAGATGGATAGTGGACGCTATTGCTGCCGCAGACGCCAAAAGACCTACCATGCCCGCTAGGCATTAAGGCTCACTCCACTAGAGGCATGGCCTCCTCGTGGGCATGGTCCAGCTGGATTTCCATTCACGACATATGTGTGGCAGCGGGCTGGGCTTCCTCCACCTTTGTCAGATTTTACAATCTGGAAGTACCCGCTCTGCAGGCTAAACTGCTAGCTGTTTACACGCTACAGCTCCCCTGGTGAGCTGCATTAATGGGACACAGTCCACACAGACCGCACCGCCGCCTGTCTATGTGCTTATGTACTACACACACACTGGCCCGCGACTCTTGCCGGCCAAATATTAATTCCCCACTCACAAGGGCTCCCCCCGGGCCCCCCTTAATTCCCTGGGGCTCATGCAGTGGATGCTTGGTGCGCACGGCGTTGACAAAGGGTTCCCGAACCACAGACTCGAAGATAGTGTTGAACCCGGAGGTATAGTTTATTGCAGGGAAAAGGGGAGTAGGAGAAACTGAGTGCACAATGACGTGCAACGGAGTGAGTATCAGAGGAGGTTGATGAAGGGGCGATGAAGTAATGAGCCTTGACACACCTGAGTGTTGGAGTGGAGAACTTGGTAGTAAGTCACTGGGATGAATGAGCGAGGAGCCCGGAATGGCGATCACTGGAACGTAATGCAGAGGCACTTGACAATGGAGCGTTGAAACACGCCGGAGCGTTGGAGAGGAGAATATCGTCGAACGTAACTGGAACGAAGGAGCAATGAGCGTTAGAAGGAAGCCAGGAAACGTCTTGGAGAAGGAGCAGGTAAGTGAGTCTATGTTTCACGTATGAGATCAGACAAAGTGTGAATGGAGAGTGGAGCTTTTATGTTGTGACGCAGATTGATGAGGGAACAGGTTTCAGGTGCGGGTGATTAGTACTCTGGAGAGAGGGAACGTGGAGTGAAAGTGCTGGGAGTGTCAGGCTGAACTGTTACATAAGGAACATTTCTATAGTGAATATACATTTTCTAGTTTTCCTCTTCTGCAAAGTAAAAATTGCTCGCAAGCCAAAGTCATTTCTGATTTGTGAACAATTTTTTCTTGGAAACCAGTGAACTTGTGAAAACGGTACTCAAATCGGTCTAAATGATTCAAATTTGTGAACTGGTCTGAATCAAAAAAAAAAAAAAAAATATATATATATATATATAAACATCCAGCAATCTCAAATGACAGTAAAGGTCATGGAAAAGTCATGGAATTTCATTAGTCAAATGGTGGGAACCCTGGATATCATGATAGAATTCACAGCCCGCGGACGGGCCCTTAAATGTACAAAATAAAAGTATGCGATAAACAAAACTGCTGTGTGTTACATTGGTACACATGCCACATATCTTTGGAAAGCTACATTTCTTGATTTTCTATTGATATGAACCATTTTAAGATACAATCACAACAGCAGGTACAATCTATATCTTTGTCAGACCACCAACATATAAACAACCAATAACAAAATTTAGGCAACTCACCTATGCAGCATCATAGTATTCCACTGATCCATAACTTCCCGACAAAAACGGTGTTGTTTCATTGTCAAATGTCCAAATGATCAAATCAAGTAAAATGTTTAGTCCAAATCACATTATTACATCAATAAATATCCACAGACTCTTGTTGCATCATTTCAAAGCACCTGGCAGCTGTACCTAAACTTTCACATATTATCGGTAATAACTTCAGTTCAGATGTAAACATTTCCTATATCCGGTATCAAAATGGAAGCACGCACTCTGACCTTTCGATTGACACCTCATTTGACCCAATAGGAGCTTCCATGTCCTGTCCAAAGCCTTCAATACCCAACCACAGTCTATGTCGAATGTAAGGGCATACCCACTTTCCTTTGTTTACTGATCAAACCAATCACATCGAAGAGTGGAAATGACTGACGCATCGTATAGCCAATGAAATTCTGAAAACAGTGATATGCGGCTTTAGTGGGACGATTAGAGCACGGTTCTGAAATGTGTGTGCGCAATGTTGCCTTGCCATTACTCAGTGTTTTGTGCGTCCGTGCGTAAAACCATTGGAGTGTTGTTTTGGAACTGTTTACACATTTGGCGATTTAAATATGGTGAAACGGACGCGAAAAACAGGATTTTCACCCCAGGATGTGATTTAAGAAGGCATTCATTGTGAAAATTCTGAGTTTGGAGATGAAATTTCTGAAAACAATACGGATGATTCGGAGGCAGAGGAAATGTTTATGGAGAGATGAGACATTGCTCTGGACAAGTAAGTGTTTTCTTGTGTTTTATAACATATATTACTGTATATTCTGCATAAATAAGCTTTAGTTTGAATAATGAATACACATTTTGTAATTACCCTTTGTCGTGTGTTTCCTCAGTGAGTGTTTGAACCGTTTGTGCGTGTGTGAGGTTTTAGTTTATTGTTTGTTTCAGATCTATTGACATGCTATATAGATGTTTTGTATATTTACTGTAAATATATATTTATATATATAAATGGACGCGAATATATATATATATATATAAATAAATCAATAAATATAAGTTGAAAATAAGAATATATGTTGTGTTTGAGAGTCTATTTGTTACAATGCTGAATTCATGGGGGGAGGTGTAGGCCCATCTATTTGTTCCATAGTACATTGGCAAAGTATACAGTATTTACAGTAAATATACATACAATAATACATATTTACACACTCGAAAAGAAAAACTATATATATATATATATATATATATATATATATATATATATATATATATATATATATATATATATATATATACAACATTTAGTTTCAAGAAGGGAAAAGGCACTCTAATGCGTTTATGCATCAGTTACTCTGTGTCAGCAAAACTAATAGTGGATCTGGATATGGAATATGATAGCTCTAAGTGTCATCTTTCATTAGAGCCCATAATTATGACTATACGTTGAAGCGTTCAAAAGTAGGAGCCTTTTTGTCCTAGGTTACCAAAGGGTCCTTTTGGAGTATCCAAAAGGCACTTTTGTAAAACGCCTGGGTGTACCCTTAGAAAAACATGTGTAAAATATTCATTTTTTATGGTATTGTTATAAAATTTGAACTTGGACTAGGTAAGGCTTCATGCTGTGATCCCATTGTGTTCTCAAGCTAATAGCTACAAGTTATAGTCATCTGCAGGCATCTGTATGCAAAAAAAAATTCCAGGCGGAAAAACAAACTTCTATTTCATTGTGTTCAAACTTCTATCACTCAAAATCAGTAGCACTTACAGTAATTCTGACTACTGGGGAAAAAACTTCAGAGTGTCCCCTTTCAAATGTGACCAAAACCATGCATGTACTCAAAAAGGTTCAAGAACAGCTTTAACTTTACTTTGGGTATGCCTTGATTAGGCGTTTTAGGCTAATAGGCTAATTTTACAGGATTGGGAAGAGGATATACAATTCGATTAGTTTGAATAGCAAAATTGTGTACCAGGAAATTATAGGATGCCATAGCACTACAGATTAAGGAACAAAACCAGTGAGTTTGACAAAGTATTTAGGAATGCAAAAAATTTAAACAAACAGTGCCTGTTGTTGTTGTAAAAGGCACTTTCCAAGAATAAGGTACACAATATGGCCTGATATTCTTCCTTTAAAAATGAAATAATTTCATTTTCAATGAATGGTCAGTGAAAGTTGTTGTCAACCTTAGGGAGGTCAAACTAAGTTGATTTATTTTCTTTTCACCTCTTACAACCCTATTACCAAAATTCTGGACAAGCCTAAATAGAATTTAAACCCCAGATTTGTTTGATTAAATGTATTTACTAGCAATAAAAAATTAAATAGACGCCATTTATGAAAAAAGAAACATGTCAGAAATGTGACAGTGTGTTTGAAACAGGCTACTTTTCACGCTACATTAATTTTATGTCATTACACGTCTCTCTGGATTTCTTGATTCTGATTGGTCAATGGGCCATCTAGCTGTCTGATATATCTGATTTACAACCACACGTCCACATATCAGACCAAACATCCTGGTATTGTGTGCCATCTTTTCTACTTCTCGGATCACTGCGACTGCTACAAGTAAGCTTATAAAATAATTTAAACACAAATCAATATTTCATGTCCATTTATTGATTTATTTTCCGAGTTTTGAAATAGTTTGGAAACTAAGGAGTGAGACAGTCATTTGCACAGAATAAACACCAACAGAACTCTGGTGCAAACCAGAGGTGGATTTCAGCTGTTCAAGGATTTATTTTTTCTCACATAATTACATAATATCAACACAAATCAATATTTTATGCCCATGTGATTATTTATTTTGTTATTAGCAATGTAATAAGCGGGATAATATACAGTCAGCTGGTTGTTATTGCAAAATAAACCCTTCAGGGTTTGATCAAACTGCTGACTGTACATTGTCCCTTATTTCATTGATAGTTTACCTCAAACATATCTAATATTTCAAAATAGCTCAAAACATAACATATGGGATATGCCTTATGTTTTAAGGAAAAAGTAACAGGACAACCTAAATTAAGCTCTTACTCAGTTGGGGATAACTTGTTGGGGACCAAATGTTGGTATGTAGTTACTGATAAGGTCACATTTCCCATAAATTAAAGATAAATATTTGCTTGAACATTTATTCTTGCAAAACCTTGGTAACAGGGTAGATTGGTTGCACTTCATGAATGCAGTCAACATAAAAATATGTGTAAAACTTAAAGGTCAGCAGGTGTTTAAAACAGGCTGCTTTTCATGCATTTCCTTTTAGAATTAATTAAGAACATGTATTAACATGTCTTTTTGACAGACTTCAGTTTTAGTGTTACAATTTTAGTGTTAAATATGTTTTGCCATAACAGTCGGAGGTAATGATGCTATGGTATTGCTGTCCAAATGTGTTATCATATGTGATTTTTAAACGCAGTACAAGAATCCTGATGCCACCATCTTTTAAAAATGACATGATAAAAACACTAAAAAAGCATCAGGGATGCTTTTCCAAATTAGTAAAACCATGCCATCCATGCTTCATGCTGTCGAATATTGATTTATTATGTCCATAGTTAATTTGGAACTGAAATGTGTATTATATATTTATGGCCAATGCACTGAAAGTGCGGAGACCCTTTTGTACATCTAAGGATTATTTATTAGGGCCCAAACACTGAAATAAAATGGTCTGCACTTATATAGAGCTTTTTTCAACCTTAGAGGTTACCAAAGCGCTTTACACTGTGTCAAATTGCTTGACATAAGAGAGGGGGACATCTACAGGGAGTCGAATTTTGTTGAATGAATTTTGGATCAAGGCATAGATATAATGGGGTCAGAGACAAATAATAAAATATTATCTGCATAAACCAAAAGCTAATGTGCCATACCTCCTGCCATCACCCCTGGAAAATCATCCTCCTTTCTTATCACATCTGCTAATTGTTCCAACTTAATCCATTCAATAAGTAGTTCCAAACCTGTATATTTCCAAAATCTTAGAAAGATAATCCCATTCTACCATATCATATGCCTTTTCAGCGTCATGTGAGATGGCAACGACCAGAGTCTGATCATTCGCCACTGGCCACTTGATATTGATGAAATGCCTAATGTTATCTGAAGAGCTGTGGCCCCGAATAAATCCCAACTAATAGATATGTATGAGAGATGTCATAAATTAAACGATTAGCCAAAATTTTAACATCTAGCTGAATCAGGGAAATTAGATGGTAACTATTAGACATGCTTGGATCTTTGTTCTTTGTGAAGACTGATCCAGGCTTGTGTCATGGTTGGCAGAAGCTTTCCATTCTTTAATGATTCTGTAGCATAAGATTTTAAAAAAATCAGCAGCAAAGCCTTCTGGCCCTGGAGCTGTGTCTGAAGTTAAATCTTGAATTACCTCATCAAGCTCCTCCAAAGTTATCTCAGAATCAAGATAATTTTTTTGCTCAGTTGTCAGTTTAGGGGGATCTAATGATTCCACAATGTTTCTAATATTTTCATCAGTTGACGAAGATGTGGAACTATAAAGATCAAGATAGAATTCTTTAAAAGCATTATTAGTATCAATGACCGAGGTATATATAAATATTTCACCACTAGCAGTTTTCACTGAGGGAATGGTAGAAAAAACTCTCTCTGCTTTATATATCTAGCCAAAAGCTTCCCTGCTTTATCCCCCGACTCAAAGTAATACCGTCTTGCCCTGAGTAGCCAAAACTCCACCTTCCGTGTCAAAATAGTATTATATCTGTATTTCAGTTGGGTAAGTTCTCTGAGGCCATCAGATGACATTGGGCACTTCAGCTCTGCCTTGGCATTTTAATATTCCTTTCCAACTTCACCAGTTCTTATGCTTTGGATTGTTTGATGAATAAGGCATACCGTATGATCCGACCCCTAAGACGTGCTTCCCAAGCCACGCTCACAGAGGATACTGAGGACCAGTTGGTCTCCATATACATATTGGTTCCAGCCTTAACATTTGTTGGAATTCATGATTTTGCAAATGGTATACATTAAAGTGCCAACTATATGATTTATTTCTCTCCATATGTGGCAACACCTCTAAACTCACCAGGGCGTGATCTGAGATTAAGGTGTTTCCAATTGAGCAATCAACAACAGATGAAATGTGAGACAAAAATAAAATCTTATCTAGAGTAAATATTTTGGACTGATAGTCCATAAAATTATGGAATGATACGCAGAATAAACACAAAGAACGTGTAGATTAATTCACAAAACTGTCCCGAAGGTGAGTTCCTACACAAAACAAACTCCATCCACTAGCGGAACCAGCACACACACACAAAAAATATATATAAATAAAAACAATCTGTTCAGTTTCCTTGAACAGTCAAACGAATGTTCAGTGAGCCAGCTGTTCATGAGTGCAGCAGATGACCTAATCCTTCCAATGTCCTACCAAAAATACTCCACAAAACAAACTCCAGCCAATAGGAGGCATAAGCACAAAGAACAAGCAGAGTCATCCACAACTGTCCAAAAGGAGTATTATTCCACAAAACACACTCCAGCCGCTTGGCGGAACCAGCACAAAAAGAAACACGAAAGGCGCCCAGCTTCCTCAGACAGTTGGAAACATCAGCGATCCCCTGTCGATGTTAGAGTTCCTTGAAGGAGTTTTACTACACAAAAAAACTCCAACCGCTAAGAGGAACCAACACAAAAAGAAACAAAAAGGCACCCAGCTTCCTCAGACAGTCAAGTGTATGTTTAGCGAGACAAGCTCACTTGGGGGGGTGGGGACAAGCAATGTCTCTATGAAAGACATTGCTTGCTGTGGGCATGTAAATATTTTGCAGCCATCCTTAGGATCTATTCTCAATTTGGCTGGAAACATCAGACCAAAAATCAATTCCTTTGATGTACAAGTTTTTTGCATTCCTTGAATCGATCACATTTCTCTCTTTTCGAATTCACAAAGTCTGGGAACAAGAAAATGTTGTGTGTCTTCCAAGAAAGATTTCCTTTACTCCTCGCCTCACGTAACACAAGATCTTTATCAGACGATCTCAGAAATCAGAATTGATTGAGGCATGGCACCATGTGACTCACTCACAGTGGTGAGTTTAACAACACTCAACACATGCAACAACAGCATCAGCAGATGTCAAGCTATCCATTGTCCAGCTTGTCAGTGCATCCATGTTTAAGTTTGTCTGTGTATAGTTCAGTAACACTTTTCCAAAACATGAACCAGCAAATTTTAGGTGAGTGCATTTTATTGCATCATATTCAATCAAATGTATTATGCTAATGTGCAGTCAAAACTACAGGCTTAAAAAAAATGTCAAAGCTGTTACACAAGTGATGTCAATTGTAGTGCCGCCTAGAAGATGGCCATGTTTGGGGGGCTCTGTAGCACATTCCTTTCGAACAAATTTACCACTGACAGTCATAAGCTCAGAAAGTTGGCCATTTTGGATTGTTTGAAAAATTCATGCTCTGGAATTTGAAATTCTTCTCCTAGGGGTTTCATGTGTGAGGTACCAAATGTGGGCGACATCATGCCAAGACACTAACAATGCTAAATTTCGAACAGTGTTGCCATGGTGACGCGATTACATAAAAAAATGGGGAAAAGTACGTGTCTCATATCTTCATTGTGTGATTTACATAAAAATGTAACCAAATGTTTTGCCTTGTGGGCTGATCACACTGATGTGGCTATTGTGGGTCACAGTTGTAGCTCCACCAACTGGCGGAAGGAGGTGTGGCACTTTTAACAGACTTTGACATATCCCTCTTATGTTTAACTGAATTGATTCAATTTTTTTTTATGATGTCAAGACAGTACATATTTTTAATTCTGAAGGGATTCTTGATACCTCAAATAGTGTTGCCAAGGCAATGCATTAAATGTCATATTCCTTTTTATATATATTCAAATGTTTTTGAGGTACTTTGATTCTTCTACGGTCACCAATCTTGCTACTTGTTCTCATCAAGCCAGACAACTTTCAACATTACAGTCATTAGCTCTGCCCAACAGAAAGTCTGCCATTTTGGATCAAATGTGCATTTTTGTTTAAAAATTGCAGTCCCTGAACGTTTGAATACTCCTCCTAGGGAATTAATGTGATTATCACCAAATTTAGGCAATATTATGCAAATACATTGAAGATGCTAAATTGTGTACAGATTTTTTAAATATTGAATGGTGTTGCCATGGTGAGGCAATAAATTAAGGGCAAAAATGAGAAACAGGAAGTTCCTTATATCATCTGTGTGCATTGTATGATTTTGATGAAAATTTATCAAAATTGTATATTTGGTAATGGAGGTTGATCACATTTATGTGGCTATTATGTATCATGGTCATAGCGCCACCAACTGGCAGCAGGAAGTACAGCTATTTTAACAGATTTTGAAATAGACTTCTTATGTTTACATGCATTGCTTCAAAATTCTATAGAATAATGTCAAGATACTGCTGATGTAAAATTGTAGAGGAATATTTTATATCTTCAATACAGTAGCCATGGCAATGCATTAATTGTTATTATTCCTTTCTTCCTAAATTAGGGTGTTTTTGAGGCACTTGGCATGCTTAAAATTTCATGAAATTTTGCACACACATCAGAGTCGTTGGCCATTTGGGCTAGACAAAAAGTTACGGGGGTGGGGTAGCTCTGCAGTGCCCCTTTAAAATGGGCATGTAAGATGGCCTCTGTAGCACCACATTTTCACCTAGTCATCAAAATTGGTACATATATAGTTCTCGTCAAGCCGGACAACTTTCATAATTATAGTCATTATGTCCGCCTAGTAGGAAATCGCTAATTTTGGATTTTTTTGTAGTCTCTGAACTTTTAAATACGCCTCCTAGGTGATTCCTGACATTGTCATTATATTTAGACAACATTTTGCCAAGATATTGAAGATGCTAAATTGTGAATCCATTTTGATATATATCGAACGGTGTTGCCATGGCGAGACATTTAATTAATACAAAAATGGGAAACAGGAAGTGTCTTATATCTTCTGTGTGCAATGTATGATTTAGATCAAAATTGAGATGTATGTTTAGTCTTGGGAGCTAATCACATGGATGTGACTATTTTGGATTACAGTCATAGCACCAAAAGCACCACCACCTGGCTCTTACAACCGAATTTAAAATAGTCCTCTTATATTTACTCAAATTGCTTAAAAATTGTTAAGAATAATGTCAAATGCCAAATGCATGTATCCTTGCAATGCAAGGTTGCATATGTAACCTTGCATTGTTTTCCGAAAGCCACCAGGTGGAAATGGACCAGTTGTGCTTGGGCACGTCATCGCTGCTTGCAGTGATATTACATTATTGTTATTGTCTCTCCAAATGTGGAATGTTTTCCAAGCAGCACAGTTATCAAGGGGAACAGCTGCATATTTTTTAAAAACACACCCACTTTTTAAAAAATAATCCATAATTCTTTTATCCATTTTTTTTTTCCATTTCTTTGTTGAATGGATATAAGTATTGATTTATTGTGACGTTAGGTAGTTTGGAACTGAAATGTGACACCACTTTAATGATGTCAGTGTTAAGATGTAAATAATGCTCCATCCATCACAGATAATGTGTGTTTGCTCATTTCATGGCCCCTGAGAATGATGACGAGCAGAGAATATTTGCTCAGCGATGGAGAATATCACCCACTCACCTCTCCTGCACACATACCCTCACACATCCAGAGAGGAGAGAAGAGAGAGAGAGACAGGGAGAGGGAAAGACAGCAGAAGGGAGGGTGGTTGATCTGGTATACAGACAGTGTGAGGCAGTGCTTCTCACTGGATAGCAAACGGAAGCTATCGCCACTATAGGATTTTCCCAACAGCCTTTAATTTTCATACGTTCCATCTGAAGGACACTTTATTAAACCGGTGCAAGGCAGCCAAGGAAGACAACAAAGAATAACAGTCTATTGCTTGTTTTATTTGGGAAACGGGGGGTTTACCTTTTGGCAAGCGGCCGTGGAGATGCTCCTGTAATTGGATCCACTGGAAAGCGCTCAAACCTCTAGGAGAGCTGCTTAAGTTACAGCGGATCTCTTTAGAACACAGACTGAGAACATAGTAAATAATTTTTCTCTCTCTCTCCATTTTCCTTGGCTCTACCTTCCTTTCTTTAACTCGGCAACCCTTCTCCTAGAAGAGTTTTTGTGGAACGTCTGTCACAGGCGGATCTTCGCAATGGGTGATAAAGGCACAAGGTAAGCAATGTGTTTCAGATGGATTCGCTTGTGCAGGAGAACTGGAGGGCTTTGCAATATTTTGATCTGTGATGGCTCTTCATTTTCTGTAGCTTGCTGTATTAATAAGAAATGCAACTGGCCATTTAACAGCACTGAGACTCAACGCAGTGAGTATTGCATTCCAGTGCGCATCAGTGTGCATAGCAGCTTTGAGAGTCCCAGACTACGTTTTGTTTTACTGTTATTGGTGTCCACTAGATAACTATATTGTAGTTCTACATGTCTGTCATTTTATATGTAATTTTCTTTTTTATTTATGACAACATAAATTCAACATGGCTAACGAAAGTGGTGATGCACCTCTGGAAGTACCTCTGTGATATATACTATCTGCTATTGCAGTGGGCATATGTGTAACTCTCTCTCATAAAAAATATTGGGAATGATTATGTAGTATCTTGAGAGTTTTTGTCTTGTTTTCCAGTAAAAATATCTGAACATTAATTTGAGAAGCAAAAGACACAAAGTTTTGTCATGTTTTCAGGGAAATCTAACAAAATGTGGTAACATTTATGCTCACATCAGTAAAAAATATTTTCCAATTGGGTGAAAAATAAAAAAGTATACTTGAATGTTTTTTTTTTCTTAATTTAAAGGGAGAACAAGTTTATTTTTATTACCCCTTGTTTTAAGCACACACACCCCACCAAATGTAGTTATTACTCTGAAAACAAGACTTAATATCTCATCGTTCTGCTTCTCTTGTAATTAATCAGTTTCTTACAAAAAATACTCTGGAAGAAAATAATAATATTCATTCTAGCTTTTTTAGTATTTTATTGATGGGCTTTGTGTGTTTAATTGAAATTATGGTATAATTGGATAGAAAAGTGGAGAAAGTAAGTGAATGGGATTAGGACATGGCACAGGCAGAATTTAAACTTGTTTCCCCTTGAGCGCAGGTATTGCTGATTACTCCATGACTCTTACTTAGAGTTCACCTTTAGATCAGTGGTTCACATGTGGTTTTGCTTCAGGATCCCGATCCAACTTTACACCATTGCGCAACACTGTACCAAAATAGTTTTTTATACAAAAGTAAAACCTGGTCTTATAGAATAATGTTACTATACTTTTGTGAATTCATTTTTACACATCTCATTGTATATATTGCGGCAGGTTATTGGTGAAATTAACTCTAGAGACACTACAACAACAATTACTTTTATTTGCTGAAATGTAAATCACAAGTAATCGACAGATTCTTTGTTCATAAACACGTATTTATCAACTTGTAAGGTGATAAATTGTAATGTTTGCATAATGAACAACATTTACAAGCTTGTTTGAGTGCAATCAAATGATGTGTTATTCCTGAAAAGCACACCGACATGCGAGCTGAACATTTTATTGAAGCACTATAAATTGACATGGGTGTTTGAGCAAATTTTTCATCTCACATTTGCTTTTATGACACTATTGGTTAGGTTTAAGGTTTAGGGAAGGAGGTAGGTAGGTTTTGTTGATTTCAAACTTATTACAGCATTAAGCTACATTAACACTGAGATAAGCCAAACCTCATCTGTTTTTCATCTCACATTTGCTTTTATCGATTAGGATTAAGGTTTAGGGGAGAGAGATAGAGCATTAACCTTTAAAACCTCATCTGTTTGAGAGAACAATTAACTCCTTTTAAGTGCCACATTACACCTTGGAACTGTCATGATACGTGTAATGAACCACGTAATGTCATTTTGCTAAAAATAAAGTCTCCACAGTCTTGTCATTTTTATGAGATCAGGCTGCATTTTTGGCTTCTGTCTAATTCAGCTTGCTTCTACCAGGTGATAGATAAATTTAGCCAAAATACCGTAGAGTTTGGACACACTCTCTTTGACATATAAAAAAATATATATTGGATCCATGTTATCTCTTTATTAAGTTAATACAGCTATTTATTTTACTTTTCTTTTTTTTTATTTTTATTTTTTTTTATTAACAGACAGACATACAAACCAAAATAGTGCATTAACGAACAATATAGTAATTCCATAATTCCAGAAGTGAAAATAACTGTGTGTGTGTGTGTGTGTGTGTGTGTGCATAAGCAAAATAACCATTTATTATTTATTACCATCATCATTACCATCACCACATAAATATATTACCATCATATTTATTTTACTTTTCTAACTATGCATGTTATTTGATCTCCTACAAATATTGTGACAATGGCAACACTTTCACAAATTGATATTACATTCATCCTCACATTTATCATGGCAGTTCTGAGGTGAAATATCCTTGGCATGGTGCAAAAAACTAACGAAATGTTCTCCTAAACAGATTTTAATCCAAAAGTTTTTATTGGTTTTCAGTGACAGTACAAAATAAGACATCATAAACAGTGGACAGTAAAATATTGTCCATTCTTAATCCCTTACATGATCTCCCCCCCCCCTCAATCCAATAGCTCAAAAAAAAAAAAAAAAAAAAAAAAAATATATATATATATATATATATAATAATTACATTCTCCCTACAAAGATCCTTCTGATAAGCGAAAATTATGTACCAGTGCCAGTTACAGGTGCACAGGGTAAACCCTTAATGTAATTTAAAAAGGGATCCCAAGTCTTGTAAAAGGATTTAAGTGAACCAGAGAGTGAGTATCTTAACTTTTCAAGTCCAATACAGTAGAAAATGTCCTGTATCCACCTGTCATGTGTTGGAGGAGAAGCATGCCTCCACTTAAGAAGGATGGCCCGTCTGGCCAGGACTGTAGTAAAAGCGATGACTTTACGATCTCGGGCAACCAAATCAGGCATAGAGGAGACCCCAAATAAGGCTATAATTGGATCAGGGTCAATATTAGTGTTGAGAGCTTTATTAAGCGTCTGGAATACATTAGACCAAAAGGTTACCAGCTGCGGGCAAGTCCAAAACATGTGTAGATGGTTGGCAGGTGATTGTTTACAACGATTACAGGCAGCACTCTTGTCTGGAAACATTTTTGCCAATTTGGCGTTGGTTAAGTGCGCTCGGAATAGTATTTTACATTGAATTAAGCCATAGGTCGGCAACATGCGGCTCTAGAGCCACATGCGGCTCTTAAGCGCCGCCCTAGCGGCTCCCTGGTGCTTTATCAAAAATATTAAAATGGAAAAAAAAATGTTTTAATAGAATTTCTGCAGGAGGAAAAACATGACAAACATTCTTAAAGTTTTTCAACGTTGTAAAAATGTGTGTAATAAATATTTAATTTCAACATTTCTGTCAACGAAGAATTTACGTCATAGACTGCGACACACATTTCTGTCAGATCGGCGTGACAAACAAACAAACAAACCGGCGGGTGTGTCATGGGCCATGGATCCCAAGGGAAAAAAGAGAAAGATAGCTGAGGAGAACAGAGGATTCAACAGTTCTTGGACCGAATCATTTGCTTTCATTGCCAATGCGGAGGGATTGCCTACATGTTTGCTTTGTAATGAGAAGTTGTCAAATAACAAAAAGAGTAATGTGGAAAGAATGCTACATTTGCAGTCAAGTACCCAGTTGGGAGTGAGAGAAAAGTGCGATTGCATTACTTCTGGAGAAATTAGAGGAGCGCAAAGATAAATTTAAGAAGTGGATTGCATCGCCAAACTCCACTACTGCTGCTAGTTTTGTTGCAACCCGGGAGATAATAAAGCGTGGGAAACCGTTCACAGATGGTGACTACATGAAGGATTCATTCATTAAAATATCAGAGCACCTATTTTCAGACTTCAAAAACAAAACCGAGATAATACAGAAAATTAAAGACATGCCTCTCTCCGCAAAGACAGTGAAGGAAAGGGCCATTAAAATGGCAGGCAACATTACCAATCAGCAAATCCTGCGTGAAGATTAAAGTTTCTTACATGCCCGATGTTGAGAAGCTGTCCAGTGATGTCCAAAAACAGAAGTCACATTAAACGGGTTAGCTAGCACATAATTAGTAACAAAGTGGCTTTTTTATAAAGTGATTTCTTATTTTTGTCAGCATATTTGGAATGACACATAGGGATATTATTGTGTTTTGTTGCTCAGGTCCGAGGATGGCTGCATTATTGTGCGTGTCAAAAGGGAAGAGGATGATGCTGCATTTTACCCTTGCACTTACGTGGCATTTGCTAAAGAGATGGGGACAATGCACAGAAATGGAAGTTAGACTGTATTATTTTTGTCAAGGGCATGACTGGGCTGCTTTTATGTTTTTAGTGCGTTGTTGTTTCGAATACTAAAGTAAAAATGACATCAAAAAATCTGATTTCTTTATTGTATTTCTTTAATTTCATAAATGCAAGGAAACATAAAACATTAAAATTATAATGGAAGTGAAACTTAAAGCACCACCGTACAGTAGATTAGTCACGTGGTGCGTCATTCTTCCAGGATGCGCTGCAGGAACATAAACATTTAATCATGAATGCTCATTATGTATTTGTAGCCTACTTATCATTTTGATACTAGGTGGCAAACAAAGCTAATATAACACTTACAGCATGCGTTGCATTCATTATAAGGGTTATATAAGTCTTTTAATTTTTTGCGGCTCCAGACAGATTTTCTTTCTTTTTTTTTTGTCCAATATGGCTCTTTCAACGTTTTGGGTTGCCGACCACTGAATTAAGCCATGCCTGGCACATATAGAAGAGGTATGTACCTGGCTCAAGATGTTATGCCATAGATCCTCTGTAATAGTAACACCAAGGTCTTGCTCCCAGGTATCTTTGAGAGTGTCATTAAGGTCTGAATTCATAGAATTTATTAAATTATAAATGACTGAGATTAAATGCCTGTGGCTGGCCTTTAAAGCAAGAAAGTGATAAATTTTTGTTTCAGGGGGACGATTGGGAAAGTAGGGGAACGGCTTCTGTATGAAGTGTCTGATTTGAAAGAACCAAAATAGGTGATGACTGGGTAGGTTATACTTTTTAGATAAAGAGGAGAAAGAGACAAATACACCCTCCTCATAGAGGTCACCAATCTTGAGAAGGCCATTAGATGACCAGAGGCGAAATGCAGGGTCTGAACTAGATGGGGGAAAAGAATAATTATTGAGGATGGGCATATAAGTGGAGCCTCTATTTAAACCGTAATGTTTCCTAAATTGGACCCAAATTTTAAGGGAGCTAGTGACTACTGGATTATCTGAAACTCTGTTTACAACTAAGGGAAGCTGAGAACAGACGACCGAATAGAGAGAGCTTTTCATTGATGACGTTTCCGTATGCACCCAGGGAGGACTGTCGGAGTGGATATCTTTGTTCCAAAAAAGAAGCTTGTTGATGTTACAGGCCCAATAATACTGTTGAAAGTTGGGAAGTGCAAGGCCTCCTTTAGCTTTAGGAAGTTGTAGAATTGATTTCTTAAGGTGAGCGGGTTTATTCCCCCATAGAAATGAACGCAAAAGACTGTCGAAGCCAGTAAAGAAAGATTTACCAATACAAATTGGTAAGTGTTGAAAGAGGTACATACATTTGGGCAGAATAACCATTTTGACCAAGTTTATGTGACCTACAAGGGATAAAGGGAGAGAGGCCCACCTGGACATATCTAGTTTAGACTTGTCCACAAGCGGTTGAAAATTTTTTGCAAATAGATTATTATATGTATTTGAAAAGAAGACCCCCCAAGTATTTGAAACCGTCAGGCGCAATCTTGAAGGGTACGAGTGATAGTGGAAGTTTTTTAGCTTCAGAGTTAACAAAAAAAACTTAACTTTTTTGTAAATTTATCTTGTAGCCAGATAATTTACTAAATCTGTCTAGGATATCTAAAACTGGGGGAAGAGAGGAAGCAGGGTTTGAGACATACAATAAAAGGTCGTCAGCATAAAGAGAGAGCTTGTGAACTAAACCCTGGCGAGAAATTCCCTCAAAGCCATTGTGGCTGCGGAGCCAGATTGCTAAAGGTTCTATGGCTAGATTAAAAATCAAGGGAGAAAGGGGGCATCCCTGTCGTGTCCCACGCTGAAGCGAGAAATAGGGTGATCGTATGCCATTAGTATGTACTGATGCCATAGGAGAGGAGTATAGAAGTCGGATCCAGGAGATAAAATTAGAATTGAACCCAAACTTTTCAAAAATAAAAAACAGGTAACCCAATTCCACCCTATCGAAGGCCTTCTCAGCATCCAGATACACAATAATTTCGGGTAAATCTGATGGGCGGGAAAAGAGAATGTTGAGAAGCCTTCTAGTGTTAAAGAAAGAGTGTCTTCCTGGTGTGAAGCCTGTCTGGTCATGAAAAATTAAACATGGTAATACCCGTTCAAGGCGAAAACATAAAACTTTAGCCAGAATTTTAAAATCTACGTTCAGAAGTGATATTGGTCTATAACTACCACAAGAGGTGGGATCTTTATCCTTTTTAAGGAGCAAAGAAATAGAGGCCTCGGATAAAGTAGGAGGGAGGCAGCCCACTTTAAAGGAGTCATTGAAAAGCTTTGCTAAAGTAGGAACTAAAAGGGGAGCAAAAGCTTTATAAAACTCAACAGTAAAGCCATCAGGGCCAGGAGATTTTCCCGGTTTCATAGAATTAATTGCTACCTGTATCTCTGATTCTGTGATTGGGTCACCTAGATTCTTAGCAGAGTTTTCATCAATTGTGGGGTATTCAAGCGAGTTGAGAAGATCTAAGTTTGTACTATTATTGGGAGGGCTTTCTGAAGTGTACAGTCTAGCATAATAGTCTGAGAAAACCAGGTTAATTTCAGCCGGTTCCATTACCAATTCAGCTGTTGGGGATCTGATACCAGAAATCCACCTTGAAGTGCTAGCCGATCGAGCCTGGTAGGCCAAGAGTTTACCAGCCTTGTCTCCATGCTCAAAAAAAAGCTGTCTACATTGCCTAAGCTGTCTCTCTGTTAGGTCTGTCAACTGAAGGTTGAATTCTGAATGTAACTGAACTCTTTTAGCATAGAGGGCAGGCGAAAGTGAAGAGGCATAGGAGACATCTAACTTAGACAGTTCGTCGGCTATTGTAGCTAGTCTAAGTTTTTTGGCTTTCCCCACATGTGAGGAATATGAAATTACCTGGCCACGAATGAATGCTTTGAAAGCCTCCCACAAGGTGTGACTGCTAATGCCTGGAGTCTGATTGAGTTCGAAGTAAAAATGTATCTGCGAGGAAAGGAAATCTTTGAATGCGCTATCTGAGTCTAGAAGAGTTGAATCTCCAGGGTGGGGGCGACGGTCTGTTAGGTGGCAAAGTTATGTCAATAGATACTGGGGCATGATCAGAGACCACTAATGTGTGATAAGTGCACGTTGTAATAGAGTGTAACAATTTATTGTCTACCAAAAAGAAATCAATTCTAGAAAATGTATGATGAACATGAGAAAAGAATGAATAAGCCTTGCCTTGAGGGTTTTTAAATCTCCAAGGATCCGAGAGTCCCAGTTGTGAGGCGTTGTTAGCACCACATTGGCTGATTTTGTTAGAGTAGACTGTTTAGAGGAAGACCTGTCCATGGATACATCTTGAACCAAGTTAAAATCCCCTCCGATAATTATATGATGTTCATCTACTTTGGGTAAGCTTGAAAAAAACTTAACGAAAAACTCATCATTGTCCCAGTTGGGGGCGTATATGGAAGCTAAAATTACTGGTATGTTACGGAGCTTGCCCGAGACCGTAACAAAACGGCCATTTGGATCTATAATAGTCTCAGTGTGTTCAAACATAACTCTTTTATGAATAATGATAGCAGCCCCACGAGCTCTCTGAGAGAATTTAGAGTGAAACAGGTGACCCATCCATGATCTCTTGATATGGAGTATATCTGCCGTTTGCAGGTGCGTTTCTTGTAGAAACATAATATCTGCCTTAAGATCCCGTAAATGCGGTAAAATTTTACTAGCTTTGATGGCACTGTTCATCCCCTTGGTGTTCCAGGATACTAGGCGCAGGTTCCCATCCCCTAACATGTTGGTATTAACCATTCTGAGAGGTTAACGAAACAGGACAGCACTGAACTGGTAGAAAGCATCCTGGATCCAAACATAGGAGAGAAAATGAAAAAGAAAAAAAAAGAAAAGAAAAAATAAATACAGAAAAAAAAAAAAACATTTAAAAAATGAAAAGGGAGACCAAATTCCCCAACACCCCCCGTCCCACAACTAACCACCCCCCACCCACCTTCAACATCTGACTTGCCTGAGCACTTAGTCTCGACTTCCGCTACCACTTCTATCCTTCTGGATCTCATTCCGCAGTTCCAATAGTAAGCCCTATAAAACTTGAACAGATTCAAAACATAACTTTTTATAGCATAAAAGTACAAAAGAGAAGAGCCCCAACACACCAAAATAAATAAATAAAAATAACTTGAATAAAATAATTCTATATAAGAAAATAATAATAATAGTTTTTAAGGAGCAATTGCCAGCTACGAAGCAACCAAGTTATTTTGCAATAGGATAGTATGAAAAAAAAAAAAAAAAACCTGAAGATAAATAAATAGGCTAGTCTCAGCATACACGTGGACATATAAAAGTTGGCCCTCAACTAATTCCAGAGAGTAAAAGAGACGAATGTAAAATGATATAGTTTAACCTGAAAACAGAACAACAAAACTATCAAAACTGTGAAAAATAATAACAATGCATCTGTATATTCAGGCTTGCATGCATAAATACGGCAAGTCATCGGAGTAATCAATGCAATTTGCATGTCTTCAGCCAAAACGTCAAACAGACAGTTACCAATAGTTGGACCTATTGGGCGGTTAGAAGAACTAGTATGCTTTCCGACTCTCTGGTGTGACCGAGAGAAGGAAAAAAATTAAATAAATACAATACAATACAAAGGGGAAACAATTGAAATAGTTCCTGCAACTTGCATCGATTTAACCGCTAGAAAACTGCCAACAGCAATATTAACCCTGGCCACCGGCTGGTTGATTGTCGGACAAGTTATGGCACATGATCCGAGGAGCGAGCAGCTGCAACAAAGTTCTCAGCCTCCGTCACCGAAGATAACATCTTCTTACCTCCGTCTTTGGTCCAGATAGAGAGCCGTGCAGGGAAAAACAAAGTTGGTTTATATCCAAGGTTATATAGTTCTGCCATTACGGACCGGTATTTACCGCGTTCAGTGACCACTTCAGGCGCGTAATCCTCGTAGATGGCAACTGGGTTGCCTTGGTAAACCAGTTTGCCTCTTTTGGCTCGAGCCTCACGGACGATCAACTCTTTTTGACGGTAGCGGTGGAGCCGGATGATGACTGGCCTTGGTTTCTTCCCGGTCGATGGTTTACTAACGAGAACTCTGTGTGCCCGGACATTTTACGAGAAGGTAAAATGTCTTGTCCCAGAATGTCGGCGAGTACTTGTGCGAAAAAAACTGAAGGACGCGGCCCTTCGAGCGATTCCGGTAAGCCCACGATCCGAATATTGTTTCGGCGGCTGCGTGACTCAAGGTCCACAACTTTATCTTGTAACTTCGCGTTACACTCAGCCATTGTGGCACAGGTCGTTTCCAATGCCCGCACCCGTTCGTCTAGATTGTTGGCACTCGATTCGAGCGAGGCAATTTTATGTTTGTGATCCGACAGCGTGGTCTGAATGCGATCAATCTTCTCCTCGAGTGTCGAGATTGCTGTTTTGAATTCGCCCGATAAAGCCATGTTAAGCTCGCTAGCAGCGTCATCTGCAGAGTCCGTTTTCGTTTCTTTTTTGCTCTGCTTAGCCGATTTAGAAGTCATGTTTAGACAAAATTATAGCGTGCGTGATAGATTTGTTCGTTTTGAAACTAAATAAACGATCAAATGGGATTAGAATGTTGGGTTAAACTGAAAGGTACGGGAGCAAGAGACAACAAGTCTACTCCATTAGCCCTTTAACCGGAAGTCCCCAAACAGATTTTAAAGATTACTGCCTGGTTGATTTAAAACTCTACCTGGTTTTAAATAAAAAAACAAGTCTTAAGCACATAATATTTTTAACAAAAACATTGTCTTAAGATGGTTATTTATATCTTTAGCTATAGTGTGTCAATAGGTAATATACATGTTAGACTCCCAAACATTCCTTCTGCAAATAGAATAGAAGAACATGTAGCCCTGTAACAGATGGCATGGTCCCACAGAGACCCCCAATGAACATCAAGTCAGTCTGGGATTACATGAAGAGTCAGATGCAATTGAGACAGCCTAAATATATTGAAGAATTGTGGTGAATTCTTCAAGAAGCTTGGAACATCCTATCTGTCAACAACCAAGAAAAACTGTATCCAGGTGTCCCTAGTAGAATTGGTGCTGTTTTGAAGGCAATCTTGGTCACACCAAATATTGATTAAGCTATTTTTATGTATACTAGACTTTGGATGATGTTAATTGAAAAATGAAAATTAATTATGTCACTATTTTTGAAAAGAATCCTCAATATGCAAATTGTTTTACAAGTACCTAAAACTTTTGCACAGTACTATACCTCCATACCTTAAACCTTAGACCTAACGCTCATGGATAATGTCATAAAAGAAAATGTAAGATTAAAAACACAACTGCTGAAGCAACCGTGTCATTTTGTGGCACTCTTGATAGTTTCTGCTCATGCGTGGGACATACCTTGGGACATTGCGTTGCAAGAAAGGTTTTTATAGTTAACTGAACTGAAACTAAAACTGAAACAAAATTCCAAAAAACAACCTAGAAATTTAAATTACAACTAAAATTTTTGAAACTGTCATGCATTGCTTAAATACCAACTATAACCAAATGATCATGAAATATTTTGTTTTCGTTTTTAATACTTTGACTTGTGCATGTAACAAAATTGTTTGTTTCTTTAAACGTCAAAATGTGTGCTCACATTTTGTGTTCTCAGTGATTTTGTATTTCTGTAATTGCTGATCTCTTGGGATTGTCATGCACAACAGTCTCTAGAATCTTTCTCAGAATGGTGGCAAAAACAAAAAACATCCAGTGAGCGGTAGTTCTGAGGAAGGAAACTTCTTGTTGATGAGAGAGGTCAACAGAAGCTTTCTGTTCTTGGCTGACAGAAGTGGAGCCCGACAAGGTTTTCAAGAGTCGGTGTGTTGTCCATTCCACAGAACTGTAGCTGCTGAAATCCCAGAACATCATAAATTACAGAAATGCTCAAGCCAGCCCGCCTGGCACCAAAAATCATGCCATGGTAGAGATCACAGAGATAATTATTTCCCCATTCTGATGGTTGATGTGAATGAATTAAAGATTCTGATGCATATCTGCATGATTTTATGCATTGCACTGCTGCCACACAATTAGCTGATTAGATAATTGCATGAATATGTAGGTGTACAGGTGTACCTAATAAAGTGGTCTGTGAGTGTATCTCCACATTTGTGAGTCCATTTACTCAGCTGTGTTAACTGAAATAGAAATACAAATAAAAACTAAAATATATTGATAGACTAAAATAAAAAAACACAGTTGTTAAAATAACTGAAACTGAACTAAATAATATTTTGAAATTGAAAACTAAATAAAAACTATAATAATCTTTCAAGTGCAAAACTGTATCAGTTGAGCTACAACACAATTTGATCACACCCAAATAAGCTTGAACAGTAAATGTAGTTGATTATGTAATACAAATGCTAAAATTTATCACTAAACTACTTTTCAAAAAGTTTAAATGCAACACATTTTTTGACTCTACCTTTTAAATGTGACTTGAAGGTGCTGTCATTAGACAGACCTTGCATATGCTAATCACACAAAATACGCATGACATTTTGCTAAGTCAATATTGTGACCCTGAGGTCAAAAACATCTGCTCTGCACTAACTGTTATTTTTCCACAATGAATTTGCATAGGACCTGCTTTTGACTATTTTGCTATTGTCCATAAAGGGCCCTGTTTTAAGTGTGCTAATTTAAGTCATACACAGTCAGTGGGCATGGCCATGAAGTTTTGGTATTTTCGTTCAAGCATGCACTAAGTCTTACAAACAAGTGGGTTTGGTGAAATTGTGTGCACAAAGCGCTAATGGGCTTGGTCAAGTGCAATTTAATTCTGAGGTTTTCTTTGGTTATTGCACGTCTGCATCCGATTATATAGTCCATTCCCTCAACTTCACAAGAAGTTGGTAGTGTAAATGGACTAAATGCAATTAATTCAATGAAAAGAAATATGGACTTACGTTCTTTTGTGCATTAACTGTGTCGTTTGAATGTCAGGCATATTTTGTTGACAGTGACATGCTCCTTTTATATGCACAGAAAATGTGGTTCATGAACATGAAGGGAAATTTGGTTGTATTAATTTCCTTCTTTAAGAGACTATTAAATCTGATCCTCCACACTGACCAAAAGTTTGTTAAAAAGAGCTAATAAATTGTTGAGAAAAATGTTTATCTTAGAAGGAACACTAATCTCTATGATGGTGACTTCACTATAAACACTAAACAGCATGGGTACCACTAAAATGAACGGTAAGCACAAGTACAACCCTAACCACAACAACAACTATT
The DNA here is from genome assembly GCF_025860055.1 of Xyrauchen texanus. Classification (NCBI taxonomy): domain Eukaryota; kingdom Metazoa; phylum Chordata; class Actinopteri; order Cypriniformes; family Catostomidae; genus Xyrauchen; species Xyrauchen texanus. The sequence continues at coordinate 9,993,760 of NC_068313.1, read as the reverse complement.
TATGCTCCACATAAGCCCCAATACCGGCCCCTTACATAGACTCTATTTAATAGATTGAATTGCATAAGGTGAACCCTTGCATCTCTAGATGCAGGCTTGATGTTATTTAGAATTGTAGCCCACACTCCCTCCTCAGAGTAATACTCTGATGTCTCATGACCTCTTCCAAAAGCAGTAATCACCACCCCAAGAGTATCTGCCACTTTAGGGGGGTGTAAACTACTCCCAAAAACAGTGGTGAGAAGGTGGCGCAGCTGTAAATCCTTACAGAACTGAGATCTGGGAATCCCAAAATGTTGAACCAAATTTTGAAAGGATCTCAAAACTCCACTCTCATATAGGTCACCGAGAGTAGTAACCCCCCTCACAATCCACTCTGACAAGTAAAAATGTGACTTGCTGATACATAATTTGGGGTTCAGCCATATGCTTGGGGCAACATTTAAATAAATGTCAGAATTAAACAATCTGGACACTGTTGTCCACACCGAGTGCAAATGCGAGACAACAGGGTGCAACTTAACTTCTCCGGTTAGTTTGATAGAAAGGTTTTGCAATGGCAATATAGGAGCCAGAACTTCCTGTTCAATATAAAACCAGGGAGGGCACTCTCAGGAGGAAGAGACCAATGAGCCATATGTCTGAGACCGAATGCATAATAATAAAACATGTCAATCGGCATGTATAATTTATTGAAAAGTAATCTGGGACCCTTACCATTCCAAAACTACGCTATGCTATCAAATTGCTTGTATGTATTGAAGCCCACCTGCCCACATTGCACGAAAACCTTTTTATTAAGGGGTCAAAATTTATGAAATTAAACAAATTCGCTGGGAATAAAATGCCCAAATACTTAATGCCCTGTTTGGGCCACGGAGCGCCCGGCTGAAAAGCTGTTACTCTTACGCTGTCAGAGCCAAAGCTTCAGATTTAGACCAATTTACTCTTTATCCTTTATCTTTAGAAAAGGAATTAATATTTATGTGGAGGCAAGGCATAGATCTAGTGGGGTCGGAGACAAATAATAAAATATCATCAGCATAAGGCAAAAGCTTATGAGCCACACCTCCCGCTGCCAACCCTGTAAAATCATATTCCCTTCTTATGGTTGCTGCTAATGGTTCCAATGCAATACAGAACATTAATGGGGAAAGAGGGCAACCCTGCTAGGTGCCCCTATCCAGATAAAAATGATCTGAAATGAATCCATTTGTTTGTACTGTGCTGCCGTGTGTATATAAAATAATTTAATCCATCCAATAAATGTATTCCCGAACCTGTACATTTCCAAAATCTTATAAAGATAATATTGCCTTTTCAGCATCAGTTGGGATGGCAGCAACCAGAGTCTGATCATCAATCTGGTCAATTCACTGAGGCCATCAGACGACATCCGGCGCTTCAGCTCTGCCCCGGCACTTTTAATATTCCTTTCCAACTCCACGAGTTCTCGTGCTTTTGACTTTTTGATGAATAAGGCATACTGTATGATCAGACCCCTAAGAACTGCCTTAAGTGCCTCCCAAGCCATACCCACAGAGGATACTGAGGACCAGTTGGTCTCCATATACACACTGATTTCAGCCTTTAACATTTGTTGGAATTCAAGATTTTGCAAAAGGTATGCATTAAAGCACTAAATATATGATTTATTTTTCTCCATATGTGGCAACATGCATGATCTGAGACTAAATGTTTCCTACTGAGCAATCCACAACAGATGAAATGAGCGACTTAGATATTTAAAAAAAATCTATTCTAGAATATATTTTATGGACTGATGAAAACATTTTATAGTTCCTACCAAATGGTTCAAAAGTCTCCAAATATCTTTTTTTTTTTTACACATTCTGTGAAGTGTCAATGTTGCTCTAGGGGGCTTACACATGCTTGATTATTGCTTCACTATGATCAAGGACTGAGTCAATCAATAGATTAAAGTATCCTCCAAATACTATATCATGAGGGGTGCCAGCAGCTTACAACATCCCTTCATGATCTATAATAGATAATTAGATACTTACTTATCAGTGTAATGACTCGCCTGCTCTTAATTGAGCCAACACTAAAGAAAACATGTCCACCCCATATCTTCCCACATTTTAAGCTTCCTGCAGGGAAAGATGCATTTCTTGAAGAAACACTATATCATATTTTTTAAGTTTAAGAAGAGAAATAACTTTCCTTCTATTTATGGGGTGCCCCAACCCATTCACATTCCACATGGAGAGAGACAATACACTCAGATTAACATTTGACATTTTGACATATTAAAAAAAAACTTTTGATTGTTGGTCAAAAACAAGATTATAAAGACCACTTTCCAACATTAGTGCAACAATCAAACCTCTAACCTCCTTCAGCACCAAACAAACAGAAAAAAGAAAAACGTGCGCATTAACCCCGCCAACAGGCATCCATCACTCTAAACTTAAAAAGTTAATGTACGCCTACGAGAGTCCCTGTGACAACTTTGCCATTGGATCGCTCAAGTCCATTGCATCTATACAACTTTTGTGAGCCAGAATTACATAACAGAACAAAATCTATAAAACAAACTCCAGCCAATAGGCAGAATAAACTCAAAGAAAATGTAGATTAATCCGTATACTGTCCCAAAGGTGTGTTCCTCCCCAAAACAAGCTCCAGCCTCTAGCAGACTTAACACACACACACACACACACACACACACACACACACACACACACACACACACACACACACACACACACACACACACACACACACACACACACACAAAGCAGATGACCTAATGACCTAATCCTTCCTAATCCTTCCAATGTCCTGCAAAAAAATATTCCACAAAACACACTCCATCCAATAGGAGGCATGAGCACAAAGAACAAGCAGATTCATCCACAACTGTCCCGAAGGACAGTTCATCCAGACTCTAAGTGGAACATCACAAGCAGAAACAAAAAAAGTTTCATCATAGCTTGGCCTTCCTTGTTCTCAGGAATTCCAACAATACGGACATTGTTTCGGCGATTGCAATTCTCAAGGTCTTCCAATTTTTTCTAGACACTACAAATCTGCCTTGGTTGCTAGCAGATTAGCAGCTAATTCCCTCTCCGATGACTCCAGATAATCGATCATTTCTCAACGTCCAACAATCTTGTAAACAACACAATTTTGTCTCCATCGCCATAATCGATCGACGTATTACAGCAAGATCCTCCAAGTCTGCTACGACCTTCGTCAACATCACAGATATTGAAAGTTGAAAGTTGACGTTGAATTTCTCACACTGCACCATCCAAATTAAGTCCCTGGTCTGCGCCTTGTCAGGGGTATCAGCTTGAGCACGCAAGTGTCTTTTAATGTCTCCAGATCCCGAGGATTTTGGATTCTTTGACATGTTGTCTTCATTGAACAGTTATGAAACAGAGTGTATCGAATCTCACCGGTTTAGGACACAAAAATAATTAAAAACTAGCAAAGTGCACAGACCTCGCCATTCACACATCCGACCCTCGCATGGCATCACGTGACTCAATCTTTTTTAATTAACTTTAAATCATTTAAATTAGTATGTTAAAAGGTCAGAGAATACATTTTAAAACACTGTATTATTATTGAGTATAAAAAATGTAATGTATAAAATGAGCAAAATTTGATAACATGCAATTTACTAAGGTCCAAATTATCTTATTTTTCAGTGTGGTAAAAATGTTTCTGTTCTTCAATGATTTAAGGACCCTATGATTGTGTATCTGCTCGTTTTAACCTCCTGGAAATGTATCTAGTGGGGTACCTTTGGACTTGCACTCCAATCAGTCCAGAAGCTACTCCTCAAGCCAGACTGGCAGTTGAATTCTCTTTAAACTCAGAGTTGATTTCTGAGTTGCAGTGCATTTAGCATGTTTTTACCTTATTTTCTGTCTTTAATAGTTTATGGTAACTATCCATAGCTCCAAAGACTTCATTTCTATTTTGCTGTTATGTATTTACTGTGCACTGATTTCATGATTGCCATCCATTGTCGCACACTATACCTAAAATAGATTGTAACAGAGTTCAATGGAGAGGAGACGGGAACCGGATGAAGAAATGTTTTTACTAAACTTAAACACAAAGACACACAAACTTAAATGCATACAGGGCAGCTGTCTGTAGCTCTCTCTCTCCCGAACTGCTGCATCTCGTTGCACTTATCCCTCTCCTCGGCTGTTTAGCCCGGTTGGGAGTTGGGCATGCGTAGTCACTGTAGGCCCCGCCCTCCTCCTTTTCACAAAGATTTAAAATGCTCTCCAATTCATTCATAATTTGTAATGATTTTATGCTATTGCATTTGGCTGAGTGTCTTTGTGTGGGGCTCTTTAGTGCCATTTGCACTACTGTCATCTCCCCTGCCAATCTGATGCATATGAGATGTGCCACTTGAATTCCAGTTTCATTGTTAAGAAGGAGTTCTCTTTTGTCCGTGATCTGTTAAGAGATAGCTGCAATCAAATTACATTGAATACAATAATAAACAGCAATTGTATTTAATCCCACAAAGCTTTGGTTTGATTCCATTTACTGTAGATAAAAGTTCCTCTCTCTAATATGGCAGAATTAACCGTTCATGTTGCCTTCTCATTACCTGACAATTCTTAGTGTTGACTTTGAAACCTTAATTTTTAGACTTTGATTCTACCTAGTGGCACACTTGCCTTGATAAGCAAATTGAAATGAATGCGTCCAGACATGTAAGCTTTAACCCTATCCTAACCATGGACAAGTGATAAAAAGTTATCTGATTTATGTTAATATATCATATCATATGTCCTAATCAGCCGCAACTGTGAAACCATCAAGACATTTTGTCATTCGGATATTGGGCTGGGCAATATAGCTAAAAAAATTATATCTGGATCTTTTTCAGCCTTTTGATATATTCAGAATATTTCAATATTTATGTATTTGCTCTGAAATGACCTAAAAGGGTGTTTGTTTTCAGTTTTAGAAACCAAAATTCAACCAAACAGTATCTGTTGTAAATTACATAAAAAGAAAATGTGTAATGCAAGAACCACAGTTATAATCTAGTTTAAAATTATTAAGATTTTTCACACTACTGTATTTTTCACTAAATTAACACTATGAAGCAAGGCTGAAGTGGGACTTAAATTCGGCCTAGGAAAAAGCTAGCCCATCCGGCTCATGGACAGAAAAAAAGAAGAAGAAAAAAAAAAAGGCAGAAGCCAATAATTATAGTGACATTTTTACTGAAATGCAAATTAAGATCATTTTTGTCACATAGAAATGCACGTTTGACAATAAAGAATTGATTTTGAGTTGGGATGCAAATATGAATTTAATAATATTAACAACAAATCAATATGTAAAAAGTTATTTCACATACTGAAGGGCAACAATCTCTATACTTCCAAGCAAAGTGGAATCTGAGTTCTGGGTCTGTTTTCTCAGAAGAGAAAAATCGGTCAAATGTAATAATTTTTTTAATTTTTTTTGTGGATTAGTAGCAAGCATGAAATCAGGTATTTGCATCAAAATATTAATGTACACTGTAAAAACTTATTTGTAATTTTAACTGAAGCAGAAAAGAATGTATAAATGTGACAGTAGAAGCATACTGTATGTTATATTACCATATGCGGTTAAACATTCAGTACTATTTAACAGGACAACGCATGTCATAAATGTATCTTTTTTAGGACTGTAAGTTGAAATTTTTAATTTAATTAATTACATCACATGCTAATTAAATAAACCACAATTAATCAGATATATCAATATTTGCTGATAAAGGCCCTTAAATGAAAATAATTCATACAGTACATAGCCTATACAGTGCATTATATTATTCACATTGCACTATTGTGACATACGAGTAAAGTATTGATTAGACAATTAACAAAACATGGATTTAAAAGTCAATATATTTTTTATTTGATTCCCTTATAACAATAAGCCTGGCAGTGACAGAAATCTGTTTTGCAATTAAGCTGGTCATTGTGTCCTGTTCTCACAAGATGTGCTCTTGCGTTCCATCCAGGGGCAAATTATGACTAGCAAGGGCCCCGAGGGCCAGTTTTCTTTTTGGGCCCCCCGGTCCAATTATCTTTTAAAGTTGAGATCTACGCAATCGATTTTCATTGATTTAAGTCTCCTTTTTTATACCTGTTATGTTATTTACAGTCAGATTAATTAAAACCACTCATATAAAAGAAACCACTCAACCAAAACACGTTGCTGAACAGCCACTGTTATTAAAGAGATAGTACCATTGTTTCTTATACATAATGTAAACTCAATGTAAATACTACAAATTCTGCATACAAAATGCATATATTAAGGGGGCCATAATAAATAATGTAATATTTTATTTTCATCAAACACTTTTATTGATGAATTTAACAAATACATTAGGCTCCTACAGTATCTATGCATGGGTTTTGTGAAATTCGGCAAAGAGTTCAGGCAGTTCTGGCTCACGCTGTGATATCTTTTCTAGCTCATCTAAATGATGGGCTCAAAGTTAGTGGTCACTTGGTCATTTTTTTAGGGAAATTCTGTTTGGAATGGCCCTACCTACCATTATTATTCCTCCATAAAAAAACCCTGCTAAGCCATCATTTAAGCCTTTTCAAAGTGTCCAAAAAAAACCTGGACTACATTACATTGACAGAATATTTAAATGACCTACGAGTCTGTTTTGGAATGATTGTAATTTCAAACTTCAGCTGTCAAAATGTTCACATAAGCACTTTAAAGATGGTATAAGTGATTTTACGTGACTGAGACGTTTAATTAGCCACACCCCCTCACCCCAAAACCCCACCCTCCAAATATAATTTTGAGACCAAAACCGAACAAAAGAGCAGCATTGTTTGTTTCTGTAGCTGTCAAATTCAACAGTGGCACAATAGCGCCCACTTACATTATGAATCATATCCTCCGCTCTCCACAATGCTATGAGAATGAGCAAAATGATTGGCAGGTGAAAAGTGTCAATGTCAGTGTTATGCAGACATATTTTTGTTTGCTGTTTAAAAAGTCTACAGCTGTCATAGAGGCAGATATCTCAGGACACTTATTTCATTAATATATTTTAAGGGAGTAAGAAATATGTTTTTTTGCTTACTTTACCATGAAAAAATTGCTTGCAGCACCTTTAATCTGCTTTAAGAGGCTTTCTTTCTTTCTTACTGGTAAACCTGTAAACATTACTAACTTCAAGTATTTCAAACTTTTTATTTTTATTTTTTAAGTTTCAGACACAGTTTTGTCAGACCAACAGTATAGTTTGTCTCAAACTTTACATATAGTCAGTAATTTTGAACCACACAAAGTAAAATATAAATATTTTATTTTTCCCAACCACCTAAGCCAAGATATTTTTTGTAATGTAGGGCAAACATACAGTTGTAGCAATGAATAGTATAATAAATGTTTTTGTTCAACATCACTTTTATACAAAGAATAAAGCTCTTAAACTCTTTAAAGCCTAACATGAATTAATAGTCAGAAAATTGTATGTTTTAAACCTGTTAAATATCAAAGTGTAGAAACATCTAAAAGATGATCCAGAGTAATGAGATGCGCATGAGCTAAATTCCAAGTGTCATAGCAAAGGGTCTGAATACTTATGTCAAAGTGATATTTCAGTTTTTTATTTTCAATAAATTAGCTAAATTAGCAAAAATATTTTTTTTTGCTTTGACATTATGGGGTATGGAGTGTAGATTGATGTGACAAAAAAAATATTATAAGCATTTTAGCATAAGGCTGCATCATAACAAAATGTGAAAAAAATGAAGGGGTCTGAAAACTTTCTGAATGGACTGTATACTTAAGAGTATAATGCATTATAACACAAGCAACATCCAATTTTAACATCTGATTTAAAAAAAAAAGATCTTGTTGTACTTTAATCTGTTTTGTATCCGATTCTGATGCTAGTGAAACTTTGTAATATGGCACTTTTCGTTCCACTGTTTACTAAAGATGATTCGCTTATGTTTTCCTCTTTTTGTAAGTCGCTTTGGATAAAAGCGTCTGCCAAATGAATAAATGTAAATGTGATTCGAGTCCACCTGTGGAAAATTCAATTGATTGGACATGATCTGGAAAGACGCACACCTGTCTAAATAAGGTCTCACAGCTGAAAATGCATATCAGAGCAAAACCAAGCTATGAGGACAAAGGAACAGCCTGCAGAGCTCAGAGACAGGACTGTGATGAGGCACAGATCTGGGGAAGGCTACAAAACAAATACGGCTGCTTCGAAGGTTCCCAAGAGCACAGCGACCTCTTTAATTCTTAAATGGAACAAGTTTGGAACAACCAGGACTCTTCCTAGAACTGGTCGCCCAGCTAAACTGAGCAATCAGGGGAGAAGGGCCTTGGCAAGAGAGATGACCAAGAACCTGATGGTCATTTTGGTTGAGCTCCAGAGATCATGTATAGAGATGGGTGAAACTTGAAGAAGGACAACCATCACTGCAACACTCCACTGATCTGGACTTTATAGCTGTGTGGCCAGACAGAAGCCTCTCATCAATGCAAGACACATAAAAAAGCACCTAAATAACTCTCAGACTGAGTAACAAGATTCTCTGGTCTGATGAAACAAAGATTGAACTGGCCTCAGTTCCAAGCTTCATGTCTGGACGTGTATTCCATGTTGTGTGTATCGTATACTGTACATTGTATATTATTATTTGTATATTGTGTTGAGTAATTATGTTTATATTAGTTTAGTAAATTGTGTCTCATCACTGTCATGACTGCTATGTTGCTCAGAAGTGCACCCAAGACTTTCACCCACTGTTGCACTTGTGTATATGGTTGAGTGACAAAGTGATTTGATTTGATTTGATTGGAGGAAACCAGGCACTGCTCATCACCTGCGCAATACCATCCCAACGGTGAAGTATGGTGGTAGCATCATGCTGTGGGGGTGTTTTTCAGCAGCAGGGATTGGGGGACTGGTCAGGTTTGAAGGAAAGCTAAACGTAGCAATATACAGAGATATCTTTAATGAAAACCTGGTCCAGAGTGCTCAAGACCTCAGACTGGGCCAAAGGTTCATGTTCCAATGTTAGGACAATGACCCTAAGCATACAGCCAAGACAACAAAAGAGTGGATTTGGGACAACTCTGTGAATGTCCGTAAGTGGCCCAGCCAGAGCTCGTACTTGAACCCAATCGAACATCTCTGGAGAGACCTGAATGGCTGTCCACCAACAGTCTCATCCAACCTGACAGAGCTTGAGGGGATCTGTGGAGAAGAATGGCAGAAAATCCCCAAATCCAGGTGTGCAAAGATTGTTGCATCATACCCAAAAAGACTTGAGGCTGTAAACGCAGGCAAAGGTGCTTCAATTAATTACTGAGTTGAGGGTCTGAATACTTATGTCAATGTGTGTAACAGTTAAAGGCTGGGCAAGGAGGAGGCAGGAACCAGCTGAACAGTCAACGTAAAATTTTATGGTAAAACTCAACATAATACAAACCTTTAAAAAACACACATATTCAAGAATCCCTGTTGTATCACATTGTCATGATGATGTACAGGTTTTTCTACCCATTCATCCCTCTTAGAATGGATACTGACATCCAGATAGTCAGGAGAATGAAGACTTGCATATGTAAGACCGACAGCAGTAAGCATGGCAGTCATGCTTAGCGTGCTAAACAGAGAGGGCCTGTCATCTCTCCTTTCCGCTTCCTCCCCAGTCAACTCCCACCTGCCTCGATCCCACCCATGCTCTTTGTTCCTGGACTGCACATCCTGTGTCTTCACTGTGGGCTCTGAGGCTGGAGACTGAAGCCTGTGATGAAGAATATGTTGAACACTGAAGATGAACACTGATTTAACCTGTTCTAAGACGTAATGGTAGTGTGGAATGGGTTTTGATTCATATTGTATTCAGTTGGCATATGGTTTTATAGAAAGCTACTTACAGTGCATTCAATACATTTTATTCACTTTTAATCAAACTTATGACCTTGGAATTACTAACACACTGTGTTGGAATGTGGAGCTCATACTTGATGCTGTTCAAATACATGTAATAACTTTAAACAGGTAAAGACAATGTTCTGTAGGAGATTAGGGCATTAACCTGCTAAAAAATAAATGCAGCATATCTTGTGTTTTGGATGCTTTTTGCTTCTGGTGAGTAGGTGCCTGCCCAGGATTCTTAACTAGCTTAATCAGCTAATCTTGCTCTGTATTCATTGTAAAGCAATATTTAACTTATAGAGCTCTTTCACATTATCCTTAATTTTCATCACTACATAAATATGCTGGTTAGCTCTAAAGATAGTCAGTCTGTTGATATCTTAACAGGTTTACACATAAAATCATGGATGGACTGGCCATCAGGAGCCCTGGGACTTGCCCTGGTGGGCCGGTCAGTCGATCAGTGGTCTGATGTGAATAAAACATAGTGTGAGTAATCCATAAGACTTCAGTGGTTAAATCCAGATCTTCAGAAGCAATGCAATAGGTGAGGTGAGATACAGATCAAAATATAAGTCCTTTTTTTTTTTTACTCTAAATCTCCACTTTCACGTTTGTATCTTAAAGTCACATGTGGTGCCTGTTTATTTTCACTTTCACATTTGAAAGTGAAATTTAAAGTGGATATTTAGAGTTAAAAAGGACTTAAATATTGATCTGTTTATCACCCACACATATAATATTACTTCTGAAGATATGTATTTAACCACGATGGTTTTATGGATTACTTTTATGTTTCCTTTATGTGATTTTTGGGGCTAAAAAGGTCTGATCACCATACACTTGCATTGTATGATCCTACAGAGCTGAGATTTGTTTTCAAAATATTTTCATTTGTGTTCAGCAGAAGAAAGTCCTATACGTCTGTGATGGCATGAGTGTGAGTAAATGATAAGATCATTTTTAATTTTTTCAGATCAAAGATGTCCTGAGTGAAGCACTCAGATGCTTCACTGTTTGTATCACTCTGCTTGTATTCATGCTGTTATAAACTAAAGTGTAAGAGCAGTGCAGATGTGTAAAAAGCTAGATATTTACATTTATTTTTGTGACATTGCAGAAATTAGCCTACAGGTGGCAGCAAAATAAATATTTTGTGGCTCACGCTGTTAAGAAGTCCTACTGTCAGAATGTTATAACATAGTATTAGCCTTATATAAATTAGGTTTTAATGAACTTTTTTTTACAGAATTTGTTGTTGTTAATATTTGTAAATTAACATCTGTATTCAAACTCGAAGCTTAACTGTCAAATGTACATTTCTGTCAAAAAAATAAATAATATGCAATAATGTTGTTATCTGCATTTGCAATTTAAAAATAATAATAATAATAATTATTATTATTACTAATATTCTATTCGGTTCCCTTTGTTAATGGTTTATAAAGGGATTCATTGATGATTAATAAGTCATTTACGAATGCATTAAAATGCATTAAAAAAAATATTTATATACATTTATAGCAACATGCATGAAAGGGTGACTTTATCCAATGCCTGCCAAATAATGAGAATAAATAATGAGCTTGTTATAATTTCTTCAAAATATAAATCCATAATTATATTAATAAAACATAAAATGCTCCAAATGATGACTTATGTCACAATGTCACAAAAAACGATTATAGTGAGATTAAAAGAAAGGATTATGTAATTTTGTTACGGTCAGCTTTGCATTTTCATTAATTACTGTAATGACTTGTTATCACTATTCTTATCATGATGTCAAATGAATGGTTTTAATTTGCATTACCTAAAGTCCTCTGCAAAAACACTTTTCAGGTCTTCATGTGCATTCTCAGTATATATCACGTAATAAAGGAATGACCATTAACCATACCATAAACACATAACTTTTATTTAACTTTGAAAAGATAAAATGGCAAGTATTGCATGAAAGTCACCCTTTTATGCACGTTCTTATGGTATGTCAATGACTTTTTTGTCATTAATTATCCTTTAACAAAGGAAACATTAATGTAACGTGTTACACTAAACAGTTCGAAATGAAAGACTTTAAACATCAAGTTCACCTCAAAATAAATACCCTGTCATCATTTACTCACCCTCATGTTGTTTAACAACTGCATTACTGTTTTCTTCTATGGAACACACAAGATGTCTTGGGTGAACTTTTCCATAAAATGAATGTCCAAAATGCCCAAAAAAATTCCAGTATATTCTAAATCTTGTGAAGTCAATAGTTTTGTTTGAGGTACAGATTAATATTACATTTTTTATTCACTGAAAATTATTGTGTTAATATATTTTTTGATATGCCATGTGAAGACCTGTTGTGTCAGGTTTGATATCAGTGATGATGACCCCACTTATTGTCACATATAATTGATTACAATGTGGCAAATTTGAATACACAGAAGTGCAAATGAGATATGAGAGCTATGACGAAATGTAAGATTTTCAATGAATAACTACTTACATTTTTGGTGTTTTCCTCATAGAAAGCCATCGTAAATTGCATGGGCTACTTCATGGTGCTTTTTTGTCAGCTTGGAGATTGACAGTGTCCCGATACACTATCATTGTTGTTTTAAACCTATATGACTTTTGTTCTTCTGTAGAACAAAAAAGGAGAATTTAAGTAGATTATCCTAGCTCCTCTCTTCCATACAATTTAAGTGGGGGTAAACACATTCTAAGCTTCAAACAAAATGGCATAAAAGTAGTCCATACAATTTGTTTGTTTCCATGTCTTCTAAAGCCAGCATTGCTTTGTGTGACCGAAAAACTGAAAAAGCTAAGCTAAGGCTTTAGAAGACTTGTAATATACTGTATCATATGTAATTTATCAAAGTTGCATGGACTAAGTGCTTGAACCAGCATTCAGAAAAAATAAAACCCAGAACATAACAAATTAGCCTCTCTCACAACAAGCTACCCCACAAGTAGGAAATAATAACCAATTTAGACAACATAAAAACATTAAATATTAATAACTTATTTAACTACTCCAGTAGCCAGGGTGTAGTGTTTTTTTTAAAGCACAGATTGCCTGTGCTTTACTCTTGCGTGCACTTATTTAAAAATTCATACATACACTTTGACATCACTTAACGTATGTTCCCCGGCTACTAAAACTTGGAGTGAGAAAGCACATTATGGCCTGAGAGCTTCCTGAAGCTCATGGTGCCTCTTAGGTTTAATTTCATGAAAACCTTTCTCTGTCGCATGTTCATGTTAACACATAATTGAATGTTTTAATGGAAAGTTAGGTGCCTATATGTATACAGTCAAAGTGGCCATTTTAAAGCTTGTCGGGTACATAATTGCTTACAGTTTTGCATCATGCTTACATATAAACATTTCTGATACCAAAATATCAACATGAATTATTGCTACGTTCGAATAAATCTGTCACAAAGTATAAGGTCATTATTCATACGTTTGCTATGCGTAGAAGATGTATATACTGTATTTGTATATATATATACAGGGTTGGGAGAGATTACAGAGATACAGATTACAGAATACATGTAATTTGTAACATATTCTGTTAGATTACTCAAATTCAGTTACTTTAGATTACTTCTTCAGCACTGCTAGATTTTTTTCACTTGTTTTGACTATAAAAACTCTGTCAGTACAGTAAGACAAAATACACATGTTAAAAATACATTCTCTGAAAAACCTAAATATCATATGCAGTGTTGTTTCTAAAACAAGATAAATCAAATTGATCTTTTAGATAATTTTACAGGAAAACGGTACACAAATTATTATCAAAAATGCGATTTGTGCCCTAATATCAAAGGTTTTACTAGAAAAAATTAATCATGATCCAATGTGAATTTTCTTGATAAAAAAAATATGATTGTGTCTGATAACATGTGCATGTAAAATGGCTAGAAATAGCATTTTAGCTTAGCGTAAAGCTGACAATTTACAAAAGGTCTATTTCTATTTTCTATTTCTTCTGCTCCAAATTTACTAATTTACTTCTCTGTCTGCTCGTATGAATGTAACACATCATAAGAAAGTGTTTCACCGCTGTTCAAATATACTTTATACATTTAATTTATATGGATTTATTTTCCATCTGAAGGGACAAAATATTAAATGAAACAAATGACAATAAAATGCAACATTATCTCTTCAATAATCAAAATACTTTTTAATGTAACTGTATTCTAAATACCAATGATTTAAATTGTAACTGTTGTAGAATACAGTTACTTATATTTTGTATTTTAAATATGTAATCCCATTACATGTATTCCGTTACTCCCAAACCCTGTATATTTATATATACAACAGTTAGTTCCGGTCCACGAATCTGATTGGACGAGATATGTTCTATGAGTACTGATATCTCAGAACATCAGCACTCAGACGCTTCACTGTTTGTATCACTCCGCTTGTATTCATGCTGTTATAAACTAAAGTGTAAGAGCAGTGCAGATGTGTAAAAAGCTAGATATTTACATTTATTTTTGTGACATTGCAGAAATTAGCCTGCAGGTGGCAGCAAAATACAATTTTTGTGTGTGAATGAGTCAGCTGAGGTGACCGGCATTTCCAAACAGACAGTATTTTCATTCATCAGCACTCATGATTTCTCGGATTACTACTACTCTACTAAAGCTGTGAAAAACAGTTTTAAGCTAACAACTTCAGCATTAAGGCTCATCACAGCTGAGAGACACAACAGACTACTTAATTACATAAACTCAAGGTGCTCTTACTGGAGTTTCCACATTGGAGAGGATATACTGTTCAAAATGGCCATTATGGTTTCTTTAGTGAATGATTCTTGAGCACCGGCTACCACGAAATAGGGAGGAATACCCCAATCCACAGAGAAAATATAATTAATTTGACAAAAATGACATTATCTTCAGAAAGCTGACTTAAAAATAACAGCATCTCTCCTTGGGAGTGGCAACAGGTGATCACACACGCTCCATATCTCTCTCTCTCTCACTCTCTCTCTCTCTCTCTCTCTCTCTCTCTCACACACACACACACACACACACATACACACACAATGAAATCTACTGTACAGTGCTGACTTGTGCTTTGATTTTTACTTAAGCAGGTTACAGGAGGTACTTGAATAGATTTGATGACCTCAAAATAAATATATTTAAATATTTTAAATATTATTTTAATATAAATGAAAGAAATGTATTTAGGAAAAATAATTTATTTAATGTAATAAATTCATAAAAAATACATGAAAAAAAAATATTAAATGAAATGTATTACCAGTGATTCACATTGTGCAATATCAGTAAAATTTTGTCACACTTTGTCACACAAGTAAACCTTTTGACCTTTTCGTGCTCGTTCATTGACTTGTTTATGCGTCAAGCCCACACATGTTTTTATGAACACATTTTAACACAGGAAATGAATGATGGGAATATCTCTCAAACCAAATTTCCTCTCTCCCAGATCACTTAGGGCTTTATGGCATAACAGCGTTATGTGCTCTGCTAATATGATCATTAATTTTTAATTCCTTCCTGGTAGAAGCTGTCTTTAGCTGTCAAACAAACACAAACAGACGTACATGTGAACATATAGTATAAATTCACATTTTAAATGTATTATACATATGCATAACCTAAGTAATGTACATAAAAGTACCTCAAGTCAGTAACTGTAATTTGATTGTAAGAATTTAAACACTACTTTTTTTCTTTCTTTTTTTTTTTTACAGTAACTAAATATATTGTAATCAGATTGCTCCCAACACTGGTCACAAAGCAACACAAATATGCATGCACTATCACACTAAGTAGGGATATCAATAGATCAAAATTATTATTCAATAAAACCTGCATGATTTTTTTGTGTTAAAGGGTTAGTTCACCCAAAAATGAAAATTCTCTCATAATTTACTCACCCTCATACCATCCCTAATGCTTATGACTTTCTGTCTTCTGCTGAACACAAATTACTATGTTAAGAAGAATTTCTCAGGTCCTTTGGTCCATACAATGAAAGTGAATGGCTGCCAAATTTTGAAGCTTCAGAAATCACATAAAACAGCATAAAAGTAATCCATACGACTCCAGTGGTTAAATCAATATCTTCAGAAGGTATGGCAGGTGTTGGTGAGAAACTGACCACTTTCACATTCTTCTTTTTGTATTTTTGGTGATTCACATTCTTCATACGTATCGCCCCCTACTGGGCAGGGTGAAGAATTTCAAGCAAAAATGTTACCAATTGTATTGGTCTTAACAATTACAATAGGCTTTTAGCGCTAAGCACTTGAACCCCTAATTATAATGCATTCGTCAGGAGTTGAGAAAACACAAATGCAAGCACACCTACAATTGCTTCTTTAGATTTGATGTGGAATTGTTTGCAGTGGATAGGATTTACGATTTTGGAAGGTAGGGCTTGCATTGCACAGTAATGTTTGTGCCTCCTTTAAAGATAAATTATTTTTGTAAATCAATATAATTACAAGTGCTTTAATTTTGTAATCTGATTATGTTGCCCATGTTATCTGTCACTACCAACACCGGAGACTGGAATCAGAGAACCAGCAGCAATCAGAATCATCATGGCACAGGAAAACTGTGACCGTACATTAGCAGAATTCTATATTAATACATCACATATATAATTGGCAGCCATAATCAATTTGATAGCTACTTAAGAGAAAGAGTTACCTATTATAATTAACAATATTAATAAATATTGATGAACATCAGTGTGTTTTCTCATGTTGCAATTTCTGCCTTTTTATAAAAAGCAATTAGCCACTTAATTAGTTTCAGGTTGATCTCACGGTGAACTTGGTAACAGAAGGTCAAAATTCCATCATTCCATATTTATGAATAAAATTGCCACCAGGAATGCCTTTCTCTGAAAGTTTCTCATAATTTTATGAAATGAGAGCCCAGCAATGAGATTGTTGTGTCTGAGTATTGAACATGGACACCTGTGCTATTCTGCGATACGCATTGAATATGTTATACTATTCCGACCAGTCTTTAGAAAGAAGACTGTATGAAAAAGCCCTTGAAATAATCACAGCCCATTTTATCCCATATCCTGCCCTTTCCTCATAATGAATAAATCTTTATTCCACAGCCGCAGCATTTCCTATTGATCTCATCATAAAACCACCTAGACAAGCTGGGCGAGAACAGAACATTTGATGCTCGGTGTAAAGCAGAACATTTCTCACTGTAATTGCCATTAATGTATGTCATTAGTGCACTGTCTGTGTGCGCCTCAACCACAAGAGCGTAATAAGAGGTTCCACTGCATTAGATCAGAGCAATTTGACTCTGGAATTGCCAGAAAGACCAATTGAGCTGTTAACTCTCTACACAGGAGCATACGCATGATATATTCAGAAGTTCTGTAGCTGCCAACAAACTCTTTGCCAGCAGATACTCAATACTGAGAAATTTTAAGATCACATTTTAAGTTCAATCTGCTGATTTATTACTGTATGCTGAGTCTTGTTTTATTGTTGTTAGGGTGGCAGAGTACTGAGAGTGAATGTTTGTATTTCCCAATATATATGTATTTTTTGTTTTGCTAAATTGCATTACATAGTTCCTTACACGTATTGGGAAGTTTAATGGTCAAATTTCCACTAAGTGGTGTTAAACGCGAGTTAAATGTTCACCCAAACAGATGAGATTTTTCAGGTAAATTTGATAAACCACGTTTTAAATAAACAAAACCGATCATCCTTCTCAAAACTTTAAACTTGAACAGAACCGTTAGTGTCCAAAAATCAAATGAGACATGAAAAATGTAATAGATAGAGCAACCATGTAATTTTGTAGTGCTTCTATGACCCTTTGGATCATGTGATATTAGTGTGCTCTTCAGAACTTATACCATGGTAATGATTTTTACTGAACACGCTGCAGTGCTCACAGCTTCACAATAATGTCTCACAATAACAAATCTACAACTTCACGATAACATCTGTTCAAGACCCAGACTCTCTCTCTCCCTTCTGCTGGTGGTGTGGGTGGTTTTATCCGCTCTCCCCGTGCTCACTGGAATTAGAGACAGGTGTTAGTCATAATTTAGCTCAAGTGTAAGTGCCCTTACTGCTTTCTCTCGCTCCGGATGGCACTTGACCACTCACCCGCTGCCACAGTCATACAAAGTCCAGTAAACATAAAAAAAGTCAACTGAAGAAAATCAATATTCGGTGTGACCACCTTTGTCTTTAAAACAGCACCAATTCTCCTAGGTTCACCTGAACACAGTTTTTCTTGGTTGTTGGCAGATAGGATGTTCCAAGCTTCTTGGAGAATTTGCCATAGTTATTCTATCTATTTAGGCTGTCTCAATTGCTTCTGTCTCTTTATCTCAGACTGACACAATGTTCAGTGGAGGGGTTTTGTGGGGCCATGACATCTGTTGCAGGGCTCCCTGTTCTTCTAATCTTATCTTTTCTATTTGCAAAAGTAATGTTTGGGAGTCTAACATTTATATTTCATTTAGATTTTAGTTCTGATTTTATTATTATCCATGTTTTTCTGTGGTTCATAAAAGAAACAATGGCATACAACATATCTACCTCATGTAATCATTTGAACTGGAACTTTGAGTTTCTTTATGATTTTGTCACATTGTGTGACTATGTGCTGCATTTGGCCTTGTGTGCTTTGTGTTTCTTCTTGCTTTTCACAGATATGGAGGCACCACATTCCATCAAGATTATCAAGAAGGCCTCCCGTCCTAGAGGAGATAGCACATATCCGTTGCAATGTCTAACTCATTCAATGTATGGATTGGCAGAGTCACATGTACATGGCACTATAAACATAGTCAAAAACCTCAGAGGATTTTAATTATTTTCCTTGGTATCTTTTGGATAGTGAAAGAGAAGTGGTTTTAACTTATAGTTAACTTGTGACATGCACATAAGTTCTGTAAAACCAATGATGGGAACTTGAGTAATGTTATGGCTAACTAATTATTGTTTGCATGAAGGTTGAAACAGACCATATTTGTAAAGTGCTAAGATGTTTGAAGTAATGGACCTATCAGAATCTTGAAAGTGTTGTACTGTGACACCACTAATTCAATTTGCATATGACCATAATTGCTTGTGAATGTTTTTGAATGGAGAGCACTTCTTTTTCTTCTGTCTTTCTGAACAACTAGATTCCATTGAGTTGTGGTGCAATTTTGAACCGCAGAGAACAATCAGTAGTCTCTCTCAATTGATTGCAAACCTGAATCCGAGTTTTTATTCCTCAACATTCATATCGGGGACCCAACTTTTACCCCCAAAACAACTACCATTTCATGCACTACAGTAAAAGTGTTTAGATATCATAAGATAGCATAATGTAAGGAACAGGTCAAAAAGTGTTTATGAACTGAAAATCTTCCATATTACTTGGAATCTGCCACAATACGTACAAGGAGGAACGTTTTTGCAAAAATGTAGGTACGTTAACATGATTCTGTGGGACCAAGTTGCAAATTTAATACAAGAGGTCTGAGTGCTACAATTGTAACACTTGAAAATAAATAATTAGTGCACATCAAAGATTATTTGTGCATAAGGGCACACATTAGTGATATTACTAATAGCATTTCTTTAATACTTATTAATATTACTTAATTATATTAATAACTTATTCTAAACAATAACTGTTTCCATTCAGCTGCAGAATCTAAATACAAATGTCATTATTTAGTTTCAATTGACTCCAACCTCAGCCAGGATAAAATCGTCTAGGTTACGTATGTAACCTCCGTTCCCCGATGGAGGGAACGAGACGTTGTGTCAGAGAAGCGACACTAGGGGTCTCTCTTGAGCGCCGATATTCACCTCTGAACTATGAAAAAAGGCCAATGAGAGTTGGCAACCAGTATTTGCATGTCCCGCCCCCAGACATACGGGTATTTAAGCGACGCAAATACGGGAGTTCATTCAGGATTTTTCTGAGGAGCCGAAAATGGTCCAGCCACAACAGGGGCTTGGCTCAGCGACGTGGCAGGGGAGACACAACGTCTCGTTCCATCCATCGGGGAACGGAGGTTACATACGTAACCTAGACGTTCCCCTTCTGTCGCTCTCTCCACGTTGTGTCAGAGAAGCGACACTAGGGGTCCACTTAAAAACAGCCATGCGCTGAGCCGTGTACGTGATCTGCTGATACAGGAGCGAGCAGGTATTCCTACGTGCAGAACGACCAACTGTATCAGGCTGCACGTACCCTTCCCCAATGCCCCATTTAAGCCATCAGGATTCCTTATCGTTACCCTGGAGGGGGGAACAAGGTGATGGCCGCCAACATGGGAATGGGCCAGCCTGGCTGGGCCTCTTTTCTCTCTATGTTTCTTGCATAGAGCAACTACGGCCGGGGCCCTTACACACATTGAGGGAAGGGGTCTTAGCCCTTATTAGGGCGGAGAAGACCCTGCGGAGGCCACACCTACCCGGGAGGGGAGGCAAATTTTGAGTGGCAAATACATCGCATGGCCTATACTTAGGTCTTATGCGGAAAAGTAGTGCGGTGGTAGATCCAGCCTCGCAGAGGGAGTTAGCATACAGCAACCGAGGCAGCTGTAACTGCCTAAGGGAAACACGGAGTCAACTCGTGAGGGGACAGAACCATGGTTTTACACACAGGGGGAGTCCGAACAGGAGGCCTTACCTGTGGGGCACCTATACCAGTACAGGGTAGCTTGCGGTACCCGCAGTGGTTTGGGTTGGCGAGTTCCTCCACAGAACTGCGACCCACGAGGGCTAGGGAGGAGTCAACCAGTGTCTCAAACCTGGGATCTCCTGGGAATGAAGGCGCACTGTTTCCCCTGGTTAGGGGGAAGGGCGCTGGGTGCAACCGATTCACCTGGTCAGATCGTGGACGTGCCACCGAGTTCTACGGGCTCGGTACCTGAGAGAACACGGGACGATACTGACTCAACTCGGAGATTGTAGAATCTCGCAAAAGTGTTAGGTGTTGCCCAGCCTGCTGCTCTACAAATGTCTGCTAGGGCAGTGCCCCTAGCCAGTGCCCACGAGGATGCAACACTCCTGGTGGAGTGGGCTCGGACCCGCAAAGGGGGGGCATGGCCTGGGTGTGATAAGCCAGGGAAATGGCGTCGACAACCCAGTGGGCGAGTCTCTGCTTGGAGACAGCATTCCCTTTCTGCTGTCCCCCAAAGCAGATGAAGAGCTGCTCAGAGCATCTGGTGCTCTGTGTGCGGTCCAGGTAAATACGTAAGGCACGTACTGGACACAGCAGTGAAAGGGCTGGGTCTGCCTCCACCGCTGCGAACCAATCTAGATGCCGGACGCCAGATAAAATTTGTTTCTGGGTAAGCATTTTGAACGGAAGTTTGGACAAGGTCCGATTGAAAACTCGCAGGTCCAAGATCGGTCGTATGCCGCCGCCTTTCTTGGGTACAACGAAGTAAGGGCTGTAGAAACCCTTCTTCGTTTCGGTCGGAGGGACAGGCTCTATCGCGTCCTTGATTAGAAGGGAGGCGATTTCCTCGCGCAGGGAGTGGGCATGTTCGCCGTGCACTGAGGAGGAATGAACGCCCACGAAGGGGGGCGGAGACCTGGCAAACTGAATTGCGTAACCGAGTCGGATGGTCCGGTGCAGCCACCGTGACGAGCTGGGCAGTGAAAGCCATGCCTCTAAGCTCCGTGCTAGGGGCACCAAGGGGACGAGTATTTTGGACGTACCCGGCGAGGCTTCGCAGCGGTGTGGAACAGGTAATGCGGCTCTGGTGCTGAGAATAAACTCAAAGCACTTACCTTGTTCCGCGCTCCCGGCAGGGGGCGGGTTCGTGACTGAGGAGG
Organism: Xyrauchen texanus; assembly: GCF_025860055.1. Lineage (NCBI taxonomy): Eukaryota > Metazoa > Chordata > Actinopteri > Cypriniformes > Catostomidae > Xyrauchen > Xyrauchen texanus. The sequence continues at coordinate 9,971,981 of NC_068313.1, read as the reverse complement.
AGGTCTGATACTGGCGTCCTCTGGACTCGTCTGAACCGGCCGGCCGGGGAACAGTCGTGGGGCTGAGGGTGGGAGCACCGCATCCTGGGCGCCGAGACTGTTGAGGCCTGAAAGCACAGTGCCGTGAGAACGGCATTTGCGGGCCATGTGATCCAGAGGTAAAGGAAATAGCTCTTTTATTGAGAATTTGGGTACCGCAGCCCCCGTCAGGGGGTGCGGCAAATGAAAAAACAAAAGATTCTCCTCCTGGCCCTCCACCGGGGGACAGAGCGGTCTTACCACCTCCGGAGCTAACTTCTTGTCCTCTGGGTCCGCTGTCTCAGGGACGCTTGGGAGCCTTCCGGGTCCTCGAAGGGGTCCGTGAGGCAGGGGGCGTACGCTTCCTGCGGTTTGCTCGACGCCGGGGCTGAGAGCTGGGCCCAGGTTGGGGCAGAGCAGAAGGTCTTCTGGCCGCGGGAGGACGCCCTCGGCGAGCAGGTGGGGCCTGGGCCGTGGCGGCAAGCTTGCGGCGCGGCATGATGTGCGAAATGGCCTCCGTCTGCTTCTTCACCAGGGAGAACTGCTGGGCAAAGTCCTCAACAGTGTCGCCGAAGAGGCCGAACTGGGAGACAGGGGCGTTGAGGAAGCGAGTCTTGTCAGCTTCATGCATCTCAACCAAGTCCAGCCATTGCTGACGTTCCTGGACCACCAGAGTGGCCATCGCCTGCCCGAGTGCCTGCGCTGTGACCTTCGTCGCTCTCAGGGCGAGGTCGGTCGCTGAGCGCAGTTCCTGCAGTGTGTCGGGATCAGGACCACCCCCGTGCATGTTGCGAAGTGCCTTGGCTTGGTGGACCTGCAGGAGAGCCATGGCATGCAGGGCGGAAGCAGCGCGTCCGGTAGCGCTGTAGGCCTTTGCGGTGAGCGAGGATGTTGCTCTACAGGACCGGGAAGGGAGTACAGGGCAGCCCCGCCAGGTGGTAGTGCTTCCGGGACATAAGTGGAGCGCAACAGCTCTATCCACCTGGGGGATCTCCATGTACCCGTGGCGCACTCCGCCGTCGAGGGTGGTGAGGGCGGATGAGCAGGTGGCGGTGCGACGAGTGGAGAGGGGTGCTCTCCACGAAGACGTCAGCTCATCATGCACCTCCAGGAAGAAAGGAACCGGGGGGGGCGAGGCTGTGAGCAGCGCCCAACGCCCAAGAACCAATTGTCCAGCCGTGATGGCTGTGGGGAGGATGGAGGGTTCCAATCCAGACCCACGCTGTTGGCTGCCCAGGAAAGCATATCGGACATCTGTGCGTCGGCCTACTCCTGGGCGTGCAAGCCCGAAGGCGGCAGCCCAGAGGAGCCCTCAGCATCAGAGCCCACGCCCTCCGATGTCGCGGTGAACTCATCTGCTTCCATCGCAAGAGGGTAGGCAGACTGGCTGTGAGGCGAGTCGCCGCCACCTCGAGCGGGGACGGGAGTCAACGAGCGTGCCGGGGCGCGGGGGGTCCGAGGTGGCATACCCGGCGGAGCTGCACCCGCTGCCATCCCCGAATCGCCTCCATCGCCAGCCGCATCGTCCTCAATCCCGTGGGAAGAAGGAGCGACGCTGGGCGGCTGGAGTGGCCTGCTTACGGTTGTAAGCAAGCCGCGATCGCTAACGTTGTCATGGTCATGTTCTCGCAATGAGAACATGAACCATCCACAAACGCAGCCTCAGTGTGATCGCTGCCCAGACACACGAGACAACGCCTGTGGCCGTCGGAAGCGGAGAGTACTCTACCGCATCCAGGAACAACACAGGGGTGGAAAGTCATCTATCAACCGCGCTGTGTTTTTGCTCTTTTAGAGGAAATTACTCTTTTAAATAAAATCACTCTTTTATGAATGAAAGAACTCGTGAGAGATCTTTCTTATCTGCAACTGTCGATGCGCTCAGGGGCAGGAAGTGCACAGCCGTGCAAACAGGAGAAAGCTGCTGTTGTGCGCCGTAGAATCCAACAGCATGCAGCAGAGGATAGCAGGAACTCGGTGTGTAAAACGCAGCAGTCTGCAAACACGACCATCGGCTCCAAAGAAATTTTCTGAATGAACTCCCGTATTTGCGCCGCTTAAATAACCGTATGTCCGGGGGCGGGACATGCAAATACTGGTTGCCAACTCTCATTGGCCTTTTTTCATAGTTCAGAGGTGAATATCGGTGCTCAAGAGAGACCCCTAGTGTCGCTTCTCAGAAACAACGTGGAGAGAGCGACAGAAGGGGAACTAATGGTAGCTGACAGCAACAGTGTAATTTTCCATAAAAAATTTTAACCAACAACCTAGAGATATAGTACAACAGTTAAGTTTAAGTTATGATTAAGCACTCTTAATCAACTGTAAGCCTTTCTAATCACCATGGGAGTTTTCCTCATTTATTCTGGTGTGTACATGCTGCCACAAGCATGCTGCCATAGTTGGCTGATTAAATTGCAGATGCAGAGCAACAACACTCAGAATCTCTTATCATTATTTTGGTTAGTTTTTAATAAAGTAAACCTCACACGTGAACTGCCAAAATAAAAACAACACATCAGAGGGCCACCAGAGACAGACATTTTCTGGGCCACTGCTACACCACTGTAAAGGATGTATATCACTCTGTCCCATGTGCAGCTTTAGGACTCTCTGATCCCTGTCTGGTTCATCTTCACCTGACCTACAAGCAGGAACTAAAATCAGCTAAACCTGTAGTAAAGACTGTACAGAGCTGTACTAATGAAGCAGAGCTGGAACTACAAGCCTGGTTTGACTGCATTGATTGGAGTATTTTTGAAGCTGCAGCCACAGACATGGATGAGCTCACAATACTGTGACATCTTATATCAGTTTCTGTGAGAATATGTACATCCCTACTAGGACATTTTTTATAATTCAATAATGATAAACCAGGTTTACAGGAAAACCCAGACAGCATCATCATGCCAAAGAGAATGCTTATAGAATTGGGGATAAAATATTGGACAACCTTGCAGAAACACACTGACTAAGGAAATCTGAGTGGCTAACAGAAGTGTAAAGGGATCAATGGAATGGAGGAGGTGAGAACAGGCTTTTCAATATAAATAATGGTTTAATAATAAACTTAAAAGACAAACACACATGACGGACATGTCCGTAAACTATCTCTCTCTCGTCGCACCACCATCTGTCATCAGCCTTTATCCCTCTCGTAGGCTTAATTTGCCCGATAAGGGACCGGGTGTGTATGATTACGACCCAGCCCCGCCCTCCTCCATGCCACAATAAGCTACTCTGAAAAGCTGAAAAAACTTTTTTCAGCCAACGATCCTACCTCTGTGTGGAAAGGCCTGAAAATCATTACCAAGAATATGACACCACCCCCTTACTCTGTAGAGAATCGACAAATGGCTGATGTACTGAATGTGTTTACTGCAGGTTTGAAAAGCCCCTCACACCCCTCCTCCACTCTGTTATTCACTTCACACACACAACAACACCTCCTGGAACCCCCTTCCTCCCCCCTCCTGCTAATCAACCTGCACATACGGTCTGCGAGGAGGATGTGTGCCAGGCCTTTCAGAAATAAAAGACTAGGAATGATTCAGGCCCTGACGGTGTCTCGCCTGCCTGTCTGAAAGTCTACACTCACCAACTGGCCCTCATCTTCACACATATCTTCAATAGATCACTGGAGCAGTGTGAAGTTCCCTGCTGCTTCAAATGCTCCACCATCATTCCAGTCCCCAAAAAAAAGAAAATCACTGGACTTAATGACTGCAGACCTGTCGCTCTCATGTCTGTGGTCATGAAGTAATTTGAGGACAGGTTTTTGACTACCTGAAGGACATCACTGGACCCCTGCTAGAGCCCCTTCAGTTTGCTTACTGAGCAAACAGGTCTGTGGATAACGTCATCATGGAATTGCATTATATTCTATAACACCTCGACAGACCTGGGACTTATGCAAGGATCCAATTTGTGGACTTCAGTTTAGCCTTCAACACCATCAAGCCTGATCTTCTCTCAACCAAACAAATCCAGATCTCCATGCCAACCACCATCTGTCGATGGATCAACAGCTTTCTGACAGATAAGCAGCATCTAGTGAGACTGGAGAAAATCACATCCAGGACCCTCACTATTAACACTGGTGCTCCACAGGGATGCGTTCTCTCTGTACCCACTCCCTTCTTGAACTGCTGACCTCTGGCTAGCTCTACAGAGCACTCAGCGTCAAGACAACCAGGCACAACAATTTCACATTTACCAAGTGGAATAATGTATAAATATGTCATGTACATACGTAAATTCACTCCTATTTAATTTAATAACTGTACATGCACCTACCTTGCACATATATTACCACTTGCACATGCACATATGCTATTCTATGTTATATGTCTTATTTTTTTGTATGTCTATTTGTACTCTTACCTTGTTTTAAATTCTGTCTCAATGTAATGTTCTATGTGCACTTTCTTGCTTGTTTTTCCAATCATCAATCAAAACAATTAAATTGTATATTGTGTACGTGAGCACAATTGGCCATAAAGCTAATTCTGATTCTGATTCTGAACACTAGAGGCAATTATCAGTTCATAAACAGTTACTTTTCACCATGTTTCTCATGTAATCCCATTTTATGACATCAAAATACTTAGCACATGAATTATGAGGTGATTTTATTGTATGCATTACATAACCAACTACATTTACAAGCTTGTTCAAGTGTGATCAAATTGCACAGTAACTCAACTGATAGAGTGTTGAACTCATAATACAAAAGGCAGGCGCATGGATTTCGAACAGTACGCGAGTCAGTACGATACGAGAACAGTATGATACTTGTTTTTATTTTAAACTGTAAAATAAATGTGTAGGTTTTGTATTAAAGTTTTCAATATTTAGAGAAGGCGGGTAGTCAACAGGTTTTTGAAGAATGGCAGAGCAAAGCGCACACATTGACATCAATGTGAATCTCGGACTAGAAAATGGTCAATTTAGTGCTAAGAAACCAACTTCTCAAGTAGGAGTAAAAGTGCTAACATAATTACTTGAGTAAGAGTAATAAAGTATCCAATTAAAAGTGTACTCAAGTAGTGAGTATATGGTTACTTTCACAAATTACATGGATGTTAACTCCCCTCTATTCCATTTAATAATACACATTTAATATGTATTACAGAATTATTATTTTTATTAATGGATATTCATCATTCAACATCATGTTGTTCCAATCCTTTCTTCCATGTAACACAATAAGGAGATTTTAGACAGAATGTATCCTTGGTCACTATTTACTTTCAGTGAATGTGTTGTTTTTTTCTCCATATTTTGAAAGTGAATGGTAACTGAGACTGTCAGTCTCTAACATTCGAACATCTTTCTGGTTCCCCAGAATACAGAAGGTCATACAGGGCTGGAACAATATGAGGGTAGGGAAATGATGACAGAATATTAAATTAGGGTTGAGCTATAACATTAAAGGTATAGTTCACCCAAAAATGAAAATGCTCTCATCATTTACTCACCTCATGCCTTCCCAGATGTGTATTTCTTCCTTTCTTTTGAAGAAAACAAATTATGGTTTTAGAAGAATATTTCAGCACTGTTGGTCAGTACAATGCATGTGAATGTGTGCCCTTTTGCATTTTATGGAACAAAAGAGCTGAGAAATGTTTCCAAATATTTTCATTTGTGTTCAACAGATTGAAGTAAGTCACAGGTCTGGGATGAGTAAATGATGAGAGAATCCCTTTAATGGCTCTTGTCAGATCTGGATGAATTTGTCAATAAGAAGAGAGGTCACAGGGTAAATGTGTAAATACTGCTCATGAGCATACTGCTCATCATAATGTAAATTATGCGGGACGTGGGACAAAGCGCACTGCAGATTTAAAAATGTATTCTTAATAACTGATGACACAGAGCCCATATTTACAGAATCACCCTGAATATGGCATTCACCATAACACAGAAGAGTCTGCATTATCATTAGATCCACAACTTACCTTGCCGTGCTGCCTTAAGTTGGAGCTTCAATTTTTTTATTTAAATATATCAGTTTGTCTTGGTGTTTAATGAAGGCATTGCATGACAATGTTTTTCACTGTACGGAGGGAAGAAATTGTTTCACTTAGTTGGAAGAGTTTGATGCTGCAGAAAGTCTGTGAAAGTGCGTGCTGCTGAGTGAATTTCTGCTGTCGTAAATGTCTAATTCAATAATCTCTCAATAAATTACGCATTAATTAAAATGAAAACCAGTAATGTAACGACAGGAACGCCGGCCATTTTAATGAAGTAAAAGTAAAAAATGTCATTACAAATTTACTTGAGTGAGAGTAAAAATGTACCCATGTTTAAACCTACTCTAAAAGATTTTTTTTTTTTTTCAAAAAGTTACACAAGTAAATGTAACAGAGTAAATGTAGCTCGTTACTACCCACCTCTGGTACAGATTGAGTTAGACTAGGTTTTGCCCTAGTAGCTTATGTTGTGGTTGATTGTATCATAACTGTCCAATTCAGTTTTGTACACAGTTGCACATATCTGCAGAAAATGCCATTAAAAACCCTTTAAAGATATCCTCTAATGCTGAAGCCATAAACAACCCACAGATTTGTGTTTTTGAAGAGGATTGTGGTTCATTCTCATTGCTTTAACAGTACACAGTGTTTTGCTAACTGCCTGAAATATATCCAGCACTGCACACTTTTTGCTTTATTGTACCAAAATGCTTACTCTGAGACCATAATGTCCATTAATGAGAACGCTTCTCTAATAAGGATATAATGTCCATTAATGAGAACACTCCTCTAATAAGGATATAAAGTCAAGAGGATATGCTGGTGTCCATTGGGATTCGTGGAGACACCACGGCTAATTTACATCAGCATTAGCACTTAACAAAGAGGGAAGCTGGCTAATTTAATTGAAGCTCTTTAACTAGAACAATCGTGGCTGCAGGCTATTACTACATAGGACACTGAAAAGACTTTCTTTTCTGAAAAGTTTCTACAATGTTTGAGCATTCTGCAATCTGAGTTATTTAGCTAATTTAGCTTAGTCTTCATGAATACAATTGACACTTTGGCTTAAAATGCTAATACTAATCTGAACAAAATGTTGTCAGTGTTGCCTTTGACTGATAATCCATCAGGCACTTTAACTATATATTATGAGAATATTATAGGCACTTGTATGGAATGTTCATAATGATTTTTTATGATTGAACAACAACAGCAGAATACATGTACTGTATGTCTTTAATCTATACATCTATCGCAACAGAAATATTCAGAATAGTATACTAGTTGTACAATCCAAAAAGTTGAGACAGTATGGAAAATTATTTTTTAGAAAATATACTGTGGCAGTGCGGAGGGCGGGGCCAGGTCGCTTGATTAGCCTGATTAGTGGCCGGTGTGTGGAATCACGACAAATAAAGACCAGGCTTTTCAGAATCACTGGAGGCTTCACCAATGTAGGTGTTGTTCAGCTTCACAAATAAAACATTTACTAAGACATGCCAGTCACTGGTTGTGTCGTTCTCTCTCTCCCTCACTGCCATTCTCGGCGGCCTTTTCAAGCCCATTTCCATCGCCACTGTAACGAGACACAGGTTTTATGTATCATTAAATCACCAGGGGATGGCTCTTAACGCTTCCTCTTGATTTAATCCCCAGCAATTCACAAAGTTTGTGTAGTGTGCGTGAAATGAACGTAGTGCCCTGGTAGGTGAGGATTTCTTTCGGAATCCCCATCCGGGAGATAATTTTGAAGAGTGCCTCCACAACACTGTGTGCTGAGATGTTACGCAGGGGCACTGCTTCCAGATATCACATTGCATAGTCCACCAGGACTAACACAAACCGATATCCGCATGCTGACCATTCTAAGGGCCCCACGAGGTCCATGCCAATTCTATCGAAGGGGACCTCGATTAGTGGTAACGGGCGCAATGGCACTCTTGGGATGGCCGGTGGATTGACCAACTGACATTCGCGGCTTCACCATCTGCGCACATCCCTGCGAATGCCCAGCCAATTAAAGCGGGTCATTAATGGTGCAGTGTTCTTTCTTGCCCTAGGTGACCCGCCATAGGAATGTGATGAGCCGCCTGGAAAAGTTTTTCCCGATGGCTCCTCGGGACTAATAACTGGGTTGTATATCATGGGTTTGAGTATCTTGTGTCACTCGATACAACCGGTCCCTAATAATTGAAAAATACGGAAATGTGAGGGCGACATCATGCTGGAGCTCCTGGCCATCGATTACTCTCACTTAGTCAAAGGCGTGCCTAAGAATTTCATCACATGACTGCCCTAGAGAGAAGTACCCCTCTGGGAATTCCCTAAGGGCAGGAATGCCGGAGGATTCCCCACTTGCATCACTCTGACGCTAACCAGATGCGGACGGCTCGGCTCCGCCTCTCTAGCCATCGCGTTACACATCACACACCAAATATTTTGGTTCGCAGGACCCATCCACACACAATGCTTTTAACAATCTTTTAAACCCCGGCCAATTGGTTCCCAGAATCAGTGGATGGGTGAAGGGAATTAACCGCAGCCTCCACTCTATGCTTCCGAAATTGAATAACGGTGGTCACATCCTGGATATTCGTGAATGTCCCCATGCACATACCTCACCAATATCCTGTGATCTGTACCCAAAGCATGAACCAAGCAATGGTGGATCGAGGTTTGGTTGTAACCCAAATCCACCAGGGCTTGGTATGTGTGGCTGTAAAGCCCATGCCTTATTTGTGAAGCTGAATGCTTGAATAAAAGCTGTAGTAGTATGTGATATGTCCCAGCTTGATCGGGGGTGGCCTGTGGTGTGTCGGGAACCCAGATCCACGTCCCGACTTCCATTACCGGACACCGATCCTGGATGTGTCCCGGTTCCCTGCAACTCTAACAGACTGGCCCAGGCTCCCTGACTGCACCTGTGGCAGTGGAGACATCACCCTGGGAAGGACGTCGGAGAGGGGAAGGGGGCGGCGTGTAGTTTAGCCTGCAGAAGCGGGTGCCGGTTTGGGCAAATACATCCCCCATTTCAGGGGGACAGGAACAGGACTGGAGGGTGGAGAGGGTGGAGCAGGAGGGGAAGTAGCAGGGAGAGGGAGAGAGACTTGGACTGCTCGGCGGCTTCAGGGTACGCCGCCATGTGGGCTTCGGCAAGCTGGACGGCATCCTCCACGTGGAGCGCTGGCACTGGACCCATTCCACAGTTTTCCTGGGCAGTCGAATGGTCAGCTGCTCCAGCACCATCAGCTCTATTATGTCCTCCACACCACAACTTTCCCCGGCTAGCACCCATTTTCGGCAGGTGTCTCGGAGCTGTTGCACAAACGCAAATGGGCAGCCAACTTCACTTAGTGTAAGGGAGCAGAATCGCTGATGATGTTGTTCGGGGGTGCAGCTCACCCATTGCAGGACAGCGGTCTTCAGTTTCCGGTAGTCCAGGCGGTCCTCAGCTTGTTGCGCCACGAGTTGTGCCTCCCCGGAGAGCAGCGGTAACAAGTGGAGGGCCCACTGGGCTTGAGGCCAGCCGGAGGTGGTGGTTGCATGTTCAAAGAGGCCCTGAAACACCTCCGGGTCATCCTGAGGGCCCATCTTGGTCAGGAGGAGTTGCAGCTTCATCACTGCCTGGAGCTAGCCAGCCCCGTAGAGCCTGCCGATCCTCGGCCTGGACCTGGAGGAGCTCCTGGAAATGCATCTCCTGGGTGAGCAGGGCTTGGTGATGGGTTTCCTGGATGCTAGCCAGGGCGCTGATGACTTCGCTCAGTGATGAGGTGTCCATGGCGACCAGTCATCCTTCTTACTCCCAGGTTTGGCACCAGTGTAACCAGTTTGAGCAAGAAGGGAGCGGGACAGCCCTCCAGGTACTACAGCTTTTATTCAAGCATTCAGCTTCACAAATAAGGCATGGGCTTTCCAGCCACACAAAAATACAAGGCTTTTCAGCTTCACTAGAGGCTTCACCAGTGTAGGTGTTGTTCAGCTTAACAAATAAAACATTTACTAAGTACATTTTAAGCCCGCTTCTCTTCTCACTATATATGCTGCCACTGGGGGCCATATTTGAGAAACATAGAACATCATACCACTGTTACGCTGACGATACACAGTTTTATCTACCGGCAAAAAACGATATGTCTTATCCCCTGGAAGCCCTGTGTGACTGTTTTGATGAGATCAAATGCTGGATGGCAAACAATTTCTTACAATTAAACGAAAGTAAGAGCGAAATTTTGATTTTAGGCCCACCTAGCTCCTCAGCTACTTTTAATTTCGGTTCCTTCCCTGTCAGTGTTCGACCTCATGTAAGGAATCTTGGATTTACATTAGATTCGGTACTTAACTTTGAAAAACAAGTCAGCTCAGTGGTAAAAGGCAGTTTCTTTCAATTGAGATCTATTGCAAAAGTAAAACAGTTCTTGTCCCCAAAAGATTTAGAGACTGTAATCCATGCCTTCATTACATCACGACTGGACTACTGTAATTCCCTGTACTGTGGTCTGCCTCAATCTACAATCACTCGTCTGCAAGTTGTTCAAAATGCTGCAGCGAGACTTCTGACTGGTACAAAAAAGAGAGATCACATGTCTCCTGTCTTAGAAATTTTACACTGGCTCCCAGTTAAGTTCAGAATTGATTTTAAAATTGCAGTTTTGGTGTACAAAGCGCTATCCGGTGCTGCACCAACATACATATGTGATTTACTGACTATGTACACTCCCCAAAGAAATCTTAGATCATGTAATCAGCTTCTTTTAACTGTTCCACGCTTTCGCTGCAAAACCAAGGGTGGTCGGGCCTTCTCTGCCGCTGCTCCTAAGCTCTGGAACAGTCTGCCCTTCGCTGTGAGGTCTGCTCCGACACTAACAAGTTTTAAATCGGCTCTTAAAACATATTTATTCTCTAGTGTTTTTAAATAAACTGCTTGATTGATTGTATATGAATCTTTTGAATGAATTATATCAGGTGCTATATGTATAAACCTGTGTTTTGCCTTGTCTATTTCAATGCTTTTAAATTGCATATTGTAATATTGTACAGCACTTTGGCACAGCTCTGTTGTTTTTAAATGTGCTATAGAAATAAAATTTGACTTTGACTTGACTTGACTACTAAGACACACCAGTCACTGGTTCTTGTGTCGCTCTCCCTCTCCCTCACTGGTGTTCTCAGCGGCCTTTACAAGTCCATCTCCATCATCACTGTAGTGAGACAGAGGTGTTATAGTATGTATCATTAAATCACCAGGTGCTGGCCCTTACCGCTTCCTCTCTCCCCAGCAACAGACACATGACCACGTCCCACTCCACAATCACCATTTTTCCTAATAACACTTTTTAAGGGTTTGGGCACTGAAGATACATTTAAGTTTAATAGGTTTGGAAAGATACATTTTCCTCCATTCATCCATTATGCAGGTCTTCAGCTGCACAATTGTACAGGACCTTCATTGCCATATTTTGTGCTTCATAATGCAAGGGAAATCTTGCTTGCTAAACTTAACAAACTTGTTCATTCAGTGCCCAAGTGCTAAATAAGTGTTATTAGAAGAAATGCTGCTGTTACACAATGGTAAATGTTCAACGGTCCCACTTTAAATTAGGTTTCTTTAACTTCTATACTAACATTAAAATACATTCAATACAATGTATTTATTGTGTATCTACATGATGTTCTGCATTGATACCTAATTGTTATCACTTTCTTATTATATTAATATACTGTATATTGGATGCACCTTGTGACTTCATAGCTGGTTATGGCCACGATTGCAGCTAAGGTGGGCTTTTAATAGCTGTTTGGTCATTTTATATTCCCATAAGATTTCAATATTTACTCAAATTTAAAATGTACTAAAATAAATAAATATATAACGGAGGTGCAGCAGACAGTGATGCCCGGCAGGTTTAAGACATCTACTTGTGCATCTGATTAGTATTCTGGGAGACAAGTGACTACTGTGAATAAAGCAGTTGGAGTCCAGGTGAGACTGAAAGACAGTTAGAATAGACTGACTGACTGCAGGAAAGTCTTCTCAGGGGTGGGCAGGCTTGTTACCTTATCCACATGTCCACATACAGGGGACACCCTGAATAACTATGAGCATAATACAGGAATAACAGCCCGATGGTCTTCTGAGAGGTGGGATTGAAGATGGGCCAATTAGAACCCATTTTATGGACTTGTCTGGAACGGCCATGGAAAATGAGCAAAGGATCCTTGGAAGATGCAGTTGTGGTGGATGAGGGTATTGACATCAAGGAAGGATGAAATCTGGTGGGAACAGCCAGACTCAAACTTGCACTGCAGTAGCAGGACAGACAAGAAGGATACAGAGCCCTGTTGAGTAGCACAACACTAATGAATCCACTGTTGTGGAGGGTTTCCAAGAATAGCAGTACCACTAGCAGGACAAGTCAAGTCTGCAAGGTGAGCCACAGGAGGATTCAACCGTCAACCCACAGAGGGAAGGGAGGCAAGACAATGAGAAGGAGCATTGTCTTGCCTTTCCTGTTTCAAGACAGGTAAGGCAAGACAACGAGAAAGAGCCATGGAGAAGGAGATTTATTAATTGACAAAGTAAATTTTTCATATTATTCATTGATAATGAAGCATGGAGCAGACTAGCTCAGTACCTGTGCTCCTCCTTGGAGAATGAACTAAGTGGAAGGGTTGAGGCCAAGCTTAACATGTTTAGTGACATTGTTTATGAAGAATGTATTGGTAGATTTGGTGACGCATCAGTGTAGAAGAGTGGTACCAGGGTGATGGGAAGGTGAGAGAAGGAAATACTTCAGCTGGTGAAAGAGCGGAAGAAGCTCTGCAAGGCATGGAGAAGAGCAGATGAGCATAAGTTGGAAGCATAAATGTTTTGTAGGATGGCATAAGGGCTAGGTTATGGGTTATGAGGAGGGCAGAGATAATTTGACAGTGGAGAAGAATGAAGGAGCATGACAGGGTGAAGATCATCAAGGATCCTTTTAAGTTTGCCAGAACTAAGAAGGCAGGTGTACCAGTTTGTCCTGGGTCTGTGGAGCATATGTTAATAATATGGGAGCAGATACATTCTGCCAAGAGAGACAAGAAAGTCCTCCATATAGTTTGGCTGGACCTGGCAAAAACCTATGGATCGGTTCCACACCAGCTCATCAGCTATGCAGTGGAGATTTTCCATGTACCACAGTGTATTAGGAGCCTTGTAGACAGTTACTATGGGGACCTGAAAATATGGTATGTCATGCAACACAGAATACAACTGGTTGGCAGTTACAGGTAAAAGACATTGTGATGGGATGTTCAATCTCTCACATCCTGTTCACAACAGTATTCAAGCTCATCCTAATTCATGCCAGACAGATGGCCCAAAAAATCAGTGCACAGTCTGGGGTAAGATTTCCAGTGCTGTGTAACTATTTGGACGATGTCACAAGCACCCTCCAGACGGCTACATGTACAAACAGGCTAGAAGAGCTTTTGTCATGGACCAGGATGAAGATTAAGCCAACAAAATCATGTAGCCTCTCTATTCTTAAGGAAGTTAGGAGCTACCAGATATCTTTTGAGGTGGACAGGGAAATATAGTTTCTGTTCAGTTACAATTTATACAGTTTCTGTTCTCCGTATCTCTTTGGGCGATGGCCTCTTCATCCAATAAAATCATCTTATGCCTCCCTAGTTTCGTCATCACCATCTCCATTGTAGCTGGTCATCCTGACCCAACTTGCTTCAATGGTGGAAAAAGCATGACTATTTCATTCTATATGCATAAAACATACTGTAATCACTTCATATGGTTACAGATTTTATATTGACTAACAATCATTACTTTCTGCATTCATTTGATTAGTATATTAAATGATTACCCTCATTAAAGTCATTGGTTACACCTAACCTTCCTGTAAGATGGAAAAATGTGTGCACACCCACATCCACAAGTTTAATCAAATTTCTAGCACCAGGCAGTGCCTAACTCTGCTCTAATTAAAACCATTAGATCATCCTTTTAGTATCAACACACACACACACACACACACACACACACACACACACACACACACACACACACACACACACACACACACACACACACACACATCTTCTTGGTCATTCACAGAAAGGGTCATACACAGAGTGGCTGTAATTCTCCATAGAGAATTTCAGTTGCATTTTTCCATTGATTTGCACTTTGATTATTATTCAGATATTTATTATTAGATATTTTATCAATAAATTAATGATAAAATATCTAACATATTGAATAACATTCATAATGTAGTTATTCATAGTACATTGATTACATATTCTCATTTTAGATCATTGCATACTGCATACATATTAATTCAGTTATCAAAAATGTATTAATTGAATAATTAAATGAAAATATTCCATATATTCCCCCCTATGGGGCTTATACAAAATCCACTAATTTAGCCTAATTCAAGAGTGCTACTTCACAATACAGTCCCTTCACCCATCACTTTCTATTAACCAATTAACTGGTCACACAGTCTCTCTTATCAATCACCAAACCATGGAAAAGCACTCCTGTGGAGCATCAGGACTAAACGTCTCCCCCTATGCTTAACAAGAGAGGAGTAAAATATCCTGTCTCCCTTAACCATACACTCAAGAGAGAACAATGTTTTATAAGCTTGAGCATGTAAATGGTTCAGCACTTGACAGTTGTTTCACAGTTATATAGAATGTAACAGAAAACACCATTGAAAAACATAACATTTTGATTAAAGTAGCATAACAGTACATTGGATATAAAAGCATAAAGAGCAAAGTGAGTAAATATATCAAAGACATAAAAAATGGTAGAAGTAAACCAACACTAAAAAGTAATTTTCTATCAAAGATCCTGGTGACAAAAGATCTTCAACCCAGTTATTTTGCGTAACATAGAGGGCCACCACTGGGGAGAGGTTAGGCTAGAACTTACATCTTAGGGCATGGCTCATCATTCATCTCCTCATATATGTATATCTTCATTGGAGGAATCAATTTATTCCTAATTTGTTTTGTTTTTTTGTCATTCTGTGACTCTAATCCGGCCTTTATTTAATATCTAAACTTATGTTCATTAGGTATACCTCTAGGCTGACCTATGGAGTCTAAATATACACTAAGGTCTGGTTTATAAGATCTTTTAGCTCTATTTTTCTTCTAATTTCCCTTAATAGGCAGTCCTGGTTCCCATTCCACTATGTTGATCTCCTGAACAATCCGTACTCTAGCACATATTCCTTTCCATTCTCGCAGTAAGGATGCCATAAGATGCCATCTTTTTCCACAGACCCAAAATAAGTCTGATCTATATACAACTCCAGTGAAGATAACACTATAGTTTGATTTTTACACTGTTCTGGGGTTATTTCCATTTCCTTGCTTACTCCTGGAGCTAGCTTAACTGGAGCTTTGAGTGGTACACCTGAATCCCAAGGAGTATCTTTAAATATGTACCAAACAGTAGCACACCTTCCTTTGAATTTTTACAAATCATAATTTCCTACATTCTTTTTATAGCATTTATATTCTTACCTATAGCCTGTTTTGTTCCATTCTGGGATTTCCACCTCTTCTTCTGCTGTTTTAATATGTTTAACCATGTCCCAATTTCTACACCAATCTCCCCAAACTGGTCTATAAAAGTGACTATTTTAAATCTGACTGTCTAAATAAGCTAGACATTCAGTCGGACAATATGGCATCATTTCCTTACTTAGATGACAAACGTTTCTGAAAAACTTAGCACATTCTCCATAGTCATGTGGATTAGGGACTACTAATACCTTACTCAAGTGTGACGTACACACAATAGACAATTTTCCTTCTATGCCTCTTTTGCTGTATACTGAAGGTTGTTTTGTGCTAGTTGATTTATTTCTCCATCATCATTATTCAGACTAATGAATCTTTTAGACTGGAACTTTTAATTGTTAAACTTTTTTTCAAACCTGGTTCTGTTTGTGTTACCTTGAGATCATTCTTGAAAAAAATCCAGGTCTACGAAGTGAATTGTAGGGAATTCTGGTTCTTCTCTTGGTTCTTGGGGGTCGATGTGGCTTGGACCTTCGGTGTCTGTTGAAGCATGTATGTTGTCCTGTTTCAGGCACATTACCAGACTCATCTTCCATCTCCTGATGGTCTGATGGTCTACTTCCCTCTCCACTTGTAGTTTTTTCTTGGCCTTCTTCACCTTGTACATTTCTTTCATCATCATGTGACCCTTCTCCTGATGTTTCTGGATCTTCAGTATCGCTTCCTTCAGATTCCTCTTCAGGCCTGTCTCTCACTCTGGGTACTCTGGTGCAATGATTCAGATTGTACCATGTGGTGCTGCCTTCCACTTGGACTGCTGTTGGCATTACTCTCAACACTTCCTAGGGTCCCTCGCTCCTGGGCTCATTCCACTTTCTCCTGAATACTCTCAGATACACCTGATTACCTGGAACAATTGAACAAGGTACTTCTGCTTTACTAGGCTCCTTCCTTTTTTCCTGCAAAAAGATAGCTTTGTGTACTGAAGTTAGTTGTTGCATATATGCCTTCAGTTCCATTTGCAATTGCTCAAGCGAGGGACCTTTATAAGGACATCTCCAGTTTGACACAGGCATGGGTCGGCCAGTAAGCATTTCATGTGTGGTTAGATGAATATTTCTGTTAGTTTGCAAATGATAGCTTATTAAAAAAGAGGCAAAGCATCAAGCCAATTGAGCTTAGTGCTCATACATATTTTATTAAGTTTGACCTTGAGGTTACCATGTACCCTTTCTACCATTCCAAGTGATTGTGGATGATACACACATCATAGTCTCTGTTTTATTCTTTGTTGTTGCAATACCTTCTGTACAGTTTGATTTATAAATGCCAATACATTGTCTGAACTAATTTATGATGGTGTTCTGAATCTAGGTATTACCTCTCTTGTTAGAAATTTGATTGCTGTTCCTGATCCCTGATCTGCTGATGGTACTGCATCCAGCCATCTGTTAAATCTGCATACTACCACAATCATAAAGAGATTTCATTGCACTCTCTTTATCATGTCCACATAATATTTAATCAAATGTTTGAATGGTCCTTCTGGTACTGGTATGTGACCTATGTTCTTATTATACGTTTTCTGACATTGTTCTGAGCACAGACTCATCAACCTTCACTTGCAAAAATGGAGACCAAAATCAAATTTCCTTATCACTTCCCCCTTGCGCAATGATCAAAACAATGCACATCGGAAATAAGAACATTGAGAAGCAAAGTTGATGCAACAATCTTTCCTTCATATGAATGCCATATACCTTGTGAATCTTCCTTGGCACCCCTTTGTTCCCACATAGTGTGTTTGTATGGGTCTGCTTCCTGTTGAATTTGAATTATATCATCCAATTGAGGTTGTGATTCAATAAGAACCATTGGTGCAGCTACTTGACAGCCAGAAGTCTTTTTGGCTTCTAAATCTGCTGCATTATTTCCCTTGATGACAAAGTCATTGCCCTTTTTGCCAAAATTGTGGACTTTACATTTAATGATAGAAAATCTTTTAGGTAACATCATTGCAGAAATCAGCTGTCCAATCTGTTCTGCATGTTGAATTGGGGTTCCATCACTTTTTCTGAAACCTCTGTTTCCATACAGCTCCAAACAGGTGACAAACACCATGAGCATAAGCTGAATCAGTGAAAAAGTGAATTGTTTGTATTTTAGCTAACTGACACACAGCAGTAAGAGCTTTCAATTATGCTAGTTGAGCAGAACAATGTTGTGATTTTACTGATATAAAGTCATCTCCATCTTGTTTCACAACTGCATATCCTGCCTGATTTCCCAAATGATACTTGAAACAAGAACATCTACGAAATAAGTGCCATCTGCTTCAGAGATTAGTCTAGATTCAAGATCTGGCCTCAACCTATTGAATGCTAATGAATTAGCCATGCAATAATACCATGTTCCTTCATGGGCTAAAGGAATCATTTCATCTGGATTAACTGTATTACATAGCTTGATGGTGACATCAGGATATGTAAGGAGTGATGCGTATGTTAGAATGCGAGCTTGAGTCAAAATAAATATACCCTGTTCAATTAGTTCCACAGTTTTGTGATACACACCTGTTTTTACTGGATATCCCATAGTTCTTGTTGAAGCTTTCTCATATGCATAATGTACAGCTGCAGGACCCTGTTGGAAACATGGCAGGTAGCCCTGAGCTACACTATCCAATTTGGTGTTATAATAAGCAATGGGCTGTTTTTTCCTTCCACTGCATGTTTCTTGCATCAACACTACCGACACATATCCATCGACCCTATTAGCAACATACAAATGAAATGGTTTAGTGTAGGTAGGTGCTTTTTGGAGTTCTTTCTTTATCAACTGAAATGCTAGTTAATGGCATGTTAATGGCATATTCAAATTCTTTAATCCTGATTGTTTCATAATACGTGAAATTGTGTAATTTTTACTGCAAACTCCTTTATCCAGTCTGCACTAAAACCAGTCATTGACCTACTGTTTGAGTCAATGGTGCTGTACTTATGCCTTCCAATTGGGCTGGAGATATGGCTTATATTCCATATACCAGTCGTCCAAATTATTCAACCTGTGGTTTACAGTACTGCACTTTATTTTTTGAACACTTGTGGCCTCCTTGAGCCAATATTTTGAGCACTGCGATAGAATCTCTGTGACACTGCTCCAACGAAGTGGAACAAGTCATCAGATCATCCACATATTTTAGTAACGTACTGCCTATCACAAGATCTTCCAAATCAGCCTTAACTACCTAGTTGAACACATGTGGCAAACATTTGAAACCCTATGACATTCTGGTATAAGTATACTGTTTGTTACCATACATATATCGTTACCATGTTGCCACATATTGAGAAAAAGAAATCATACAGCTGGCGCTTTAATGAATCCCTTTTGCAAAATCCTGATTTCCATCAAATGCTAAAGACTGAAATCGATGTCTATATGGAGACCAACTGGCCCTCAGTATTATCTGTGAGCATGGTTTGGGAGGCACTTAAGGCAGTTCTTAGGGGCAGGATCATACAGTATGCCTCATTCACCAAAAAATCCAAAGCCTGAGAACTTGTGGAATTGGAAGGGAATATTAAAAGTGCAGAGGCAGAGCTGAAGCACCGAATGTCATCTAATGGCCTTAGAGAACTGAACCGTTTGAAATACAGATATAAAACTATTTTGTCAGGGAAAGTAGAGTTTTGGTTAAATCAGGGAAGCTTTGACTATATATATATATATATATATATATATATATATATATATATATATATATATATATATATATATAAAGCAGAGATAATCTTTTTCTACCATTCCTTCAGTGAAATCTGCTGGTGTTGAAATATTTACCTCAGCCATTGATAATAATAATGCATTCAAAGAATTCTATCTTGATCTTTATAGTTCCACGTCTTCATCTACTGATTAAGATATTAGACATTTTGTGGAACCATTTGAACTCCCTAAATTGACAACTGAGCATATAAATTTGATTCTGAGATAACCTTTGAGGAACTTGATGAGGTAATTAAGGCCTTACCTACAGGCCAGATGGTTTTGCCGCTTTATTTTTTAGATCTTATGCTACAGAACTGGCTCCAGAAATGTATTTGAAATCATTAAAGAATGATTCTTAAAAAAAGAAAAACTGTTTATTTGGGGTCATAGATCTTCTGCTAATATTAGGTGTTTCATCAATATCATGTGATCAGTGGTGAATGACCATGCTCCAGCTGCTGCCATCTCACTTGATGCCAAAAAGGCATTTGATATGGTAGAATGGGATTATCTTTTTAAGATTTGGATTAGGAAATGTATGGGTTCGGGAGTACGTTTATTGCATGTTACTTTATAAACACCCTGTAGCAGTGGTACAAACAAATTGATTAATTTAAGATTATTCTACTCTGAATAAGGGCATCTGGCAGAGTTGCCCTCTCTCCCCATTATTGTTCTGCATTGCCCTGGAACCATTAGCAGCTGCGATAAGAAAGGATGATAATTTTCGAGGGGTGGTGGCAGGAGGCGTGGTGCATAAGCTTCTGCTATATGCAAATGGCGTTTTATTATTCATCTCTGACCCTAGAAGTCTATGCTTTGCCTACACAGAATTATTAATTACTTTTCCATATTCTCAGGATACAAAGTCAACTGGTCTAAATCTGAAGCTTTGGCTCTGACAGCGTATTGTCCAGTAATGGCCTTCCAGCCAGGCACCTTCCAGTGGCCCAAGTAGGATATTAAGTATTGGGTATTTTATTCCCAACAAATTTGTCTGATTTAGTAAGAGTTATTTAATAAAAGGTTTTCAAGCGATGTAGACAGGTGGGATTCATTACAGTTATCGATGATTGGGAAGGTTAATGTTATTAAAATTAACTGTATTCCAAAATTTAACTAATTGCTACAGTCTCTCCCGGTAGATGTCCCCCTCTATTATTTCAAGCAATTTGAGAGCATAGCGAAGTCTTTTATTTGGAGTGGTAAGTGCCCCAGATTACATTTTATCTGCATAGGCTGATTGACAAAGGTGGGCTAGGCCTACCCAAGATTTTGTTTTATCATTATCATTCAGTCTCAGACATTTGGCTCATTGGTTGATTCCACCTGAAAGAGCCCCTCCCTGGTTCTGCATTGAACAAGAATTTCTTGCCCCTATTTTGCCATGGCAAAGCCTTTCTGTCAATCTAACCAAAGAAGTTAAATCACACCCCGTTATCTCACATTTGCACTCAGTATGGACAAAAGTATCAAAAGTGTTTAATTCAGATATTTATCTAAATGCTGCCTTGAGCCTATGGCTAAACCCCAAACTATGCATTAATAAGTCCCCTTTTTGTTGGTCAGAGTGTATTGCGAGGGAGGTTACTACACTCAGTGATCTATATGAGAGTGGAGTGCTGAGATCTTTTGAAAATTTGGTTCAACATTTTAAGATTCCTAGATCCCAGTTCTTTAGGTATTTACAGCTGTGCCACCTGTCCTGTTACATTTTTGGGAGTAGTATACGCCCCCCTAAATCGGCAGATACTCTGGACGTGGTGATTGCTGCTTTTGGAAAAGGTCATGAGGCATCAGTGTATTACTCCCTGCTAATTCAGAGTCTGGGGGACGGAGCTTCAAATTCTCTCAAGAAATTATGGGACAAAGATTTAAACTTGGTATTGGAGGAGGGAGTGTGGGCTAGGATTCTAAATAACATAAAGTCTACATCTAGAGAGGAAAGGGTCCATCTGATGCAATTTAAGATTATACCACAAAGATTATAATGCTAATAATGAATATGCACTGCTAAAGGATAATAAACTAATACCCAAAAAGGAAAGTACTGAATTAAACTATAAAACAAATAAATTATTTGAACACAGAATGATAAATGCAATGCTGTTGAGCTGAATGTAGCAATGGGAGAGAATTGTTTTGGCTCTGGCAAAATGGTGATAAATAATACTTATTTATCATTAAACAAATAATATACCTATTACATGTTACATGTGTAACAAGCTGACCCCAGGTAACTGTTATCTAAACAAGTTAGAAAGACATATGCTGCAGGTTTAAACTAATGCCAAGGTCTCTAGAAATAGGTTTGGTAAGTTTATATTTACATTTCACACAGTCGGGTGATCAGTCCGGCAGTAGAGACATCTTCCACTGGTGATGCAGGTAGCATGTAGTGGGAAGGGCACGCTGGGCAAGAGGATGCTGAACGTCAATTGCGCCAAGAGGGTCCTTGAAGAGTGGACCGGGCAGCTGGGTCAGTTGAATCTTCACAGGGTCCTTTGCAGGCTGGGTGTGTCACTGAGGAGCCGTGTGGGACAGGCAATGTCTGTCGATGCAGAGGTCCTTTGTGGACTGGGCTGCGCTGCTGGAGGGGCTGTAAGGGTTAGATAAGGTCCCTCAATGCTTGGGCCCTTTTTCAGCTAGAAAGCAGCAATATAGCAATAAAGCAATATAAAAGGTTTTGCTCGCAAAAGCTTAACATCAACTATCTTGTAGCCTCTTTCCTCATCAGGTCAGAAACTCAGGATGTAGTGTGTCCGCTAATGTCTCCTTCACCGTAGATTTGGAAATGCAGGACAAGGGTGGGTCTACCTGGGGGACATATTTATCCCTTTCTAATGAGGAGGATATTGAAATCTGGCGCCTTTCCGATCCTGGAGTTTGATTGTCCATTGGTGTCTGAAGTTGCCACGGTGTTGCACACCCTTGTGTGGAACTCATTTGCATAGCATAAAGTACAGTGTTAAAACAGTGACTTTAACATTTTACCCATGCATTATTTCTTAACCAAACCTCTTTCAAATTATTAAAGGCATCGTCTTGAACAGACAGAGACCAAACACAATTAGAGAGTTAAGTTATCATCCATGTATTTGCTTATCTGTTAATTGGTCTGTCCTGTGAACTGTGGTGTTAACAGTCAACAACCATTAACATAAACTGTGCTTTGCATGAAATGGAAAATATTAATTTAAGGCCAAACATAAGGTATGAATAGATCTCTGTGATTTTAAGGAGGTCCAGAAGGAATTTATGACAGTTCTTGCCTAAACATTAGAAATGAGTTGGTGGGGGCAGAAGGTCATGTTTGTATGTTTTTATGTTTGGAATCAATACAATTGTTAATAAAAAAAAAGATTAAATGAAAATATTCCATACTGGCTAATACACAGAAGAGTCAAAATTTCCAGACAGCAGTGAGGTAGGAACACAGTGATATTCATCCATTCTGTGTTCAGGCCTGTGCGCACATCCATGAGAGTGAATTAATTCATGAAAATGCTTGTTCCATGTGATTATTAGAAGAATGAGCAATATGATCAACATGTGCTAAAATCGTGAAATAACCTGCAGTGTACTCATCAAGCATAATTTATCTTCTAGCAAAAAGGCATATATTCTCAAGTGCAGTTTCTCCATTGCTCTGCAGTAGTCAAATGGGCATGGAAAAACCTCCCAGAAAAGTCCTGGCAATAATTACGACTTAAGATTGGCTATTTCCCCCATTTTTCACCACTCCATCATTGTTACGATTGATGAACTTCTATTGCCAAAATCCATTAGCAATACCTGCTAATTTGTTGTTTAGGGCTGGACTTGTTTAGACAACAAACATGGATACGGTAATGGCTGCTGTTGTTGCTGCTCCTCTGTGTTCCGTGTCATGAAAGAAACGGGCTGAGCACATTCTAGTGCATTCTTAGGTGTAATGATGCGGCCAGCATGGCCTCTAGAGACAGAAATAGGAATTGAGGGGAGTGAGTGTGTGTAGTTAAAAGATAAACTCCACTTGAATGCTTGTTTGCAATCTCTGTTTCTTGAGCTTCACTCTATTTCCATTGGCTGCTCACCGTATAACTTTAGATTTAAGTAATGGAGCATCGTACACTACATCATTTCCTCTGCAGTCATGGATAGTCAGCTCAAAAATATCAAACATGTTTCATATTTCATGTTTCAATCTAGAGTCTGTACTTATCATTTACTATGTGATTTTGTCAACTCCTACTAGAGCCGAGAAGTGTCAACTAGCGCCAACAAACACAGACACGGCCTGACTGAAATGTCAGGCTAAAATCTGTGTTAAAGTCATGTAGTGCAATCCAGCCTTAAGGGAATGAACAGACCAGTCTTTAAGTGGTTGTCAAGCCCAGGTCCAAACAGGCCATGTTGCCGAACAGGAGGTTGTAAACAGGGTGGTTTCAAGGCTGAAGCATCAAGAGATTGTTGGGAGAACCCAATCATGTAGAGCAGGCCTTGGAAATGGGTGGCTCCCAAACTTGTCTGTGACCTCTAGAAAACAGAAGAAAGAGGTGGTATTGATGGAGGTATATAAGATGGAAGAGGAAAGCAATATGATTTGAGCAGTCAGCCAGCAGCAGAAAGGACAAATCTTCGGATGGGCTGACTTGTGGAAGATACCCCAGGCAAGGCCACATTTTCTAATAAGATCCACCTATGCCACTCTTTCAAGCCCTGGAAATTTGTGTCTGTGGTATGGCAAAGAGGAGAGTTGTCCCCTCTGCAAGGTCCCAAGAGCTAATCTTCAGCACATGTTGGCTAGGTGCAAGACCGTCTTGGCACAATGATGGCGTCATGGCGTCATGACCAGATCCTGCAAAAGCTGGCGGAGATACTTGTGGTGTGTAGAATAATTCAAACAAAGGTCATAATGCTCCTCAAAGGAAATACATTGTGTTTGTTAAAAAGGGAGGTGCCACAGGACACAAAGGGTGGTGGCGAGGCACCAATGGACACAAGGTCAATCCTTGCGCTAGGAAGCGATTGGTCAATTGTTGACGACATTGGCCAGCAGCTGAAATTTCCTTCTGAGGAATTGCTATTACCTCCTTGAGGCCAGATATAGTGTTATGGTCACAGGTAACAAGCAAAGTCCTAATGATTGAGCTTATGAGAGGCAGCTTATGAATGAATAGCAAGGTGAATAACAAGATGGCGCCGGGTATGGATGCGAGCTCTGACCCAATGTTGCAGTTTTTTGTTTGTATTGTCTACAATTCTTATGTTTTTCATCTTGGATGTCATCTGCCTTATTGCCTACAATAGACAAACACTTTTGGACATTTGATCTTCAATCACACACTGAAAACCGGACTTTAAATACCTCAATTCCAACCCGCTGATTTAAAACACGACAGCGGAACCCTTTGTCTGGATTGCCCGGCCGCATTAAGCGTAAGGAAGGAGAGCCGGCATTCTTGTAAAGCTAAGACATTGTGCAAACTGACCCCCACTACCCTGCATTCTACTGGCAAATATCCAGTCTCTGGACAACAAGCTCTGTGAGCTGAAAGTGTGGATCTCTTTCCAATGAGAGACGAGGGACTGCTGCATTATCTGCTTTACAGAAACTTGGATGTGTGTGGAGGTTCCAGACTCAGCCATGAAACCCGTGGGGTTCTCAGTGTAATGCGCAGTCAGCGTGAAAGACCTCTCAGGTAAAAGCGGTGTATGTTTTATGATCAGCAAATCCTGGTGTGATCATTTACATTACTTTTATGCATTTGGCAGACACTTTTATCTAAAGCGACTTACAGTGCAGTTATTACAGGGACAATCCCCCCAGAGCAACCTGGAGTTAAGTGCCTTGCTCAAGGGCCCAACAGTGGCATCTTGGTGGTGCTGGGGCTTGAACCCCCGACCTTCTGGTTAGTAACCCTGAGCCTCAACCACTGAGCCACCACTGCCCCTTCTCTGATGATACAACGGTGGTAGGTCACTGACAATGATGAAACTGGTGTCAGTAGCACAACCTCTCCCTTAACATCTGTAAGACCAAGGAGCTTGTGGTGGACTTCAGGAGGAAAGACAGAGAACACAGCCCCATCACATCAATGGAGCACCGGTGGAGAGGGTCAGCAGTGCCAGCACCTCTTCTTCCTGAGACGGCTGATGAAGTTTGGAATGAACCACCGCATCCTCACTCTGTTCTACACCAGCACTATAGAGAGCATCCTGACTGGTCATTCAAAAATAGCTGTGTATTCTGATCAAATTATTTATTTAATTTTGTTTGTCAACATATAAATTGCAAAAATGTAATGTACATTATAATAGATGTTTCACCTGTGTCCAATTTTTGGAGGTCTCTTAACAGAGAGAAATAGACTAGTTTTTTATATAAATGTTTTTTCTTTGACTGCTGCAAGGAATTTTGATATCCAACTTTTTCCTGAATACAGATGTGTTCCACTATTTATAAATTAATCCTGTTTCATGATTTAAGTGGACAATGTGATTTTTAGAGCATTCAATTTGTGAAAATTGCCAAAAGCATGTGGCTCCATATACCATTGACAGTTTTTTGACAAATTGTAAGGAGAGAGTAAATTACATGATGCGATGGCCAACTTTGAGTTCTTATGAGAGCAGACAACTGCACAAATTGAGCCTGAACTCATTGTGACTCCAAACACTTAAAATTGTTGTTGTTTTCCATCTGGGTCGCTCATTTCTGTAGTTTTTACAGTGCTGTCTATGGAGACATGAACCAGAAAACAGTCCAACTGCAATCAGAATCATCAGCACCTGCCTGTGTTTAGTCAGGAAAACTGTGGATAGAGTGATCAGTCACATGGCAATTATTGCTCAGATGATTGTTTTAAAAGAAATTGCTCTATGAGTGCCCATAAAGAAGAGAAGACAGCACCCAGGTTGCATAATTTCTGTGTTGCATGGGCCAGCTGAGCAACTGTCATTAAGATTAATCAGAGTGCTAATTGATAGCTCTACCCAGTTAAATTAAGCCTCTTTGAATTACATTGCCCAGTACTGTCACAAGACATTAATACTTTCTCAAAGACCTCTATTTCAGTTATACCTGTCAGGTAGTATGACTATTGTGTGCATGCTAGTCCAAAAAAGTAATAGCACCTTTAACTAAATATATCTTATCTTATTTAAAATTTAGCATATTTCATCAGCTCATATGTCTCTTTTCCTTTTCCACAGGGTTTTCAAGAAGGCCAGTCCTAATGGAAAGGTAATATAATGCCAATTTTTCCTGTCTTTAATGACTATCCATACTGTGAGTGTCAGTTGTTTTGAACCTGATTCTACAAAGGTTTTCAGTCAGTGAATTCCCTCAGCACAGTCTGTTATGAAATGTAATGACTGAATAATCACAAACATCGAATGACAAAGTATCTCTTGTTCCTTAATTTGATTTGATACACTGACACTGTTAGCCAGACTGATGGGAAGCCAGCTCACAAATGGTTATGCAGTGAGCATTTACTGTAGCCATGAGACTTTATGTTGATTATTAACAGGGAAGCCTATGGTGCACTGCAACTGTACTTGAGCACAGGAATTAGGCGTGGGGTGAATATGGGGTTTTATCAAAACTCAGCACAATACAGCCTCTGCATTTATGGGCTTATATCACATCGTGTTGTTCAATATGATGTTCAATAATATGGAAATGGCACAAGCACTATTGTGACTTCTTAAGCCGATTTGTGTTATATCTACTTAATTATTTACTTGTTTTCCACTCATTTAGGGGCTTTTCTTATTAAATATTGTTGTATGTGATAAATTGGTATATTGTGTAAATAATTCATAATTGTATGCCTTTTCAGCTAACTGTGTACCTTGGTAAGAGGGATTTTGTTGACCACGTGGACCTTGTGGAGCCTGTTGGTAAGCAATATGATATGCCATTTATTTAAACTTATGGTCACACTTTACATTACAGTGATCATATTATATTGTTGTGACATTGTAAGTACTGACTAAGAACATGCATTCAATGTGTTATAACTACGTGAAGCAGCTTGTAAATATGTAAATATACCTGGTTAGCATTACTATTCTGTAATCCATTTAATTATATGTAATATGTGCAACATAAACACTGTACTACAAAACTTTATCTGTATGAAAATATTCACAATAGAAAGTATTTTTTGTTATTATACATTAGTTTGTTTACACAGAGTTTGATGTATAACCGGTTTTAACCCTTGTGCTGTGTCCATTTTGTGTTAACACATTTTGTGTTCCTGATCAAAAATGGCCAGCCCACTAAGATTGTTTATAAATCTCTCATATTGCATATATTATCACAAGATATTGCATTAGATATTTTTATCAACTTAGTTTTAATATTTTAAATATAAAATTTCACTGCAAATTTCTTTTCACAACAATTATATTCAGAGTTGGTAAAACCATAAAAATTATGAGATAGCCATGTGTTATATATTGTTGTAAAGTTCTCAATTAGTAGAATGCAATGAACAAATTTGTTTCACTCAGAGCCCAAGCTGCAGTGAGTATTAGTGCATGAAATTTCCACTGACACACAAAAATACACATGTGAGTCCAAACAAGACACAAAAAGTGGGAGTTTGAGGTGAGTATTTGTAGTGTCTTTGATGAGGAGACTAATAAAGGTCAGGTAGAGAGGGAGACTGATGAGGGGCCTGACAAATACAACATAATTTGATAAGTAGATCTTGAAATATTCCTCAAAGAGTTTACATGGAAAGACGATGCACAATAATGCACTAAACACACATTGTGTGTGTGTGTATACATATCCGATGACTTTGTGTGTGCAAACACACATCCACATATGTGCTCATCTAAATGATTGGGACGCTCCTTAAAACTTAATATTTCTGTATTTTGTAGTCTAATTAATTTATTTCCAATGGCCGGTCATTTTTGACCAGGAACACAAGTGTAACATAGTGAAATAAAACCCCCAAAATGTATAAAATTTTCCAGGAATTTTATTCCAATTGGTTTAAGTATAAACATTTTAAATAAAAAATCCTAAGAAAAAAAAGTCTTCTGGGTCAAAATGACCAGAAAACAACGTAATGGTTAAAGGAACAATTAACCCCCAACATTTCTGTCATCATTTACTTAATTTCATGTCATTCCAAACTTCAAAATGAGAAAAAAAGTGAATCCAGTCTGGTTTACTAAGCAACCAAATTGGCCTGGTTGCTAGGGAGGGTAGTCACATAGGGGTAACCTTCTCGTGGTCGCTATAATGTGGTTTGTTCTTGGTGGGGCGCGAAGTGACTTGAGCGTGGAAGCTATTTCTCCATGGCAACGCGCTCATCAAGCCACATGATAAGATGGGTGGTTTGACGTTCTCAGATGCGGAGGCAGCTGGGATTCGTCCTCCGCCACCCGGATTGAGGCGAATCACTATGCGACCACGAGGACTTCAAAAAGTACATTGGAAATTGGGCATGCCAAGTTGGGAGAAAAAGGGGAATCAAATAAATTTAAAAAACACCATAAAAGTATCACAAAAGTAGCCCATAAGTAGTCTCTTCAGTGGTGTAGTGGTTAATGAAGAGGTTGGCAATCAGCGCTGAAATTGCGCTTCATCTTCAGTATTAAATTGTATTAAATTAAGTAATTGTCATTCCTCTTAGCACAAACACACCTCCGTTCAATGTAAATTAGGCTTATTTTAGAATGCAATTAATTTAACAAACATTATGCTATTTGCCCGGCACAATTTACATCACGTTATTACCACCTTTTGAAAGCAGGTGGCAAAACAATATATATATATTTTAAAGAGTAGCTTGTATAAATTTTTTATTTATCATAGCAGCAACATTTCATAAATGTATGGTCAAATGACAAATTTATTCATATCAGTCATATATTAATAATATATGTATTCAGTCATATATTGAGATGCCTAGTGCAGGCAAGCGCACTTTCGGCATGTTAAAGAGATAATTCATGTTTCCGGATCACAGCAGTACAGTGATACCGAACAGTCCGGGCAGAGCTAATCAGATCAAGGTGGTCTGCTGCTTCCTTTTGACATAGATAAACTGAGAGGTTATTTTAACTCTATCAGATTTTAATCTTTATGTGCTCTGACAGAATCAATCAATGTTGGTCAAGAAGGTAAACATTCTTGTTAAATTAAAAATTACTAGAAATTGAATCTGTGCCAAACAATCTCCAGTCAACCAACTCCGGTCTTCCCTACTCTAATTAAGGAAACTTACTTATACATAGGCCTACATAAAATAATACATAATGAACAGTTTAGATTTATATAGATAATATGAGTGTAATGATGTTCATGTTAACTATCTAATATTTTAATTGTATGCTATCATTAGCTTTACTGTGTTTAGTAGTGAAGTTGTTTCCATAAAAAAAAATTATATCACAAGAAAAAAAGGCACCACTGACAGCAATAAATGAAAAAACAATTCATATAATTATGGAACAACTCTTAACTTAAACAGCATCTTTGCAGAGTACCAAAAACTGGCATGGGTGCAGTCAATATTTACACAAAGTTAGACTACATAACTGGTCCTCTTCCCCCTGTGAGAAACAGTTGATATTTACTTAAAATCTGCTTTGTTTATGGTGATTTTGGTCAATTTGGAGCTTAACAGGCCATGTTCTCATTCACTTTCATTATGTGGCCAGAATATTCAAAAAATAAATACATTTTTTGTGTTCCACATAAGAGAGAAAAGGTTACATGGATTTGGAAAAACATGAGTGTGAGTAAATGATGACATAAATAAAAAAATGTGGGTGAACTATTCATTTAAGGAACCACAGTTGCTCATCTGAGGTTGTTTACACTTGCCCTTTTACCCATTACATCTCTTTACTTTTGCAGATGGAGTGGTTTTAATAGACCCAGAGTACTTAAAGGAGAGAAAAGGTGAGGACGATTTTGAAGATAATATTATTGCATAAAATAACCAACAGACAGTCATGGCGCAGAATCTTTTTCATCCACACACAGTTTTTGTGACCCTGACATGTGCCTTCCGCTATGGACGGGAGGATTTGGATGTTCTTGGATTGACGTTTCGAAAGGACCTTTTTGTGGCCAACATCCAGGCATTTCCTCCTGTGCCTGAGGACAAAAAGAGCTTGACACGTCTACAAGAGCGACTGATAAAAAAACTTGGAGAACATGCTTATCCCTTCACCTTTGAGGTAAAACTTCTTACTTTTTTATTTACATAATGACACAATTATCTTGGAGATTATTGGATTAAAATTTGGTCCCATTGTCATTTCTTAAATTTAAATGTCAAACCTTTTTTTAACAGATTACCCCGAACCTCCCCTGTTCTGTCACGTTACAGCCAGGACCAGAAGATACAGGGAAGGTACATTTTCCTTCAAATATTTTTTTTCTCTTTATGATATAGGCTTGAATACATCTAAGAGAAAAAATACTTGCTTTTCCCTTTTTTCTCATCTGCAAAGGCCTGTGGGGTCGACTTTGAAGTCAAAGCTTTCTGTGCAGAAAATGTTGAAGAAAAAATTCACAAAAGGTACAGGATTCCACAAATGCACCCAACTGCGTAACTGACAAAAAGCAACACACAGACTGATTGTATTTGTATTTTTTGGAACACAATATTTTAAACAGAGGAAAGCTGATTCTTTATGGAATGTGCAGGGCAAACATTGTTAACTTGTTTTGTGATTTCTATAAATCCCAAAGTCTAAGGCCAAGTCCACACTAATGCATTTTTGTTTGAAAATGCATTGATTTCGCTATGTTTATGCCTCTCATCCACACAAAAATGCTGTTTTTCTCCACTGAAAGTTGATTTTTTCAAATTAAACAGATAAGTGTGGACATGGCCTTGTATTAAACATTGATGCAAACTGTACTTGGACATGAATGATACCTCAAATAGTGAGGCTTGGTCAGGAGACGTGTGCTATTCATTTTCTAAGTGATCAGACTTTGATTTTTTCCTGGCAGATGATAAAGCACACACAAAGCCCTTAGACTTGCATTGGAGGGACAAAGCCACTTAAAAAAAAAAAAAGATTCTGTGCTGTAGTAGATTTAATGAAAATGAAATACGTAAACTTTATTTAATTTAATTTGTTTTTATTTTTAATTTTTTTACAAAATCTTAGTAAACATTATTTATAATGTTTGAATGAAATGTACTCATTTTTGTAGTTAAAAGTATAATAATTTTGTTTTATTAATTAAAAATGAGGGGATTATTAAGTGAAACCAACTTAATTCAAATGAGAAGTTTTACCTAAATTTAGAAGCATTTTCTGTCTAAATGCGACTTTTGCACGCAGTCCCAACTTGATCAATCCAGTTTTTCCCACTTGGAAAACTGCACATGGCAACTGTAAAGCAATGTGCCAAAAACTCTCAGAACACCTTGGCAACCTCATAGTAACACCATGGCAAACTCTCACAACAATGAATTGATGATCCGTACCAGAGACTATTTAGCAGAGATGGGTCACTTCTATTAAAATGAATGGGAGAAATTGGAACACCCAACCAAGGAGCTCTAAGTGTCCAACAGTCAACGGATGTAGAAAGGTGGTCCTGCCTTACAGGTAATAGAGCCAATCACTGTTTAGATACAGACATCGCCTGTCAATCTACTTGAGAACACGCATTAGCTATACAAGATGGGGAAATTGCATTTTTAGTGTAATATGAGGTAAAGGAGCACAATTTATGATTACAGTGTTCAGATTTTACTGCTGATTGGAAATATGTTCTTGGATCGTAATCTTGACCAGCCATTTTGGAGATTTCTGTGTTTACCCATTAAAGTAGGAGCTGCACAGTCATGACTGGAAATAGCCTCCCGAGAACATTCCAAAGATGGCCAACAGTGTATTGTCTTACTAGAAAGACTTTGTCCACACTCAGACTTTTTTCAACTTCTGTTATTTTCTATTACATAAACTTTAGGGGAATAGACACACAACACCCTTGCATTATGCCGGAAAATATTGTTACCCACAGATTGTTGTCAAATCTAGTAATGCTATCTCATAACCTCATTAAATGTTACAAACTATATAGCATGTTTCTCTCATTATTTGCCGTAATGTAGGAATTCAGTGCGCCTTGTTATCAGAAAAGTGCAGTATGCTCCAGAGAAGCCAGGCCCACAGCCGATGGCTGAGACCACAAGGCAGTTTCTTATGTCGGACAAACCTTTACACCTAGAAGCCTCCCTTGACAAAGAGGTAAGACTCTCTGGAACCTCAGCTGGTCATTAGAAGCTTCTAAATTCCTGACTATTGAGTGAAGACAACATCAGTAGGTACTGATGACTACTAACAGAGACAATGATAATGAGTACATCTAGTGTTAAAAGTAGAGCATTGCAACTGAAATGCTACAGATACAATGTTATGCAAAATTGAACATGTAACACTCCTTTTCTGTTGAGATTGACTTCACTTTTCCATTTGGTGTCCTAGAAGCCCCATAAATAATAACTATAATAATGGTAACTTCAAAATTTGCCTATTATAGCTAATTGTTTTCCTTTCAAATTATTGTAATCTCTGACCTAATGAAAACTCAGCAGTCTATGAGATAGTATTTAAGTTGTATCTCTCTGTTAAATAAAGCAAGTGAAACAATGAAACAAAATAAAAAATGCAAGTACTGCTAAAATGTGTGTATCGATTCAAAGAAATCAGGACGATGAAAATTGATAACATTTATTCAGGTTTTAAACCTGGTGAGTGCAGACCTAACCTATGTGACACTTGTTTGGAGGGCACTGTGAAAAAATAATAATGAAAAGATTACACACTCCACCTTTAAAACTGTGTTCATAATCAGCTCTCATAAAATTGGTAGAAGTCATGAAGTTATCTGATAGTTAAATGTTAATTGTGTTAATTTGTTAGGAATAGATATGACAGAGTTCCAGAATCTGATCCGGAAGTCCCCTTTCTTTAGAAAAAGAGATATATTGACTTATGCTTCCAGTAATCATTTTTTTTTGTTGTTGTTTGTTGTCTTTCAGATTTACTATCACGGTGAACCAATCAGTGTCAATGTCCATGTCACAAACAACACAAACAAAACAGTAAAAAAAATGAAGATTTCAGGTTATTCATTCATTTATATTGAATGGGCTATGCTTTTTCTTAAATCAAAAAGCTGATGGCAATAACACTTTTTATTGTTGTTATTATACATTGCAGTGCGTCAATATGCAGATATTTGTCTCTACAACACTGCCCAGTACAAGTGTCCAGTAGCAACGGAGGAATCAGAGTATGTAATCTACAAACCAAGCCACAGTATAAGAACACAATCTGCCTATTTAGGCTACTGACAGTTTTGTGCCCTTTTCTAGTGATATTGTGGCCCCCAGTGCTACATTGTGTAGAGTATATACTCTTACCCCTTTCCTCGCAAACAACCGAGAGAAACGTGGCCTGGCTCTGGATGGCAAGCTCAAACATGAAGACACAAATTTAGCCTCAAGTACATTGTAAGTTTTATCTCTCATTCTTCATTTGAACATAGTTTGTGGATTGTGTGATGGCTGACACAGGTTTTGGGGGGTTCATACATTCATGTCTCCATGGCTTTATTGTCTCTAAAGGTTAAGAGAGGGAGCCAATAAGGACATTCTGGGCATCATTGTATCTTATAAAGTGAAGGTGAAGCTTGTTGTTTCTCGTGGAGGGTAAGTCAGTAGTTTGATAATTTTGTGTTGCCTCTGACTCTTTAATCAATGTTTAAATTTAAAGGAATAGTTCACCCAAAAATTCAAATTCTGTCATCATTTACTCACACTTATGTCATTCCCGACTGATCTCACAGTGAAATTGGAAACTGTTGGTTCAATTTTCTTTAGCCTTTCTGTCTAAAATTGTTCTTACCAAAATGCAAAAACTGCCCCTAGTGGCCAAAGCAGTAAGTGTGGTTGGGTGCGTGAAATGTCCATGGAGGGGCACTAAAAGCGAGATGTGAAGGGTGTTATTTTCAGCCGTACAGGCTGTAGTTCAGTGAAGAGGATTGCATATTTTATAAACTGTAACTCCCAACCCAAACCTAAAACTAACAATCAGTGGAGAACACATTTGAATTAAGAAGGGAAAAAAGTACTATTTCTTCTGCTGAACACAAAATAATTATTTACAAGTAGCATGTCCATCTTGCTCTTTTTTATACAATGAAAATGAATTGTGACCACAGCCATAAAGCATGATTTTCAGTGAATAACAGCTTAAATTCCAGTCTTTTCCTCACAAAGCTTTTGTTGGCTTCAGAAGACTTGTAATACAATGCATTAATTATTTGGACTACTTCTATGGAGCTGGTTTGTGAGCATTGTGAACATTCTTCAAAACTTTTCTTTTTGTGTTACATGGAAGAAAGAACTTCATATGGGATTTAAACAAGCCCCTAATCCTAAGAAATAAATATGGTGCAAAACTGCACCTTTTATGGACATGAATGATACCACAAATCATGTGTCTTGTGGAGTAGGTTACTTTTCTTAGCAATCAGACTTTTTACATGGTGGACCATAAAACAGGCCAAATATATTAATACATTTTCTGTAGAAAATGCTAAAATCTAGCTAGCATTATTAGTGAAACTGTTCGAAGCATTTATTTTCTTTTGAGGGTAAAATAATTGCCAGTAGTCTAATTCAATTATGCCTTATTGAAATATAATAATATAATGTCTTTTTTTTTTCTTCAGGCTGCTGGGAGATCTTGCCTCAAGGTACCTGTGATTGCGTGTGTGTTTGGTTAAAACTTTGCTTTGGTGAATTTCATTGACTGGGATATACCATATAGGCTTCCTGAAAAGATTGTTTGCATTGTGCCAATTGTCAGTTATGTCAGTATCAGTTGTAAACATTACAGATTCCTAAAATACTAAGCTTTTAGCCAGAGATACAGGCAGGCTAAGACACCAATTACAGGACCATTTGTGCTGATCCTTTTAGGCTATTTTTTTCAGCAATTATAAGTGATGGGATAAAGGTGTGCGTAAAGCTTATTATAAAAGGGTAGAGTACTAGGTTTTATTTGGTTATTGGTTTGGTTATATTCACTGGATGTCTTACTCTGGTGTTTTGTGTTTCTCTATCAAGTGAAGTTGCTGTTGAGCTCCCCTTTACATTAATGCATCCCAAACCACTGGAGGAATCAATCTACAGAGATGGTGTGTGCCAGAATGCCTTTAGATCTACTTCCGTATTACTGTGGTGAACTAGTTTAAACCTATGATTTGTTTTCAGCAGGTGTGTCACTTTGATATTTTTATGATAATAGTGTAACGGCCACCCTGTTACAGATTGTGTTTTCCCGACCACTAGGTCACCTTTAAAGGGAAATGCCTATATAATGCTTCCTTAAACATAGATTAAGAGTGGGAAAAGCATGGTCAGAGCAGTTTGCCTGTTTTGCTCATCTTATGATGTAGTCTCCACACACCATCTGAGCGTTACGTGACAGCCCACAAAGGACTTTGTAAAGGTGTTGTAAAAAGCTAGGACTGTTAGTGTGCTGAAAATAATTTCCCACAAGCCTTGCCTATTTGGATTACCTTTTTGAATTGATTCTTTCTTAGATTTTGGATTTTCATCACAACATTACCATCTGGGACATTTCAAAGCTCCTTTCCTCATCAAACATACAGATAAGTAATTTGATTTATGGACTATGTATATTGTCACTATCCCTTGTTGTCTGTCTCGTGTTTTCTGTTTCACTTATCACGTTCCATGTCACGATCCCTTTGTTTTCTGTCCCGTGTTTTCTGTTTCACTCATCAATGCCGTCTCTGTGTTATTGTCCGCACCTGTTTGTTATTTTGTCATTATCGTGTCTGTTTATTTAAACCCCGCTGTTTTTCCTTTCCTTTGTCGATCATTGACGTTACATGTTCATTGCTAACCTCTCTCCCTGCTTTGCACAGTTAATGTTTCCTTGCTGTTCTTGTTCGTCCGAGGATTACCCTGCTGTTCTTGTTCCCCTCTGTTAACCCGTTCGAGGATCTCCCTACCCTTCGTGGATGTTCGCTAACTGCACCCCGTCTGTGTCTTATCTAGTATTTTAGTTTCCTTTTCCCATCGTGGACCTTTTATTTGCTCCTGTGTTTTGTGTCCTTTTCTTTTGCTTGTTAAATAAACTGCGTTTGGATCCAAACCTTCCGTCTGCCTTCCCCTGCATTCCTCACAATCATAACAGAACGATCGACCAACAATGGATCCAGCAGTTCAACGAGCAAACTTCCAACTACTCTGCTTTAAGCAAGAGGACCAACCAGTGGAAGACTACATTCACGACTTCCTCGAGCTGGCGAACGTCTCAGACTTCCCGGACTCAGCCCTGGTGGTCTTCTTCAGGGGCAATTTGAACGCTTCGCTGAAGGAGCGGTTGCCACAGGCGACGCGCGGCTGGACTCTCCGCGACTTCCTGGAGGCGACTTTGCTGGTCTGCGGCTCGCCGTTCACCGTGCGCGTCGCTGAGGAGGACCCTACCTCTCCACCCATGGCGGTGACTCTCCAGTCATCCCTAGCGCCCCCGGTCACGCCAGCCCCACCGGTCAGTGAGCAAACCCCCACGCCAGTCGCTTTCCATGAGCCAGCGCGGTCAACTTCCTCTGCCCGGAGGAGGAGGAGAAGACAGGCTTCCGCCTCCCGGCCCACGCCTGTAACCTCAAACGTCCCTGAGCCAGCGCCTGTAGCCTCGACCGTCCCTGAGCCAATCGCCAGTGACCTCAACCGTCCCAGAGCCAGCGCCAGTAGCCATGACCGTCCAAGAGCCAGCGCCAGTAGCCGTGACTGTCCAAGAGCCAGTGCCCCTCGAGCCTTCCAGGGCTCCGCCTCTCGAGCCTCCCGAGCCTTCCAGGGCTCCGCCTCTCAAGTCTCTCGAGTCTTCCAGGGCTCCTCCTCCCGAGCCTTTCAGGGCTCCGCCTCTCAAGTCTCTCGAGCCTCCCAGGGCTCCTCCTCTCCGAGCCTCCCATGGCTCCGTCTCCCAAGTCTCTTGAGTCTTCCAGGGCTCCTCCTCCCGAGCCATCCAGGCCTCCTCCTCCCTAGCCTCCCAGGGCTCCGCCTCTCAAGTCTCTTGAGACTTCCAGGGCTCCTCCTCCCGAGCCTCCCAGGGCTCCGCCTCTCAAGTCTCTCGGGCCTCCCAGGGCTCCGCCTTTCAAGTCTCTCGAGCCTTCCAGGGCTCTGCCTCTCGAGCCACCCAGGGCTCTGCCTCTCAGGTCTCTCGAGCCACTCAGGGCTCCGCCCCTCTAGCCTTCCAGGGCTCCGCCCCCCCAAGCCTCCTACAGCTCTGCCTCCCGAGCCTCCTACGAGCCTCCTACGGCTCCGCCTCCTGTGCCTCCCTCTGCTCTGCCTCCTGAGCCTCGCTCTGCTCAACCTCCTGAGCCTCCCTCTGCTCCGCCTCCAGAGCCTCCCTCAGCTCCGCCCCCTGAGCCTCCCACGGCTCCGTCAACCACGGCTCCACCCCCGGAGCCTCCCTTGGCCCTGCCTACAGAGCCTTCTATGGTTCCACCAACCACCACTCCGCCTCCGGAGCCTCCCTCGGCTCAACCTCCTGAGCCTCCCGAGCCTTCCTCGGCTCTGCCTCCAGAGCCTCCTTCAGTTCCACCTCCTGAGCCTCCCTCAGCTCCGCCTCCAGTGGCCCCCTCAGCTGCACCTTCTGAGCCTTCTAAGCCCTCGCCTCCCTCGGCTTTGCCTCCAGTGGCTCCCTCAGCTCTGCCTTCTGAGCCTTCTATGCCAGCGCCTCCCTCGGCTCCGCCTACGCCTTCCACGGCGCCGCCTCCCAAGCCTTCTACGGCTCTGCCTCCGAAGTCCTCCTTGGCTCCACCTATCACGGCTCCGTCTCTTGAGCCACCTTCGTCCCCGTCTCCAGAGACCACCACAGTTCCGCCTCCTGACCCACCCAAGGCCTTACAACCTGAGTCTGCCACGGCTCTGCCTGCCTCTGCTCTGTCCTCAGAGTCTCCCACGGCTCTGCTTGCCTCTGCTCTGCCCTCAGAGTCTCCCACGGCTTGGCCTGCCTCTGCACCGCCCACAGGGTCTCCTGCGGCCCTGCCTATGCCTCCTTCGGCGCCGCCACCCAAGTCTTCGACTGCTCCGCCTCAGAGGTCCTCCTTGGCTCTGCCTCACGCGGCTCCGCCAGCTTCCCCAGTGGCCACTCCTCCTCCCAGGCCCCCTGAACTGGCCCTTGCCCTATGGCCACCTCCTAGGCCACCTAAACCTGTCCCTGTCCTGTGGCCACCTCCCAGACTTCCTGAACCGGTCCTTGCCTTGTGGCCACCTTCCTGGTCTCCTAAACCCGTCCCTACCTGGTGGAAGCCCCCAGGCCACCTGACCGTCTGGAATCCGGTCCTTTTGAGGGGGGTTATGTCATGATCCCTTGTTGTCTGTCCCGTGTTTTCTGTTTCACTTATCACATTCCATGTCTCGATCCCTTGTTGTCTGTCCCGTGTTTTCTGTTTCACTCATCACTGCCGTCTCTGTGTTACTGTCCGCACCTGTTTGTTATTTTGTCATTATTGTGTCTGTTTATTTAAACCCCACTGTTTTTCCTTTCCTTTGTCGATCGTTGACGTTACATGTTCATTGCTAACCTCTCTCCCTGCTTTGCACAGTTAATGTTTCCTTGCTGTTCTTGTTCGTCCGAGGATTACCCTGCTGTTCTTGTTCCCCGCTGTTAACCCGTTTGAGGATCTCCCTACCCTTCGTGGATGTTCGCTACCTGCACCCCGTCTGTGTCTTATCTAGTATTTTAGTTTCCTTTTCCCATTTTGGACCTTTTATTTGCTGCTGTGTTTTGTGTCCTTTTTCTTTTGCTTGTTAAATAAACTGCGTTTGGATCCAAACCTCCCGTCTGCCTTCCCCTGCATTCCTCACAATCATAACATATATATTGCTTTCTTTCCATACTGAACAGTTGGCCTATATTTCATCCCCCTTTTTGCATACTGTTGTTTGTGTTACAGCATTTCATTTACCAGTTCATTGAGTTTCTCAATCAAACAACGTTTCATGTTTCAGTGCTTTATTTCACGAGTTGTTTATTGTAACTGTTTATTTTGCTGATTTATGTATTTTGTTGATTTGATTTACAAGGGTGCTTAATGCTTAATGAATGGGTCATTAGTTTGTTACAATTCATTTTCAATACAAATAAGTTTTGTTTAATTCCCATTGGGGCCCAAGTAGCTCATCAAGTAAAGATGCTGACTACCACACCTGGATTTGCAAGTTTGAATCCAGGGCGTGCTGAGTGACTCCAGTCAGGCTTCCTAAGCAACCAATTGGCCCAGTTGCTATGGTGGGTAGTGTCCCATTGGGTTAACCTCCTTGCTATAAATGTGGTTCTCGCTCTCGGTGGGGGCACGTGGTGAATTGTGCGTGGATGCCACAGAGAATAGCATGGGCCGCCACACGTGCTACGTCTCTACGGTAACGTGCTCAACAAGCCATGTAATAAGATGCACGGTTTGATGGTCTCAGACACGGAGGCAACTGAGATGTGTCCTCCGCCAACCGGATTGAGGCAAGTCACTACGCCACCACGAGGACTTAAAGAGCGCATTGGGAATTCCAAATTGGGGAGAGAAAAAAATGCCCCTTCAATTTATTTAGCCTACTGCCTGTGGAAATAGGTGAGCTGTTTATATAGTGATGGCCCATATGGGGGAGATATTTTCATTCATAGGTTGCTGTTTAATTAAGAGTCTTGTATGCCATGGCCGACCTCTGTTCAGGTACAGATGGTGGGTTTGAGCCCAGTCCAGATTTCACCACTGGCCCATTCGTTACTAGGAGAGAATTGTAAGAGAACTCCTCACTACATTCAGTGCCCTTTTATATAGACTCTAATGGAGACCAAGATTCAGAAGGTGTTAACTGTGAAGTGGATTAAGTAGATGATGACTTCCTCCACCACCACCACCATCAGATATAGACACAGAGCAAGCTATTATTTGTCCATATGTTTTCTCATTGGGCCTCTCCGGTAGTGCTTGTACCAAAAAAGGATGGATTTTGTTGATTACAGGGGCCTCAATGTTAAGACATACCTGGACTATCCAATGCCTTAACTCCTAGAGATCCTGGAGCCATTGCATAGAGCTTGGATCTGAAATGTGGACACTGGCAGGTGGAAATGGAGCCAGGCAGCATTCGTTACATCCTCACGTCTTTATGAATTTCTTCATCTCCCCTTTTGCCTGATAATTGCTGCTGCCTCTTTCCAAAGATTGATGGAGATGGTGCTGAAAGACCTAAAGGAAAGCGTTGTTTTGTCTATATAGACAACATGGTTTACTCCAAAGTTGAAGTCAAACCACTCTCACAAGTTTTCAGCGGTCTTCAAAAAGCAGGTCTGGCCCTTAACCTCAAGAAATGTAACCTGATTCAACAATCACTCATTTTCTTGGGGCATGTTGTGTCAGCAGAAACTGTGAAGATGGATCCAGCAAAGGTGAGAGCGAGTTTCCAACCCCTCAATTATTCAAAGATGTGGAGCGATTTCTGGGCCTAAGAGGGTGTTATCACTGATTCATCCCCCGTTTTGCAGAGAGAGCAGCGCATCTGCATGCATTGAAACAGAAATGATCCATGTGGGTCTGGTCTGAACACTGTCAAAGGTCCTTTACTGACATAAAGAAGGCACTGCTCCTGTTATGACTCCTCCTGACTTCTCTAGACCATTCAAAGTTCAGACTGATGCCATCCAAGTTGGTCTTGGAGCTGTGTTGACCCAGGAGACTGATGGTGAGGAATGTGTTGTAGCCTCCAGATTACTTCATGGTGCTGAAAGGGCATACTGTGTCTGAAGTGTCAAGTAATTGATATCCAAAGCTACAGCTCAAAATAAATGTGACCCCAACAAAGTAAATTACACCTTGGGAAACGGATATCCATATGGGCCACCACTAAATAACCATCTCACCTATTTCCACAGGCAGTAGGCTACATAAATTAAAGGGGGATTCTAACTGTATTTGGTTGAAGTATTAAATAACCATGAGAGTCGTAACACAAACCAATGAGCACATTCATGAAACAAAGCACCCTTGTAAATCAAATCAGCAAAATACATAAATCAGCTAAATAAACAGTCACAATAAACACAACTCATAATCATGAATTAAAGTATTGAAATATGAAACGTTGTTTGTTTGAGAAACCCAGTGAACTGGTAAATGAAACACTGTAACACAAACAACAGTATTCAAAAAAGGGGAATTAAATATAGGCCAACTGTTTAGTATGGAGAGAAAGCAATACAGTATATACACAGTCCATAAAGCAAATAACTTATCTGTATGTTTGATGAGGAAAGGAGCATTCTTTAAAATGTCCCAGATGGTGATGATCTGATGAAAATCCAAGAAAGAGTAAATTCAAAAAGGTAATCCAAACAGGTAAGGCTGGTGGGGAAGCGCTTTTAAAAAAACTAACAGTCCTTAACAGTCCATGATTTTTACAAAGTCCTTTTGTGGGCTGTCTGCAAACTCCAAACAAGTATAAATTAACTCGTATTCAGACACACAAAAGAAAACATTCTTCTTCTTCTTCTTGTTTTACGGTGGATCGCAGACATATAAGTGTATTACCTATAACCCAAATGGACCATTGACACCAATCTACATACAATCACCCTTAATTCTTAAACCCGCAAAGAGGCTGAGGCTTCGTCCGGCGCTGCGTGTTCAGCTCCTCTGTTCCCACACTCAGCCCCCATGGAAGGGTAAAATAAATGAAAATAAATTAATAAAAAATAAATATAATAATAATAATAATAATTTTTCTTACATACTTGTATACATTTGTGCAAACCTGTACTTCCCAAATACTGTAACAATAATGAAGTTATGTTTCTACCAAGATTTAATACATTTTTAATAGTAAACTGCTCACCCTTATTTACTAGTTCATGCTTCCACTCATTCCTTTCAACAGTATATTTCCTACAGTGCATTAAAACATGTTCAACTGTTTCATTAACACCACATATCTCACATAGACCTGTTGGATGTTTGCTTACTAAGTGCATTGTGCTGTTCAGCCTTGTGTGTCCCAATCTTAATCTTGAAATTATGTTCTCCTCAAATCTGCTCCCATCTGAAACTCTTCCCTTACCCACTACTGACTACCATAGTCATACCATACAAATGTCTACCTTTTTTGTCAGTGTCCCAAATACTGTTGCCATAATTTCACAATATACTTTTTGATTATTGACTATTTCTGACGTACTAAAAGGAATCTGGATATCTATCAACTATCTCTCTCTCTCTCTATGGCCTTTTTTGCTAAAACATCAGCCTCTTCATTACCTCTCACCCCAATATGAGCTAGTACCCACAAAAACTGTACCTTTATACTATTTTGGTGAAGAGAATATAATTCTTGAGAAATCTCTATTATCATATCTTGTCTAGTTTCTGACTTTTGCTCATTAAGACTTAGAGCTGAACTAGAATCTCAGCATATTATTGCTTTAGATATTTTAACCTCACTAATCCACCTTATTGCCATAATTATTGCAAGGAATTATAGGAGCATATCTGAATTCTTCCAGTCTCATACCTTTTACTAATTTCCCCACACTCCATCCAAAACTATTACACTCTTTCTTCTCATATTCCCAAGTAGGCATCAGTACCTTTTTTTGTAGGGTGATTCCCACTCTGACCTCTTAGATTTACCCAATAAGAATCCATTAATTGTTGTCTTCTTATAATCAAAAGCATTTCACACATCTGTACTTGAAGAGCTGAGATTGGAGAAGTCAAATATGCTCCACAACAAATTCTTAGGGCTTGAGACTGAATTCTATCCAATTTAATTAAATAAGATTTATTTCCAGAACCACACACTATGCAAATATAATCCAATATAGATCTTATTATAGATGTATATATAGTTTTTAAAGCCAACCTATCTGCACCCCCATTCCTGTCCTGAAATACACCTCATTACATTCACTACTTGCTTACATCTTCCCACCATATGTGCTCTCCAGGTTAATCTACTATCAAACCATACTCCTAGAAACCTTATTATATTA
The DNA here is from genome assembly GCF_025860055.1 of Xyrauchen texanus. Taxonomy (NCBI): domain Eukaryota; kingdom Metazoa; phylum Chordata; class Actinopteri; order Cypriniformes; family Catostomidae; genus Xyrauchen; species Xyrauchen texanus. Next base: position 9,928,596 of record NC_068313.1, on the reverse strand, counting down.
ACACATTCCAGTTCTTGTTTATATAATTTTAATTTAACATCCACCTTCCTCTTCTTATTAGTAAAAAAATTAATTTTTGTCTTTTTCACTGAAAACTTGACTCCATTATCCCCTGACCTCTTTTCTACTTCATTTATCGCACATTGCATTTTCTTTATATTATATTCTATATTCTTTCCTTTAAACCAGAGTGCCCCATCATCAGCAAACAATGATTTCACCATACTTGTATGTATTCTTGAGAAAACATCATTAATCATGATGATAAATAAAAGTGGACTTATTACACTGCCCTGGGGTGTTCCATTATCAATCATAACACTAGAGGATATAAACACGGTAACCTTCACCCTAATTTTCATCCCGATTAAAAATTCTTTAACCCAATTATACGTTCTTCCTTTTATATTAATCTTTCCCAGCTTTATTAATAATCCCTCCTTCCACAGCATATCATACACCTGAAGAAAACAGCTATGACACTTTCCTTATTTATAAATGCCTTCCTTATATCAGCTTCTAAAGATACTATTGGATCCAAAGTCCCTCTTCCACACCTAAATTCACTTTGATAAGGAGCTCTCTTTTTCCAAATGATAAGTCAATCTATCTGTTCCCCTCTTCCTCTATGCTCAAAGAAGCATAATATAGGCATTTCCCTTTAAAGGTGACCTCTAGTGGTTGGAAAGATAAATTACACAACCTGTAATAGGGTGACCATTACAGTAGATGCGATAAGATGTACAGTCAGTAAAAATTAATTCTGTAGTCCAGTGTCAAAGAGCTTTTTTTTTTTTTTAAAAAGGCAATTAAAAAAGTTACTTACAATAACACATTGAATGAATGTTACAGGTTCAAAACTAGTTAAACTCTATGAACAGCATCTTCCATTACAAGCCGTCAATTTACACATAAAATAATTTTAATGTGTCCCTCAATTTGTATAAAGAAGTAACAATTGTGTTCAGAGGAATGGATTTACTACAAAAGCATAAGGGGCAAGTGTTTTAGGGAGATTTCGTTTTGTGTTACTGTTTCTTGTTTTGTGAAGCTGAAGTTATTTCTGTTGGTGGATTTTTTTTCCATGTACACTAAAAATGTGCTTCATTGGAACATCTAAATAACTACTTTGATTAAAGTAAAAAATATAATTTAAAATAATATTCCGGGTCAGAGACTGTTTTGGAGAGATGGGCCACTTCTATTCAAATGAATGTGAAAAATTGGAATGGTGAACTAAGAAGCTCTAGCACCCAATGGTCAACGGATGTAGAAAGGAAGTCCTGCCTTACAGGTAAAAGAGCCAATCAACTTTAAGATACCGACAACGCCTGTCAATCATCATGCTAACGTGCATGTGCTATATTAGCTATATGAGCTGGGAAAATTGTGTGTTTTAGCATAAAATTAGTTAAAGAAACACAATATATGATCCAATATTATAAAACGTTATTGCTGATTTGAAATAATGTTCTATAATCGAAATCTTGACCAACAATTTTTTTGATTTTGGTGTTCCCCCATTCAAGTAGATAGGAGCTGCACTGTCATGACTGCAAATAGCTTTCTGAGAGTGTTCCAAAGACGGCAGACATTGGAATTAGTTGCTAGAATGACTTTGTCTGGGTTCAATACAAGTTAAGCTCAATCGACTGCATTTGTGGCACTATGTTGATTACTACAAAATTTATTTTGTCTCGTCCCTCCTTTTCTTGAAAAAAAAAGCATAAATCAAGGTTACAGTGAGGCACTTAACTGTACAATGGAAGTGAATGGGGACAATTTTAATATTATTTAATATTTCTTTAAAATCACTGAATCAACCTGAATACAATATGTTACAGCAACAAAACATTTTTATTGGTTACATCCAGAGGCATACTGGCCATCAGGAAAACCAGGACTTTTCCCGGTGGCTGGCCGTGAAATGGGGCTGTGATATGCAAAGTGAGCCGCAGTATGGGGCCGTGATATGCCAAAGGGAACAGTGAACCACCCCCCCCCCCCCCCGCCCCCCCGGTTGACAAATTGACACATTTTCTCCAGGGCCAATTTTAGTTCTCCGTCCATCCCTGGTTAGATCATGGAGAATTAGCTCTTTGCTTTACAACTGGTCATGACAACAGTTGTAAAACTGCATATAACATTCAAATACATGGTAAGTGCTAACTTAAGTCTAATGGCTATACATTTGAAACTTATTGTACATATTTTAATGATTACCCCAATGCAATGTCTTGCCATATAGCCCACTGAGCATTGCTACAATTTTGCTTGTTTTTACAAACTGAGGGGATAGTCAGAATTATTGTCTGTGGTAATCTACAGCATGTCACAGATTTTTTCAGTAGAGCTTAATGTGTAAAATTTTGCCAATTCTGAAGTTCGAAACTGAATAATAAAAATATCTTTATGTGCAGACACCTTATTAAAATGAAAGTTCTTTAATTCACATTAAGTCATTTCCAAAATCAGAAATATAGTATGAGACATGAAAAGACTGCCACTACAGACTGTCAATATTCTTCCTTGAACTTGTTTGTTTCAGTCCCGGAAAACGATGCCCCCATTGACACAAACCTCATTGAATTCGACACAAAGTAAGTCTTTTATCTTTTTTATTGGAAAAGCTAATGATTTACTAAGCTGGAGCTTTTTGGTTTGCCAGTAATGCAAAGTACTCAGCTTACACAATTATTCCTATAGGAATTTCTGATAGCACTTTATTTTACTGTGTGTGTACTTCCCAGGAACATGGGAAGTACACACCAATAGCAGTAGAGAATTAAATATATTTGTTTTTGCTTTTAGATTTTGTACTGGCATTAAAACTTGTCACATGCTTTTGCAGGAATTAAAAAAGTGTTATCAGTCCTAACTTAAAATTACTTTCAAGTTGTTGCAAGTTTGTTGCAAAATTATAAATGCTGAATGAAAAAATTTAATGATTGATGACTTCATAGACAGCTGTTTGTACATTATAAAATGACATGCTTAATGGAACTTCAACCATTTTTTTTAAAATTACAGATAGAGATTGGTCAACATTGTTTATGACGGATACTAATGTCAGTTATTTGTGGTCAGATGAAGATATGCAATAATGTTTTATTTTTGGTCCTGCTCAATATTAACTAAATTATCACAAGACTTATGCAAGTTTTCTTTTTAAATAATGAAAGCAATAACAACAATAACAATAATAATTCTATTATAATTTTGTTTGTCTGCAATTTTGTTTTATGAACAAAATGTTATATAATTTTTTTTCTTTTTAGGGGTAGGCCTATGTCTTGCTGTTAGGCTTAAAATGCTATGCATTTCTCACTTGAGAATGAATGGCTGTTATCAGGGTCAGAAATTTAGAGGGCAGAGGGCAAAAATGCTACTGAAAGTGACAAAAATTTTTTTTTTTTGGTGCACAACATTGAAGAACTGATGAGATATTTAATGAAAAAGTGTGAATATCTGTAAAAATACCTGTCAAACTGATAATTGATGTATAACTTTTCTTTTAAAGCTAGTAATACACACAAAAAAGTGACTTTAGGGGTAAAAAAAACTTTTTTTACTATTTGTCCCTAGTGACGATGACATCATCTTCGAGGACTTTGCTCGGCAACGACTGATCGGGGCAAAAGACGACAAAGATGAAGATGAGGAGGGTGTCGATTCGCCCAAGCTAAATGACAGATAGACTAAACAAATGAATGATTACTGTGTAATGATGTATAAGAGACCCTTTTGAGATAACCTGGGAAAGTGGGACACCCTTTAACACTCACAGTAGTGCAGTTGCTGTGTTCTTGTTCACATTTGTCTCTTCCATCCTGAAAGGGTTTAAAATAAAACTTAAGTGTAGAAAAATGTGACCCTGTATCTCAAAGAGATTACAGGGTGAAGTTCTAGCTGGTAGGCCAACCACGTAGTGCCTCTGATAATTGATGGTCTTTTTAGGTTAAGGCAAAGGCTTTTCATCATAGCTAAATCAAATCAGTGGTTTCATGACTTTTGCTGTTGCTTTTTTTTTATATTCTTCCTTTGATTAGAACAGGGGAGGAGTTTGAAGGTGTCTCTTAGTATTGAAATCATCCTTAATCTGTGGAATTTGTTCTGTTTTAATTACTGTAAAAGTAACTGGATTTACTGCCAAATTTCAACCTTTATAATGTATCATCCCTCACTGAATATTTAGTATGTTTTTTTTAACCTGTCATTGCGGAAGTTGACTGAAAACATTTTTTTTTTTTTTTTTTTTTTTTCACTTTTTCAAGGCTGAGTTAAAAAAAAAAATCATTTAGATCAAAAGTCATTTATACACTACTGATAATAAGACTAAAAATCCAACCATTTAATTTTTTTTCCCTCTTAACTATATTCAATCGTTTCTAGAAATGGTTTTCTATGAAATAATGTAATTCTAAACCATACCTATGCCTTTGTGGGTCTATATATTGCTACAGGATATTTTTACATAATTTGAAGCTTCTCTAAAAGAGCACCTTGGATAGACATGTGCAAACATTCCAATGACTATTTTTACTGTATATTCTGAACAAAGAAAATGTACCCTTAAATCTTCTTTGGACAATTACATAATTGTCCAACTTTTAAGGACTTTTCCAGCAAATGTCAGAGCTGAAGGACCACTCAAATCAACCACTCAAAGAATACACGTGATTGGAAATGTAGCCATTTATACATTGCAAAGATGAACTGTTTTCTGTTTGAATGAGGACTTGAATTATGTTTTGTGAATTAAACATTTTGAAAAGAAAGAAGGAAAGAAAGAAAAAGGAAACTAAAATTGGTTGACCAATTATCTGAAACATTATAAGCTTCCTGTGTGGAATACACCACGTACAATAAATGAATAAACATTGATTATTTACATACATACATGAGGCAAGAAAACAATATTGATGAATTAATGTACAATGTAAGAGAAATGAAAATGTATTAAAATACATGTATATATATATATATATATATATAAATATATATAGATATATATCAAATTCTGTGGCTCTTCTTTATATTAATTGTGTATGCATTTGCAATTAGTATAAATATAATTTGTGTATAAAATGCCAACCCAATAATGATATTTATTATGGATAATGATTTATCATTATTGGCTGCAATTACTTCATGGTATGCTTAAAAGAAGTGTCAGTACTTTCCTTAAACTTTCCTTGCTCTCTTTTTAGTGCTGGAAATGACTTTGGGCATTTTGCTAACTTCCACAAAATGTAGTCGCTGAATTAGTCCCGCCTCAAATACATGTCAAACCCAAATGTGCAAAAAAGTTGACAGGCAAAGAACAGTTCTGATTGGCTAAATTTGTATTATTATTATTATTATTTTTATGATTAACATTTTTTTATTTGAACACAGAAAAGCAAAACATAAATCTCTACTCCCAGTTCCATCCCTAGATACAGATTTGACTTTTTTTTTTTTTTTATCATAGCCCACACTCCCTCCTCCAATACCAAGTTTAAATCTGTCTCCCATAATCTCTTGATAGAAGATAGAGCTCCATCCCCCAGACTCTGAATTAACAGAGAGTAATACACTGATGCCTCATGACCTTTTCCAGAAGCAGTAATCACCACTCCCAGAGTGCCTGCCGCTTTAGGGGGGTGTATGCTACTCCCAAAAACAATAAAGAGCAGATGGCACAGCTGTAAATACCTGAAATCTGGGAATCACAAAATGTTTTTTTCACTCAAGGCATGGTGTTACATGGTGTTACATGGTGTTTGTACATAAAATGTGAAAACAATTTTTTACATGGTGTTTGTACATAAAATGTGAGTCAGCATTGTGTGTACACAAACACCCTACACTGTTAAAATTGCACCCTCTCCTCTTACTTATATTTCTATTAATCAAAAACAGTGTGTCAAAATGAATGGTTTTCGTTTCTAAGGTGATTTCTATACCGAATGCATAATAATAAAACTAAATCTTGGGTATTCCTAGCTCAACTTTGTAATTTATTAAAATGTAATCTAGGACGCTTACCATTCCAAATGAAGGTCTTCGCTATGCTAACAAATTTCATGAAATGAGAGGGGGACATCTACTATTAACCTTCCCAATCATAGATAAATGTAATTGAGCCCACCTGCCCACATCGCTAAAAAAACTTTTTATTAAGGGATTCAAAAAATTTTTCTGGGAATAAATGCCCAAATACTTAATGCCCTGTTTGGGCCACTGGAAGGCACCCGGCTGGAAAGCCGTTACTGGGCAGTACCAGTACCAGGTATTTTCTCAGTGGGCTGACGCACTTTGGTCATCGACAGAACCAAGCGGGCCGGTGGATCGACCACGAAATGGGCCGAATGGGCCGCGATAAGCTAAAACGAGCCGCCGAGTTAAGTAGAACAGACCACAAAATGACACCGCGATATGCCGAATAGGACAGCGTATCTAGCTGGTACAAGCTGGTCATGAGCTGGTCTTTATATCCCAGCAGGATTGTTCTATGTAAAAAGTACAGTGTAGCTGTTTGAATGTGTGATTGATCATGGGGAAATTAACATTCACAGTTACAGCAGAACACCTCGCATTTTCACACGTCGCACAAAGAAATGGATTGCTTTTTTCCGCTCGTTTTCTACAACACATTTTGTGAGGTGGGATGGGATTTCTAACTTGTGCTGACTGACAGAACGACAAAGAGAGCAAACGCCAAGCACATGACGTCATTGCCATGGTAACCTAAAAAGACTAAAAATGAAAGTATCTTGTATCATGTCAAATCTATGTGCGAAGCAACAACATTTATTTTCTTCTCTGCAATAGCGAGAAGGACAATGGGGATATTTAATTTAAGAAAAAATCAGTGACCCTTCCAGCTAAAAACGGGACATAATTACATTTTATAGAGAACCCGCACTGGTCACTCTATCTCTAAAGTAATATTCAAGTGTATTGATGGGTAAGCCCGTATGCGTGGTTATGTGTGTGTGTGTTTGTGTGTGTGTGAGTGTTTGCTAACACTGTGAAACAAACTTTGGCTGCATCTATGACATAGAGAGTGCTACAGCTGCATGCAGACAGAGATGTTCGGAAAAAAATCCAGAGACTGAAAGGCTCAAGTATATGTCATGACTGAGGAAAAATTCATTTGAGTCCGTGACAAGTCCAAGTCCACTAAAATTGGACTTGTGACTTGGATTCTAGTCGGAACTTGAGTACCCCAACTCTACCACAGTTGTATACTGTATTTACATAGGTGAGGAGAAAGGAACTTGCAGTTGCAAAGTCCAGGCACATTAAAGATGCGATGAAGCAAAGACAAAAGGCTTTTGCAGAAGCATGGTAAAATATTGCTGCGGCAGTATTAGCAAAGAGTTTGGTAAAGAGTTTGTAAATAATAATAAAATACTTTAGCAATAATTTGTACTTATACTACGTTAAACCATCCATATCCATTTTCAGATTCACACAATTAATTTCCCAGTACTTAAAGTTGTATTCCATATTTTATCAAATGTCTCTGATTTTCTCTTTACATTATACACATTTATTTTTCTGGTCAACTATATGATAATAGTTCATTGTGTTCACAGACCCTTCCTACGGTTCACGTTCAACGGTCAGGCATATCAGTACAAGGTCCTCCCCTTCAGCTTGTCCCTGTCCCCTCACGTCTTCACGAAGGTCGCAGAGGCAGCCCATTAAGGGAAATGGGCATTCGCATACTCAATTACCTCGAGGACTGGCTGACTATAGCACGCTCTCGAGAATTGCTGTGCCCTTCGGGCCAACTGGGAAAAGAGCAACCTCTTCCCAGTTCAGAGCATCTCTTTTCTTGGGATGGAATTAGACTCAGTCTCCATGAAGGCGTGCTTCATGAACAAACTCGTGCAGTCGGTGCTGAATTGCCTGCGTACATTCAGGTAAAACACGTTGGTCTCACTGAAATCTTTTCAGAGGCTCCTGGGGCATATGGCATCCTCAGCGGCGGTCACGCCGCTCGGGTTGATGCACATGAGACCACTTCAGCACTGGCTTCGGGTCTGAGTCGTGAGATGGACATGGCGCCACGGCACATACCGTGTGCTCATCATGCGGGCCTGTTGCTGTCTTTCAGCCCTTGGTCTAACCTAGCATTTCTGCGGGCAGGAGTTCCCCAAGGCCAGATCTCCATGCATGTCATGGTTTCTATGGACGCCTCAAAGTGTGGCTGGGGTGCTGTGTGCAACGGGCACGCAGCCGCTGGTCCATGGACTGGCCCACGTCTGCATTGGCACATCAACTGCCTCGAGTTTCTGGCAGTATTACTTACCCTGCAGAGGCTTTTGCTGCTTTTCCGGGGAAAGCATGTGTTAGTCCGGACAGACAACATAGCGACGATCGCGTACATCAACTGCCAAGGCGGTTTACGCTCTTGTCGAATGTTACAAATCGCCCGCTGTCTCCTCCTCTTGGGTCAGCAGTGACTCTAGTCATTGCGAGCCACACAAATCCCAGGCAACCTCAACAGCACAGTGGACATGCTACTCAGGTACTCAGGAGAGAGTGGAGACTCCACCCTAAGGTGGTCCAGCTGATCTGGAGTCGATTCGGTCAAGCACAGGTAGACCTGTTAGATTCCCAGGAATCCTCCTACTACCCGCTCTGGTTTGCCCTGACGAGGCTCTGCAGTGGTAGACATGATCACTCAGACCAGGGCCCCCTCAACAAGGCGCCTGTATGACCTGAAGTGGCGTCTGTTCGCTAAGTGGTGTTCTTCCCGACACGAAGACCCACAGTGATGTGCAGTCAGATCAGTGCTTTCCTTCCTGCAGGAGATGTTGGAATGGCGGCTGTCCCCCTCCACCTTGAGCGTGTATGTGGCCGCTATTTCGGCACATCATGATGCAGTGGACGGTAAGTATTTGGGGAAGCACGACTTGATCCTCAGGTTCCTGAGGCGTGAGGAGGTTAAACCCCCCCATGGCCATACCTTGTTCCCTCGTGGGACCTCTCCGTGGTCCTTCGGGGCCTGCGGGGAGCTCCATTTGAGCCCCTAGAGTCAGCTGAGTTAAAGGTGCTCTCTTTGAAGCCCTCCTGACCGCACTCACCTCCATCAAGAGGGTAGGGGACCTGCTGGCATTCTCTGTCAGTGAACCGTGCATGCAGTTCTGTCTGGATTACTTTAACATCGTCTTGAGACCCCGACCGGGCTATGTGCCCAAGGTTCCCATGACTCCTTTCAGGGATCAGGTGGTGAACCTGCAAGCGCCGCCCCAGAAGGAGGCAGATTCAGCCTTAGCGTTGCTGTCCGGTGCCTGCTTTGCAAAACTGTTTGGATCACACGCAGAGCTTTAGAAGCTCCAAGCTGCTCTTTGTCTGCTTAGGTGGGCAGTGGAAGGGAAACGCTGTCTCCAAAACAGAGGATTGCTCACCGGGTCATTGATGCCAACACTATGCCATATCACACCCTGCACATGCTGCCCCCTGCTGGGCTGCATGCCATTCTATCTGGGGCATAGCGGCCTCTTGGTCTTTGACCAACGGTGCCTCTTTAGCAGACATCTGTACAGCAGTGGGTTGGGCTACACCTAACAACTTAGTGAGGTTTTACAACCTCAGGTTTGAGCCAGTTTCATCCCATGTGTTATCAGGTCACACAAACAGCTACGTAAGTTCGGGACAGCTGGCTGGTTGTACCACTTGCGCATAGTGCCTTTCCCCTTCCTTGAGGTGAAGACATGCACTCCTTTCCCAGTCGTGTTCACAAAAAAGTGTGAACCCTGGACGTTCTCCTCCTTAGCCTAGTGGCTGGTGAGTCTTCGGAGATGCTCACCATCAGCCCATTATGTGTGTCAACTAGGCCCTGTACTTAGGTAGGTGCTACACATGCTCTGGTTATCCTGTTGATAACCCAGTGTCATGTATTTTCAGCAAAAAGATGTCCCTGTTGGTAAACCGTGTCTACCTTTCCAGAGGCTCCTCTGCCTCCGGTCACCGTGTCTTGTAGTAACTCCTCCCCCCTTGGGTAGGATCTACCTCAGGACTACATCTACAGCTGGTCCAAAATATTTGAGCAGTCAACTTGTCCCTGCAGGGGACACCTTTGATGCCTAACAATGCATTGGGGTTAGTTACGTGACGGCCTGGTGCGCTGCCTATGAGGCACACAGAGCTCTCCCCGTCTCGCACCGCCAGTCCACGAAACACAGTTCAGTAGTTGTGGCGTTTTCCATAGGGACCCCTAGTGTCACTTCATTGACACAACATCGAGTGAAAGACAGAAGGGGATTGTCTCGGTTACTAAAGTAACCTCCGTACTCTGATGGATAGAACGAGACGTTGTGTCCCTCCTGCCACATCCCTGAACTACCCGCTGAAATGACTGGGACCTTGTCTCAGCTCCTGGCCGTTTCTCAAATGATCAGAGATGAATGGCGCTCCCAAGAGCGACCCCTACTGTCAATTCATTGACACAACGTCTCGTTCCCTCCTTCCGGGAATGGAGTTTACATCAGTAACCGAGACGTTTCATAATATACACATCTTAGCAGCAGTAGTAAACACCAAATCAGTCTTACTTTCCACATCAGCTTCACCTAGTACACTTAAACCACCCAATAAAACAAGTCAATGATCCATTACTACTGAATACTTTAACGTTGTTGACATTAATGCAAATATACCATTCCAAAATGTTTCCATTTTTTTACACTCACAAACATATTCATTATTTCTGCATTCAAAAGTCTGCATCATTGACATCCGAAAATATATTTGATGTAAACTATGACATTTTGTAGGGAGTGTAATATGTGCAATGTATTAGTAAGTTAAATTGTAGTAGTTTATGCTCTGTACTAACTAGTAATTTCTGAGGATTCATTAATGTTTTCCCATTATTTCACTGAATATTCCCATTCCATCTTATTTTACAGAATTATTTTTCTTTGTTGATAATTGTTCCCTAGTTCAGCATTCAAAACTGGATACATCTGGGAAATAAATCCTTTAACAGTTTTTCTGGTATACATCACTTTTTCTATTACAGTGCATGTTAGAACTGGAAAGATTTTAGCTGATTGAGTTACCAAGCGTCAAACTTGTAAATATTTAAAAACATGATTATCTACTATTTATTTTTTAAACTTTCAAAATGTTTTATCTTATTTTTCATTACATAAATCACCCACCATGTTAATGCCCATGGTTTGCCATGTCAATGTAGTAGGCTACTATCTATGTGGATATATGGTATTCATACTTTATCCCATAAAGTGGTATAAATTGTAAAAATGGTCAAATCCAAATAGTTTATTACAATTTCTCCAACACATATATGATTGGAGAATAATCAGATTTTTAGACAGTTTACATACTTCCTTTCAGGATTCTACTGTATATGCAAAATGGACATTTGTTGTTCGACATGCACCCAAAAGGGGAAGTGTCATTAATTTTAAACCAAACTAAAAAACTACATTTTAATACCAAATGTTACAAATCTGACACACAAAATAGTACAATTAAAGTTTTATAAATGTAAACCTCTTTTTTCAGATGGGGATTTCAAAATTGACAATTTTACTCTGGGTTGATTCTTTTCCCAAATAAATATTCTATCTAGTATTTTAAACATAACAGCAGAAAATTTACAGCTTGACTGGAAATGAAATCCCCCAAAAATATTTTGCTTACAATTAATGTTTACAAGTATTATTACAATATATTACAAGTAATATTTACCTTGACTTTTCTTTGTTTTCTTTATCACTTGTCTCATGTGTAATCCACTTTTGTTGAATTTGTTAAGAAGTACACTACATTTTTAGAAAACTTTATTAGAGGCTAAATTGGTTACTGAGGAGGAAATGATGCCATAATTGTGGGACAGCCATCTTTTTTTTAATTGGTAGAAAAATGTTTCACACAATAAATAATAAAATAGTTTGTTTATTTCACTGTAGGTTTAGATGTTTTAAACATGTCATACTTTTTTGCTTTTTATAATGGATATTTATATATTTATTGCATACACAATACATTTCTGTGAATTCACTATTAAAGGGATAGATCACCCCAAAATAAATATTCTCTCAAGATGTTTAGTTCCTGTTGGTCCATACAATGCTAGTGAATGGTGGCTAAAAGAGAGAAGTTCCAAGAGTACTGATGTCACAGAACATTAGCACTCAGGCGCTTCACTGTTTGCATCACTGCGCTTGTGTTGTGGTGTTCTAAATTAAAGTGTAAATGCAGCGCAGATGTGTAAAAAGCTAGATATGTCTCTTTACATTTATTTTTGTGACATTGCAGATTTTAGCCAGCAGGATTTACCAATCCTGGCATATGTTCTTGCCATTCTCAATGAAATTGTGTGTGATCAGAGAAGTGTTGTGGGAGGAGAGGAGGTGGTGTGTATGCTCATCATTTACTCAACCCCATATCATTCAATGACTTTTTTTCTGCAGAGCTCAAAAGAAGACATTTTGAATAATGTTGGCCCTTCTTTTTAATACAATGGCAGAAGAATCACAACGTATCCAAAAAGTAGTCCATGTTGCTCAAGCATCATATTCCAAGTGTTTTGAAGAGATACGATAGGTTTGGGTGAGGAACAACCCAAAAACTTAACCCTTAAATGCACTCCATTGGGTCTTTAGTAATTCTACCTCCTTTATATTATGCCCCAGCTGTTTAGTATTCCTTAACTTTTCGATTATGAATCATCAATTTGGCAATAATTAAAGGCCAACATTTCAAACTAATATGTATTATAATTGTTTAATTACCAAAAGTGTATCAGGTCTTTATTTCTCCAAGATATGTAATATGTATTTCCACTTCTAAAAATCATATTTTTGTAATTATTTCATTTCTATTTAAGTTTACATCACATGATATCTACTTCTTTGTTTATTACAAGACAAATGAGTGCCATATTCATACAAATTACTTCTACATCATGTTGATTTTCTGTGCAATGGTGGTGAATTACCAGTATCTTAAATGCATGTACACATGCTATTTCTTACTCAAGGTGGCACTGTTGTTTCAGTGATTGACTTGATTTACATTTGACATTGCTATTTGATGAAGCAACATGGAAGTAAACTATACAGCACATGAACAATGTATGGCTATTGACATTTGGGTGTACTACTGAAATTCTGTAAGATTTATGTCTGTTAAAAGTGCCTGAGTAAATACACAAGTGTACATTTTGTGTAACTATTGTGTTAAGTGTAGCTCAAAATGTGTCATAGAGCCAGTTGAGTCTCATAAGATGTTCAGCTTGGAAACAGTGAATCCTGTTCTATCATTTGTTGCATCATCTTTTTGATGTATGAATACATAAAAATAAAACAAAACAAATACAAAATGTAACTGAATATATTCTATTCTTTTTACATTTTGGCCATGCATTTAAGGGTTAAGTCATTATTCTGTGAAAATCTTTACATCTGTGACATCCAGTGGTGCAGAACCTCTTCCCCACCACTAGAGGTCTAGTTACTGCACCAATGAATGTTTCCAGAAGTCTGTGTCAATACTCAGGTGAGGTCTACATCTGGTGGTGTAGTCGAGGTACTGCACCACTGGATGTTACAACGTCCATTGCACATTGCTCTTTCTCACAAGGCACACATAAAGCTTGCGAGAATTTGAATTGCTTTTATGGAAGATCTGTGTTAAACAAGTTCTCACATGAACATGCTAAGCTAAAAGGAGGCCCATGTGTAAATTATATTATCTCATGCACTCTCATGCCGTGTTTGCCTGCATGCAACCTGTTAAAGGAATAGTTCACTCAAAAATTTATATTTGCTGATAATTTACTCCCACTCAGGCCATCCGAGATGTATCTTTCTTCATCAAAACAGAATTTAAGATTTTTAGGATATCATTTCAGGCCTCTTCCTTTAAACAATGCAAGTGAATGTACTTTTTTGATGGTCCAAAATGCATAGGGTGCATCAAAATAATCCACACACCCCAGTCAACAAATAAAGTTCTTCTGAATACAAATAATTGATTATTTTTAGAAACAAAACAATACTTATATAATTTTACAAATGTTCACTTCCGTACATCTCTGTGACGTGCATTCATGAGAGAGATGATGTAAGCTCGTTGGTAAGGTGATGTACATTGTATTAATACAAATATATATATATATATATATATATATATATATATATATATATATATATATATATATATATATATCAAATGTACAGTAGTGTGCAAAAGTTATATATAATGTACAGTATTGTGAAAAGGTTTTAGGCACTTGGGGAAAATGTTGCATAGTGTGGATGTGGATAGTTTTTATCAATTAACATCATACAAAGTCAATTAAACATAAAAAAGCTAAGTCAATATTTGGTGTGACCAACTTTGCCTTCAAAACAGCACCAATTCTCCTAGGTACACCTGGATACAGTTTTTCTTGGTTATTGGCAGATAGGATGAGGACATGCAGGAGTAGATACTTTTCAATCTTTTAATCATAAATGCTGGAGTGGAAGAAACTATAAAGCTTAACATGACAAAATAACAACACAATGTAACACTTCAAGGACTGACAGTGAATGAACAAAACAGGAGGGTATTTATACAAACAAAGACCGATGATCAAAAATAGAGGACAGGTGAGGAGGATTTGGATGTGAAAGATGGAAGTGATGAGTAATCCAGTGGATTATGGAAGATGTAGTCCAGGGGAAAACTTCAAACAAAATAAGAGTCCTTGAAGAACGTGAGGGAAACAGACTATGACATTACACCCCCCCACCCCTAAAGGGCAACTACTGTTGCCCAAAGACGGATGAGGAGGGTAGGCGCTGAGGGGCTGAAAATTGATCCAGAGGCCTGGGAGTTGGCCACAGGGCAGGGACTGGGTCAGGAAGCATGGGAGACAGCTATAGGGCAAGGACTGGTTCAGAGGGCAGAACAGCAGTAGGAGGAGTCTCTGGGAGAGTGGGCAGAACCACTGGAGAAGTCGTGTCTGGGGGCGGAACCACTGGAGAGAGAGAGACTCTGAGGGCGGAGCCAGGAGAGACTCAACGAAGGCAGGTGGAGCCGTAGAATGCTCGAAGGGGTGGAGCCGTGGGAGGATGATCCAGGGAAGGTGGAGTCATGGAAGGCTTGAGGGCCAGAGCCAAGGGAGAAGGAGCCATGGAAGGCTTGAGGGGCGGAGCCATGGGAGAAGGAGCCATGGAAGCCGGAGCCGTGATAGACTTGAGGGGTGGAGCCAGGGAACTTGTTTCCCGGAGAGTAGCCGATGACTGGAAGGGTGGAGCCGAAGGTTCGGAAGACTGAGGTAGCGCCGAAGGCTCGGAGGACTGAGGCAGAGCTGGGGGATCTGAGGACAGAGGTGGAGTTGGTGGGACTGAGGACTGAGGTGTAGCCGTAGGGAAGGAGGTCCCCGGTGAATCCAGAGGCTCAGGAGAGCCAAGGCAGAGCCAGTTGACCAACTGACCAAGGAGGAGCTGGAGGGACGAGGGACCCCTTGAGAGGGCTGATTGGCTGAAGGACCACGGTGGAGCCAAAGGGACATAGAGCCGAGATGGGACAGAGGGAACGAAGGGTCAAGGCAGAGGAGGAAGGACCAGAGTACTGGACAGAACTAGGGTGTCCATGATCTTGGTCAGAGCCAGCGGAAGAGGAGTACACTCGGTGGGTATACAGGTGGGAATGGAATCAAAGTCAATACGCTCTGTGAAAACAGGCTCTGGGACAGATGGGGCTACAGGTACTGGCTCTGGGATGGTCGAGGCTACAGGCTCTGGGACAGTCGAGACTACAGGCTCTGGCTCTGAGACGGTCGAGGCTACAGGCATTGGCGCTGGCTGTTAGACCGTGGCAGGCGTTGGCGCTGGCTCATTGACCGTGGCAGGCTTGGAAGGAGGAGCCATGGAAGGCTTGGAAGGAGGAGCCGTGGAAGGCTGGAGGGCATCCACTGTAGGAGGAGATTCAAAGTCCTCATCCTCCTTCCCCACAGTGAAAGGAGAGCCGCAGAGCTGCAAAGCCACCTCCACGTAATCGGCAATCGTACAATGAGGATCCGACGGAGGCAAAAGCTCCTTAAGTGCACTATTCAGGCCAGCCCTGAAGAAACTCACCAGAGCGTGGTCGTAGTGCATCAAATTCATGAGATGGAGAAACTCACGCACGTGATCCACAACTGGATGTTCTCCTTGTCCGAGGAGGAGGATTTCTACTGCCGGTATAGCCATTTTGTTAGGTCAGTCCTTCTGTAATGCTGGGTTCTTGGAGAGGAAGAGAGGAGATCCAATCTTTTAATTATAAACACTGGAGTGGAACAAACTATAAAGCTTAACATGACAAAAATAACAACACAACATAACACTTCAAGGACTGACAGGGAATGAACAAAACAGGATGGTATTTATACAAACAAAGGCCAATGATGAAATAGAGGACAGGTGAGGATGATTGTAAACAGATGGAAGTAATGAGGGCAGTGGATTATGGGAAATGAATTAAGTCATGAAGATACACTTTGTTTAGCTTATCCCATTTTGTAAAAAAAAGATTGGCAACTCTCAACTCTTCATTTCCCATCTCTCCCATCTCAAGTTTCTTACTATCTTGCCTGTAAACACGCTAAGTAGCACTCAAGGGGCACTGGCTTTAGATTAGAGTGGACCGAGAGAAGTTTAAAATCACCAAGGGCCCAATTATGTGAAATCCATGCTAATTAGACTTTGTTTGACCACCTATTATCACAAGTGATGTCATATCTGTATGTGGAAAAATAGCATCTGTTTACAATTGCTTGACTGCTCAGTTGTTTAAATATTTTTGTTATTGTTTACTTTTTAATCATTCAAACTGTTGCTTTCCATGTAATTGCATTTATCAATGGTGGTTAAATGGAATTACATTTCATATTTGGGAAATCTCTGGGCACAACAACAAAGTTGCTGGTGTGTTGATTTAGTGCACAACATTAAGACAGTACAGAACATTGAGTGCAGAAAGCTCTAGTCTTGTCTTGTCTAGACAGCAATTTGATGTTCAAGTACTTGCGTAGAGTATGTTTAGGCCTTTAGTGTCCCAGCTATTTCTCCTGAAGGATTATTATGCCTGTAATTTCATTGCAGGAACTAATTAATCTGGACCACCTAATATACCATGACCCCCCCTGTCCTTTTCAGACCTTTAACCCTGGCTTGTTTGGCAAATAATCCATGCCTCCACATTCACATCCAGGTTTTACATAATAAATGCCTCAAATAATACATTAATAACACAATGTATTCTGACAACAGTGTTAAAAAAAAGTAAGTAAGTACACCAAATTTACAGCGTACATTTTGGTAATAATAGTGTACCTATAAATTACTTACATGTAGGTATAAGGGAACAATAAGCAAAGATTGGGGAATAAAGGGGTAACAAATTACTACTTTAAATTACAACCCACAGATGTTGTACTTACTCTGTAACTACGTGTTCAAGGGGGTATATTTGCCAATAATTTAATTAATTAATTAATTAATTTAGTTTTACCAGCCTTGAAACAAGGAAGACCAAACTAAGTCAGATGCACTTTGCAATCAAAACAACATATAAATTATAGGCTAATGTATACTGTATATGAAGTAAGATACAAATGTTGTGTTGTATCATGTTATATTTGTATTTTATTTCCTGGGAATAGCTGGAAAAGGTAAGCTTGTTTTCCACTGCATCGCACTGGACTGCAATGCCATTCAAACAGAATAGCAGAACATGTTATTTGGTGTATGTAACACATCAGGTAGGTAGCCTTTATTTAAGTTTCTAAATAAAATCATAGCAAAAACTTCCATCATGTATACTGTAAATATAGAATATGTACCCCATAGTTAAAAAATACCTAGTCCTATATTTATAATATAATACATATTAATAAAAAAAAAAATTATGCAGTGTATGTTCTTTCTATATTTCTCCCAAAAGATAGTTTTTTGCATAGTAGGTCATATACCATGTAATATCTCCTCCATCATCTCAAGTTAAGTCAAGTCAAATCACATTTATTTATGTAGTGCTTTATACTACAGGCTACAGATTGTTTCAAAGCAGCTTCACAGTAATAAACATACAAATAACAGTAATGTTTCAAAATGCATCAATTATGAAAAATACTTCAATTTTAGCTATAAAGCAGCTCAAGACTGCAATGTAATTATTCAGCTCAGTTCAGTTCAAGTTTTGTGTTCAATATGATAGTGTCAATACAGTTAGCTCAATAATATTTTCTGAATATTAATAGTAATTTAAGCCTCCAATGAGCAAGCAAAAGGCAACAATGGCAAGGAACCAAAACTCCATCTGATGATAGTAGTGAAGAAAAAAAAAAAACTCATGTATCCTGTAATAATAGAGTATGTACCCCGTAGTTAAAATACAGTAGCCTATTTGTGTAAGTACAATATAATCACAAAAAGGTATGCTGTGTATGTTCTTGCTTAATTGCTCTCAAAGTAAGATTGTTGTTTAGCATAGTATAAGGTCAAATACCACGTAATATTAGAATAGTTACACCTTAGTTATAAAATACTGAAACCATTGTACATACACTGAAAACACTGCATCAGGAGCATTACGTGCTGAGGTTGAGCTAGAAAAAATCTTTATCCATCACGCTCATGGACTGAGTTGTAAAATTTTCATCATGGCCTATTTATATCTGTCACACTTGTTTTAATTTTAGAAGTACTCGCTGATTCTTGAGAGAAGGGACAAAACCTGTTTTAAATCTTAGTTTTTATTTATTTTTTTAACTAATTTAATTTGAAGTACTTGTAATTGTAGACTAAGGTCTCAGCTAACAAACCATGTAAGGGAACAGGTTTTTATAAAAACACTTGTTTTCTGAAAATTGCCATTTATTCACATAATTTACATCTTATTGTAATTTGTGTCAAATCTATCAGACACACTAAACAGTGAGCTGTTTTAATTTGATCCATCAACAAGAATGTAAAGTCTGTAAAGAATATACAGTTATCGAATTATGGTGTTCAGTAAAAGAGATAAGTGATACAATATATTCTATTAAATAAAATTCTGTTTACACTGTATTCTGAAAATTCTGACAGAGTTGACACAATTTAATATTTTTCCATCTTAACTATGTGTTGTACTTTGGAGCCATTTTGTTTTAGTTTTTTCTTTAGTTGAAGCTGCCTCTATATCTTAAACTAAAATGCCAAAATTATTCCACATTTCTTAATAGAAATTATCACAATGGAATGATGGTGTTGACATGTTGAAGCTGTGACTGCAATAACAGGTAGAAAGAACAAAAGTCTTACACAGGATTAATTTAAAAACGATTTAATAACTAGTACATTGAAAGTTGTAAAATACATTTAAGCAGTTAATGATAATGACAAATACATTATATCAGTGGTTGCTTTTATGAACCAGGAAAGAAAACAATAATAGCATTTAAGTAAATATAATAAGCATGTAATGAAATCTCTCCACTTATTAAGATGTGATTTAATAAAGGCTAAATCAAGTGTTTAATTGATGATTGATTTACTAATTGGATGATAATTATGAATGGAGAAATGCAGTAGAATGGGAGCCGAGCTGAATAAATATTCAGTTACTGCATTCCTGACATGGGCCAGACACTAAGTCACCCCTCAGATAACATTCATATTACTTGTACATATAATACATAAAAATAAAGATAATAAGAAAATATTTAATCATCATCAAAGAATATTGATTAGCAATAAACGAGGGTAGTAAAAAAGAGAATATGTAAATCGAAAATCTACCCCTTCACTAAACTCACAAAATGTTAGTTTGTAAGCCAGAGTACAAAATGCATTATTTTAATATCACAAAAAGTGGCCAAACCCAGATTTTATTTAAATACATTTTCTCAACATTAATTTCTTCCTAGACAATTCAACAGACAAATTAATATACAACAATAATACAACAAAAAGCAAAAATATAATACATAATAATTCAAATTAATAATAATAATAATAATAATAATAATAATAATAATATACCAAATTATTATAATATGAACATTTTATTTATACATTAAGAATATTTGAGAATCTGATCTGGAAAAAAATAAATATCTAGGTGCATTTTAAGAAAAAGCTGAAAGTTACCCTTTACATCACTTCATAATCAGGTAGTGGCAGTGGTGATATATTATATTAGTGTGAATTCAAGCATAATTGATGACATGAGAACATTTTAGACCCCTGATTCACTTCATAATTAAAAATGTACACAGTATATATTTTCAAAATGTCATCTTCAATATATATATATATATATTGTTTTTTCAGCAATAATATTTTACCCCTTTATGAGACCCCTTTAAGCATAATGCATGTGTTCACTTGCTGGTGAACAGTTTTGACAAACCTGCTTTGAGATAACTCAGGGCATCTTTATTTGCTTCCTCAGCTATGGCAACTTGCCTAAGGTCCTCCAGTTCCCTGACCCAGTTATCTTTACCAGCAACAACAATTAACAACAATTGTGTTTGGCACAAGAAAAACATATTTCATTCAACAGCATATCTGCTTGAAGACTACACTACCTAAGTGTAAGAATCTGCATATGGAGTACAGAGTTTAGCAGGTCACAAATCTTTTTAAAGGTGCACTCACAATTTTTTTTTCATGTCAGTAGTTTTCAGTTACATTTACATTTACATTTATGCATTTGGCAGATGCTTTTATCCAAAGCGACTTACAGTGCACTTATTACAGGGACAATCCCCCCGGAGCAACCTGGAGTTAAGTGCCTTGCTCAAAGACACAATGGTGGTGACTGTGGGGATCGAACTTACCAGTACAGTGCTTTAGCCCACTATGCCATTTGACATTGTAGAAATTACATTATTCACAATCAGCCATGATACATTTTATCCAAAAGTGAAAGTTACTGAGATTAAGTGAGTAGTATTTAGCTGATCATGTGATACTAATATGGCTGCCCCCATGAGGGTACCCCTGCCCTATGTTGAACAACAGCTTTTATAAGGTTACTGATATAATGCTTTTATAAGGTACCCTGATCTGTTAAATTAATACTTTGTTTTCAGATTTTCAGCCAAAATTTCGGTGCATCCTTAAGACTAAGTTAAAGCTGAAGTGTGTCATTTCTGCAACACTAGCACCACCAAATGGAATTTCAAAAATATTTTCATAGTGCCACAATCACACAATGTTTTTAGTTTTCGAGAAATTTTACTTACAAATGGCTTACGTATACTTGTCTCTGCATAATAAACTGGGATAGAATGTAATTTAACACCAATACACCATTCATTTACTTTCACCCAATAAATCCTTATTTCACCACACTCTGTTTACACTTGGATTCAAAAATCTATAATTTGTCTACTGTCATGGGTATGCCATTACATCTGATGATACTCCACTGAATCCCCAAGTACCTATGAATTAAAAAAACATGTATGATGGAGAAAAAAAGACTGTTATGGAAATTGTACAATTCAATCTGTTAGAGTGACAGATAAATATTTTTTCTAGTGCGACCTCTGGTGAGGAGGCACTGAGTGTATTCCATCCATCCATCATAGAGATGCATTTACTTTGGCTTCCCTCCAGCATATTTATTCCTCTTGAAAACCCACTGCAAACACATTTCATGATGAGCAGCCATTCACAGCTGAAATTATTTGCTGATGTAATTTGGCTGTTGGTGACAGTTTTTATTTATTTATCCAAAAATAATTATTATATGATAGAACTTATAAGAAAAGTGAGCAGAATTTAAACCTTCTTAATTGGAGTTGTAAATATGTTGTGTTATTGTGCCCCTAGACACAGTTATGACTAAATGTGATGAAATGAGTTTCACTGAGTTTGAAAATACAGGTTAATTATTTAACATGGACTATGGGCTCTATTGTGAAAAACAATTTAAGTAAACTGATTTATTTTTCTTTATTGTTTTAACCCACATTAATGCTTTAGTAAAGCACCCAACATAGTCCATGTGACTTGTGCATTATATACCAAGTTCCATTTTGTAGGAACTCTATGCTGTGTATGTGTCATGTTCACTGTTGTCTTTTGGTTTTGTGCTTTTATGTTTAAGTTTAGTTTAGTTCCTGTTTCCTGTTTGGTTTTTGTAGTCCTTTGTAGTTTCATTTTATGATTGGTTCTCCCCTGATTATTTCTCGTTCCCTAATTGTTTTCCCAGGTGTTCCTCATTCCATTGTTTGTTTCTTTTGTGTATTTAAGCCCTTAGTTTTCTTGTTTGCTTTGTTAGTTCTTGCATGTGTTATTATGCTCTGTGCCAGGTTTCCTTTGTCCTGAGTTTTCCTGTTTTTACTAATAAAAGCTGCACTTAGATCCGCATTTTCTGCCTGCTTCGTCACAGAAGAACTAACCTCATTATGGATCTAGCAGCCATCAGAATTCTCCTCCTCAGGCAAGAGGACCGTCCAGTTGAGGATCACGTTCGTGAGTTTTTAGAGCTGGCAAATTTTGTGGACTACCCAGAATATTCCTTGGTGATTTTCTTCAGGGCAGGTCTCAGTAGTTCACTAAAGGAGCTGTTGCCTTCCGGTGAATCCTCGCTGGACGCTCCGAGTTCGTGGAGGAGACTCTATGGGTTAGCGGCTCGCCGTTCACTGTGGGTGTAGTGGAGGAGAGCTTTACATCTCCTCCCACAGTGGTCACCCCCCAGACTTCCATTGCTTGTCCCCCCATGCCTGCCACGGCCAACAAGCCAACGGCCAACGAGTCAACGGCCACGCCTGCCATGGTCAACGAGCTGGAAGTCTCGTCCGTCCCAGAGCCAGCATTGCCAGCCTCGTCCGTCCCAGAGCCAGCGTTGCCAGCTTCGTCTGCCAGGAGGAGGAGGAGAAGAGGAAAAGCTTCTGCTCCCCAGTCTCCGCCTGCCACGGTCAGCGAGCCAGAGCCCACGCCTGCCACGGTCAGCGAGCCAGAGCCCACGCCTGCCACGGTCAGCGAGCCATCGCCTGTAGCCTCGACCGTCCCAGAGCCATCGCCTGTAGCCTCGAGCCTCCCAGGGCTCAGCCTCTCGAGCCTCCCAGTGCTCAGCCTTCCACGGCTCCGGCTCCTGATCCTCCCAGGGCTCCGCCTCCCAAGTATTCCACGGCTTTGCCTTCCACGGCTTCGTCTCACAGGGCTCAGCCTTCCACGGCTCCACCTCCCAGGGCTCCGCCTCCCGATCCTCCCAGGGCTCCCCCTGTGGCCTCCTCCCAGGCCCCCTTACCCGGTCCCTGTCCTGTGGCCTCCTCCCAGGCCCCCTGACCCGGTCCCTGTCCTGTGGCCTCCTCCCAGGCCCCCTGACCCGGTCCCTGTCCTGTGGCCTCCTCCCAGGCCCCCTGACCCGGTCCCTGTCCAGTGGCCTCCTCCCAGGCCCCCTGACCCGGTCCCTGTCCAGTGGCCTCCTCCCAGGCCCCCTGACCCGGTCCCTGTCCTGTGGCCTCCTCCCAGGCCCCCTGACCCGGTCCCTGTCCTGTGGCCTCCTTCCAGGCCCCCTGACCCAGTCCCCATCCTGTGGCCGCCTTCCAGGCCCCCTGACCCAGTCCCCGTCCTGTGGCCGCCTCCCAGGCCCCCTGACCCAGTCCCCGTCCTGTGGACTGCCTGTTTGCCCCTTGTGCCCCCTTGGACTGCCTGTTTGCCCCTTGTGCCCCCTTGGACAATTTATTTTTTTTTTGCTTTTTGGAGCATCTGGAATCCGTTCCTTAAAGCGGGGGCTCTGTCATGTTCACTGTTGTCTTTTGTTTTTGTGCTTTTATGTTGAAGTTTTGTTTAATTCCTGTTTGGTTTTTGTAGTTTCATTTTATGATTGGTTCTCCCCTGATTATTTCTCATTCCCTAATTGTTTTCCCAGGTGTTTCTCATTCCCTAGTTTGTTCCTTTTGTGTATTTTAAGCCCTTAGTTTTCTTGTTTGCTTTGTTAGTTCTTGCATGTGTTATTATGCTCTGTCCCAGGTTACCTTTGTTTTTCTTTGTCCTGAGTTTTCCTGGTTTTACTAATAAAAGCTGCACTTAGATCCGCATTCTCTGCCTGCTTCGTCACAGTATGAACTCTATGGAACACTGTCAGTCCGAGTGTCATGTGGTCTGAAACCCTTATACAATCACGTTAATTTATTGGCTGATGGCGCTTAAGCGACAACCCCTAGGGAGCTACTTCACAGGCTCCATAAAGGCACCTCACTTTGCACCATCAAGTCCGATTTTCAGTTCTTCAGTGAATGAATTCATCTGGCCCATGTTGTACTAGTGATAATGCGAGGATTATTATTTCACCCTTTTGAGGGAGGATATATTTATGAAGTGCTTACCTCTATGTACACTGTTCATCGTCTGTGAGGATTCCCATGACATGCGTGTTTCCTGCCAGGGGTATTGCCACGTTGGAGGGTTCTGTTTAGTCGCAGTGTGATCTAATGAACATCAGGACGATTGACAGAGGGCTTGCCTCCTTTGGAATTAATTCTGTCAAACCATGTGTTCGGTCTGGCTGTGTGCCTGACAGCGCCACACGGTCATGTGACTTGTGGGGGTCAGCACAGATGCCGTGGAGATGGGAACTAAGATGTAGACCGACCTTCGGTTCTCTGTTACTCCCTCTTAATTTGGCTTGATGTTTTCCTGTGGAGTTTACATGTTGCATTTCTGTCCAAGCCCTGAGGCCCACATAGCGGTTTCCTTCCAAGCTTCTGGCCACAGATATACATGGTATTTACTGGTGATGGAAGAGACACATGATCCTTCAGAAATCATTATAATATGCTGATTTTTGCATTTACTAATTTAACCTGAACACATATTTGCAAGCACAAGCTTTGTTGATGATAATGAGGCATTATAAACACGATAATATATAATCTAAACATTCATATTATTTTTATATCATATCATATTACATACCATATTAATATTATACTGCATACAATTTAAATACCTGCTTTAGCTGAAACAGCATTCAAATGTAACTAAAACTAGCTTATTAGGAGTCATATTTCAAATGGCAATACTCTGAATCCTGTCTGGCAAGTCTGGAAACAGTCCTACTAGTAAAATATGTACATGTGTATATAAAATAGCATGTCAGCTAATGAAAAGTAAATGACCTACTCGTCCGAAATTGTATCCTCGGCTGGATCAAGTCTCTCTTCAAAATACAAACGTTCATCGGAGTCCCGCTCTTCTTCTGAGGAAGATGTTAACTCTTCCTTAATGTCCAGGAGATTCCTCGAATGTGTATCATTACAAACACACAGAAAAGTTGAGTTGTGTTGTGTTTACATTAAACCTCCCAGTCGGGTGCGTGTACATTTGCATTGATCGTCTCAGCACATTAGCGTATGAATGGCGCACTCTGCTGGTGGGTGTGATCACATTAGCTATAATGAGCTCAGCCAGCTGAAACATGTACAGATTACATTGCAGGAGAATATTTGTTTTAAATTTGAATTGTTTTATTTAAAAGTAGACATTTTAAGCTTTCTTTAGACATATGTTTCATGTTTGTGTGATAAAAGTAGACACTTTATAGTCTCTAATGATGTCTTACACTTATCCGTATACCCAAAAATGACGGAGTATTTGAAATTGTTTCTGCTGTAATGACGAAAATATCCAGCAGGACGCGTCGGTGCGTCTGTCGACCCCAGAGGGTTAATCAGTGATCACATCTGCTCTGTGCTGCCCACCTCTCTGGACCCATTGCAGTTTGCCTACCGCAACAACTGCTCCACTGATGATTCCATTGCATCTACAATACATACTGCTCTCTCCCACCTGGAAAAAAGGAACACATATGTGAGAATGCTGTTTGTCTACAGCTCAGCATTCAACACCATAGTGCCCTCCAAGCTTGATGAGTAGCTGGATCCTGGACTTTCTGTCAGGCAGAAGTCAGGTGGGTTAGAATTGGCAACAACATTTCCTCATCACTGACCCCCAACACTGACCAGACAAAACGTAACCCACACAACCTACGGCCGCTTTGCACTTCAACACCTGCTCCACTCTCATTCTCAGTGGGACTCTGGAACTGCCAGTCTGCTGTGAACAAAGCTGCCTTCATTCCAGCTTTCGCCACACAGTCCACCCTCAGCATCCTGGCACTGACGGAGACATGGATACATCCTGAGGACACAGCAACACCTGCTGCTCTCTCCAACAACATCTCCTACTCCCACACCCCTCGACATACTGGTAGGGGTGGGGGAACAGGTTTGCTCATTCATAATAACTGGATTTTTTCACCACAGGCTTCACTATGTAACAATACGTCTTTTGATTTCCATGCCATTACTACAATGCAACCCACAAAATTACATGTTGTTTTCATCTATCGCCCTCCAGGTCCGCTGACAAGCTTTCTTGAGGAGTTGGATGTCCTGCTGTCCTCCTTGCCAGAGGATGACAGGCCACTTGTGGTTCTTGGCGATTTCAACATACACCAAGACAAGCCCCAGGCCATTGATCTGAATACTCTTCTGGCCTCATTTGACTTGGAAAGACTACACACCACACAAACTCACAGATTGGGCAACCATCTGGACTTCATTTTACACGTAACTGTACCACCTCAAATATTCTTGTTACACCTTTACATGTCTCTGATCACTACTTTGTTCAATTCAGCATTATTCTCCCATCCATTGTAAAACCGACTCCACCTTTGGTTTCCTTTTGCCGTAACCTCCGTTCCCTCTCACCCCCTCGCCTTTCCACTGATGTCTCTGCCTCTCTTCCCACAATACATTTATTTTCCATGCTTGATGTAAACACTGCCAAGGACACACTTAGCTCTACTTTAACAACCTGTCTAGACAACATCTGTCCTCTCTCCTCTAGACCAGCATGTACTACACCACCCAGCCCCTGGCTGTCTGACGTCCTTCGTGAACATTGGAATGATCTCAGGGCAGCTGAGAGGAAATGGCGGAAATCTAAAGATCCAGGCGATCTAGGTAAATATCAGCTTCTGCTTGCAACTTTTTCAGATAACGTTAAAGCTGCAAAAACTTCATATTACCAGACCAATATCAACAGCACCACAGACACTCACAGCTTGTTTAGAACATTCAACACACTTCTCTGCCCTCCCCTTCCACCACCTGACACATCACTGACAGCAGATATCTTCGCCACATTTTTTACTAATAAGGTTACAGCCATCAGCAATACATTCACTGCACCACACCCTGTCAAACACCTACCTCCTGTATGCAACTCTTCTTTCTCTATTTTCTCTCCTTTAACCGACACTGAGGTCTCTAAACTCCCCCTCTCCAATCACCCCACAACCTGTTCCCTTGACCCCATTCCATTACACCTTCTCCAGGCCATCTCTCCGTCCATCCTACCTGCACTTACACACATAATTAACACATCTTTTCTTGCAGGCACTTTCCCCACTACATTTAAGCAGGCTCGAGTAACCCCACTGCTGAAAAAACCTGCACTTAACCCCACACAGATAGAACACTACAGACCAGTCTCTCTCATCCCATTCATGGCAAAAACACTTGAAAGGGCAGTTTTCAATCAGATCTCTGCCTATCTCTCACAGAATAAGCTGCTGGATGACAATCAGTCAGGCTTCAAAAGTGGACACTCCACTGAGACCGCCCTGCTGTCTGTCACAGAGTCGCTGAGACAGGCGAAAGCTGAATCCAGATCATCCGTTCTGATTCTGCTGGCCTTTCTGCTGCCTTTGACAACCATCAGATCCTTCTCTCCACCCTCTCTAAACTGGGCATCACTGGAACTGTGCTTGGCTGGTTCAACTCCTATCTCTCAGAAAGGTCCTTTGAGGTAACCTGTAGAGGGGAGTTATCCAAGCCACATCAGTTACTTACTGTGGTACCTCAGGGATCAATGTTTGGGCCACTTCTCTTCTCCATATACACAACATCATTAGGACCCATCATCCAGTTACATGGTTTCTCTTACCACTGCTACGCTGATGACACGCAACTCTACTTGTCTTTCCATCCCAACAACACCACAGTGACCGCTCGAATCGCTGCCTTTGTGGCAGACATCTCAGCCTGGATGAAGGAACACCACCTGCAACTCAACCCAGCCAAGACCGAACTCCTTGTCTTTCCAGCCAACCCTGCTGTTGAACACAACATCACCGTGCAGCTGGGTCCAGCTACAGTTTCACCTTCCAAAACGGTCAGAAATCTAGGGGTAACCATTGATGATGATCTAAATTTCACAGACCACATCTCAAAGACTGCAAGATCATGTAGATTTACACTCTACAATATCAGGAAGATAAGACCCTTCCTCTCTGTACATGCCACACAACTGCTCGTTCAGTCACTTGTCATAACTAGACTGGACTACTGTAACACTCTCATTGCGGGCCTTCCTGCATGTGCTATTAGACCTCTCCAAATGATCCAGAATGCAGCAGCACGTCTGGTCTTTAATGAACCTAAGAGAGCACATGTTACACCACTCTTTGTCTCTCTCCACTGGCTGCCGGTTCATGCATGTACTAAATTCAAGGCCCTGATGCTGGCATACAAAACAGTCACTGGGTCTGCTCCAGCATACCTAAAAACATTTATGCAGAGCTACGTTCCCACCAGAAGCCTGCGGTCGGCTAAGGAACATCGCCTTGTCGTACCAAAACAAAGAGGCACCAAAACACTTTCCCGGACTTTCAGTTTCATCATACCACGTTGATGGAATGACCGTCCCAACTCAGTCCGTGAAGCTGACTCACTCTCTATCTTCAAAAAACGGCTAAAAACACATCTTTTCCAAAAGCAATTAACCAGTCACAAAATTATATAAATTATATTTACAATTCTTGTTTCACTTAAATCTGTTTTGTATACTATTCTGATGATAGTGAAACTTTGCAGTATGGCACTTTTCGTACCACTGTCTCCTTCAGTTGAGTCGCTTATGTTTTCCGCATTTGTAAGTCGCTTTGGATAAAAGCGTCTGCCAAATGAATAAATGTAAATGTAACACTGGAGCCCCACAGGGCTGTGTTCTCAGCCCACTCCTGTATTCCCTATACACACATGACTGTGTGGCAACAAATAGCTCCAATGCAATCATTAAGTTTGTTGACGATACGACGGTGGTATGTCTTATCACTGCCAATGACGAAACAGAGAGGAGGTGCGCACTCTGACACGCTGGTGTCAGAAGCACAACCTCTCCCTTAATGTCAGTAAGACCAAGGAGCTTGTAGAGGACTTCAGGAGGAAAGACAAAGAACACAGCCACATCACCATTAATGGAGCACCGGTGGAGAGAGTTAGCAGTTTCAAGTTCCTCAAGTCCACATTACTGAGGAACTCACATGGTCCATCCACACTGAGGCCATTGTGAAGAAGGCTCACCAACACCTCTTCTTCCTGAGACGGCTGAGGAAGTTTGTAATTAACCACCACATCCTCACACGGTTCTACACCAGTACTGTTGAGAGCATCCTGACTGGCTGCATCACCGCCTGGTACGGCAATAGCACCGCCCACAACCGCAAAGCCCTGCAAAGGGTGGTACGAATTGCCAGACACATCATTGGAGGTGAGCTTCCCTCCCTCCAGGACATATATACCAGGCGGTATTTGAAAAAAGCTCTGAGAATCATCAGAGACTCCAGCCACCTGAGCCATGGGCTACTCTCACTGCTACCATCAGGCAGGCGGTATCGCAGAATCAGGACCCGCACCAGCCAACGACATGACAGCTTCTTCCCCCAAGCAAACAGACTTTTAAATACTTGATCTCTCAAGATCAATATATCAGCACAGCACTTTATTAATCTCACACTGGTCTGTCATAAATTATATACATTTTATTCTCTTGCAATACAACCTACTGTATATTTTCTTATAAAATGTATATACATTTTTTTTTATTGTACGTGTATTCTATATTGTGTGCATTGTTAACTGTACATTGTATACTATTATTGTGTTGTGTAATTATGTGTACATTAGTCACTACACAAAAATGTAGTACATGTGCTGAAAATGTAATGTGTTTTTATGTGTATTATATAGCAAATAAAGTTACAGTAGAGCAGTTAACTTAGTCTTATTATAGAAAAAAATATTCAATATACACTATATAATAGAATATACAACCCCAATTCTGAAAAAGTTGTGACAGTATGAAAAATGCTCATAAAAACAAACAGGAGTGATTTGTAAATTAGATTCTCCCTTTGCTACATTGAAAGCAATACAATAACACATTATATGATGTTTTTCCTTGTTCATTTAATTGTTTTTTGAAAATGTACAGTAATTTCATATCAGATGATTGTAACTCCCTCCAAAAAAGTTGGGACAGTCAAGTGGCTTTTGTTGTCATTTCAACCATATAAAGCTAGTACAGTACACAGTGAAACGAAACAACGTTCCTCCAGGACCATGGTGCTACATATTAACTGAACTTGAACTTGAAACAACTTAAAACAAACTTAGAACTATATGAGACTATACAGAACTAAAAGGCCGACAAATTTCTACATAAAGTGCAAATGTGTGCATACAGTACAAGATGGTACAATAATTGCTGAAACAGGACAATAGGCACAGTAAGAGACAGTGCAGCGCCAAATACACAGTTCTAACGTGAAAGTGTCAGATGAAACAGGTAGTGCAAAAAGATATTACAATATAATAGAAAATGCTGTGAATGTAAACATAACATACTATGACATAGTATTCAGCAGATAAGCTTATACTATATATGGACATAGCAGTTACAGGGGTAGCAGCCAGGTAGAAGTGACAAGATATTAAGTACAATATTTTATGAATACAGTAGCATTAAAAAAATTCAGTTAGATAATACAGAAATGTGCAAAAATGCAAAGGGAGTTGGATGGTGATCAGTTGAGTGTGTGTGTGTGTGTGTGTGTGTGTGTTGTCAGGCCAGTCTCTGAGTGTTGAGGAGTCTGATGGCTGATGGCTTCCTAATAATCCTTTAGGTGAGTGTGTATATATATATATATATATATATATATATATATATATATATATATTAGGACTGTACAAAAGTCTTAGACACGTAAGGTTTTTCACAAAAGCTTTTGTCTTAAGATGATTATTTATATCTTTAGCTTTAGTGTATCAATGGGAAATATAAATGTTAGACTCCCAAACATTACTTATGCAAATAGAAAAGATTAAAATAGAAGAACAGGGAGCCCTGCAACAGATGTCATGGCCTCCACTGTCACGTTCCTCTGTTGTCTGCCCTGTGTCTCACTGCCATTTTGTTAAAGAACTACGCTTCCCAGTATCCACCTGTCATCATCACTGCCATTTTGTTCATTGTTCTCACCTGTGTCCCATTTAGTCATCACTCCCTGTGTATTTAAGCCCTGCTTCCTGTTCTCTCCTTGTCTGTCGTTGTATGTTGTCAAGCCTGGAATGTTTCCCCTGCCCGAGTTTACTTGTTTATGTTTTGTTTCCCCATCGAGGGTTTTTCCTTTGTGTTTTGCCTGTTTACCTTTTTAATAAAAGTCTGCATTTAGATCCGCGTCTCCTCGCTGCCTCATTCGTTACAGAACGACAGACCAAACAATGGATCTAGCGGCTTTTTTCAATGAGCTGGCCCAAGCGGATCTGTCGATCCGCGAATACACTTACTTTTTTGTCGCCGCAACCAGCATTGGCGGATGGAGTGAGGAAGCGCTGAAAGCGACGTACCAAGTCGGCCTGCCTACGCGCCGGTGGCAAGAGTCGCCCGGAATCGAGGGGTACACCTGGCGGGAGTACGTCGATCTAATCTTGTCGACGTTCGCAGCTGACGAACCTCCCCTCTCGATTCCGGGTGTGCTCTCCACGGGAATCAACACCTCCACGCTGCCAGCTTGGTCCGCTCCAGAGCCGGTGTGCCCAGCTTCCTCTGCTCCTGCGCCAGCGCGCTCAACCTCGTCAGCCCGAAGGAGGAGGAGGAGGGCAGAAGCTTCTGCTCGCTACTCCACACCTTCCACAGTCAGCGAGCCTGTGCCCACGCCTGCCACGGCCAGCAAGCCAGAGCCCATGCCTGCCACGGCCAGTGAGCCAGAGCCCACGCCTGCGACGGCCAGCGAGCCAGAGCCCTCACCTGCCCCGGTCTGCGAGCCAGAGCCCTCGTCAGCTAAGGTCAGCCAGCCAGAGCCCTCGCCTGCCCCAGTCTGCGAGCCAGAGCCCTCGTCTGCCCCGGTCTGCGAGCCAGAGCCCTCGTCTGCCCCGGTCTGCGAGCCAGAGCCCTCGTCTGCCCCGGTCTGCGAGCCAGAGCCCTCGTCAGCTACGGTCAGCAAGCCAGAGCCCTCGTCAGCCACGGTCAGCGAACCCAAGCCAGTGCATACCACGGTCATCCAGCCAGAGCCTGTCACCTCAGAGGTCAGTGAGCCAGTACCTGTCGCCTGAGAATTCAGTGAGCCAGTGCCTGATGCCTTGGTCGTCCCTGAGCCAGTGCCTGATGCCTTGGTCGTCCCTGAGCCAGCGCCTGTAGCCTCCGATGTCAGTGAGCCAGCGCCTGTAGCCTCCGATGTCAGTGAGCCAGCGCCTGTAGCCTCCGACGTCAGTGAGCCAGCGCCTGTAGCCTCCGACGTCAGTGAGCCAGCGCCTGTAGCCTCCGACGTCAGTGAGCCAGCGCCTGTAGCCTCCGGCGTCAGTGAGCCAGCGCCTGTAGCCTCCGGCGTCAGTGAGCCAGCGCCTGTAGCCTCCGGCGTCAGTGAGCCAGCGCCTGTAGCCTCCGACGTCAGTGAGCCAGCGCCTGTAGCCTCCGACGTCAGTGAGCCAGCGCCTGTAGCCTCCGACGTCAGTGAGCCAGCGCCTGTAGCCTCCGACGTCAGTCAGCCAGCGCCTGTAGCCTCCGACGTCAGTCAGCCAGCGCCTGTAGCCTCCGACGTCAGTCAGCCAGCGCCTGTAGCCTCCGACGTCAGTCAGCCAGCGCCTGTAGCCTCGACCGTCCCTGAGCCAGCGCCTGTAGCCTCGACCGTCCCTGAGCCAGCGCCTGTAGCCTCGACCGTCCCTGAGCCAGCGCCTGTAGCCTCGACCGTCCCTGAGCCAGCAACTGTGGTCTTGTCCGTCCCAGTACCAGTAGCCATGACCGTCCAAGAGCCAGCGCCAATAGCCATGACTGTCCAAGAGCCAGCACCAGTAGCCATGACCGTCCAAGAGCCAGCACCCCTCGAGCCTCCCAGGGCTCCTCCTTCCGAGCTTTCCAGAGCTCCGCCTTCTGAGCTTCCTGAGCTTTCCAGAGTTCCGCCCTCCGAGCTTTCCAGAGCTCCACCTTCCGAGCTTCCTAGAGCTCCGCCTTTCAAGTCTCTCGAGCCTCCCAGGGCTCCGCCTCCCAAGTCTCTCGAGTCTTCCAGAGCTCCTCCTCTCGAGCCTCCCAGGGCTCCGCCTCTCAAGCCTCTCGAGCCTCCCAGGGCTCTGCCCCTCAAGCCCCTCGAGCCTCCCAGGGCTCCGCCCCTCAAGCCCCTCGAGCCTTCCAGGGCTCCGCCCCTCAAGCCCCTCGAGCCTTCCAGAGCTCCGCCTCTCGAGCCTTCCAGAGCTCCGCCTCTCAAGCCTCTCGAGCCTTCCAGAGCTCCGCCCCTCGAGCCCCCTACGGCTCCACCTCCAGAGCCTCCTACGGCTCCGCCTCCCAAGCCTCCTACGGCTCTGCTCCCAGAGACTTCAGAGCTTTCTAGGGCTCCGCCTCTCGAGCCTCCTACGGCTCCGCCTCTCAAGCCTCTCGAGCCTTCCAGAGCTCCGCCCCTTGAGCCCCCTACGGCTCCACCTCCAGAGCCTCCTACGGCTCCGCCTCCCAAGCCTCCTACGGCTCTGCTCCCAGAGACTTCAGAGCTTTCTAGGGCTCCGCCTCTCGAGCCTCCTACGGCTCCGCCTCCTGAACCTACTACGGCTCTGCTCCCAGAGCCTCCCGAGCCTTCTAGGGCTCCGCCTCCCGAGCCTTCTAGGGCTCCGCCTCCCGAGCTTCCTACGGCTCCGCCTCCCGAGCCTCCTTTGGCCCCGCCTCCCGAGCCTCCTACGGCTCCGCCTCTCGAGCCTCCTATGGCTCTATGCCCAGAGACTCCAGAGCCTTCTAGGGCTCCGCCTCTAGAGCGTCCTATGGCTCTGCCACCTGAGCCTCCCTCAGCTCCGCCTCCAGAGCCTCCTTCAGTTCCACCTCCTGAACTTCCCCGGCTCCGCCTCCAGTGGCTCCCTCAGCTCCACCTTCTGAGCCTCTTAAGCCATCGCCTCCCTCGGCTCTGTCTCCCAGGCCTCCTGACCCGGCCCCTGTCCTGTGGCCTCCTCCCAGGGCCCCTGACCCTGTTCCTGACCTGTGGCCTCCTCCCAGGCCTCCTGACCCAGTCCCTGTCCTGTGGCCTCCTCCCAGGCCTCCTGACCCGACCCCTGTCCTGTGGCCTCCTCCCAGGCCTCCTGACCCTGTTCCCATCCTGTGGCCTCCTCCCAGGCCTCCTGACCCAGTCCCTGTCCTGTGGCCTCCTCCCAGGCCTTCTGACTCTGTTCCAGTCCTGTGGCCTCCTCCCAGGCCCCCTGACCCGGTCCCTGTCTTGTGGTCTCTTCCCAGGCCCCCTGACCCAGTCCCTGTCCAGTGGCCTCCCCCCAGGTTCCCCAAACCTTTCTTTGCCCTGTGGCCAACTTCCAAGCCTCCTGAACCTATCCTTGCCCTGTGGCCAGCTCCCAGACCACCTGAACCTGTCCTTGCCCTCTGTGCCCCCTTGGACTTCCTGCCTGCCCTTAGTGCCCCCTTGGACTTCCTGCCTGCCCCTTGTGCCCCCCTTGGACTTCCTGCCTGCCCTCTGTGCCCCCTTGGACTTCCTGCCTGCCCATTGTGCCCCCTTGGACTTCCTGCCTGCCCTTTGTGCCCCCCTTGGACTGCCTGTCTGCCCCTGTGCCTCCTTGATCTGTCGGTTTGCCCCTTGTGCTCCCTTGATCTGTCGGTTTGCCTCTTGTGCTCCCTTGGTCTGTCTGTTTGCACCCTGTAAGCGTCTGGAAGCCGTTCCTTTGAGGGGGGGCTATGTCACGTTCCTCTGTTGTCTGCCCTGTGTCTCACTGCCATTTTGTTAAAGAACTACACTTCCCAGTATCCACCTGTCATCATCACTGCCATTTTGTTCATTGTTCTCACCTGTGTCCCATTTAGTCATCACTCCCTGTGTATTTAAGTCCTGCTTCTTGTTCTCTCCTTGTCTGTCGTTGTATGTTGTCAAGCCTGGAATGTTTCCCCTGCCCGAGTTTACTTGTTTATGTTTTGTTTCCCCATCGAGGGTTTTTCCTTTGTGTTTTGCCTGTTTACCTTTTTAATAAAAGTCTGCATTTAGATCCGCGTCTCCTCGTTGCCTCATTCGTTACACCCACAAAGCCCCCTACTGAACATCAAGATAGTCTGAGATTACATGAAGAGACAGAAACAATTGAGACACCCTAAATATATAGACTATATATAAACTATTGCACAGTACTGTAGAGGGTTGGGAGGGTTACTTTAGATAGATTACAGAATACATGCTGTAAAATGTAATTTGTAATGTATTTCGTTAGATTACTCAAGGATAGTAACATATTCTAAATACTTTGGATTACTTCTTCAGAACTGATACATTTTTTCACGTGTTTTGACTCTGTCAGTACAGTAAGACAAAATACACATGTTAAAAATACTTTCTCTGAAAAACCTAAATATTTTAATGCAGTGTTGTTTCTAAAACAAGATCAATCCGAAAGATGTTTTAGCTATTTTTACAGGAAAACAATACAAAAATTATTATCAAGAATATGATTATTGCCCTAATATCAAAGGTCTTACTAGCAAAAAAAGAAATTATGATCCAAAGTGAATTTATTTGATAAAAAAATATGATCATGCCTGGTAACATATGCATGTAAAATAGCTAGAAATAGCACTTTATCTCAGCATAAAGCTGACAATTTCTGCTGCTCCAAACTTACTTCTCTGTCTGTTCGTATGAATGTAACATCATAAGAAGGTTTCACCGCTGTTCAAATGCACTTTGGATCACATCGTTTATGTGGATAAATGTTTTCCAACTGAAAGGACTAAATATTAAATGAAACAAATGACAATAAAATGCAAAGTAATCTCTTCAGTAGTCAAAATACTTTTTGAATGTATCTATTCTAATTACCATTGATTTAAATTGTAACTGTAGTGGAATACAGTTACTTATATTTTGTATTTTAAATACGTATCCCGTTACTCCCCAACCCTGTGTGTATATACTGTAATATATATATATATATATATATATATATATATATATATATATATATATATATATATATATATATATATATATATATATATATGGTTCCATTCATCATTTGTGGCCTGTAACTGCACATGTCCCCTCAGTTTCAATGGGCAAGATTCTTCCTGTTGTGGAACAGGTACAAGACATTCTGATATGGGGATTAAAGTGCTAATTAACAAAATGTACAGTTAAGGATGAGCGTACATAGAATACATAGAGTACATGGAACTCTGTCCTGTTTTGTTCATTCATTTTAATTAAGAAAAATAACTTATTTATATGATGTTATGAATATATTGAAAACAGTAAATAAGCACAGGGAACACCAGAAATCCCTCAAGTAATCAGGGTCCAAAGAGAATATTACCCTTAATCAATCCAAAGCTAATTAAATAACCAGCTACAGGATATATCTGTTCATAATTGGCTACTTATGACAGAGTTGCTGAGACACTATCTGTACATAAGTGTTAATGAACCAAAAATATTGCTCTGACCGATTCCATACACTACTGACTACAGACACACTATGCTCCTAAGAGACATGAACACCCCATGTGTGTTCAAATATATATACAGTATATATATATATATATGTATATATAAGTATATATATATATATATATATATATATATATGTATATATTTATATATATATATATACACATATACACAGTTGAAGTCAGAAGTATACATACAAAAAAGATTTTTATCCACTCCACAGATTTCCTATTAGCAAACTATAGTTCCCCGTCTGTCGCTCACTTCCACGTTGTGGCGAAGAAGCGACTAGGGGTCTCTCTTGAGTACCGAATATACCTCTGAACTATGAAAAAAGGCCAATGAGAAGTTGGCAGACACAATTTGCATGTCCCGCCCCCGGACATCCAAATTTTCTTCGGAGCCGATGGTCATGTATGCAGCGAGCTGCGAGTCACACACCTGATCCCTCTCACCTCTGAGCGATTACTGCTGTTGGATCTATGGCACACTTCAGCGGCTTTCTCCTTCTCTGCACGGCAGTGCAGTTTACCCCTGGGCGCTTCGACAGCGCAATACTAAGAGTGTTGTATAAAGAGTGATTTTCTCTAAAAGAGTAATTCTCTCTAAAATAGCAATACACAGCGGCGTTGAACGTGCTTTTCAGGACGCATCTTTATAAAGATGCCCTTCCGCCCCTGTGTAGTTCCTGGATGCGGTAGAGGTCTCTCCGCTTCAGACGGCCACAGGCGCTATCTCGTGTGTCTGGGCTGCGATCACACCGAGGCAGCGTTTGTGGATGGTTCATGTTCTCACTGCGAGAACATGAACATGGCAACGTTGCAGTCGCGGCTTTCCTTCAACTGAAGGAACGCCACTCCAGCCGCCCCCCGGCACGCTCATTGACTTCCGTCCGAGCTCGAGGCAACAGTGGCTCGCCTCACAGCCAGCCTGCCTATCCTCTTGAAGCCCCCCGAGCTGGATGAGCTCGCCGCTGCATCGGAGAGCTGTCCGGCATATAACGCGGAGGACTCGTCTGGGCTGCCGCCTTCGGGTCAGCACGCCCAGATGTCCGACATGCTTGCCTGGGCCACCGCCAGCGTGGGGTTGGACTGGAAACCTCCATCCTCCCCACAGCCGTCGAGGCT
This sequence comes from Xyrauchen texanus, assembly GCF_025860055.1. Lineage (NCBI taxonomy): Eukaryota > Metazoa > Chordata > Actinopteri > Cypriniformes > Catostomidae > Xyrauchen > Xyrauchen texanus. The sequence continues at coordinate 9,890,707 of NC_068313.1, read as the reverse complement.
GGATGATTGGTTCCTGGGGTCTGCACGTCGCTCACAGCCATGCCCCCCCTGGTCCCTTTCTTCCCGGAGGTGCATGATGAGCTGACAACTGCATGGAGAGCACCCCTCTCTGCTTGTCCCAAAGTCCCTCGCTCATCCGTTCTCACTACCCTCAACGGCGAACCGGCCCACAGATACATGGTGATTCCCCAGGTGGATAGGGCGGTTGCAATCCACCTGTGCCACGAGAACGCCGCCACCTGACGTGGTCGCCCTGTACTCCCCTCCAAGGCCTGTAGGATGACGTCATCATTGACCGCTAAAGCCTAAAGAGCCACCAGACAGGTCGCTTCCGCTCTACATGCCATGGCCCTCCTGCAAGTCCACCAGGCCAAGGCACTTAAAGATCTGCACGAGGGTAGTCGTGATCCCGACGTACTGCAGGAACTGCGCTCAGCGACTGCCCTCAGGGCCACGAAGGCTACAGCGCAATAAATCAGGCAGGTGATGGCCACTCTCGTGGTTCAGGAACGTCATCTGTGGCTGAACTTTGTCGAGATGCACGAGACGGACAAGACACGCATTCTCGACGCCCCTGTCCGGCAGACACACATGTGATCCTAAGACCGTGGCCGGGCTATGTGCCCAAGGTTCCTACCACGCCCTGCAAGCGTTGCCCCGGGAGGAGGCAGACCCAGCCCCTTCGTTGCTGCATCCGGTACGTGCTTTGCATACCTACTTGGACCGCACGCAGAGCTTTAGATGTTCTGAGCAGCTCTTTGTCTGCTTCGGTGGACAGCGGAAAGGGAACGCTGTCTCCAAACAGAGGCTCTCCCATTGGGTGGTGGATGCAATTTCATTGGCCTATCGCACCCAGGCCGTGCCCCCCCCCCTTGCGGGTCCGAGCACACTCAACAAGGAGTGTTGTGTCCTCATGGGCACTGGCCAGAGGCATCTCTCTGACAGACATATGCTGAGCAGCAGGTTGGGCAACACCTAATACCTTTGCGAGATTCTACAATCTTAAGTGTAGAGTCAGTCTCGTCCCGTGTTTTCTCAGATCCGAGCCGGTAGAACTCGGTAACACGCTGACGGATTGACCGGGTGAATCGCTTGAACCTAGCGCCTATTCCCACGGCTGAGGTTATGCCGTCCGCTTTTTCACCCAGGAGAGCCCACTCACTCGGCTCCCTGGATGACTCCTCCCTAGCCCTGTGAGTCCGCAATTCGGTGAAGGAAGTCGCCGACCCAATCCACTGCGGGTAGTGAAATCTACCCTGTACTGGAATAGGTGCTCCACAGGTTAGGGCTCCTATGTGGACGTTCAGCCTGTGTGTATTTTCCATGGTATGGTCTCCTTACGAGTGGACCCACATCTCCCAGTTCCCGCTGTCTCCCGGTCGCCGTGTCTGTAGCAACTCCTCCCTCTGAAGAGGCGGGATCTACCACCGCGCCACTTCCCACATGTGACCTAAAAGCCCATGTGGTGTATTTCGCCACTTTTACCTCCCCCTCTCTGGGCCGGTGTGGTCTCCACAGGGTCTTTTCCCCCCTGAAAGAATAGGAAACTGGGTAAGACCCTCTCCCCATGATGCATGAAGGGCCCCAGCCGTTTTGCACTATGCGTGAAACATAGAGAGAAAAGAGGCCCGGCTAGGCTCGGCCCATTCCCATGTTGGCAAGCGTCGACTTGTTTCCCTGTCTAGGGTAACTATAAGGGTTTCCGACGACTTTATGGGGCATTGGGGAAGGGTACGTCGTTTTGGCACATCAAGTACCCGCTCCTGTGTCAGCAGTACACGTACACGGCTCAGTGCATGGCATGATTTCAATTGGATCCCTAGTGTCGCTTCTTCGACACAACGTCGAAGTGAGTGACAGACGGGGAACATCTAGGCTACGGATGTAACCTCCGTTTCCTGATGTAGGGAAGGAGACGTTGTGTCCTCCCGGCCACGTCACTGAGCCGAGCCACTTGCTCCTCGTAAAAATCCTGAATGAAACAGATGCATTTCCCCGCCTTTATACCCATATGTCCGGGGGCGGGACATGCAAATTTGTCGCTTCTTCGACACGTCTCGTTCCCTCCATCAGGGAACGGAGGTTACATCCGTAACCTAGATGTTTTGGCAAGTTATTTAGAACATCTACTTTATGTATGACACAAGTTTTTTTTCCAACAATTGTTTGATTATTTAACTTTTAACTGACTATATCAAAATTCCAGTGGTTTAGAAGTTTACATACACTAAGTTAACTGTGCCTTTTAGCAGCTTGGAAAATTCCTGAAAATTATGTCAAGCCTTAAGACAATTAGCTGCTTATAGTAGGTGTACTGAATTGGAGGTGTATGTATGGATGTATTTTACGGCCTACTTTCAAACTCAGTGCGTCTTTGCTTGACATCATGGGAAAAACAAAAGAAATCAGCCAAGACCTCAGAAAAAAATTGCAAACCTCCACAAGTCTGGTTTATACTTGGGAGCAATTTCCAAATGCCTGAAGGTACTATATTCATCTGTTCAAACAATAGTATGCAAGAATAAACACCATGGGACCACAGAGCCATCATACTGCTCAGGTATGAGACACATTCTGTCTCCTTGCAAGTCAAAGAACACCATCCCAACCGTGAAGCATGGGGTTGGCAGCATAAATTTGTGGGGGTGCTTTGCTGCAGTAGGGACTGGTGCACTTCACAAAATAGATGGCATCATGAGGAAGGAAAATGATGTGACTATATTGAAGCAACATCTCAAGACATCAGCCAGGAAGTTAAAGCTCGGTCGCAAATGGGTCTTCCAAATGGACTATGACCGTAAGCATACCTCCACAGTTGTTGCTAGATGGCGCTAATGACAACAAAGTCAAGGTATTGGAGTGGCCATCACAAATTCCTGCCCTCAGTCAGAATTTAAAAAGTGTGTGCGACCAAGGAGGCCTACAATCCTGACTCAGTTACACCAGTTCTGTCTGAAGGAATGGACCAAAATCCCAGCAACTTACTGTGAGAAGCTTATGGAAGGCTACCTAAAACGTTTGACCCAAGATAAACAATTGAAAGGCAATGCTACCAAATACTAACAAATTGTTTGTAAACTTCTGACCAACTGAGAATGTGATGAAAGAAATAAAAGCTGAAATAAATGTTTTTATAATATTCTGGTATTTTACATTCTTAAAATACATTGGTGATCCAAACTGACCTAAAACAGGGAATGTTTTCTACGATTACATGTTAGGAATTGTGAAAACAACACTGTAAAACCGGATAAGTTAATATAACTCAAAAAAATAGTTGAAACTGATTACATCGAAAATTTTAAGTGATACTAATTAAATTTTATAAGTTAAAGAAACATAATTTTTTAAGTAAATGGTACTAGGTAATGTAAACTGATACTAACTTGATATTACAAGTTAATTTAACATTATTAATCAAGTAATTTTACAAGGAGTTTTTGGGTTCACATAACCTATTAATTAAAGAACTTATTTCTTTGTAACAATACAATTTATTTTACCTTCATAAAAACATTTTAGTTTTAATTTCTCAGTAACAAAGTACTCAATGTATTAATTTTTTTGTATGTTTTTAGATTTACGTCATCAAATAACTAAATTACTAACTATAACACATTCTGAAATAAAATAAAATAAAAACAGGTTAACACAGACAATTTAAATGCAAGATACTGTTTTATTAAAGTAACCACAAAACATCAACAATAAATTGTTTGTCAACTGGAAATACTCCAATACAGTGCAAGGCCCTTCAGAAATGGTCTGAGATAACTATCACTTTTAGAAGTGGACAATATGGATATCTGGATATCTCCCAGCTGTAAACACTTCTGTCAAGTAGAAACACTATTCAAAATTCACACATAGCAGTAACCTTAACAGTATAAAAGTTATATATTAATACAAGTTATATTATTACAATATAAAAAAAATATATATAAAAAAAAAAGGTTTTTAAACCGTCATCTCTGAGTGGTATATAGAACTTCTACTGTGGTAGTAATTTTTTACATAAATCAACTGAGAAACTGTTCTGCAAATTACACAATAGAAAAATAGTGTAAAAATCCAATATTGCCATAAACATTTTGCTCAATGATTTACTAAACTGCACATAATGATCTATGTACTATGTAATGTACTATGTATTAGCATACATAAAATCAAAGATATGAATACTACAGTGTAAACTGCAATGCACTGCATTGTCTGTCGTACTGTATAACACATCAATACAATGCAAACCTGACAACTTGAACAGAAACACATTTAAACTGTATGTTGAACAATCATACTTTAAAACACACATGTAAGCTGTTTTCCAAAAAAATAATTTCCTTGCACTATGGTGTGCAATAAAAGTGACAGAATGAAATGTCAAATAACTTTGTAATCGTTGTTCAAACACTGAGGTTACTCCACTGCAAAAAGCTCATTTTTAAGACTCAACACTCTGGGCCTTAGCTTCCCATCCTCCAGACCCATCAAGACTTTCTGGGTAAAGTCAAATGTGTTGGCCAACTCTTTTGGGTAACTTAGATCCAAGGCGTAAGTTAGTCCAAAAAGCATGACAAATGCATCAGCCAATGTGGGAAAATCGATAACCATGTTCAATTCTAATTAATATATTAAAAACATGGAACTAGAACCAGGATGACATCTGAATGGCGATGTGAGATTGTTGGTAATCAAACAGTGCAACACTTACATCCCACGTCTTGAGAAAGTTGGAGTCATCCTCTTGCAGATAGGCGGGGAGAGCACGGAGGACGGCAGCTCGTCGTACATGGACGTCCACGTTTTCCTTCAGTGTGAGAATTAGAGTATACACGAGTATGAGAATCTTGATTTAAGATGGAATATAATCCGCACAGCTACACAATACTATGCATCTCTCAAATGTCTGTAAGCAAAATATTTAAAAATCCACTGCAGTTTCTATATCAGGCATCAAGAAGTGTAACCAACTGACCTGGAGGTCATATATCCTGAAGAGCTGACTCAGTACTTCAGACACTTTCCCTGTGCGAGCAGCTTTCTTTCTGAACAAGCTCTGAAGACGGGAAGCATGCTGGTCCAACACGGCATAAAAGTGGTTCTTCAGGTTGATGTTTGTAATTTTATGAAACTCTGAACAGATCTGCACAAATGAATAAGTGATTAAGCCAAGGTATGTATACAGTTTACATTTGTGATCCTGTAGAGAAAAAAAAAAACATGCTGCAAAATAACATTTTGAACTTCACCTGTCAGCTACAAGTGTAAACCTGACACACTGAAAAATAACCACAAATAAAAATGTGCTGTCAGTTTACTTACCCTTCAACCACCCAAGATGTAGATTACTTTCTTCAGTTGAACACTAAAAATTATTTTTAGCTGAACCTGTGGTCCTTGGTGATTCATAAAATACAAGTCAACGGGTGCCACCACTTTGTGAGTAAAAAAGAAGATATAGACATCAAATTATAACATTATTATCAGGAAAACGAGAATCTGGAGCTCAAGATTTCTGTCTCACAGGTATATATTTTGTATTGCTTGTTTGTTTTTGACTCGCAAAGTGACAGCACCCATTGACCTGCATTTTATGAGTCAACAAGGACCATGAGTTAAGCTAAAAATCATCTTTAGTGTTATACTGAAGAAAGAACGTAGCCTACATCTTGCATGGCCAGAGAGAGTAAAAGAGTAGTAAAAGAGTAGTGACTTGGACAGTAGTAACACTTGAGACCTGTATGTGGGTTTTGAAAAAAAATGGTGCATTGAGGTGATAAGCCATCATGTGCTGATGCCTGGTAGCCAGGGTTTTCAAGACATTCTTGAAATTCTGTGTGTCATGCATCACCCTTTTGAAAAAGCAGTGTTTTCCCTCAAATCTCATGGTCCACAGATGAACCAGAGGACCAAAACACTTTGTCAGTTCTGGGTAGTGTTCGATATAATGATGCTTGGGTCGGAGTTTAAAGTCTGGAAACACTGCTTTAAGGACCTGTCTGTGATCACTTATTTTAGTTTGCATGTACTGGATGGATTCTTCTGTGAAAGATGGAGACAACACTAGCTGCACAATTTCTTTAAGGTCCATCAATATGGCCCATGCTTCATCTCCTTCAGGGACTTTACTTCCTACCATAAGTGGTAATAACCTCAGCAGAGTGGAATTTTCATGCCCATTCCCACCAATGCTTTGTTTGGCAGCAAAAGTTTTGGGGATTTGGTGAGGTTTATCAAGCCTATCAGTGTGCTGATATGGAAATGTGAGGATTTTTTTGTTTAGATCTTCAAGGGTGAAATACTTCTTTCGAATCATTTCACTGATGCACAAGGCCAACTCAACAGGCACAATACCCTCAAACAAATCATGCAGAATATCAGGTGGGAATCCAGTAATGGGATGAAAATGCTGCAGTGCCTTGCTGAGAGCACAATCACCTGTAACACCAAAATGGGTTACATTTTCTCCTTGCAAAACATTTTGCACATGAAGATCATGGCAGGCCTTCGTTCTCATGCAAAACTGTCCTTCAGAAACTTCACTGGCCTGTCTTTGATCTGCAGTACAGCAACAAAATCTACAGAAATAATGTCCTCGGAAAGACTGCACAAAGCCTGCAAGACCATGCGCAGCCAAATTATCAGCTGCCACAGACAACACAGTGCCCCTGATGCACTGACCGAGACTTTCAATGAAAACACCATCCTTCTCAAGAGTTTGCAAGTCTTTCAACAAAGGTGACAGAACACTTTCATAACCACACTTCTGCACGTCTGGTACTTTGCATAGCAGAGCTAGCTGTATGACATGTAGGCTGGATCTATACTTGCTGGGTAAATTGCCAAGTAACCAATACACTGCACAAAGCTTGTGGATCTTTCTAGCTGTGCCTAAAGGATTTGCTAGTTCAAGGTCATCCACATACAGAATCAGTGACAATTTCAGCTCTCCTACTTCAGACAATACCTCATTTTGTTTGAAGTACATTCCGTCTTCATGAGACATGTACGTTCCAGGTGGCGATGGTTTGGCTTCTTGAATTTTCTCGAGAAGATCAGTATTTTTAAACATTGTTTGAAGCATCTGAAGTATTGGAACATACACAGCTGTGTGTCCATTGGAATCTACTGTATATTGAATTGGAAATACTAGAGGATAGTTACTCTCCACAAATCGTTTCCTTCGCTTAGCAGTGGACAGCTCCGCACCTTCTACAGTAGAACTGACAAACATGTTACTTTTCACTACAGCTTCCACTAATTCATTAAGGAGGACTTCACTGAGAGTCTGATCATACTTTTGCAGAACCATGATAATTGAGTCTCTCACAAGAGGTTTGGAAAGTGAGAATATCTGTATCAAACAAAAGTCTTGTATAGCCATCTCTGATACATGAAGAACACTGTGCATTTTCAAGAACAAAGAAGCCAAGTTGTTCCTCAATTGAGCTTGCAATTCATCGGTGTCATATCTTGACTCAAGAGGATTAAAGTCAGTAGTCTCTAGCTCAAAAGAATCCTGAAAGGAATCAGGCTCATTAGATTCAACTTGACTTTGCATTGAGGAGCTGTCAGTTACTGTCAAGATGATCTCGTCCTTAAAATCTGAGACATCACTATCTGGATGATTCCTACTTTTGTGGGCATTAAAGGAGGAATAGACATTGGTAGAGTACTGACAATTTCTGAATGGACAGTCCACCATCTCATGTTGTTTTAAATGTGTCCTTAAATGAGTGAGAAGGGTTTTATCGCTAAACGGCTGCTTCAGTCCACATATAGGACAGATGAATGATACACATTCCATATGATTTACACTATGAACAGCTGTCTGAGTATGCAACCGTGTTAAGTGAATTTCCAACGCATTTATTGACTGAAATGTGCAGATACAGTCATCATAGAGACATGGCAATGGGCTGATTGAGGAAACATTGCCATGATGCAAACGATAGTTTTCAAGCACCTGTACCCTTTTATCAAAGACTGCAGCACAAAGTTTGCACTTCCATGCCATTTTTTTTTTTTTTCAATTTGTGTTGTGCACTCAATATTCATTCACATTTTAGCATCTCTATGCAATGAATGTGTATTCATAATTGGACATAAACATACCAAAATGAACTGCCAGCTGCTTCACTTTTAGCCTGAAAAAAGAGAGATTGAGAAGTAAATCAGGTTGTAATATTTGCCAAAATACTAGTAAAAATATGTGAATACACGACGTTAATCAGTTATGTAACTTAATAGGCATTATGCTCAGTCACTCTCAAACCTTAAACATTTAATTTAAATATTTTTATACTGCACCATTTGCTTTTTGAAATGTCACATTTTAAGCAAGAACAAAAATGGCAAAAAATAACACAAGCTACTGGTAGGCCTATGTCTTTGGCAAACTATTTAAATACAATTTTATAAATGCCTGTCCTAACAAAAAATTTACAACACATGGAACAAAGTGCATCAAATTATTGTCAAACCTCTATGAAAACCACCAATTTATTTGTCTATTCATGAGTGCCAGTTAAATTGAGTCACAGCCCGCCATTTTGAGGTCATTAATTAAAATGTGTTGCCCGAAAACGTTTTAATGTGCAAACCGATGCACATTAACCGATGCAAAAAGACAGACTTAAGTTTGATATCTAAAACAAAATAACTAAATACAGTTGCTTCAACAAGTAAAATGTCTCGAGACATTCTTATTCTCTTTGCAAATGCATAAAATACATTAACTGCTAAGACATTAAAACTATTTGCAGAAAATAAAACAGGGAACTTACCAGATTAGCGTGCCCAAAGAGAAGAGGTATAAAATGGAAGGCAGCACAACGAAGAAAAGTTTGTCACCAGCAGGTTCAGAAAACTGCATGCCGCGTTTCTCATCACAGGCAACACCACTGCAAATTACCGATCGAAAAATATCACCACCTATTCTATTTTTATAAAATGTGATCGAGTTTTTCACGTGTTGCAAACTTAGCTTGACAAATTTTCATCAGAGGCGCGCAACAAAAACATGGCGTGTTTTCGCGCACTTGCAACTGCTAACGTTGCAAGTGCGTGACGTCAGACGGGAGTATAGTAAAACTATTTGAGCGCACTGACAAAAAAAAATTAAAGCATTTAAGTGCTGTAAACTTAAAATTTGACTTTTGTTTTAATTACACAAAAAATTAAAGGCGAATGAACGTTTTTATTTTTTTGAGTAATTACAACCCGTTTTATTTATCTAAGTTGTACTGTTTGATTTTACAGTGAATGAGTTTAATTGTATTTAGCTAAGGCGTATGTAAACTTCTGACTTCAACTGTATATATACTGTGTATATATATATATATATATATATATATATATATATATATACACAAAGGATTTTTAATGAAATGGCCAGGACCTTGTCTTGGCTCCTCAGCACAAAACCTGAATGAGAGAGGGCATTCCAGCTCTTTTTATACTCACAAGTCCAGAGGAGTGGCATGCAAATTCCACTCACCAATTCTCATTGGCCTTTTCTTAAAGATCTGATGTGTTTTGTGGCTCTCAAGAGCAACCCATAATGTCACTACATCGACACAACGTCTCGTTCACTCCATCGGGGAATGGAGATTATGACAGTAACCGAGACATTTTCTTTGTAGGGCAAAAATAGAGAAAATAATTATAGACACCAATTATTTTATTTAAAAATGAAATTCAGATTTTCTTAAAAAAACATTTACATTTTAAACCTTCACTGAAACAAATATCGTTTTTAAAAGTTTCACATTTCATAAAAGCACGTGATCTGTACTTAAAGTTATTCATGTGTACTCATATATGGATGCCCTTTTAATATTTTTTAATTTCAAGCTAAAAGCTAATGCATTCAAATAGTATAGTCCAATCTTTGTATATATTTGAACAACTTTTTGAGTGTTTCTAACACTGACAGAGTAATAAAAAAAAAAAAAATGGTGAATGAAGGTGAATGATTGCTTGATTGGACTGTCATCTTAAACTTTAAATCATTGCTGTCTGTGTAACATTTTTAAAACAGAAACAGGATAGTTTATCTATGGGCTTTTATAAGGCATATTATTTTTTTTCGAATATCAGGAAAGTTTAAACCATAAACAAGAGGGTTTACAAATGGTGGTACAATAAGAAACTCAAGTGAAAGAACAACACTCAAGCCTAAAGGAAGCTCCCCAGTCACAAATCGACTCAAAGTGAGCTCACAAAAAATGGCAATTGAGAAATTTAAAAGGATCACTATGTGTGGAACACAAGTTTGATAGATAAGCTTTGCTCTTGATCTCTCGTGAGCTTCTTTGACAAATGATAAGAATTTTAACATAAGAATATATAATGAAGGTCAAAGGGAAGAAAACAGTTGTGACTGTTACAATTAGGCCATACATATTATTAATAGTGTTGTTCACACAAGAGAGCTTGACAATTTCATAGTTGTGGCAGTATACCTTCAGCAATTTATTACCACAGATTGTCAGTCTGGTAGTTAAAAGACCAGAAATACCAATAACAACCATTGGATAAATCCAGTTTATAACTATTAACACAGTTAGAAACCTTGTAGTAATTATGTTGTGATATTGCAAAGGTTTGCTGATTGCAACAAGCCTATCAAATGCCATTAGCATTAATATTGTAAGCTCATATGCTGCATATGTGTAAATAACAACACCCTGTAAGAGACATGCTTCACGGGAGATTGTGTGTGTATCAGACAGCAGATCTGCCAGTAACCTTGGGAAAAAGCCAGCTGTACCATACACAGAGTTGATAGACAAACAAGAAATCAGAATGTACATCGGTTGATGCAGTGTCCTTTCCAGAAATACTGCAAGAATAATAAGGACATTGAAGTATATAACAACACAGTAAAAAATAAATCCCAAACTGAAGAAAGCATATCTTATGTACCCAAGATCTTTAAACAACATGAAATAAAATGTTCCATTATCCATTATCATGTACATACAAAGTATGCTTTCATTGACCTGAGGAGGGAAGAAAACAAAGTTTGTATGATTTTTTATACATCTTAAAAAAAATTTTTTTTGGTTTTAGCCACAATGTCTAAAACATATTATATGATGTGACCCGAAAAGTGAGTGTGTAAATGATTCAATTTGTTTAAAAATATACATGGAAGACATCAGTGAATAGCTTTAAATATCATTTTTATAACCAAATTCAGGCAACAAGAACCCCACTTTACAAACAATTATTGGCTTCTGTGATACTCCCCGAAATTACCATTATTTCATATGCAGGGAATCAGTAATACCTGTGTTGTGTTTTAGAAGAAATGTGGGTCACCAAATGCTAGTATATTTATAGGGTTAAACATGTCTCAGGAGGGCTCACTGGTGTGGCTTTGCATCAGCATTACTGGCACCACCACCACTAAGAGGATAACATTATCAATTGTTTACCAGATTTGTGTAACACTTAAAGCAACACTGCAAATTACACATAAAGATTGCACAAAATTAACAGTTTTGTGGCTTGAAGTCTGTTTGTGTTATTTTGTTTCCTCTATGCTGGTGTGTCTTAAATGTTGAGAAAATTGACTGAATGTTGATATCAGACCCACTGAAGATCTGTGATCTTGTGCACGTACAACCCCAATTCCAAAAAAGTTGGTACAGTACAAACAAATGCAAATAAAAACAAAAATAAGTGATTTGTAAATTATAGTCACCCTTTGCAATATTGAAAGCACTACAACTATACATTATATGATGTTTTACCCTGTGAATTTCATAGCTTATTTCATAATAATGCACAATTTTATGGGAAGTTGACCTGCTGGAAATGTCCCTGAAAAAGACGTTGCTGGATGGCAGTACACTTTGCTCCAAAATGTTTACATATTACTCATGCCAGAGGCACTGACACTGGCCAATACAGACACTGGCTTTTGGACCTCACTCTAATAACTGTTTGCTTGGTCCTTTTCCTCTTTGGCCCGTATATCACGATGGCAGTGTTTTTCAAAAAGTTTTTGAAACATGGACTCTTCTGACAAAGTCGGCAGCACTTTTGGACAGTGTTGATGTATGGATTTTGCATTGCATAAGTTAAAGTCTTAACTTGCATCTGTGGATGCAGTGGTGAGTGGTGTTGACTAACAAAGGTTTACTAAAGTGATCCCAAGCCCATTATATCCATTACAGATGAATGACGTTTTTTAAGACAGTGATGTCTGAGGGATCAGGAGATCACCCGCATTCAGAAGTGGTTTCATCTTGCCCTTTATGCACCCAGATATGACCAGATTCCTTGAAACTTTTAACTATATTGTGCACTGTAGAGGATGAAATGCAAAAAAATGATTTCATAGGCAATGTTTTGTATTTTTATTTTCTTTTTACAGATTTTCCCTTTTTACCCATAAAACAATGAAATGCCTGTTGTTTACAGATATTTGCCATAATATTAAGTTTTACACTTTAAAATTACAGGTAATTAACCATCATTTGTGATTACATCAATATTATGATTTTTAATGGCAATTTATAGTACTTATACAGATTCAGAAATGTGAAGTAATATTTTACAGATTTTTCCTGTCCGTGATAAAGAAATTTATGTAAAATTACAGGAACTTGACTTTATGGATTTAAGCCATTTGTGGAGGAAGGACTAGTTTTCACGGTACCCTGTAAAAAATAGTTCTTCGAGCTAATGACTGGACCACAAATGACACTGCCACTGCATCTGCTGTACCAGCCAGGTGACATGACCCTTGTTACAGTCTATACAACCCACCAGTACCTGGAAGTGTTGAACCACCACTTGAGAACAACCTTTGCATTCACCTAGCAACAACTCCAGAAATGCGCAGAAGGCCGGAAGCCCTATTAGGACAAAAAGGCGTCTCAAGAAGAACTCAAAGTGGGTGACAAAGTCTGGTACTACAATTTCGCAGAATCATGCCAAACAGTCTCCCACCGCTTGTCACAGAAATTCCTGCCTCACTGGACTGGCACTTATGAGATTGTCGATAAATCTCCCTAGTCACTTACAGAATCAAGATTCATCTGGGACAGAGAGATGAAATCTTCAAATGGGTCCACCAAAACCAGATCAGGAGGCACACAGGCTCCATCAGGCTAGAGAAGGGGGAGCCTAATGAGCTGATTTAGACTAAAATCACACTTACACTGTATCACAGACAAATCATACATACACAGTACCACAGAAAAAGAGAAAACTTCACACATGCACTTCACCATGGACAAATCACATTATACACTACACCACTAACACCCTTTGATATGAAAACATTCAGCTGTCTGCCAATAAGACCCAGCTAAGTTAGTTAATGACTAATAAATTATGAGAGCATGATATCAGGATTGACTCCTTACTGCCCACTATTTGTGAGCTACCCTGATCTCAATTGGGGTTTCAGAAAGCTCCACGCATATTAAGTCCATGTCACACTTTTCTTGAATTATATTGCAGACAAGGAAAGGTCCCAACCAAAATTAAGAACTTACCATTGATTAACCGTGGTTATCCTCAATACTCACAGCATTGTTATGAACCAAACAATTCAATCCGTAAATCAATTATTTTCCGTCACTCAAAACGACCATGCACAGACTCACATGGACAATGTACTAATGTCCGATATGCTGTGTGATATTCCGCCATACCTTGTACCCCATAGCCTAGCCCAAAACCTTCCACCAACTCAACTCAAGCCCAGCTAACCCCATTCAGGCCCACCTTGCTTACTCTCTAGGTAACTCGATTTCACTATAAGTGGACCCTAAATGGAGTGAGCTTGCGTTCCTTCTTAACTTACCCATCATAGAAACCAACATAATTTACCGGCTTAAGGACTTTGTTAATGTTGGATTCTGCAGAGAAACACCCTTGTTAAAATACACACACTGCCCATAGTAGCCTATCATGACAGTAACGAACAGCTGTACCTCGCAGAAAATGTGCAAATGTGTACCCTAACCTGAGGTGGTTTCCTGGGTCCCCTGGCCGTCCGCCTGATTTGCTCTGGTTTCTGTGTCTCCTGGCCATCCGCCTGATCTGCTCTGATCTCCTTGGTCTTCTGGCTGTCTGCCTGATATGCTCTGGTCTTCTGGGTCTTGTGGCCATCTGCCTGATCTGCTCTGGTCTCTTGGGTCTCCTTGCCGTCCACCTGAACTGCTCTGGTCTCCTAGGCATCCGCCTGATCTGCGCTGGTCTCCCTGGTCTCATGGCCATCTGCCTGATCTGCCCATGTCTCCTTGGTCTCTTGGCCATCTGCCTGATCCACCCTGGTCTCCTGGCCATCTGCCTGATCTGCTCTAGTCTCCTTGGTCCCCTGGCTGTCCGTCTGATCTGCTCTGGTCTCCTTGGTCTCTCGGGCCATCCATCTGAGCTGTTCTGGTCTCCCTGGTCTCATGGCCATCTGCCTGATCTGCCCATGTCTCCTTGGTCTCTTGGCCATCCGCCTGATCCACCCTGGTCTCCTGGCCATCTGCCTGATCTGCTCTGGTCTCCTTGGTCCCCTGGCTGTCCGTCTGATCTGCTCTGGTCTCCTTGGTCTCTCGGGCCATCCATCTGAGCTGTTCTGGTCTCCTTGGTCTTCCGGCCTTCCGCCTGATTTGCTCTGGCCTCTTTGGTCTCAAGCATTCATCTTAGCCCTGCCTCCCTTACCAGCCTATCTTGGGCGTCAGGAGCCACCCATTGGGGGAAGGGGGGTATGTCATGATTCACTGTTGTTTTGCCTTGTGTTTGCCCCATCATCTGTTTCCCCCGGACTACACTTCCCATTATTTCCTGCCCTCATCACTGCCAGCTGTTCCCTAATGTTCTCACCTGTGTTTCATTAACTTATTAACTCCTGTGTATATAATGACCTAATTTCTACCCAGTCGTTGTCAGTTATTTGTTTTGCTACTGTGTTATGCACATTTGTTTTAGTTCCTAGTTCCTAGTCTTTCCATGTTCCAGTGTTTACCCTGTTTTTGTACTTTGTCTGTTTTTTCATTAAATTAAGCTGCAGCTAGATCCTGCTCTCATGACTTCCTTCAACGTTACAGTAGAATTCAGAAGTCTAATAATTCATTTAATGAGACTCATGATTGTTATAAAAGCATACAATGAGCTTTGGTGAGAAACAAAACAAAATCGAATGTATTATTTATTGAAATTGTTGACCGACCGTTACTCATGATGAGAACTGCACGAAACAATTCACGCAGCTCCCTACGTGGTGTTCAAGAGAATACATGTTTTGTTTATCTAAAAACTGGTCCACCACATAGAAACAACTAAATACAACACAGCTGCACACAAACCAAAGAACCAAACATACAAAATATGTCTAGTGAGCATATAGTCAGAGAATATATGCATTTCAATGCCCAGGAGTGGATCTAGAACTTTTTTCATGGGGTGGCATGCAGACTATGAGTCCTCTGAACTGCACGTGAGTAGTTCTTATGGATCAAGGTACCAAACTTCATTGCAACAAGTACTTGTTCATTAATTTGAGTTGCTTTTAAATTATAAATACCCATGAATTTGCAATACAACTGCATTTCCACAGCAACCACACATAATAACCATTTTACTACTGATTTGCCACCATAAAAATTAAATCTCCAGAGTACCAAAACATTGTCTATTAAACACACCAACAAACTGGCAATCTGGAGTAAATTTCGCCACATTGTTTAGTCAAAATTGTTTTATTTTGTTAAGTGCACCCATGGATGGAGGGTGCATGCATTCTGAATGTTATTCTGCTAATAAAAGATGATTCTTTTAAATCATCTATTATGATAAAAAGTAATTCCTAATTACCGATTCAAGCACTCAAATAGATATTTTACATAATATGGTCATTTAATCTCTACATCTGCCACTATCAGTCTTGGGATTTTGTTAGTCAGTAGATTAACATCAACTCAATCAAGAACATGACTGACTGGTGTAGTGGTAACTTTTTGCTTCTAGAGATTCTGCTTTCTAATTCACCCAAATATGACTTTTAATTGTAATAAACCAATAACAGGCAATTCAGCACCTCAAAGTGAGGCACGCCATTATTGACACCGAGTCTAACTCCAAGCCGAGAAAAGAGATGGTCTGAACCGGGGAGAGCTTGCTCTTTTTCCAGTTGAACCAAAGCCCTAGGCGGCTGAGGTGGGTGAGCACCAAGTCCCTTTGTGCACACAGTAACTCTAGTGTGCTAGAATCAGACATTCATCAAGGTAGTTGAGTATGCGGACACCCACTTCCCTTAGCGGGGCAAGGGCTGCCTCTGTGATCTTCGTAAAGACGCGAGGGGACAGGGACAAGCCGAAGGGGAGGACTCTGTACTGACATGCCTGACCGTCGAACGTGAACCACAGGAATGGTCTGTGTCGAGGTTAGATCAATACATGGAAGTACACGTCTTTCAGGTCTACTGCCACGAACCAATCTTGATGCCGGATGCACATTAGGGTGTGCTTTTGAGTCAGTATTTTGAACAGTATTTTGAGTCTGTGCAAGGCCCGGTTCAGAACTCGCAAGTACAGGATTGGCCAGCACCCTTCTTTGGAACAATGAAGTAGGGGCAGTAAAACCCCTGTCTCACCTCGGATGGAGGGACAGGCTTTATTGCGCCCTTCCATAGGAGGACGGTGATCTCCGCCTACAGGATGGCAGCGCTCTCGTATTTCACCGAGGCGAGTGTCTGGCGAATCCAATCGCGTAGCCGAGTCGGATGGTTCTGGCCAGCCAGCGCGACGTGTGGGAAAGCAACAACCACGCGTCCAAACTCCGAGCAAAGAGCACTAAGCAAAGGATCGTATCCAACATTCCTAGGGTTGGGGCCTTGTGGCGGGGGGAGCAGGGAATGCCATGTCGGGTAACGGTGCTCTGGCAGGAGGCAGTAAAAAAACAATTCTGGACAGAAACCATGGTTTTAGTGCAGCATACATTATTATACGTTTTCATTTATTTATTGATTGATTTAGGAATTGATAGAACTCATGACAGTTCAATGCAACCAACATGTTTTTTTTATGTCCAAAAAGTGGCTTAATTAGGCTAAAGCCAAACCTTATTAAGCCTAAACTTTTTTTACTTCTCTAGTTTTATATTCTCTCTTTAAATATTTGCATTTACAGTCCTATTCACAACTCAAATGCAAAATGGCTATACTGTATAACATTTATAAATTTAACTTCACCCTAACAAATACATTATTTTAATTAAATATAACAAAATTTAGCTTTTGCTTTAATGCTTTATTTCTACATACACAGAAACATATGCATGCACATATATATGTTTATACAAACATATATGCATAATACAATGTTGCTATCAACCCATCCCTATATAATAAAATTTTCCTGTGAACCCATTCTTTCATACTTATTTAAACACCTCAGTTCTAAACATTCTCAATTGTTTTACACAATTGTAATTATTTTGTTAGCTTAAATAATATTGTATTTTTAGTAAACCATAATCACAAAATTATGATTTTTATTACCATTGGTTTAATTTTCATAGGTGATTTTACTACATCAAGGTTAAATTATGGTTACTTTAGTATACAAAACTTATTGCGAGGGCATGCAAAACTGTTAAAAAAATAAATCCTGCCTGTGCTGGATTCTTCCTCTTGTTTCAATCTGTTTAATTATATCAGTCAGTCATGTTTGGTCCTTGTTGGTTTTGATTTTCAGTTTATTGATAGTTTCTCTTTCGTGTTTTTTTTTAATTTATTTTTTATTTCTAGTTATGTGTAGTTTTTTTCTGGTCTTTTTATTATAGTCTGGATTTTTTGTGTTCTTGCTTATTGCCCAGTTTTGCATTTATATATATATATATATAAATTATTTTTGAAGAGCTGACTGTCTGCAATTGGGTTCTTCCTGACACATGCAATGTGACATTGTAGTGATGCAATAAAAACAACAGTGATCAGCCCCATTGGAACTGGTTTGGCCTTTTGACCAAAGGGACTTATTAAAGTTTTGTAATGTCTAATTACAAGTCCATTTATCTTGGCCCTCTGGGAGATGTGGTGGACAAGCTGCTTTCTTGGGTTGACAAAGGTACCATATTAGACGTGAAAACAAATTAACGACCTGTTAATAACATGTTTATCTTTGTCGAGTTACATCATTTGGTGGTGAACTAATCAACATTTGATACCATTAAAATTTAGTTCACTATGACAAAGTTTTATGGACCATTTAGTTGGGCATAATGACACCTTCAGAAAAAAAAGAAAAAAATGTAGAGTACAGTAGATACAGTAAACAGCACCTCCCATTTGTTTATAAACATAAACATTGCAATTGGCTTGTTTTTCACAATAAAAACAAGCATTTTAAATCAAATTTAATTTGTAAAGTCCTCCACATATGTATCAATGGTGGTACAAATCTTTTAAATTAGATATACCGTTAACCCTTCATTTTGAGTAGTAAAAAGAAGATAATTATAATACGTACAAATTATAATACATACAAATTGTATATTTTTGAAACAAACATAGAATCATGGTTTTATTCACACATATTATATATTTTTTTGAATATCCACTTTTTTCCTGAACATTGGGTGTAATGATTGGGCTGAGGCAGAAGTGTTAGGATCCATGTGCAGAGTTTATTGGTAAATGTACATTGGGGTCAGACTGAAGTAATAAACCAAAAAAATCCACAGATATCCAACAGAACAGGCAGACTAATCCAAAACACCAGGCAGAGACAGTATTCCAAAAACAGGCAGTAACTCCAAAAAAGATTAAATCACACAGAAGTATAAATGCTCCAAATGCACTCCTAAGAATAACAAGAATTCACAATGAACAGAGCACTTGCCAGCGTTTATATACACATGTAACTAATTAGTAGAATGATCAACAGATGATGAGTTAGATTCTCTGTCAATATGGACCTTTTTCCCACTCCAGGTTTTGGAACGCAGAAGTAAACTTTGACAGCTGTGAATGGGAGATCACAGCATATATTCTATTTGGGAGATAGTGATTTTGGTGGTGATCTTGAGGTTGTTACACATGGAAGTGTTACACAATTCGACTGTTTTCAATTTCTGGTCTCTAGTGTTTTTTCTCACAACGGTGTATATTCTTAGTGGATAATGTAATGTTTAAGGTATAACATTTGTAAAATTTAGAAAAAAATAATTATACTTTGCAGAGTCAAGATGTTTATTTTACAGACAGTGCCTCACCAGAGTGTAGATGACATGAAGCGATGGTCTGGGGTTAGGTACGTTGATATAATTAATTATTGTTATAATAATGAGTTGTTATAACAGCCAACAACTGTAAAACTTGATCCTGAAATTACATTTGACTCCAAGTAATACTTAAATGTTTGGATCTGGATCTCTAGATCGCTTGTTTTGCCAGTTTTTACTTGCTGTCTCGAGACCAGAAATAGAAAACAGGCAATCATAATCATCATGGTGCCGCCCAGTGGTTGATCAGGAAAACTCTGGATAAACAGTGGACAAAAAATGTGCAAAACATCCCATTGATTTCCAATGAAAAGTTCCCCACACATGTCTACAGATTAGTATGTAAGAGAACTGGGGTTTGTCTCTTTTGACTTGGGCCAGTAAGCAACTATCTTGCAACCATTTAGTAATTCCCAAGCAAGGCCCTATTAATCACCCAAAAATTGCATAAAATACAAAAGTATCAATCAAATTAGATTTTTGTGTTTATTTTATTGTGGACAATCCAAATAATTTTTTTTCAAATACAAGATTTTCACTGTTTTTACTCTTAAACAAATGACCCATAATAGGAGGGTTAATAATTAAATCTTGTGGCACAGTAAATAAAGGTATAATTCACCACAAAACTTTAATTTTCTCATAATTCACTCACTCTCATTCCATCCCAAATGTGTATGACTTTTCTTTTTCTGCAGAACACAAATATATTTAGAAGAGTATCTCAGCTCTATAGGTCCATACAAAGTGAATGGTGACCAGACCTTTAAAACTCCAACAATCACATAAAGGCAGCATAAAAGTAATCTATAAGACTCCAGTGGTTCAAACTACATCTTTAGAAGCTATATTTTAGGTTTTTGTGATGAAAAAGATCAATGTTTTATTACTTTTACAATAAATATCAACTTTAACGTTCATATTCACATTATGAATGTGGAGATTTTGTACTTTAAGGAAATTGGGTAATGAATTGAAGTATTTCACGTCAACAGCGCATTCACTCATAGAATGGCAGACAATCGCGTAATCTCATGAAGGCAAGGTTCATTCACTTGTCATTCACAGTCCGCATGTCCGAGTGTTCCCCATCAGGGAATTAAGAAAATTATTCAGGCATATCATCATGTACAGGTGACTCCAGGTAGGGAATGAGGTTTTGCCCCAAGTGAAGGAGTTCAAGTACCTCGGGGTCTTGTTCACGAGTGAGGGGACAATGGAGCAGGAGGTTGGCCGGAGAATCGGGGCAGCGGGGGCGGTATTGCACTCGCTCTATCGCACCGTTGTCACGAAAAGAGAACTTAGCCGAAAGGCAAAGCTCTCGATCTACCGGTCAATCTTTGTTCCTACCCTCACCTATGGTCATGAAGGTTGGCTCATGACCGAAAGAACTAGGTCGTGAGTACAAGCGGCCGAAATGGGCTTCCTCAGAAGGGTGGCGGGCTTCTCCCTTAGAGATAGGGTGAGGAGCGCAGTCATCCGTGAGGAGCTCGGAGTAGAGCCGCTGCTCCTTTGCGTCTAAAGGAGTCAGTTGAGGTGGTTTGGGCATCTGGTAAGGACGCCCCCTGGCCGCCTCCCTAGGGAGGTGTTTCAGGCACGTCCAGCTGGGAGGAGGCCTCGGGGAAGACCCAGGACTTGGTGGAGAGATTACATCTCCACACTGGCCTGGGAACGCCTCGGGGTCCCCCAGTCAGAGCTGGTTAATGTGGCTCGGGATAGCAGTTGAAGATGGATGGATGGATGGATGGATGATCATGTACAGTCAACGCTTATCATACGGGCTCTCATTACTCATTCAGTAAGATTCCCCCATTTTTTTGTTGCCGCCTTCGCCCAAATCACGTAACGGTTGCGTTCCAATCCAATTCATCATCCCTATGCCCTACTCACTATGAAGACCGAGCCCACGATGTGAGCATTCCGAGGGAGTATGACATCAGTTTCACCCGTCGATGTGCGCCCCCCCTTCCTGAGCACAAACCATGCAAATTACATACCCAACTTATATGGCTGTATCTACTGGCTCCCCTGGAGTATGGACACAGTTGTAGTATCTTTTGAAAGACACCACTTCGGGCTTCACTTCTCAAGTTTCAGAATTAACGTATGTTATTTTAAAGCAAAAAAAAAAAAAAAGTTTTGGACTTTGAGATGGGCTCATTCTGTTTAGAAGACTTCATATAAAAGATAATATACAGTTTTACAACAGGTAAGACAACAGTGTTTACAACAGAATGCTGCTCCGGTTGCATAGTCTGTCGAAGAATGATGAAGTGTAATTCTTCCAGGTGAGATCTCATGTAAACATGGAGAACATATCAAGATTTATAATTGTGTACAAAAGTGCTACTGGACGTTATAGAATGAATTCTGTCACGGACAATTGACCCAAGCAGGCTGAACTGGATTAATCTGGCGATCGCTATTTCATAAGGTATGAAGTCCCGTTTTTGATATTGCATGTTGCCATCCGCACTTCCGGTACAAATAAACAAATTGCTGTTTTTGGAGGACTGTCATCATGCATCAGAGATCGGATATCAACGTCGAACACTTAGACCTTCGAAAAGACATATAATCTGTTATCATTAATCGCATATTCATGCATGCATCAGAATGCAAATCTATTACACGTAAGCAGAGTGACTTCACTCCCGAGCGCAAACAAATACGTATCAATGGGTTAATATAGCCTCCACCAAGCCTTGTGAAAGAATTTACTTCATTCAGTACAACATTCGATGAGGTTCCCAGAGCGCCTCCAAGGGCGAATTTACGCGATCCATAAAACGCAGCATTTTATTACTCCAGACGTACTTCCATGTTTTCATCGCTAGCACCACTGTCGCGGCACGCCTCTGACACCTAGAGGTATGCTCCGCACCGCTTCCCCTATTCTTCAGATTATCTACCACCAGCGTAAGGCATTCTGCTATGATCAGGACATACAGCGAGTGATTCCCATCTCATGGCATACTTTCATTTTATTATCATTCAGGCATCATCAAAGAGCAGAAATTCGTTGGCATGTCTTCACAAATCATTCACTCATCATGGTCAGACCACTACAGCAACCACTACTCCGAACCAATATGATTGACAGCGTAAATGCCGGAATCCAGCCATACATGTTTAGGCGTGCGTGTATCTGGTCTCCGAAATATGTCAGAGACAATGGTAACTCGGCACAGCAGCCGTCGAATCGGCTATCAAGCACATTCGGAAGGAGATTTGCAAATATTCACAAAATATAAAGTGCGATACTGCATCTTCAGGTCGTAAAGGTGGGACATGAACAGCCGGAACTGATCCATGCTCGAGAATCACATCCTGAAGATCCCGATTCATATCAACACACATTCACAAAGCAGTCTCGTGCAAGATGATTTGCACAAACATGCACACATTCTTGTATGTTTTGGGGCACACCTCCTTCAAAAACTAAACTGTCCACTGCATCTTCAGGGCTCTATGCCAGAGTACATGAAGACTCTCATGTTCCTTTTACAGCCAACAACTAAAATCATGAAGCTGAGACATTATTCTTCTCACCCTATTTGCTCCAGCTCGAGGAATAAGAGGGAGGAGAGCGAGAGAGAGAGGAGAGAAAAAAAAAAAAAACACACATCGAGCCACATCTCTAGAATTCTAGACATCACACACCTTCTCTAACCATGCAAGCTCCCCCCCCAAAGAAACCTGACAGGATCAGGTCTATTTTCACATCATTCCCTGGTCCGTTTGGGTCTCCTAACGCTATCTCCAGCCCCATCAGTCCACCTCAATTTTGCCATGCTTATCATTCCTCAAGGCCACTCCGCTGTTTTTTCCGCCTCCTCACACTACCTCATTCCATAGACGGCCTCTCCTACCCACCAATCGATGAATTTCCGGACGACACGCCCCTATTCTCGGACATGGCTCCCTCCATAGGATTCAGGGGTTGCCGTCTAGGACGATGGTTCACAAAGGAATGGCCAGAATGATACTCTCTTCAATATAGCTTCCTACGCTCCAGACGCTCTCTTCGTAAGTATTCCCATTGCTAGATATTTAATAATTTAATGTATTTAACAAATGATCTCGACCAACAATCCCAGTCTCAATGCGGCTCAGCGGAGGGAAGAAAGAAATGACACCGAGACCCAAGCTTCAAATCCTTCCTTGCCATTTGTACAGCACTTCTTCATACGGTCCAGCAAACAACCTTCCCCTCTACCCTCCAATGAAATGGTTCTTTACCCCATACGGGGTAAAATATATGTTAGAGTTCAGAAATAGGAAATACACTCGCAGAACCACTACATCTACAAAAGAAGTTTAAAATGGGCCTTCCTTATTCCACACCCATCATCACGGCCAGCGTCATATGGGTTCCCTCAAACGCATCGTAGTCATGCGACAATTCCGCAGTAGTTACTACAATCAATAAAGTCCAGCCCTCCTCGAACCATCATGTCCCCTATGAGACGTCTGACATGGCAGTGCATTTCCTGTGACTTCATCATCCCAGCCAGACAGATTCCCAGGTTTCTCAACTTCCCTCCCTCGCTTCGCAGGAGTTCCACAGACCAGCTCGACGGGCACCCTTCGAGGTATACCGGAATCTACTACGAAGATGCTCGGCCTCTGCTCTCCCTAATTGTACCTGAAATGGTCAACTTGACACAAATCATCAAACAAGCTCAACTCTCCATCAGCCATAAGTTCTCATGCATATCTGGTGGTGGTCGGTGGCTCTTCCCCAGCTCACCTTACCTGCACTGATTCAATTCAAGCAAGCTCACCGTTCGCAAGGACAGCAAGTAACCATGTCCCCCCTCCCCTCGCCGGGCTTCCATAATCAAGCATAGTTCCGTCGCATAGGGATCGCTCAAACCTACCGCCCTCGCCGGAAACTCTCACCATAACGAGATGGCTTTCAACAAGGTATGGCACGACAACATCGTCATTATCGTATTGCCTTATGTATGCGTTCACTCTGGCAAAGATAACCATCAAACAACTTTCCCTCGTCGGAGGGTTTTCATATCAAATGTTTTCTTTCAACAAAGGGATTGCACGCAACATCGTCATTATCATACGGCCCCATGCATGCCATAACCCCGGCAGGTTATATTTAAAAATAAAAAAAAAAAAACAAACACACACATTTTATCACTACTTTCAGAGGGTTTCACAGTTAAACGTTTCCTTTCAGCAAAGGGATTGCAAGCAACGTCGCCATTATCGTATGGCTATGCACGTCACCCACCTCTTTCAACAAAGATACCCAAACAATCATTCCCTCGCCGGAGGGCTTTCATATCAAACGTATTTCAACGAAGGGACTGCACGCAACGTTGCCATTATCGTATGGCTTTATACACGTTGCCCACCTTCGGCAAAGATACCTCAAACATCTTTCCCTCGTTGGAGGGTTTTCATATCAAATGTCTTTCAACGAAGGGACTGCACGCAACGTGCCATTATCGTATGGCTTTACACACGTTGCCCACCTTCGGGAAAGATACCTCAAACATCTTTCCCTCGTCGTAGGGTTTTCATATCAAATGTCTTTCAACGAAGGGACTGCACGCAACAGTGCCATAATCGTATGGCTTTACACGCGTTCCCCACCTTCGGCAAGGATACCTCAAACAACTTTCCCTCGCCGGAGGGTTTTCTTATCAAATGTCTTCAACGAAGGGGCTGCACGCAACGCTGCCATTATCGTATGGCTTATACATGTTCCCCACCTTCGGCAAGGATACCTCAAACAACTCCTCCCTCGTCGGAGGGTTTTCATATCAAACGTCGTCCTTCAACAAAGATACCGCAACGCCGGCCTAATGTAGGGCCGCATACCACGCTGCTCGCCTTAGGCAGATTCTGCACAACCAGGGGCCTCAACGGAGAGCCCAAAAACACACACAAAAAAAAAACCCTTCCCATTGCAAAGGCTTCACACAACCATACCAGAGATATCACAAATTTCATGTCAATTCTGATTCTCACATCTCTATTTTCTTCTCCAGAATGAATGCCCAACACAAGACCCAGTTCGTACCAAACAGGATCATCTCTTTTGGGGGTAGTATACTACTTTCTCTCTTTTTGGGGGTAGGCTCCTCGCCCCTGCCTCCTATCTCCGGCAGGATATGACGGTTTCCGGGCACAACTCCCTCGGACCGCCGGACGGGGCCTACGCCAAAGAGAGAGACATTACCTTGTTTTACATTTATCAAATAAATGGCATCTTAAACCTCACTCAAGCCTGCGTGTCTTCCCGATAGAACTGCAAGTTACAACAGTTCAAATAACAGCAGTGTAAATTAAACCAGCAAACAATAAAGCAATGAGTAGTACACTCTCATTTGCATAATGTATTCATACCACAAAGCATAATAGGCAACTGAAGTGCTGCGTCTTATCAAAGCATTATTAGACACAAATTAAACAACATGAACAATGCTCACATTTGAAAGAAACGCAGAAAGTAAGTCATGAACAATATTATTTGTCTTTGAGGCTTCGAATAAAGAACAGCAGAAACAGCGCCTTTCAAATCATTAGGGCTTGTCACATTTTCTCAAGAATAATCTGGGGAAGGAATTCATACACTGTCGCTATAAAGACGCAGAGTGAAAATATGCACAATATTAATCTGCACAATAACCAAACTATACTATCTGCAAAGATCTGCGCTCTAAGAGGTATTTTTTATTCTTAATATATATAAATATATATATTTGGAGTTGTTGCGTTTATAGGCCCTATTTAATATACATTTTATTATACAGCTGTTTTTTTTTTATTATTCTATCTGATTTTAACTGTTGTATTAACTTTCACTTTTCAGGCCAACTTTCTTTTTATTAATTGTTTTGAAGTAAATAAACATTTACATAGTTATGTGGGTAATTAACATGACATTTAAACCATTTTCAGCAGTGTCCTACTGTGTTACAAACTTTCTTTATCTAATTTTTTTTAAACAACATCTTGTATAACTTTAATTATTGTACTTTGTAGCGAATCAGCTCTATGAAATATTAATAATCAATCATAACTTGTTATAATCGATTATGAATATTTGGATCAGTTAATCGGGTTAACTTGATGTAGCTACATTAACATTACAACCAAATACTCGGTTCATCCCGTGAACACTCAATATTGGTTATTAATTAATTAATTAATAGAAATGTACATTTCCGGGCATGGGAAATGTCTTTCTTACTAAGTATTAAGAGCAAGTAGTCAAAATCTATGATTAGTGACTTTAGATATGAGCTTGAGACACAGACAACTTTACGTGTGACATGAACAAGACTTTATTAACTAGACTAAACATTTAAACTACTCTAACATACATATACATACATGCATACAGTTTACCAAGGGAAAGAGGGCTGAAGCAGAATACAGGAAGGCAAGAAGTTATAGCATTGTTTGAAGTTCAGCAGATCAACAGCCTGAGCAAACCATCATATTAGTTCTGACACGCCCTTTTTAGAAAGGGGTAAGGATACTTAATGTATCAAATAATGAGACTAAGTTTGATACTTGCATGTCCCATTTGAATTAAACTGTCCTGATGCAATTTGTTGAGGCTCCAGTTGATCTTTGATGATGTTGTCTTGATGAGAGAGAACCAGTGGGAGTCAGAGGATCTTTGGTGAATGGAAAGACAAGGCCGTAGCCTGGCGCACGCTTGGGAGTCCTTGGGGCCTTCTAGTTCAGCATCATCTTCATTAGGACTTCTCAGGAAGGACCAAGAGAGTAAGAGAGCACAAGGCTCAGAGGACCAGGAAGCAAGAGGGCCAGGAAGCAAGAGGGCAAGAAGCAAGAGGGAGAACCAAGAGAGAGAGGAGCAATTTATAACCTTAGAAAACATGTCCCACCTCTCATTGGCTCGACCAATAAGAAGGGTGGAAGTTCCAGGCGGGAATTTGGTTTATTGCCCTTTGTTCTCAGGTTGCTCATTGCATGTGCACCCTGGAGGGGTGGTAGCTGATGAAGAAACTAGAAAATATTCTTGTAATACTAATATGCTGTTGTTATCGACATATCATGTACACAGTCATTTCAATCTTCAAAATACCAAGTTATAGAGACCAAACATGACACACATATGATTTCGGTTAACCATAGTATGCAAAGTCTGAAACATTAACCCATTAGAGTTTGCAAGAAATCATAGACCAAACAACATTTAAGGGAAATCGTGAGATGGCACATTAGATACATGTCAATACATTTATCCCATGGATAGAATATATAGGATTAAAAGGGTTCATTTCTCCTTCTCAGTAAGAGTGCACGAGGCTCAGCACTCTCTGAACATTCCTTTGGAGGTCGTAAAAGTCTACTTTATTTGGGCATGAGAGAGTTCCTTTGTCCTGTCAAGGCTCATTTGCAGCCTTTATGACTCGGGGTCAGGACTTTGGTTTGAATAACTCAAAAGATGGTAATACCTAGCAGAACACCATTCTAAGGTAATCTTATATTTATATTCAGCTAGACAAGTCAAGGTTTAATTTGATACCAAGGAACGTGTATTTAGTACACTTAGAAAGGGATATACACTCATATATTCATATATGAGAAGCATATATGAGGCTATTAAATATACGGCCTCCGAGTTTTACTACACAACTAAACAGTCTTACTAGTTTGATCTAACATCAGACAAATACACAGGGATTAAAACATATTTCATTAGACATACATTTCTAAGTTTAAAACTGAAAACACACACACACACACACAGTTTTACGTTCAAGATCTCACATGGTAAAACATGCGTGTGAGGCGAGTCGTATGGGAAAGGGGGCTTAGCAGGCACGAGGATTTCCTGTCAATAGTTCATTGTCTCTTTGTCAATAGCGCATTGTGCTGTGGAGACTAGTCGGCGCTATTGCAGTAATTAGGGGAGTTTTAACAGTGGGTTCTTTATTGTTCGGGACCGGCTGAGTTAATGATTATCCTTCACTGATTCCTCCAGACGCTACAACTTATTATACTTTTATTCTATTATACGTTTCCATGACCCCATGTCAAATGAGACACTGATTTATTAGCACTTATGCACATTAAGCCAGATCAGAGGCCTCTTGAGATATGTTAGACGCTATAAAAATACTAGCATGTACTAGAGACCAGAGTAGTAGCAACACAACTAGCCCTGATTAACTTCATATTTCAGATGCAATGGTGGTCATTTCAAGGTGTATCACAGAAGGTATTTCAATGATGCATTGTTTGTGATGTGTGTTTAAGGGTCCTGAAACATTTGACTGATTTTGATAATAAATAATGAATTTAAACTTTATATATTGCATTAATATTAAAATATGTAAACTGATTGAATGATTCACATTAAAACTGAAGTGACATTTCAGTGTTACATTTAAGACACTGTCTCCAAAGCTGATAACAATGAAAATGCTTTTATATATATGTTTTTGTAAAAATCTTTAAAAAAACCTTTCTCTGCTCACTTCCTCAGCTCCGTGAAGACAACTTGGTTTTCCAAATGGCAAATATAACATATTTTTATTTCATGTTGTTTGAAAATCTTGGCTACATAAAATATGCTCTCTTCAGTTTGGGATTTATTCTGTACTGTGCTATCATTGTTTGTAATGCCCTTGTTATTCTTGCAGTATATCTGGAAAGGACAATGCACCAGCCCATGTACCTTCTGATTTCATGTTTGTCCATAAACTCTGTGTATGGCACAGCTGGCTTTTTTCCAAGGGTTTTGGCAGACCTGCTGTCTGACACACACATAATCGCCAGTGAGGCATGTCTCTTACAGACCTATGTAATTTATTCATATACAGGAAATGAAATGATAATAATAATGCTGATGTCATTGGACAGATTTGTTGCAATCAGTAAACCTTTACAATACCATAGCCTAATTACTCCCAAGGTTCTAACTGTTTTATTAGTTATATTCTGCATATATCTAATCATTACTCTTGGTACAGTTGTTATTGTTACTGCCAAACTAACAATGTGTGGTAACCAACTGTGGAAGGTGTACTGCCATAATTATGAAATTGTCAAGCTTTCTTGTGAAAAATCTTTTATTATTAATATTTTGAGCATGTTTATATTGGTGACAATGGCTTTCATCCCTTTAAGTTTTATATTGTATTCTTATATAAAAATC
Organism: Xyrauchen texanus; assembly: GCF_025860055.1. Lineage (NCBI taxonomy): Eukaryota > Metazoa > Chordata > Actinopteri > Cypriniformes > Catostomidae > Xyrauchen > Xyrauchen texanus. The sequence goes on along the minus strand of NC_068313.1, from coordinate 9,861,303 downwards.
CTTATTATTTGTCAAAAAAGCTCAGCACAGTTTAAGAGCAAAGCTTATCAAACCTGTATTCCACATATAGTGGTCCTTTTAAATTTCTCAGTTGCCCTTATAACTGAGGTCATATTGAGTCGGGTTGTGAACTTGGAGATTCCTATGGGGCTGACGATTGCCCTTTCACTTGAGTTTATTATTGTGCCACCCATCCTCAATCCTATTGTTTATGCTTTAAACATGCCTGATATTCGCAAGAAAATTGTTTGCCTTTTAAAGTCATCCAAGTAAAAGTGATTCTGATGTTGCAAATAATGTTACATATTGGTAAAAAACAATAGTAAATGAGTTTAAAATCACCCTAGCAAGCAATCACAACATCATTTTTTTTAACTTTGTAATGCTATGGCCTCCATGATTTAGTAAGTAAGGTCTTTACTTTAAAATATTATGTCAGAAGTTTAATATGTTTGCCTCAATTTTTGGGTATGAGGTGTATTGAGAAAGAACACACTTGTGTTAAAAACAAGTTATTTATTTTTTATTTATCTGGTATCTTCCAGAAATTGTTGTATTTGTTAAAAAAATAAATAAATTTGTCATATTAACCATTAGACTGCATTAGTTACCGATATAGCCATATAAAAACAATATCGTAATTTTTTGAAAGGGGTATTAAATCTTTTTTGTCAGCTGTGCCCCTTTGACTTAAATGATTTACTTGAAGTTCACCCTGATTCAAGTAATTTTGACATTTCGAAATATAATTTTATGTCTCTGAACTTTCTGAACTAATTTATTTGTATTATTGTTGTTTTGTAATTAACCTGTTTAATATAAAATTATTACATATTATTTTATTTAATTCACCAATGACATTTGTATTCCAAACAAAGATTGCACTGAAATAAGTTTATAATCATTATCACAGTAGTAAAATTTACAACAAAAATCTTGTCTAGAAATGTTTATTGTCTATTTTTAGCTGTAGCTTTAGCTTTCATTTCCCTGTTAATTTTCTAAACAATGTACATTTTATTTTTTTATGTAAATTTGATACCTTGATATGATATAGACAAAATGTAAATTTTCAATAATTTAAAATGACTTTTGATGCATGTAACAAAATCAGGGTGTTAGCAACTATTATAACCGGGGATGGGGGAACATTTTCCCCCTTCTAGACATATTTGATATTTTTAGGAAATTATACATTAGATTTAAATGTGTTAAAGAGCAAGGAAATTGTAGCTGACCACCTAAATGACACCTTTAAGACCCAGTAGAAGCCTCCGTCAACCGGTTGGTTCTGCATTTTCTGCCATGGGAGAAAGGTGCCATCCGTTGTTCCTGACAGGCTATTCTGCCTTTCAGGCTCTATATGGTTAGGATTAGGGTGGGAGTGGTATTAGGGCATCTGCTGCCTGCCAGGAAACATCCATGGCCCCAATGTACAATGGCCGCAGTGAACTGAACCAATGTGGAAGGAATTGGCTAGTTAGCAGCATGGAGTTCTAAAATACCAAGAGAAAGCTATCAGTTAGCGTTCAGATTCATCTCTATTGCAGTGCTCAGCGGGCACAGGGTCCCTTCAACTCCCCTGGAAGTGAGCGCGAGCCTGGCAGCAATTATGATGTGACATTACATCCTCATAATACTCGTGACACAATGTACATGCGGTAACAGTAGGGAACTTTAGGATACTCAAGTAATCCCGGTTCTCTGATTACAGTTGTGAGGTATCTCACTATGGGTAACGCCTCGGGCGTGGCCAATCCTGGAAGAACCAATAACACCCAGTCTGTAAGTTCACAGACCAATCACAGCTGTGATGTCCCACCTCCCTGTAGGGTGCACTGGTTGTTTAGATCAGTTTTATTATCAGATATAACTAATAATTAATGTTTATTAATTATTAATTAACAATTAAATTAAATAATATAATTTAACTCGTTAAATTCTATCCTCGGGGCACCACTCTTTGACAAGAGAAAAATGATAGTAAGTGACTGATCACGTCTCATAAAATTCTACCCTGAAGGTTGAGTATTTTGATTAATAATCAAAATAATCAAAAAGGGAAGAAGCTAGTCAAATTATTGCCGTACAAATCCAACAGCAATCTGGTTACAGTTGGCTTCTAACAACAACAGTTTAACAATACTGAAGTAATACAGGAGTTCTTGATGTGGCAGAGGCTGGCTTCAACACAAATATTCAAAAAAACAACTAGGAGTACTTATTATAATATAACAAGATTTATTATAATCAAACAGTAATGAACTATAATGTAATGTAATGAAAACTATATGAATATAACACAAAAACATAAAATGGAAGTCCTAACTAAATAGTGGAGCTATATGCTAGTGTATCGATGTATGTGTGTGGGTGTGTGTCTAGATTCGGTAACAAAGGAAACAAAATGGCGGATTAAACTCCACGTGGAGAACTAGTTCCAAAATAGAGGATCGATTTCAACATTGAGAACTAGGTTCAAAATGGCAAACTGAATTCAAAATGGAAACTAGTTTCAAAATGGAGGATCGTAAAGGGCGGAGCCAACGATTATTTGAATGTGGAGGGAAAGAAATATGGCTGGATCAGATCCAGAACAATGGAGCTAATACCACGTGCGAGTGGTAATGAGCAGACACACAAAGGGACTGAACGAAACAGGTGGGAGAATTTGAAAACACCAGCCTGAGTCGGACATAAACCGCGGTGCTGCTCGCTCTGTGAATTTCAGTGTGTATGAGAGCGAACAAAGAGGGGTGCATGCAATTTAATGGAGGATACATGCTGGTAACAGCGTGATTGAATCGTTAGTTCAGATCACTCAATAAAATAACATTTCACACAAAAATGACGATCTCACAAATCAAAAGAGCAAGCAGCGATCGTAGTTAACCATACAATTATAATCAAAACATCAAACATTCAGCATCAAATATATGATTTAGTTTTATAAGAAAAGTCACAGTTTCAAATCTAAATCTGCCCAGATATCAAGCCTTACTTGGGAAATCCTGTGTGATTTCAGAAAGGTTGTCCGTTTGAATTATTGTTGCGTTGAGTGGTCAGGAGAAAACGATCTGGATTCGGTCCTTTGTCTTACGCACATCAGCGAAAAGACACGTCTCTGCGTTATTTCTCGGGTCTGGTGATGGAGAGAAATGGAGGAGGTAGTCAACATTGATAGAAAACTATTGAGAAAGGGAAGCTGGTCGCCTTTTCCGTTTTCTAAATAAGTTCACTGTTGTCTCGTAGTGAAAATGATTGAACCGTTTGTAATAAGTATACTACATGACTGGAACAAAGCTAAGTTAATCTTACTCTACCGTGGCCAAATGGCGAGGTTAGAAAACGTGGTCTCTCTTTGTCCAGAAGGAGGGAAACTCCTTTGTATGTGTAGATACGCATCTCTTTAAAGCGCAGGCTTGAGCAGCTGTATGCAGAGAGACCGAAATCAAATCTGTCCGCTAGTTTTGTGGAGATGACGTCATTGGTCATAGGCTGCTTTTGACCAATGACATTTCAGATTGGATCCATGGGCGAGACTTCTTATCCGGCTGTGAAGCATTCTGGGACACAGAGTTCAATGTCTCACCTTTGATCATAGAACAAAGGGCCATGCGGTCTCCGCTACAATTTATATTGGGCAAGGCCCTACATCCCTATATAAACCACTGTCATCATTGGTGCCTACTTCATTCTCCACATATCTCTTATCCATGCAACTGCAAGGAGGGAAGTGTGGTGAATTACCTCACTCCTGCCATCAGAGATCCTGGATTACTTGAGTAACCTAAAGTTTTCTTTCTAACATTCTTTCGGTATCTCACTATGAGATATAGCAAAATCCTGTATTCCACACATGTATTTGTATTTTTTACACATTGGCAGGCTGACTACCCACACCAAGGACTGAACTCACAGCTGCACAAATTTCCTGGACTGAAATGCCTTTAAACAGTGTCCACAGGTTAGCCATGCCTCTGGTAGAAAGAGCTCTCAAGCCCTCTGGAGGTCGCAGCCCCAGACTATTTTAACTTAATATAATAGACTTTACAAACCAATGAGACTGACTCGCTGACGTAATAAGGGTCTGCCCTTACAAGAATCAGTCTAAGAAACTAAAAGATGATTACTCTTCCTCTATTCCTTTGTTCTTTCCATGTACAAACGTATAGTACGAACTGGGCCCAAACAGTGAAACCGCTCATCCTCTGGCTAGGAAACAGGTGGTGGGTGAAACGTTAACAAATTCATCGACTTACAGCTGGGAGCAGAGTCAGTTACATTAAGCACAAAAGCTGGGTTCGTATTAGGAGACACTCTCGATGAATCCACCAAAAAGCGCATACAAGAGTGATGAATTGACAAAGCATGTAGTTCACTAACCAGCTTTGCATATGTTAAGAACAAATATTAAAGCTGCCTTAAGCGAATGGAGATTTAATTCTATACTTTCAACTGGCTCAAAGTGAGGCTGAGAAAGTGCGTTCAGGACCACAGACAGATCCCATTACAAAACCAGTGGTTTTGACACCCTGTTAATATTTTTCACCCCTCATAAGCCTGCAAACAAGCGGGTGTTGACCCATTATATTTGAGTCTATTCCCACATGACAAGCTGATATGGCAGTGAGGTAAATCTTGACAGTAGAAAAGGCTCTGCCTTTATCTAGCAGAAAACACAAATCATCTGCCACTGAACATAAAAAAGAACAAAGTGCATTTAAGCAGCTCTCACACTCTGAATAATTTCAATCACTCTGGTGGTTAACCCGTGACACTCAAATTTAGCCTCTCACATGACAGGCCCAAAGAGCTTCTCGGTCTGGGCAGGGTGAAATATTTCCCCTGTGCTTGCTACACAGGTGACCTGTGCAGCGGTATCTGCCAAGGTTGGGCACACAAAAGTTGAATTATCTCCAACAGTCACAGTTTCACGGCAAGTTGGTACAATCAGTATGTCTGTGTGACCATATTCTCTTACTCTTTTTAGAGTTCGAATGATCAGACTCAGTGGACGAAACAAGTAAAGTAGCGTGCTTGGCCAAGGATGCACTAGAACATCCACATCCAAAGCAGCACTGTCTCTCACCAGAGAAAAGACAGAGGGCAATGAGTGTTTATGTGCAATGCACAAAAGGTCGCTGCTCACCACTCACGGGAAAAAATATGTCTGAAAGTCTCTCGCCCGCTCCCCTTTATACCCATATGTCCGGGCGGGGCATGCAAATTCTGTCTGCCAACTTGACATTGGCCTTTTCTCAAGTTCAGAGGTACGCAAGGCTCTCAGAAGATACCCCTTGTGTCACTACAATCGACACAAAGTCGAGTGAGTGACAGAAGGGGAACTATGATTATTCTCATCCACTGAATGAATGATTGAATGAAGGACACAGTACAAAACATATAGACCATCTTCAAAATGTGAACCACAGCAGATCAGTATGCAATGTATGCTTATCATAAATTGGTTGTTGTTTAATAACAACAATTTCTTACTAATTTACGACATTTAGTTGAATGGGTTTTATGGTAACTGAATATAAAACTTGTTTGAATTTAAACTACAGGTTTTACAAAAGTTTACATTTATGTTATTAATGTTGTAGTTGTTCTGTGTTACAGAGTGATGGCCGCAAGTTACTCCTCACTGTTTTCATAAACCCCGGTGCAATGACTGTATTAGAAGGCTGACACTAAATGATTCAGTGGAATTGTTATGCTAGATTGAGCATTTATGACCAAATAAATAAATATTTAATGTCTTTGGTTGAGTTCCACATCTAATTGTGCTCACTAATTAAGTGTGAATGACACCTGTTTGTCACCTTGTGGAAAGGATGCACTTGATTGGCTGACGGCACAGCACATGCACGCTGCACGAGAGTTTGTTTGTTGCCTGCTTAGCATTGCTTATTCTCAAAAGTTCATCGTTATAGTCATCGTTCATAGTTATATCCTTTGTCATTTTACCATGTTTCAGGTTTTTCCGCTTTTCTCCTGTTTCATCTGCGTGTATTTTACCGGTTGCTGCTGGCACCTTTTACGATCCCTGGTTGTCTGCCCCGTGTTTCTCGTGTCTATTGTCTTACACTACAATTCCCATGTTTCCCGGCCCTCATCATTCTGTCATTGTTTGCACCTGACTGTCGTTTGTTTTCATCATGTCTCTGTGTATTTAATCCCCGCTGTTCCTCCATTCCCTTGTCGGTCGTTGTTTCATTGTTTTGATGTTTTAGATTTTCCGATGTTTGCTTCATTGCCTGTCTTGCCGTGTTTTCATCCTGTCGTGTTCATCCAGTTCCGTGTACCTTCCATGTTTTCATGTTTTAGTTTCAGTTTTCCTCCCGTGGATGTTTCTTTTGTTCCTGTTTGTTTTGTCTTCACTTTGATTAGTAATAAAGAACCCACACTTAGATCTCACTCCTTGTCTGCCCTCGTCTGCATTCCTAACAGAACGACCGACCACAAATGGATCTAGCGGTTCAACAGGCGAACTACAAACTCCTCTGCCTCAAACAAGAGGACCGTCCGGTGGAAGAACACATCCACAATTTCCTCGAGCTGGCGAGTGTCGTGGACTTCCCGGACTCCTGGTGGTCTTTTTCCGGGGCAACCTGAACAGTTCGCTCAAGGAGCGGTTGCCTCCGGCGACGCGCGGCTGGACGATCCACGATTACGTGGAGGAGACTCTGCTGGCATGTGGCTCGCCGTTCACTGTGGGCATTGTTGAGGAGGATCCTGCCTCTCCTCCCACAGTGGTGACCCTCCAGTCGTCCATGGCGCGTCCTTTCACCTGCCTGCCCCACCTGCCCGCAAGCCAACCCCCACGCCTGCCTTGGTCAATGAGCCAGCGCTGCCAACTTTGTCCGCCCAGAGGAGGAGGCAAGCTTGAGCCCACGCCAGCCACGGTCAGCGAGCCTGAGCCCACACCAGCCACGGTCTGCGAGCCAGAGCCCACGCCAGCCACGGTCTGCGAGCCAGAGCCCACGCCAGCCACGGTCTGCGAGCCAGAGCCCACGCCAGCCACATTCTGCGAGCCAGAGCCCATGCCTGCCATGGTCAGCGAGCCTGAGCCCACGCAAGCCACGGTCAGCGAGCCTGAGCCCACGCCAGCCACGGTCAGCGATCCAGCATTGCCGGTCTCGTCCGCCCGGCGGAGGAGGAGAAAAGGAAAGGCCTCTGCTCTCCAGCCTCCGCCTACCACGGCCAACCAGCCAATGCCTCTAGCCTCGACCGTCCCAGAGCCAGCGCCTGTAGCCTCGACCGTCCCAGAGTCAGCGCCTGTAGCCTCGACCGTCCCAGAGCCAGCGCCAGTAGCCTCGACCGTCCCAGAGCCAGCGCCAGTAGCTTCGACCGTCCCAGAGCCAGCGCATCTCGAGTCTTCCAGGGCTCCGCCTCCCGAGTCTTCCAGGGCTCCGCCTCTCGAGCCACCCAGGGCTCTGCCTCCCGAGCCATCCAGGGCTCCTCCTCTCGAGCCTCCCAGGGCTCCGCCTCTTGAGCCACCCGAGCCTCCCAGGGCTCCGCCACCCGAGCCTCCCAGGGCTTCGCCTTTCGAGCCTTCCACGGCTCTGCCTCCCAGTGCTCCGCCCCTCGAGCCACCCAGGGCTTCGCCTCTCGAGCCTTCCATGGCTCTGCCTCCCAGGGCTCCGCCCCTCGAGCCACCCAGGGCTCCGCCTCTCGAGCCACACAGGGCTCCGCCTCTCGAGCCTCCCCCTCTGTGCCCCCTTGGACTTCCTGTTTGCCCCCTGTGCCCCCTTGGACTGCCTTCTTGCCCTCTGTGCCCCCTTGGACTTCCTGATTGGACTACCTGATTGTCGTTTGTTTTCATCATGTCTCAGTGTATTTAATCCCCGCTGTTCCTCCATTCCCTTGTCGGTCGTTGTTTCACTGTTTTGATGTTTTAGATGTTCCGATGTTTGCTCCGTTGCCTGTCTTGCCGTGTGTTCATCAAGTTCTGTGTACCTTCCATGTTTTCATGTTTTAGTTTCAGTTTTACCCCCGTGGATGTTTCTTTTGTTCCTGTTTGTTTTGTCTTCACTTTGATTGGTAATAAAGAACCCGCACTTAGATCCCACTCCTTGTCTGTTTTTTAGCATCACTTATATATCGGTTTGCAACCTTTAATCCTTAAACATCTGCCATTTTTAAGCACTCATCGGGTCTTCCCGTATTATTCTCTTATTGCGATTCAACTGCGCGCATATTCCACCTGCATCCGCGTTCTATTTTTATCGCGATTAAACTGTGTGCATTTTTTCAGCGCGCACCCGTTTTTTTCTCCTCTGCGGTACACAGATTATTGCATTGATCTCAAAGCACCGCTTATCAAGAACAACCACCACCAACAACAAACAATTTTGTGAAGGATTCACATCAATCTCAAACCCTCACCGCTCAGGAACAACAAACAATTTGCGGTAAGTCATGGCATCCGCTCATGTTATTTGTTCCTGCATTGCATGTCACATGTTTAAAATAGCCCCCTCCGTCAGCAGTGAGGGATTCACTTGTGATAAATGTAAGGAATTAGTCAGGCTGACGGAGAAGGTTAATGAGTTAGAGACTCGCATCCGAACGCTAGTAGAGGTCAGTGAGAAAGTGAAGCCGGTAGATACTGTTTCGGATGCGAGTAGTATAGAGAGCAACACACACACTTTGGTTCCGTCTATAGAGCCCCTGCAGCAGGGCATTTGGGTGACGTCTCGGCGGCATACTCGTAGGGCAAAGAGACACCACTCTCCCATTCCTGTTAGGGTTTCCAATCAATTCTCCCCACTCAGTGATACACCCACTGAGAATCATATTGAAAGAGCCCTTGTTATTGATGATTCTATTGTAAGGAACGTGGAAATAGAGACTCCAGCCACTATTGTTAAATGCATTTCGGGGGCCATAGCGTCTGACATCAAATCAAATTTACAAGTGCTGGATAAGGCTAAACATAGATTTTCTAAAATTGTTATGGCACTAACGATGTAGTCTTCATAGCTCATAGTCTTAATAATGATAGTAATTGACCAACTGGGGCCCAGGTCAGGGAGCAGACAAACTGGTTAATCCGAACGTCTGCTAGATGCCTTGAGACATCACACAGGTCACATAAACTACAACACATATAGACTGTATCACCTAGATATCTCATAGAGACTGTGTCTGTTCCCCGAACTACGAAACACAATACCCTCACTAAATAATTTAGAAAAAATTTGATTAAGGTCAAACTTGAACAAAACAAACAAATTAAAAATACACATCATATAAAAATAGGGCTACTACTATTAGATCTCTTTCTACCAAAGCACTAATTGTCAATGAAATGATTACAGATCATAGATTGGATGCGCTCTGTTTGACTGAAACCTGGCTTAAACCGGATGAATATATTAGTTTAAATGAATCTACTCCCCCAGGTTATTGTTATAAACATGAGCCTCGTCTGAAGGGTCGAGGAGGAGGTGTTGCTACAATTTACAGTGAAGTTCTTGGTGTTAGGGTCAATGACAAATAAGATTTTCAAGATGAAAAAAAGAATATTTTAAGCAAAACAGTTTTAAAATGCATTTTTATGTCCAAAAAAATGTATGGTGTTGATTAATATTGGTTTTACAGCATTTTAGGCAGCATTAATTCATTATTATACAAGATTTCTGATTTTACCACCCAGAAAATGTCAGGTGGTGCGAACATATATTAATGTAAAATTTATACTGTATCTCAATCATATAATTAACATTTCATTAAAGTGCAAAACAATACTGCATGTTATGATAACATTTGATCATCACTTCTATAAATCTAGAAATTTAAAACATCTCCGGGAACACATTTAAAAAACGAGAACATCTTTTATAAAATGTCAATACAAAAAACAAAACTTGGTAATACATAATACATATACCCAAAAAAATTTGGGTTGAAAATAACCTAATTTGGGTTGTTTTGCAACCCATGACTGGGTCAAATATGGACAAACCCAACCGTGGGTTATTTTAACTTAACATGTTGGGTTGTACAACCAACCCAACTCTATGGGTTGATTGTCTAACAATCAACCCATTTTTTGCTGGGTTACAACAACCCAATTGTAGGTAATGTCTCCCCATCCAGCTTGAAGCACTGCGCTGATCAGCTGTCTCCAGTGTTCACAGACATTTTCAACACCTCACTGGAGACATGTCACGTGCCAGCCTGCTTCAAGTCTTCAACTATCATCCCTGTTCCCAAGAAGTCAAGGACCACAGGACTTAACGACTTCAGACCCGTCGCCCTGACCTCTGTGGTGATGAAGTCCTTTGAGCGCCTTGTGCTTTCTCACCTCAAAGTCATCACCGACACCCTCCTGGACCCCCTGTAGTTTGCATACAGAGCCAACAGGTCTGTAGACGATGCAGACAACTTGGCCCTCCACTACATCCTCCAGCACCTGGACTCCGCAGGAACCTACGCCAGGATTCTGTTTGTTGATTTCAGCTCTGCCTTTAACACCATCATCCCGGCTCTGCTCCAGGAGAAGCTCTCCCATCTAAGTGTGCCTGACTCCACCTGCAGGTGGATCACTGACTTCCTGTCTGACAGGAAACAGCATGTGAGGCTGGGGAAACACGTCTCCAACTCACAGTCCATTAGCACTGGATCCCCTCAGGGCTGCGTTCTTTCTCCTCTGCTCTTCTCCCTGTACACTAACAGTTGCACCTCCAGTCACCAGTCCGTCAAGCTTCTGAAGTTTGCGGACGACACCTCCCTCATCGGACTCATCTCTGATGGTGACGAGTCCGCCTACAGGTGGGAGGTCGACCACCTGGTGACCTGGTGCAACCAAAACAACCTAGAGCTCAATGCTCTAAAGACAGTGGAGATGGTTGTGGACTTCAGGAAGAACTCAGCCTCACCTGCACCTGCCCCCATCACCCTCTGCGACTCCACAATTGACACTGTGGAGTCTTTCCGCTTCCTGGGAACTATCATCTCCCAGGACCTCAAGTGGGAGCTGAACATCATTGCCCGCATCAAGAAAGCACAACAGAGGATGTACTTCCTGCGGCAGCAGAAGAAATTCAACCTGCCAAAGTCAATGATGGTGCACTTCTACATAGCCATCATCGAGTCCATCCTCACTTCCTCCATCACTATCTGGTACGCTGCTACTACTGCCAAGGACAAGGGCAGACTGCAGCGTGTCATCTGGTCTGCAAAGAAGGTGATTGGCTGCAATCTGCCGCCGCTCCAGGACCTGTACGACTCCAGGACCCTGAAGCGTGCTGGAAAGATTGTGGCTGATCTCTCCCACCCTGGCTACAATCTCTTTGAATCACTCCCTTCTGGCAGAAGGCTGAGGTCCATCAGGACAAAAACCTCACACCACAAGAACAGTTTCTACCCATCCGCCACTTGCCTTATCAACAATTCCCGGTACCCACACTGACACTCTCCACACTCCACCTCTGACTCTATATCTCACTGCACTACTCTGCTCTTTTTATTTTATACTTACTTTTAATTGATACTGCGTGGACATATTCATATTTATATTTATATTGCTTATATTTTTATTCTTGTTCATATATATAGAGATTGTGTGAACGCACCTACAAAACCACAACAAATTCCTTGTATGAGTAAAAAACGTACTTGACAATAAAGCTTTTTCTGATTCTGATTCTGATGTGTTTCAAGCTGTTTATAAAGGGTTTGAAAGGACCATATCAGTATTTTCTGCAGTTTTTGTGGTGTACATTCAGGTGTACATTGCATTTCTGCAGAGAGTATGTCATAGATCTTCCAGATCTATCTCATACACTCAATAAACCCCAAAGCCCAGAAGAACTTGATGAAATAACAAACAATTTAAATGCAGTATTCTCTAGCACCCTTGATATTGTCGCCCCACTTCGATTAAAGAAAATTAAAGAAATAAGCCCTGCACCATGGTACAATGATCACACTCATGCTCTCAAGAGAGCAGCTTGGAAAATGGAGCACATGTGGAAAAATACAAAATTAGAAGTATTTCATGGTGCATGGAAGGATAGTGTCTGTAGCTACAAACATGCACTCAAAGCTGCCAGGTCAGCATATTTTAGTAAACTCATAGAAAATAACCACAACAATCCTAGATGTTTATTCAGTACTGTGGCTAAATTGGTTAGGAATAAAGCCTCAACAGAACCAGATATTATGTATCTTTTTTTCATCTCTATCTATAATATTATGTATTACACAAGAGTAATGACTTCATGAATTTCTTCACAGATAAAATTGAAATAATCAGAAATAAAATTGGAATTATGCAATCATCTGTCATAGCACCTCAGAAAACAGTGTCTATTAATTTTCCTCATGTGCAACTTCAATCCTTCGCTATCATAGGTCATGAAGAGCTAACAAAACTTATCGAAACATCAAAAGCCACAACTTGTTTGTTAGATCCTATACCAACTAAGCTCTTAAAAGAGGTATCTCCTGTAATCTCAGAACCTCTTCTTAATATCATTAACTCCTTGCTATGCTTAGGACATGTCCCAAGATACTTTAAAATGGCAATTATCAAACCGCTTATTAAGAAGCCACAACTTGATCCTGGAGAACTTGCTAATTATAGACCGATTTCAAATCTCCCGTTTATGTCAAAAATACTAGAAAAGGCAGTATCCTCCCAAATATGTTCATTTCTACAGAGAAATAGTATATATGAAGAATTTCAATCAGGATTTAGGCCTTATCACAGTACAGAGACTGCACTTATCAGAGTTACAAATGACTTGCTCTTATCATCTGATCGCAGCTGCATTTCTCTTCTAGTGCTTTTAGATCTAAGTGCTGCATTCGACACGATAGATCACGACATTCTCTTGAATAGGCTGGAGAATTATGCTGGAATTTGTGGAGTTGCATTAGCATGGTTTAGGTCATATTTAGCAGACCGTTACCTCTTTGTCTATGTAAATGAGGAATTGTCAAACCAAACAAAAGTAAAATATGGAGTGCCACATAGATCAGTTTTAGGGCCTCTGCTTTTCTCCATGTATATCCTTCCCCTGGGAGATATTATCAGGAATCGTGGAATAAGTTTCCACTGCTATGCTGACGATACTCAACTTTATATTTCTTCAAAAACTGATGAGATTTCACAATTCTCCAAATTAGCAGAGTGTATCAATGAAATAAAAGATTGGATGGCCAGAAATTTCCTTCTACTCAATTCTGACAAAACAGAGGTTCTAATTATTGGACCAAAAAACTCTAAAAATGTGCCGCTAAAATATAATTTGACTCTAGATGGATGTACTGTTACATCATCTTCAACAGCGAAGAACTTAGGTGTTATATTTGATATCAATCTGTCCTTTGAAAATCAAATTACAAATGTTTGTAGAACAGCATTCTTCCACCTAAGAAATATTGCTAAATTAAGGCATATGCTCTCTGTTGCTGATGCCGAAAAACTAATTCATGTGTTCATCTAATTCATGCGTTCACCTCAAGACTAGATTATTGTAATGCATTACTGGGAATATGTCCAGCAAGATCAATAAATAAACTTCAATTGGTTCAAAATGCAGCAGCCAGAGTGCTAACAAGAACCAAGAAATATGATCATATTAGCCCCATTTTATCATCGTTACATTGGCTACCTGTTAAATTCCGTATTAATTTTAAAATTCTGTTAACTACGTACAAAGCTTTGAATGGTCTAGCTCCGCAGTACTTAAGTGATCTTCTACCATGCTATATTCCATCACGTTCATTACGATCGCAAAATTCTGGCCTGTTAATAGTTCCTAGAATATCAAAATCCACAAAAGGAGGTAGATCCTTTTCATATTTGGCTCCTAAACTATGGAATAGTCTCCCAAACACTGTTCGAGATGCAGACACACTCTCTCAGTTTAAGTCTAGACTAAAGACTCATCTATTTAGCCAGGCATACACCTAATTTATCCTCCAACCCACAATTAGGCTAATTTAGTTGGGTCTGCCAGAACCAGAAACCGTGATCATGATCTCTAACTCTGCAATAAATGTAATGCCATCTATGCTTACATCTTTTTATTTGTTTCCCTGTCTCAACCTCGGGACTCCTATCCTGAGGTCACCAGAACCGGCTGGATCCAGCACCATTCCTGCTTCATGTTGGACTCCACTGCTACATGTCACTGAATGATGATGACTAAATGCAGCCGGTGCCAGCCATATATCACTTCAGTCTATTATGATGGACTTCAGAGGATGAACTGATGCCAACTCCAACTGCATCACCTCGGTCTATTGATGGACTACGATCTTGAAATGGAATGCATAGACTATCTATTGCCAACAAAAGCCTTCATCAGCCAATTAACAAGGACAATTGCATCTATGTGAACTTCTGCAGTTAATCAAGATGGACTTCAAAGACTGTGGTCATTAATCTTACAGTTCAAACACAATCGGTGTTTAAACACTGACCCTTAACCCTTACTTAGTTTAATCATTTTAAACCATGATTTTAACTATACATAAGTAATATTTACATTACATTCATAATGTTAGCCAGAGGGGAACTGGCCCCCACAGTGAGTCTGGTTTCTCCCAAGGTTATTTTTCTCCATTAATCTACATCTTATGGAGTTTTGTGTTCCTTGCCACAGTCGCCTACAGCATGCTCACTGGGGTTATTAATACAATTATTATTTAATTATTTTTAAACACGATTAAGAATCATATTTTATCTAAATTACACAATGATGATTCATCGACTTTATAGACATTACAGTTTTATCGTCTGTTAATGCTGATCTTCTGTAAAGCTGCTTTGAAACAATGTGTGTTGTGAAAGGCGCAATACAAATAAAATTGACTTGACTTGACTTGACATTTACAGTGGTAAAAGAAAATGGTAAGCGCTTACCTTAAAATATTATTAGTTATAACATTATTGGAACTATTATTATTGAATGCATCCTCGAAAGGCTTATGTCTGTTGAGTCTACCCTAAAATGATGTTTCTTCCATTTGAGATAATATGAATAGAATAGTGATTAATCACTTATTCAGTGTTTTTATGTGTACCTGCTACATCCACTCCCTATAGATATCCCTTTGGCAGGGCGGAGGGCGGGGCCGGGTCGTGATCCTACACACCCGGTCCCATATTAGGCTAATTATGCCTCTGTGAGGGATAAGGGTCGACTGCAGAGGATTGTGTGGAAGAGAGAGATCGTTAATGGACATGCCCGTCATGTGTGTGTTTATGTTGTCTTTTAAGTTTACTATTAAAATATGATTTATATCGTCAAGCCGGTTCTCGCCTCCTCCTTTCCAATGATCCCGTTACAATCCCCCTCTCTTATTTCAAGCAATTTGATAGCATAGCGAAGTCCTTCATTTGGAATGGTAAACGTCCCAGACTACATTTCAACAAAGTACATAGGCCGATTGGCAAAGGTGGGCTAGGCCTACCCACAATTTTGATTTATTATTATGCGTTTGATCTCAGGCATTTGGCTCATTGGTCACTTCCTCCTGAATGAGCCCTTCCCTGGTTTTCTATTGAATTAAGTCATGAAGTCCTTGCCCCTATTTCGCCATTGCAAAGCCTTTCTATCAAACTAATCAGCGAAGCTAAGTTACACCCTCGCATTTGCTCTCGGTATGGACAAAAGTGTTTAATTCAGACATTTATTTGAATGCTGCCTCGAGCATATGGCTGAACCCAAAATTATGTATTGATAAGTCCCCCTTCTGCTGGTCAAAGTGGATTGTGAGGGAGGTTACTATACACTGTGACCTATATGAGAGTGGAGTGTTGAGATCCTTTGGTAATTTGGCTCAACATTTTGGGATTCTCTGATTTAATCTTTTTAGGTATTTACAGTTGCGCCACCTGCTCTGTAATATTTTTGGGAGTAGCATACACCCCCCTAAAGCAGTAGACAATCTGGGAGTGGGGATTACTGTTTTTGGAAAAGGTCATTAGGCATTAGTGTATTACTCCCTGCTAGTTCAGAGTCTGTGGTATGGAGCTTTAACCTCTATCATGAGACAATGGTAGAAAGATTTTTATTTGGTATTTATTTAGTCATTAATTAATCCTTTTATAAACCCTTAACAAAGGGAAAAATAATGTAAAATGTTACTGAAATATTTTTATCTTTTTAGAAAGTAGTCATTTAGCAGATGCCTTTATTCAAAACAACCTCCAGTACACTTATTACTATGGTGTATAACAATTAGTACACAGGGAGTAAGCTGTGGTTAAGAGCCATGATCAGAGGCGTTTCCAGCATTGAAAGACATCCGGGGCTTAGCCCAGACAATTTTATTTTCACACTAGCAACCACTTCTCTGTAGTCCAAAGCTGGTGAGAGGGTATTCTTTGAGATTTGCTCTGGCTGGGCCTGTTTCTACAGTTCCTAAATCTTCCACTCTAGTACTATCCTCAACTAACTCATCCTCTCTCCTCCCTGAATCATCTGTGATGCAAAAGAACAGATACAGCACATAACTTACTGCAAATCAGCTTCAAACAACTAATTCATCAAGTGCTACATATGTCAAATTGTAGACCAATACCATTGAAGAAAATGTATTGGGAAGAGCAGATCAGTGGGATTGCCCTAAGCTCTATCATGATTCTTTAATTTTCATGTACATTAAATTCATGTACCATAAAGTCATCACAAAAGAGTTATATTATAGTGAGTAAAGTGAGGTAAAAAAAATATTGAATATAAATAATTTATATTTTTTGACATAAATAGTCAAAATGATGTATAAGATCCTAAGTTAAAGCAATACATGAATAACTTTAGTCCAAGTTCATTGACACACCATGACATCGAACTGTATATAATTCTCATCATCTCTATGAGAATAATTCATCTGTCAAAATCCTTTCATTAGGATCATTGGGATAAACAATGTTTCACTTTTAACTTTCTCTAAAGTAAAGTGACTGATTAATTGTTAGCAGTTTCCAAGCCTGATTCTGGCACAGCTGCTGCTGCTGGCTCCTCAGTCTGTAGCGTATCTTTGCTACACTCTACAAAACCATTTAATCAAATCAAAGTGTATATTTACTACAAACTATTATCACAAAACAAGTCACACATACATTTTATGCTAATGATTATTGGTTATCCTTAGCGAAAACAACCCCTGATAAACAAGAAAAGTACACTCCGAACGGGACTCGAACTGCGGTCTCTGGCGTGAGAGGCGAATGCGCTAACAAGGAGGCTAGAGGCTACAACATGTAATGACAGTCGGTAGTGGACCTCTTCAGGTTCAGCCTACTGTGGGTGAAAGCCAGCTAGATGATGATCTTCAGACTTTAAGGACAAAAACAAATGTGAATTCTTACCCACTGACTTCTTTCGGAAAAATCCCCAAAGCCTTATTTGCTTCATTTTTGCTGTCTTTCCTGCTAACTGCTGTTAACTCGCCACCAAGTAACGTTAGTTGATGTCAGCGACTGCGCAAGCTCCTCCTCTACCTGCTGCATATTCAACAGAGAGGAAGAAACGGAGTCGCCCATAGGCTACCGACAGCAAAGGAATTTATTCTATAGACTAGATTATGCCTATTTTTACAGGCTGTATGCAGTATGTGCAAAGCCAAAGCACAATGAAATAAGGCAACTTATGATTTCGGGGGTTTACATAGGCTTTTGTTCGGTTTCATATTTGTCAGTCAACATTTCAAAATACATTCAGGGCTACACTCAAAACATTCGGGGCTGAAGCCCCGGCAAAATCGGCTGCCGCCGCCTCTGGCCATGATTAAGGGCAGAATATTGATGGCTCATAGCTCAAACCATCAAACATCCAGTTAATATCACTGTGCTTTATCCACTGTGCCACACCTACACTGTTTTTTGTGTTTCTAGTGAAGGGAAACATTTGATGGGTTTGTACAGTTTATGCAAATCATGCCAACAGAGAGGCCTCTTGAGACATATTTAATGCTATAAAAATACTAGCTTGTAC
Organism: Xyrauchen texanus; assembly: GCF_025860055.1. Taxonomy (NCBI): domain Eukaryota; kingdom Metazoa; phylum Chordata; class Actinopteri; order Cypriniformes; family Catostomidae; genus Xyrauchen; species Xyrauchen texanus. Next base: position 9,843,334 of record NC_068313.1, on the reverse strand, counting down.
TGTATCTTTACAACACAATACAAGAAGGTCTAATTCCCTACATATCCCATCATTGCAGTTTCAGAGTTTATCACAGAAGGTATTTCAAATTTGCATTTTTTTAATGTTGTTAATGAAATGTAACTTTTTTCAAGATGTTTATTAGTATCTAGCATATGTATATAGTGAAACTGATTAAATAATTCATACCATAAATCATAAGGTTACAATATGAATAATTTAGAGGACATTTTGGAAAAATTATATCTTAAGCTGAATAACAATGACATTTTTACTTTTTTATTTGTCTTCTCTCTTTCTCAGTTCAATGAAGGCATCCTTTGTTTAACAGAAAATGGAAAATGGAACATATTATACCTTGATGTTGTTTGAAAACATTGGTTACATAAGATATGTTCTCTTCAGTATGGGATTTATTGTATATTGTGCTATCATATTCTTTAATGCCCTTGTTATTCTTGCAATATTTCTGGAAAGGTCATTACACCAGCCCATGTACCTTTTGATTACAAGTCTGTCCTTCAACAATGTGTGTGGTACTGCTGCCTTTTTCCCAAGGTTAATGACAGACTTGTTATCTGATACACACACAATATCCCGTGGAGCATGTATCTTACAGGCTTTTGTCATTTACACATATGCCACAAATGAGAATACAATATTAATGGTTATGGCATTTGACAGATTTGTTGCAATTTGTAAACCTTTACAATACAACAACATAATGACTCCCAGGTTTCTAACGGTTTTAATTGCTTTAAGCTGGATTTATCCAATGCTTTGTGTTGGTATTGCTGCTATTTTAAATGCCAGACTGACAGTGTGTGGTAACAAATTGTTGAAGGTGTACTGCCACAACTGGGAAATTGTCAAGCTCTCTTGTGAAAACACTTTATCTAATAATGTTTGGGGCTTTTTCATTGTGACCACGACTCTTATAATGCCTTTATGTTTTATACTATATTCTTATTTAAAAATTCTTATCATTTGTAGAAGAAGCTCACCAGAGTTCAGGAGCAAAGCATATCAAACCTGTGTTCCACACATAGTGATCCTTTTAAATTTCTCAATTGCCATTTTTTGTGAAGTCACTTTGAGTCGGTTTGTGAATGTAGAAGTTCCTATAGGGCTATCGATTGCTCTTTCACTGGACTTTATTGTTGTACCACCGATTCTTAACCCTCTTGTTTATGGATTTAACTTTCCTGATATTCGCAAAAAAATCTTATGCATTATAAAAGCATCCAGGTAGCATGTAATGTTTCTGTTTTAAAATATGTAACAACTAATTTTATTTTTTTGTAACAAGAATGGTTAACCATTGTCATGCTCAATGCTAAACAGGAATAAAATTAAGCAAGTTTAAAATCACTGTTCAATCATGGAATCTCTTTGTTAAGGGAAAGGAAGAGGCATGAACTGGCTTGAAATTGCAACTCACAATTTAATAGTGAATTAAAACAAAAGCCAAATAACAACCTAACATGCAGGACAGCTGCCTGAAGCTTTATCTCTCTCGAATTGTTGTCTCCGGTCACCTTTGTCCCTAACTCACCTTATCAGGGCGATTGAGGTCCAGGCGTGCGTCATTCCGGCCGTGCCCTAATCCGTGCTCTTTCATGCACATTTTCAGGACATTTTTCCAAACTTTATGATGCTATGCCATACATGTATGAGTTTGAATGTATTTGTTTGAGATATCTGCATTGTACTGAAATGCATCTGTTACTGTTTACTGTACAGCATATTTTTAAACTGATCACTCTAGTACTTTTTGCCACAATTTATAAGAGTATTAGGTAATCACTTTTTCCCCTTTTATATGAGAAAAAACCCTTAGTTATAAGGGCATCAATTTCATATTAACTTTATTTTAAACAACTTTACTTCTTATAAGAATATAAATTATTATTGGAGTCCCCAAGGAGCCCTCACAATTATGTACACAGTGTAAATACAAATTAAACTGGCAATCAATATACATATGTATTTTGTTTTATTATTGTAACATTTATTTATTAAATATTACATTTATACTAAGATCACATATTAACACCACAATTGTTTTGTGCCTAACCAGAAAACAAATTGAGCACTTAATCATGCAATGTTTTAATGTTTAAATGTTAAGGCATAATGCCTTAATTAGGCCTATTTTGATATGTTCTTCTTTTTAGCAATGTGACATGCAATAAAGTTTTATTTATTTGGTAAAACTTTATAATAATGACCTGGTGTAAAATAAATAAAACAAAAACTTTACAAAAACAAAACAAAACCGCAACATTGTGCTAATTTGGCTAAACCGAATGGAAGTTTGCAGCACTGCTCAATCCACAATCAGAAATGAATGCATTCAGCCAGCAAGCCTATTTATAGGCTAAACCCCCACCTACAGGGCATAACAACTTAACAGGTACAAACTAAAAAGTTAGCAACAATCAAATCAAATAATATAAACACCCAACACAACAAGACTTAAACTTCCCAAACAGGTAATACACAATAACAACCATTAACAGAAGACAGTTTAACAACATATTACTGTTCCTAAATTTACATCACACCAAAATGGTAGCTTCCACAGGAAGTAATGTGGCTGCTGCTTTAAAAAGCAGTTTGACCCAGATTATGGGTTTGGTTGTACAGAGTGTGAACCGGGAAATTTCCAGCTACTTCCACAGATGTAGGGTCTGGTTGTGTTTTTAAATAAAAAGTAATGGTGAATCTTAAAATAGGCACAACAAGATAGTGTTTTCCTTGCTTTGGAGGTTTCAGATATAGAAATTGTTTCCAAATATTGTCGAAATTAATTAAGAAATGCCTTAAAATGTGGTTTATGATTGGAAAATTTGCATTTATGTATATGAAATTTGGCCAAAAGAAGTAAAATATTCATAATATTTTTTTTTTCAGTTTCTTTATCTGTATTAATAAACCTAAACAACACATCTTTCCAGTATAAAGAAAACATCTAGGTTATGTATGTAACCTCCGTTCCCTGATGGAGGGACCGAGACGTTGTGTCAAAGAAGCGATACTAGGGGTCTCTCTTGAGCGCCAAATATGCCTCTGATCTATGAAAAAAGGCCAATGGGAATTAGGCAGACAGTATTTGCATACCCCGCCCCAGACATATGGGTATAAAAGCGGAGAAATACGTCAAGTTCATTCAGGAATTTTCTGAGGAGCCAGAAATGGTCCGGCCACCACAGTGGCTCAGCTCAGCAACGTGGCCGGGAGGATACAATGTTTCATTCCCTCCATCAGGGAAAGGAGGTTACATCCGTAACCTAGACGTTCCCCGTCTGTCGCTCACTTCGACGTTGTGTAAAAGAAGCGACACTAGGGGTCCAATTCAAATCACTCCATGCGCTGAGCCATGTACGTGTACTGCTGACACAAGCGGGCAGGTATTTTACGTGCAAAGGTGACCAGTTATGTCAGACTCCACGTACCCTTCCCCAATGCCCCATAAAAAGTCGTCGGAATCCTTTTGGTTACCCTAAGCAGAGAAACAAGGCAAACAATGGGCCGAGCCTAGCCGGGCATCTTTTCTCTCTAAGTTTCTCGCAGAGAGCCAAACAGCTGGGGCCCTTACATGCATCGTGGGAAGGGGGTCTTACCCAGTTTCCTATTCTTTCAAGGGGAAAAGAACCTGTGGAGACCACACCTGCCCAGGGACAGGGAGGTAAAGTGGTGAATACATCACATGGGCCATTTAGATCACATGTGGAAACATGACGCTGTGGTAGATCCAGCCTCAAGGAGGGGGGAGTTGCTACAACACAGCGACCCTAGGGCAGCTGGAACTGCCTAAGGGAGACGCGGGTCCACTCGCAAGGGGACCGTACCACGGAAAATACACACAGGAGGAGTCCAAGCAGGAGTCCCGACCTGTGGTGCACCTATTCCAGTACAGGGTAGATTTGAGTACCCACAGTGGATTGGGTCCGCGAATTCCTCCGCCGAATTACGAACCCACAGGGCTAGGGAGGAATCATCCAAGGGTCCGAATATACAGAATCTCCAGGGAGAAAAAGCTCACAGTTTTACCTCGACCGAGGGAAAGGGCGCTAGGTGCAAGCGATCCACCCGGCCAGTCCATCAGCGTGTTACCGAGTTCTACCGGCTCGGACCTGAGAAAACACGGGACGATACTGACTCAACCCTGAGATTGTAAAATCTTGCAAAGGTATTAGATCATGAATGCATGATCACAAGCTTGGATTCCAAATGGCCTGGCTCAGTGAATTTTCCGTGAGTCTATGTTGTGTCAGCGCTTTGAGGAAGGCAAGTTACATTTGTTACAGTACAAAACACTTTAAAGTGTTCATTTTAAATTGTGACACAGCAAAACTTACACAATTTTCCCTTTTCTGTGGCAGGGCTTTTTGATGGCATGTTGGTAGGAGACAGGGGTTATGCATGCCAGATGTTTTTGCTAACCCCCTATTCTGACCCTCAGACAAGGCCACAAAACCGCTTCGATGTGGCCCTCAGTAAAACCAGCATCCTAAAGGCCCGTTTCAACTGCCTTAGGCACTTAAGAGTATCACTAGAGCGGGCATCACAGATAGTGGCTGCATGTGCCATTCTGCACAATATAGCCACTACCAGAAAGGAGTAAGTACCACCACAAAACCAGCTTCTCCCTGATGAAATTGACTCCATCACACTTGACCCAGCTGGCACCGCTGTCAGAGATACAATCACAACACAATATTTTACTTAATAAAAGCACATTGACACTGCAGAATCAGATAGGTCTCAAACTGTATTATTGGTCATGTGGCTAGGGAGGAAGAAAGAGAGCAAGAGAAAGTTACATTATAAATATTCATAGTGTTCATACTAAAGGGTTACTTGGTTAAATAAGTTCACACACTGAGATCTGTTTTTTCCAGCTGTTTGATCTCCAATTAAATGTTTTTAATTTGGAGCCTCCTCAGCTCACAGTCCAGCTCCTTTAGTGAACAGTATAGGTCTAGACTCCTTTTGTAAAGGGCCCTGACTGATTTGGTTTCCACCTGAAACAATTCCACCACAAACAATCATTACAAGTTTTCTGGAGGTTAATCAAATCACAAAAAGTGGCATGACTTTTTACAAACATAGGACTGACTGTAATTTATGTCGAGGGTTTAAAGTATTACCTTGTTCACATTCCTTCTAGAGCCCATTGAGGTAGAGCAGGGGTTCTCAAACTTTTGCAAGCTTGGCCCCCCCAAAGCTGGTTCATTGCAGTTGGGGCCCCAGTGCCCCCTGCCCTGCCCCATGCTTTATTGTTGTTGTTATTATTATTATTATTATTATTATTATTATTATTATTATTATTATTATAATTGGCAGTAGCACCAGACTTCTAATGTGAGCTTGCAGGCATTATTATTATTATTATGAGTAGTAGTAGGCCTATCATCATTACTAGGCTATTGCTATATAATTATATGAGGTTACATGCTTTATTGTTGTTATTATTATTATTATTATTATTATTATCATCCTCAGTAGGCCTATTATCATTACTAAGCAATTGCTATATAATTATATGAGGTTACATGCTTTATTGTTGTTATTATTATTATTATTATTATTATTATTATTATTATTATTATTATTATTATTATCATTATTATCATCATCATCAGTAGGCCTATTATCATTACTAGGCTATTGCTATAATTGGGAATTGGCACCAGACCTCTGATATTAATTTATGCTTTATTATTGTTATTATTACTAGGCCTAATAGTAGGCATCATCTGCATTATTTACAGAAGCTTGCTGGTAGGTGATGTTAATGTGAGACCTGAGCCTGCTTTGCCTTGCAAAGATCCTCAATTCTTGGCTCAATATTTGATAAACATAGCCTCAAATCATCCTCGATTTGTGCACGATTGCAGTATTTCGTTTTGAGTGCAGTCATTTTTGAGAATCCTGCCTCACACAAATATGTCGACGCGAAAGGAAGGAGAATCTTCAAGGCGACGTCACAGAGATCAGGGTATTCCTGCATCAATGCTGCCCAGAATGACGAAAGAGGGCAGGAGCTAAAGAGTTCCTTCAGTCTACTGTCACTCTTCAGCTCAATAAGCTGTTCCTGCATATCAATTGATAGCTCATTTGCTGTGCACACAAACGGATCTCGAACCCACGCAAAAGAGCGATAATCCTCTTTAAAGTACGTCGCAAATTGTTTTCTCATTGCTGACAGGTGCTCAGACGCTGATTGAAATAGGGAGGAGAAATCGTGTGACGTGCCTGCATCAGTGATAAAGTCTGCAAGGCTGGGGAACATGTCGCAGTTCCCTCGATTGATGCGGCCATGCCAGAGGTCCAGTTTTTGTGTGAAGGCGTGCACTTTGTCTGCAAGGAGCAAAATATGAGTTTCGCGGCCTTGCAAAGACAGGTTGAGGCCATTCAAGCGGTCAAATATATCGACCAAATAGGACAGAGACGCAAGCCACATAGTGTCATCCAGATGCTTCGCCAGATCTGATTTGATTTCTGTCAAAAACCACTTCACCTCCTCTCGCAGCTCATACAACCGCTCTCGCAGCTCATACAACCGCTGTAACACCCGCCCCCTGGAGAGCCAGCGAACTTCAGTGTGCAGAAGCAGCTGTTCGTGCCCTGACCCCAGCTCCTGGCAGAGCACCCCAAACAAGCGAGAGTTTAGCGGCCGTGATTTGATGAGATTTATTATTTTCACGGATTGGTTCAGCACGGAGTCAAAGAGAACCGGCATTTTTTTAGCAGCTAGTGCTTCGCAATGGACCATGCAATGTGTCCATTTCACAAGTGGAGCTACTTGCTGAACGCAAGCAGCTAGGCCACGCTCACGCCCCGTGATTGCCTGCGCACCATCCGTGCATAGGCCAATGCATCGGTCCCAAGCCAAACCATTTTCACGGATAAAAATATCAAGGACATTGAAAATGGCTTCTCCTGTAGTGTGCGACTGAAGAGGCCGGCAAAACAGGACATCCTCCTCAATCGCCTTGCCCCGCAGATACCTGACATAGGTGAGGAGCTGTGCCTGCCCAGCAGCGTGTAGTAAGGACTCTTTTTTACGAACTCTATCAGTTGCTCTCTGATATCATTGGACATGTCTACAATTCTCCTAGCGACTGTGTCATTGGACAGTGGTACTGCACCGAGTTTGGCTGCTGCACTATCGCCTATCATTATTCTGCACATGTCTTGCGCTGCCGGCAAAATGAGAGTCTCGGCGATTGTATGCGGTTTACCCAGTTTACCGATCCTTTTGGCCACTACATACGATGCCTCCAAACACTGTTTAGACACAGTGCTGTGCACTGAAATGGTTGCCTGTTGCTGATGGAGGCCATCAAGCTTTGTTTTAAAATATTTAGCTGGTTTATTTTTAATGCCAGCATGCTTTGTTTTGAGGTGCCTTTTTAATTTTCAGGGCTTCATACTGTCGTTTGCCAGCACCTCGGCACACACGACACACTGAGGTCTCAGATCAGCCGTGACTGTAAACCCAAATTGCAGGTATGCCTCATCGTACCTTCGAAGCTTTTTTGCAGGGTTTTGCAACCCATGTTTGTGGGTTTAGTCTTTAAAAAGAATATTGGGGTTTTGTAGTAAAGGCCTATATAAATCGAGAATGATAAGACTAGCGAGAGCTGGCACAAGCGAACTTGGCAAGAGACTAGACTAGAGTGAATGGAAAGCTATGTCGTGAGTCAATTTAAATGCAGTAATTTATTTTTGTGTGAGAGTGAGTGAACATTTACATTTATACCCCGCTCTGTAAGCCAGGGCGGGAACGGCGGCGGCCATGCACATGCGCGATTCATTTGCAGCCTGGACGCGGAGGGGTGTGTGTCTCCTCTCTGCTCTGACTGCTGCACGAGGCTACTGAGAGACTGACCGCCTGTGAGTGCTTTTGGACGGGAGAGGGGCTCACGGCAGCATCCGCTGTTCGTTGAGCACAGTAGGCCTAACTGCAGAGTGATTCGTGCTTTCGAGTCTCCAAACACCACAAAAGTCTCCAAAAACACCAGTAAAAGTCGCTGGATTTGTCGCTTTTGACAAAACAAAAAAAAAAGCCGCCAGGAGGATGATTTGTTTGTGTTATAATCAGTGCTAATCTCTTTGCATTGGCAAATCATGACATTTTTACAGTGAAAAACAAAACTTGGAGATATTGCTGTTACAGCAATGTATTGTTATTTATTTAGCATAGCGCATCTCACAGCAATACTCAATCGTGTTTTGAATGATTCAGTGTTGTGAACGAATCGGTTGAGTCAAAGATTCAATGACCCATTCACAAACATCTGTCTCATTCTTGATGAATCGTCCGTTTGAACGAATCGTTTGAATGAACGACTCAGTGACTTGCTTAATGAAACCGCTTATGCTTATAACCTGCATTTGCACTCACTATCGACAAACCAATCAAATTTGTTCAAAACTTTTTTTTTAAATCAGTCCAAACACATTAAAATTTTTATTCAGGAGTTATGTATATACAAAACTATAACTTTTTATGACAGTAGTTTAGTGATAAAAAAAATTTGCCCAAAAAATATTTTTTTCCAGTTTTTTTTCCCTTCCATCGTAGCCTACTCGCGCCCCCCCGGGAGAGTGGGGGGGCGCGCCCCACCGGTTGAGAACCACTGAGGTAGAGGCTTCAGTTTCTGGGTCAGGTTGTGAAAAGCCCTACAATAAAAGAGATGTGTAAGGGCCAGTCACTTATTTATGGCATACAAATGAGTGCCATAATAAAAAGCCCAATGCATTCACCTCAGCAACTGTTTCAAAACACACAGACAGAGTGTCTTCATCATTTGCTTCACCCTAATAAATAAAAGTATTTTCTGTATTTCACACTTTTTTCTGTTTGCTGCAAACAAGTGTTTGTGATAAAACGTTCACAAAAATAACAAAAGGTTGTGGTAAATACTCACCACTTTGAATTATAGTTATATATTTTGTCTTGATCTGCTGCCAAGAATGTTTGGAGTTGGGGTTGCATCTAAAAAACAATGAATATCAATCTTTCTTAGGATGTCATGCCAATACATTCACATTTTACACACACACATACACACACACACATACATACATACATATACACACACACAAATGTTTTATATATTAACATAAATACACACATTTTCATTTTATAAAAAAAAAAAAATATGATTATATACATAATTTTACATTAATGGCCTATAGAATGTATTTGTTTAACTTACGCATAAATGCAATCAGCAATCTTCCTCCAAGATTGTTCTCTTGCTTTGGCAGCAGAGACGGTGTTACTAATATAGTCCACTTGAATGAGTGAATTTAAACGCACACGTAACAATTTACAATACAATTGGTCATTGTATTGTAAAATGTCATTGTAAAACTCTTTATTCATAAGAATAACAATTTAGGTCTAAACTGATCTATTATTATATTGATATTGATATATCTTTTTTATCTTAATGCAAGGTATTTGCTTTCAATCACTATTCATTAATTAATTCTATGAAAATTAGATTGAATGAAAGTACTGTAAATGTAATTAAATGTAACTCTAATTCTCCTTTTGTGTTCAATAATAATTTTCTATAGCATGCCAAAATTCTTGTCAATAACTTATATTTAACAAACAAAATTTTTGTGCTCTGGTTTTCTTAGGCAGCCTCTGCAGCCTGAATCTTTGGCAGCCTTTATCCAAGAGTCTGATTAAGGTAAGTAACGCAACTTAAAAGTAGAAGCATTTTAGAAATGTATTGAGAGGAATACTCTAATTTTGGAAACACATGGAGGTATTATCTTATAATATTTACAGAAATCATACACAATGAATAAGGAAAAGAGAGAACGTTCAAGGCAATATCTAAGATCATGGAGAGCAGCCAGATGTGTTCTTGAAACTATAGCAAAAAGTAACAGAATTAGATCACACAGTGAGTGATAACACAGAACTAGTCACAGGGTGTCAGAGTGACTCAAGTGATGATGCCTCAAGTTCTATGGAGGACCACTTGTCCACTGAATCATCACGCACATGGGAAGATAGTGACTGGGAGTGTGACTTTGTGGAAGCAATGGACCTTGCTGAAAATAACGACATCACTGACCAGGAAAACGTCTCGGGTTACATGTGTAACCATTGTTCCCTGAAAAAAGCAGAACAAGATGCTGCGCTGCTAAACAACTCTAGCTGTGAACCGAGCTGAATAATGTGTGCAACACGTCAATGAACATTGACCGGAATTTATAGCCTCGGCTGATGTAATCATTAGATGCACCTGCGGCCAGGCTATAAATGGATACATCACCAGGTGTTGTCAGATACTTCTTTTTGAAGAGCAGTCCTGGGACGTCCCAGTGCGGCAAAGCAGCGCAGCATCTCGTTCCGCTTTTTTCAGGGAACAAGGGTTACACATGTAACCCGAGACGTTCCCTTTACAAAAAGCTTCACTACGATGCTGCGCTGCTAAGCGCTACGGGGAACGCAATACCCACGCCGCCGCACTTGGGGCTGTCCGGACCCTTACGGTTGTGCAGTGTACTCACAAAAACGCGAGAGGTCTCAGACATGAGCTTGAGATGTCGACTCAAGGGCATAAGAGCCCGGAGTAGTATAAACATCTAAACCATTCAATTTTGATGAATGTGTGCGGAGAGGACCAGCCTGCCGCATCACAAACTTGTTTAGGCATGGGCTGAGATGTCAACTCAAGGACATAAGAGCCCGGAGTAGCAAAGCATCTAACCCATAAAGTTCGATGAATGTGTGCAAAGAGAACCCTATCGCAACACAAACTTGTCATAAAAACTGATGAATGTGAGCGGAGAGGACCAGCCTGCCGCATCACAAACTTGTTCAGGTATGAGCTGAGATGTCGACTCAAGGGCATAAGAGCCGGAGTGCAGAACATCCAAACTAAAAAAGTCCAATTAATGTGTGCGGAGAGGACAACCTGCCACATCACAAACTTGTTTAGGCATGGGCTGAGATGTCGACTCAAGGACATAAGAGTCTGGAGTAGCAAAACATCTAACCCATAAAGTTCGATGAATGTGTGCGAAGAGAACCCTATCGCAACACAAACTTGTCATAAAAACTGATGAATGTGAACGGAGAGGACCAGCCTGCCGCATCACAAACTTGTCCAGACATGAGCTTGAGATGTCGACTCAAGGGCATAAGAGCCCGGAGTGGCAAAACATCCAAACTATAAAAATCGAATGAATTGTGTGCGGAGAGGACAACCTGCCGCATCACAAACTTGCTGCAGAGGGAGACCTCTAGCCAAGGTTTTAGAGGAGGAGAGCCCTCTGGTAGAGTGCACCCTAAAACCTACTGGCGAAGCTTGACCACGCGCCTCGTAGGCCTGGGCAATAATGAGGATGCACCCCGCCCACCAAGCCGTGGCAAACCGCAGTGGCCACATAGAACCTGGCAGTGGCGAGGCAAGTGCCCGCTGACAGTTCTTTCTACAGAAAATCCAGAACTGAAGCAAACTGGCAGTAAGCTGGTTCTGTAATAAGAACTTTAGTAGAAGGAAACGCATGCAGGCGCATTTGTGCTATGTATGAGTTACTACTATTGGGGGGGGGGGGACTGGGCGACTCGGGGAGAAGTAGAGGAGACATTGCGCTATCAACAGAGGCGAAGAGGTCCTCTAAAATCTGCCCTGTAAAATCTACCCAGATCAGTTCCAAGTGGAGGGAGCCCTAGCACTTGAAATGGTCTTGATTTGTGAAACCTTTCATGTCTGGAGAAAACCCTGTGAACCTCATTTGGTACCTTTAGGGGCCAGACATGAAAGGTTTCACAATTCGGGCCAAGGATGAGAAGGGAAGGGACCCATGAGGCATTCCCTTTCTTAGACTGAAGATAAAATCTATCCCCTAATTTGGAGCATTTGGGGGTCTCTTTTTCGCGTGGCCAGTCCAATCTGGCAACCGCACGAGTAACAACATCGAGCAATTCCTCCGTAGATTTTTTATCGCGGACGGAAAGCTTGGAGGCAGGAAGAGAATCGCGATCCACCTCATGATCCGAAGAAGCGTCGGAACGCGCTTCGAGATCATGTGAAGGACCAGCTGGGTTTGGGGAGAGAGTGAGAGAAAGGGATCAACCCGTCTCTTGCTCCTCAGCCAAATCCATGCAAGATCCCCACAAACTATCTTTTTTTTTCATGAGTGCTGACTCCAGGAAGCAAGCGAGGCGAGCACGACGCACTCTGCCTGTTAAAGCAAATCGCAGTTCTCGCACCCACCCTGCTGCAACGCGAGAGCAGCGTGCTCTTACCCCCAAACAAACAGAGCAAAAACTGATGTGTGTCGTCTTCAGATATAGAGCGAGAAGAGGGGAACACGCACCGTTTGCGGCTTTCAGTCATTCTCTCTTTTTTTTCTTTCTTTTTTAGAAATATATATATATTATATTTTCTAAACAGAAGAGAAAAGAGAACAACGTTCACTGCACACTGCCTAACTGATTCTAACTCCTAACAGAGGAAAGAAAGTTTTGACAGGTTTTGTGAAACAAACGGAAACAAAATCGCTCTGAAAAAAGAGTTTCTGACGACACCTGGTGACGTATCCATTTATAGCCTGGCCGCAGGTGCATCTAATGTTTACATCAGCCGAGGCTATAAATTCCGGTCAATGTTCATTGACGTGTTGCACACATTATTCAGCTCGGTTCACAGCTAGAGTTGTTCCCCGTAGCGCTTAGCAGCGCAGCATCGTAGTGAAGCTTTTTGTAAAGTGAACAAAATATCACTGGCAACAGATCTAGCAACCTGGGTATCACAATTCCAAGTGAAAAGCAATGCTGTTTACCAGTTGCTGAAGATTCTTCAGCAACATGGCCACACAGATCATCCATCCTCTCTGCTCGTACTCTGCTGAAAAAACCTAGGCATGTAGCGACAATACAGAAATTTGGAATGGACTATTTACTCTATCCACAGAATCAAAAGTTACTGGACTGCCTGGAGAAGTACTCTGTTGAATAGCTACAGGACCATGACACAATTAATCTGTCATTCAACATTGATGGCCAACCATTGTTTAGAGCTCAGGGAAAGATATGTGGCCTGTCCTCTGTGCTATCCACCTGAATCCCATTTTTGTTTTCCCTACAACATTAACTTGTGGAACCAAGCGGCCAAATGATCTGCATTTCTTGGACGATGTTGTAGCAGACCTCAAAGACCTCCTGTCTAGTGGCATTCAATACAATCGGAAAAAATACAGTGTAAATGTTCTCAGCATCGTCTGTGATGCTCCACCAAAAGCCTTTGTCCACGGCACAAAGCTGTGCTCTGGATATTATGGCTGTGATAAATGTGACCAAAAGGGCAAATGGTTTAATAAAGTCACCTTTCAGGACACCGAAAACCTTACTCTTCACACAGATGCATCATTTAGAAGCCAGGTTCAGCCAGAGCATCAAAACAAAAGTACAGCGTTAGTCCAGCTATCCATTGATATGATCAAAAGCTTCCCAATTGATTCTATGCATCAGGCATGCCTGGGGGTGATGAAAAGGCTTCTTCTCAGTTGGACCAGTGGAGCAAGAGGAGTCAGGCTCTCCACCACCCAAAAACAAGAGGTAAGCAATAGGCTTCTTCAACTACGAAGTGAAATCCCATCCATCTTCACTCGCATGCCTCGTAGTCTGGGTGAGCTGGAGAGGTGGAAGGCAACAGAATTCCGCCAATTCATGCTCTATACAGGTAAGCTGATGTTGAAAGGAATCTTTGGGGATGACCTATATCATCATTTCCTGAACTTCAGCGTGGCCATGTGGTTGTTAGTATCCCCAACACTAATCAAGAGGCATTCAGAGTATGCAAGAAACCTACTCCACTACTTTGTCAGTAGAGGACGAGAGCTCTATGGTAGCGAGTTTATTGTGTACAGCATCTACTCTATGCTCCACATCACTGACGATGCTGTTCAAGTCAATAGTCTAGACAACTGCAGTGCATTCAAATTTGAAGCATACCTGTACACCATGAAGAGGATGGTACGAAGTGGAACACACCCTCTTAGGCAGATTGCCAAGAGAATAGATGAAAGACTGTCATCTCCTCTTAAAAAATACAAGGAGAGAGAAACAATGAGTGCAAAGGACAAAGCATTCTTGCTGCATGATGAGAACGGCTGTGAGATTACAGACAAAATAGAGAAAGACAGAAAGGTCCTTTGCAGGGTTTACCATAACCCTGCACCACTGTTCATGGAGCCATGCCACTCATTTCTTGTAGGAGTATACAATTATAGGAAAAAACAAACATCAATGAGATGGATCCCTAGATAACAAATTGAAAAGATTAATAATGGAGACACAGTAACGTTCATGGCAATCTTACATCAACAGTGAATTTTTCATGACATTGTTTCATGTAAGAACAAGAATGTTTAATTCAATGAACATACATATATTCTGGAAGGAACAATAGGTGATATCGTAATACCATTAATATTTATTTTATTTTATTTTCCTTAGCATGTACTATATTGTGGAATTTACAGAGGAGTCATCAGTTGGCATTGTAGCCCAGTGTTGGGTCTATGAAGATGAAAGGGTATAACCATCCACAAGTCCAACCCACATCAACAAAATAATCTTGATCAAAATAGTTTAAATTGACTTAAGAAATTAATCAAATTAGACTCAGAATTTTTTTGTACACATTTAGCAACAATACAGTTACTGGCCACCTACCAATCAGACAAAACGGGCAAAAAAAGAAGAACTTCCTGATGAGGAAAAATGGATTTCACGAAACATTCGTGTTTTTGCCAGAACTGGTAAGGTTCCATTCCGAGGGAACTCGCACTGCGTCGTTGAAAACGACTCTTTGGGGAACGCTCCTTAGCGTGCGCCTCTGAAGTATGAATGAAACTATTCCAATCTTGATTGGTGTTGCGTCATGACGTAACATGTGACGGCATAACCGGATGCATAAAAGTGACGCCGGCACACACACACATTAGCTTTCGCTCTTCAGCAAGCGCTCTATGTATATTGTTTGTCTTATTTGGTGTTGTTTGTCCTATTTAAAAGAATTATGGCCACCGAACAGTTCAAGAAGTGCGTGCACCCCTGCCCTCGTTTTATTACGGGTAGGGACACGCACGATTTGTGTGTGAACTGTTTGGGAGCGCAGCACGCACAGGCAGCTCTCGAGGGATCTGCCTGTGAAAGCTGTGAAGCACTACCCCTGAGAGTGCTGCGCTCCCGGTTGGCGTGGTTTGATGAGCACGGTCAGGCTCGCGTTCCCCACGGTTCTGGTCCCGCGTCTGTTGAGGCAGCGTGGCGATTGAGATCGTGGGGTTCGCAGCGGGATCTTGCAGATGAGAATGAGACTGCTCCGGCACTTTCTCATTCTTCGTTTGAGGATCCCGAGCCTACTATGAGTGGTGCAGAAGCCCGCGTCGCGGCTTCTTCTGCCCACGATCAGGTCCCAATGCTCGAGCTCTCTGCTTCCGAGGAAGTGGAAATGCTCAGCATTGATGTGGACGACCGTGAGCCAAGCACGCCGGGTTTCGACCAGGCTTATGAGGAGCTGGTTCAGGTTGTGACGCGTGCTGTGGCCAGACTTAACATTAGCTGGCCACAAAATGAGCAGGGAACGCACGTCGGAAGCAAATTAGACGAGCGTTTCCTGCAGCACACGTCACAACCCCAGCGCCGGGGTTTGCCGTTTTTTCCCGATCTCCACAAAGAGATCTCGAGATCGTGGGATAAACCACATTCGTCCCGTGTCTCCACCCCCAGTGTGGTCGATTACAGCTATGATTTAGGGGCACGGGATATGGGCTATGGGAAGATGCCTGGTGTGGAGAAGGCTTTAGCCGGTTACCTCTCTCCTGAGTCAGCATCTTCCCTTAAAACCCCGGCGCTGCCTAGTAAGCCCTGCTGAGATACATCTGCATTAATAAGCAGGGCTTACATGGCGGCAGGTCGGGCTGGTTCATGCCTGCACTCAATGGCGACTTTGCAGGCGTACCAGGCCGATCTCCTGAAAGATTTAGACGAGGGGGGGGCCAACTCCCGAAGATATCGTGGATTTGCGCAGAGCCGCAGATCTGTGTCTCCGGGCCACTAAAGAGATGGCCTGCGCTATTGGCCGCTCTATGGCAGCTATGGTGACCACGGAGAGGCATCTGTGGCTAAATTTGTTGGGAATAAAAGAAAAAGACAGAGATTTTTTGCTTGATGCCCCGCTCTCGCCCTCTGGCCTGTTCGGCGACGCCGTTACATCGGTCGTCGACAGGTTTCAGGAGGCGAGGAAACAATCTGCGGTGTTCAAGCAGTTTCTCCCCCGTAAATCCAAGTCTAAATCAAGTAGGGTGGGGCAAACAGATCAGCCCCAGCCTTCAGTCAGCTCCTCGCACCGGCGGTCATGGACGGCCGCTTTGCCAGGGGTCTGTGGCAGGACCATCATCATTCTTGGCACATAAACTGTCTAGAGATGTTGGCTGTGTTCAGGGCTCTGAGGAGCTTCCTTCCAGACATCAAAGGTTACCATGTCCTAGTACGTTCGGACAATACATCAGTGGTAGCTTATCTGAACCGACAAGGAGGACTCAAGATCGCGCCCTCTGTGCAGACTGGCGCATCAGATAATTCTTTGGTCCCAAGGGAAAATACTGTCTATCAGAGCAATATATAATTCCGGGGGTTCAGAATCAGGGAGCAGACATCCTGTCGGGGCAGGGGCTGAGGAATGGAGACTTCATCCAGAGGTGGTGAAGTTGATGTGGGACAAATTTGGACCATCGGAAGTGGATCTATTTGCGTCTCGAGAGACGTCCCACTGTCCACTTTGGTTCTCCCTCTCACATCCAGCCCCACTGGGGTTGGACGCCATGGTACAGGCTTGGCCGAGGCTTCGCCTGTACGCATTTCCCCCTATCGCTCTGCTCTCGGGAGTCCTGGAAAGGGTCCACCAAGAGGGCATCAGTCTTCTTCTGGTTGCCCTGATGTGGCCGGCCCGAGTATGGTTCTCAGACATAATTTCACTCCTGATAGCTCCGCCATGGCAGATTCCTCTGAGGAGGGATCTGTTGTCTCAGGCAGGGGGCACAGTCTTCCACCCTCGTCCAGAGCTGTGGAAACTGTGGGTCTGGCCCCTGAGGGGGTTCAGTACCTAAATGCTGGTCTATCAGCGGGGGTGGTTGAAACCATACTTAGCTCTAGGGCTCCGTCTACTAGGAGATTATATGGCCTCAAGTGGAATGTGTTCTCCACTTGGTGTAGAGAACATGAATTAGATCCAGTTAACTGCCCGGTGGCTTCAGTTCTGGAGTTTCTTCAAGATCGTTTCTCTGCGGGTCTCTCCCTTCCACACTTAAGGTGTACGTGGCTGCCATTTCGGCGTTCCATGCACCACTGAGTGATGGGCCTCTGGGGAGGCACCAGCTGGTCATTCGTTTTCTCCGTGGTACATGGAGGATGAGACCGGCAACCAGGTCCAGGGTTCCTGCCTGGGACCTGGCGGTGGTTCTTGAAGGGTTATCCCTGGCCCCCTTCGAACCCCTTCAGTCGGCTTCAGCCCAAGGACCTGACGTTCAAGATGGCTTTTCTCTTAGCTATTACCTCTCTAAAGAGGGTGGGTGATCTTCAAGCCCTGGCAGTGACGCCAGCTTGCTTGGAGTTTGCCCCTGGCGGAGTTAAAGCCATTTTGCACCCGAGACCTGGCTATGTGCCTAAGGTGCCGTCTAACACGGCACGGTCTACGGTCCTGCAGGCATTTCATCCTCCACCTCATGTGTCGGCAGAAGAAGAGAGGCTCCATTTGCTCTGCCCTGTCAGAGCTTTGAGCGTTTACCTCGAGAGGTCCTCTTCCTGGAGGAGGTCGGACCAACTGTTAGTGTGTTTTGGGTCACCTAGGAAGGGGCTCCTGCCTCGAAACAAACCATTAGTAATTGGATTGTTCAGGCTATTATCTCGGCCTACAAGGTGCGCAATTTGCCTTCACCTTTGGCCGTAAGGGCTCATTCAACTAGAGGCATGGCGTCCTCTAGGGTTCTCTTATCGGGAGTACACCTCCAGGAGATCTGTGAGGCAGCCGGTTGGGCTACCCCGCACACTTTCATCAGGTTTTATAGTCTGCACCTCCCTAGTACGCCTGGCGCACGTGTGCTCTCGTCCTAGCTGAGTGCCTGAGTTCAGTTTCACCCTAGGGCAGGCCTTTTTTCGGTGCGTGGCCTAGTGGGCATTCATTCCCCAAAGAGTCGTTTTCAACGGCGCAGTGCGAAGTTCCCTCGGAGGGAACGTCTCGGGTTATGACTATAACCCTTGTTCCCTGAGAAGGGAACGAGACACTGCGTCGTCCTGCCACGCCCCTCAAGGCCTGAGAGCGGCTTGCTTCATCGCTAGGCTAATGTGTGTGTGTACCGGCGTCACTTTTATGCATCCGGTTATGCCGTCACATGTTACGTCATGACGCAACACCAATCAAGATTGGAATAGTTTCATTCATACTTCAGAGGTGCACGCTAAGGAGCGTTCCCCAAAGAGTCGTTTTCAACGACGCATTGTCTCGTTCCCTTCTCAGGGAACAAGGGTTATAGTCATAACCCGAGACGTTCTATCTATGGCAGGATTTGTTTAGTATCTGATTGAACTAGATTATGTGATTACATTTAGATTTTCTATTTCCATAAACATTTCATCCCTAGGTGTTTTTGAGAGGGCCCAAAAGTGGAGCAAAACAGCAGAATATACTTCTGCTGTAGAGAACGATGATGGTAAAGCTTAAAGAGGCCAACAAACAAACCAGATTTGAAGACAACTGTGATGGTATGAGATATACTGTATATAACCTTATGCACCCTTTTCTGAAAATGAAACAGATTAGACATTAATTTTCAGGTAACAAGGTATTCTCTGTTGGAAGCTGATAATACTGACTTTTTTTTGTTTAGATGAGAACCACCTGCAACAAAGAGAAAGCATCAAGGTATACCAGTAAATTCCCTACTACTTACTACTATATTCAGCTTACGTATTAGTCATTTAATCATGTGCATGCCATTTAGATGGACCATTTCCTCGACTCAAGGCAACAGTTGGCGCTGAAAGAAAAAAGCCAGACAAAGGTATGATAGTATTGTTTTTCAATAATCACCTCTAATTATGGAAAATTTCATTATAAAGATTTGCTGATGTTCAGTTTCATCCACTGAAACCAATTCACTTTATTGTTTAACAGTAATCGAAGCAAAACTTCCAACTCCACCCCAACTGCAACCAAGTAATTTTTTTATAAACAAATAAAGCACCATTGGCATAGGAAAAACACATTGCCTGCAAATATCAGTAATTCGTTTTCTTTTTCTCTTACACACTCAAATAGCCAAAGTCTTCACAGAATATTCAACCTGTGACCTATAATTTCTCCCTTCGCATGATTTGCCTGAAGTTAGAATCAGTAATGTAACTGAATAGTACTGTATGATGCTTTCAATTGTTAAAGTTAACAACTGTGTATTCATCTTGCTTGCAGATGTTGATGAACCTCCCAGATCTTCCTCAAAGGACGGAACAGAGGACACAAATGGTAAAAATAAATTCAGTTTACTGAACTCGTAGGAGACAATTAATTTGTTTATTGAATTGAGCATACACACACAAAAACACCCTTGGCCTATGTATTACAAGTTATTTGTATACTACAGATATAAGACAAACCAGATTGCTACTATAATGCTCACACAACTTTTAATTCAAATAACTCAAGTACAACAGTGTTGCATTCTAATTTTCAAAATTCACATTATCTTCTTTAAACAGAAAACTTTCTTCCTCTTTTTTTCAAACTTACTTGTTTTGAGGTAATTTTTGTTGTAATAAGGAAACATACTCAAACTCAAACTCAAATGTAGTCAAAGTCTATCTACTTGTACATCAGAAAAATGTTCTGATGTTACCTTTTCAGAGGAGAGACAACCATGGGCAAGGTCTTCCAGGGATGCCTCAATGCCAAAAGAGCTTAAAGGTAAAATACACAACAAGAGACCAAATTCATTGAAATGCAATCACAAATAAGTACATCACTGTATTTACCACTTACCCTTAGGTTAAAGGAATTGTTCAACCAAAAATTATCATTCTTATCATTTACTAATCATTCATGTAGTCTCAAACTTATGGCTTTTATTCTACCCCCAGAACACACATTTTATGTTTCATTATTTTGATGGAGATATGTGAATATATTTTTATATTGCAACTTTCAAGCTCCAGAAAAGTACAGAAAAGCTCCATAATGGTAATCCACAGGTCTCCAGTGGTTTAATCCAATTAATGTCTTCTGAGGCCATATGGTCAATTTTGGGTGAGAAACATACAAAAATTGAACTCCTTTTTCACTGTAATTAAATCTTGCCATTGCAGCCTCCAAGTATGGTCATAATTCCAATTGACCCATGTACTAAGAAATGTAATTATGATAATTCTTAGAGTCTATATTGGCAAGATATACAGTGAATAAGTAGTTACATTTTGGTCGGTTCTCACCCAAAATCATATTGCCTCAGAAGACATGGATTAAACCACTGGAGTCATACTCTATCACACCACAAGGATCGAGGATGGACGAAGCATCCAGAGGACGCTTGAGGAAGGAAACACTGATGCATCATATGCAAAAGTATTTTTGCTCAAAGCACCTGACGCACACATAAATACTCCTCCCCTTTCACATCTGTCTCAATAGTTTTGAGTCATGTCTTTGCATTTTAAATAAACCATACATTTCAGATATTTCATTAGCTTTATTGAGATTTATTAGCAATATTTTAATAAACTTTTTAAATTGATGCTTGAGTGAGCAAGGATATTACAATTTACTGTAAAATGATTTCTTCCTTTGATTCCTCCATCCTCGTTTCCTTTCCTTGCATCGTTTCCTAAGAGGGCGGAGCCAGGAAGCGAGGAAAGGAAACGAGGATGTGCAAATAAGGAATTGAGAAGCACCCCTAGAGTGTAGGTGCCCTTATGCTGCCTTTTGTCCTTTCTGTGAATTGGTCACATTCACTTGCATTGTATAAATATGATTCACTCAATCAAATCTTTTTGTGTTCATTTAATTTTCTCAGTCCTTGAATTAACAAAAAACCTTTCAATTGCAGAAAAACTGCAGGTGCTGCTACAAAAAGTAGAAAGCCTGGTAGCCTCTCAGAGAGAAATTCTACTTCTGTTGCGGAGGAATCAGGGTCGGCAAAGGGAGGAAGACATCTTGGAGCTCAATATTGCTCAGACCAAGGAGGAGTTAGGGTACCTTGAGCACCGCCTTAAAGATGCAGAATTCAGAAAGAAAGTGGTGAATGCCGTGTTAATATTTCAAAGGGTTTGTAATTTCCTTGATCTTTCAAAATAAGAGTTCAATGTACTATAAAGGTATATAATAACAGCTTAAACCAACTTAACCAAGGCTGCAGCGTTAAATACAAACCAATCATATGTGAAGCTTTTTTTGTAAAATCATTGCTCTATTACATAATTAGCAGTGCTTCATGTGAGTGGGCAGCAGCGATAAGATTGTTTTGGTGCCAAGTCTATTTTTGCTGCGCTGCTTATGCTGAATTAAAGTGACAGTGACATTGTTCATGGTCAAAACGAACATGGGTTGATACGAAAAAGTAGCAATTTTACCATAAAAGCATATAAATGAAGTCTACTGTGTTTCACACATTTACCATATGACTTTCAGCACTGTGTAAAAAATAATAAGAATTAAAACACACTATTGCCAGTAGTTGCAAAAACCACAAAAGCATGTTAAAATTATGGTTATAGTGCCACTTAGCAGTCAAGAACAGCAAATGCATGTTGCTGCGGAGAGAGGACCTCAGCCAGCCAACTGTAAGAAGTAACTGAATGTGTAATGTGTAAAGGTAAAATATACATTTGCTTATAAAACTAGAAATTCAACATTGCAAAGCATAAAACCAAAATTTAATTAGCAATTGACCAAATATGTTTCATATAATGAAATTGCAGGACATATTTTATAGCCAAATTATGTTAAAATGGCTTAATGATACTCCTGCTGTCACGATTCCCTTGTTGTCTGCCCCGTGTTTCACTAGTCATTTTCACAAACTACAATTCCCATAATTCCCAGCCCTCATCACTGCCAGCACTTAGTCATTGTCCTCACCTGTATGTCGTTTAATCCTCATTACCCCTGTGTACTTAAGCCCCGTTGTTTGTTCAGTCCTTGTCGATTGTTGTATGTAGATGTGTTGCCTTGTCTACCCTATTCGTGTACCCTAGATATTTTCATTTTTGGTTTTATTTTCCCCTCGTGGATGTTTCCTTTGTTCCTGTCTTGTTTATTTTAATTTTGTTCAATAAAAGACCCGCACTTAGATCCTCACCCCTTGTCTGCCTCCTCCTGCTTACGTAACACCTGCATGTTTACCTGAATGCCATAACTTTGATATTTTCTTAGACTCACCATCTCAAACTTATTGGTGGTGCCAATCCAGGAGAGTGTGTAAGGAGGGTCATGCGGGCAGTAGCAATCAACATTATCTGGAGCCACTACAGTCTGCTGGGGAAGCGGGAGAAGTTGCCTCTGATTGGAACAACTGTGTGCAAAGTTATCAAACGTGAGTCAGTTTTCGGTTTATGAAAAAGAGATAGACAGCGATAGACACATTGAACAGTTTAGATAAAGTGAACAGTGTAAATGACAAATAGCTAGCTTTAAGTCATCATTTACCTGCCCTCGTGCCTTTTTAAACCTATATGACTTTCCCTCTTCTGCAGAATACAAAAGACTAGATTAAGAAAAATGTATTTTGTGCATACAATGAAAGCCAATGGGGTCCAATGTTATTTTGGACTGCATTTAATTTAATTGCATAGACAAAATAATTCTTCCAAATATCTTGTGTTCTACAAAAGAAAGAAAGTCATAGAGGATTAAAACAACATAAGGGTGAGTAAATATGACAATTTTCATTTTTGGGTGAACTATTCCTTTAAGATATTTCTGAAATCATATAACTTTCTGTAAAGCTGCTTTGAAATTGTGTATTGTGATAAGTGCTATACAAATAAATATGATTTGTGGTTGTGTCTTTAGTCTGTTCTGAACCCTTCTAGGGCAAACCTCCGCCCATGACAGCTGTCAATAACCCCTCAAGTCACATACTGTGTGTGTATTGCACATGCATACAATAAATTCATGGGTTCACATATAAGAACACATTCAGGAAACCGATTTGGTGTCCTGTTACAAGTTATGCTATACTAAAGTTTCTCAATATTATGAGATACTAAATCATTATTATGAGACAAAGTCATTATTGTGACACCATTTTATTAACGAATACGCTATCTTTTACAATTACAATTGAACTTCTTTTCAAGCGCATTGATAAAGTAAACATGAATAATTAAATAAACGGTACTTACATACTGTAACTGTTGTGACTTTCTGTTTAATTCCAGATGCCGTCATGAAATGTAAAGCTGGTCTTGGAGAGAAGGACGTAGAATGTTTAATTGGAGAGACACTTAAACATGCGCCTGCCCAGCTGAAGAAAAGTGTTCAGGTATGGTTGATGCAAAATATAACTAGAATGTTCTCGAATTCAAAGCCAAAGTTTAAAACAAGCAGAAACAAAGAATAAACAACTATCGATTATATGGCTTATAACACGTGCACAAATTTTCTTCACTCAAGGCACATTCGTGGCATTTTCATGTAGCCTATGTATAAATACCATTGGAAAAAAGAGCAACAATTGACTTGCTTCAAAAGATGTACACAGCTATGAATAATCACACATGAATGCAAACTAGGCAACATGCACGCTACTTTCTAAAACAGCACATGTAATTCGACTTACCTGTAACAATCTATGTAACAATTATAATAAATTGTTTAACTGAAGTGTTAAATGTGAATTTAAAGGTTCAAATGTAAAACACTCACATGTTTCTTTTCATTTTGCTAACAGGGCCGACTAAATGAAGATATGGAGGAGTAGTTTCAAATGCACAATTCCACATTTAAGCTTGTTTATATGAATGTTAACCTGTTTGTGTAATATTGTTGTGAACATATTGTTTTTTTTTATTCATAGTAAATTAACTGAATCAAATTCTGAGTCTGTATCATTCACAAGTTGTTGAAAAAGCCTCTAAAATAGTTGTGGGCAAAGGACAAATTAGATTACCAACTGGTTACCAATACACAACTATTGATTCACAACGTTGCCATGGCGACGACTCCAGGAACTTTTCCGGTTATCACGACGTAGCCACTTACGTTGCCACGACGAAAGATTCGTAATGTGATTACGTTGCCGTTACGTAATGGTCACGTAAGTTGGCTAGCTGGGTAGTTAACAAATTTTAGCAGAGTAGCAGGTGTTCAAAACATGGTAAATTACACTCCCTTTTGATAATCGTATACCTGTAGCACAAATGCTAGCATTGCAGTTTGTTTATTAATTGGGTTGATAGAAGACAATTCTGGTGACAGTCAAACACCTGCTAAGCTAATGGGAGCATTGCAGTTTTGTTTCCTTTAACATCTTCCGAGCATCTGGCATTGGAATACCTTTAGTCAGAGATTGGAGACATCAAGTGGAATATCCCACAACCGATTTGAATGGAATGCAGCATCTGTACCTAAACTCATCTTCACCCCCAACCCAAAGAGATTTAGCGAGTATTAGCTATACATATTAGCGATCTATTTACTGTTTTTTTTTTAGGGTGCTAGTTTCAGTTGCTTCCCAGCTATTTACCACCTAGCTAGGTGCGCAATATACCTAATTTAGTTAACATATATTAAGGGATGTAGCTAATGCAGTGTTAACTTGATGAGAGATTGAGGGGACAGGGCATGTGGTGACAAACTGTTCCCAAGTTACGTTTTTGCGTGTGATAAACAATGACGAGACAGGCCACAAAGTTATCAATGTTAGCTAATGTCAGCTCTGACATAAACGCTACATGCTGCGGTAACGTTCCCTCTCTTGGGTGAGAGAGCTAGAGATGTGGCAACAGAGAGTGGATTCTGAGTAGGCTAATGCACCTCCACGTATATGAAAAATCTACATTTTACATAGGCTGCTTTGCTTTTGTTTGGCATTCTTTGATCTATACAAACAACAAAAAACATACTATATTGTTTAAGAAAAGACAGTGAAAAGTGAAGAATGAAATATTGAATAATTGTTTGATATATCCTGTACTTTATGATGGTTTCTATGGGAAGATTCATCCAGAAAACCTGATGCAATGATTGTTTTAGATGGATGGTAAAACTTGGAAAAGGAGTGTTGAATAAATATGGTTAAGTTGATTTCAGCTCAGTAGTGTTTGTTTCTATTGCAATGCCTTTTTATTATTTAAGACATTTCTCGTGGTACACACAACAAAGACAAAGATCCCCATTTAGCCTTAACAGACTGTAGGGGCAAGTGCTGTTAGCAAGCACCAATGAAGGCTGGCACGGTACACAAGGGGGTGGGTGGCCAGCACCACGCCCGACCACCTTTGTCTCCCCAGTGGCGATGTTTACACACTGCACCAGGTACTCATTTTAGGCTGAGTCGACCTAGGGGAGGCCTGGGACCGGTTCAGATAATCATCACTGGTGTTGGACTTGAATTGAACTCCGGTCGCCCGGTTTGTAACACAGCGCGCTAACTGCTACACTACCGCTCCCCACTAAACTGGCGTGTGCACGCACACACAATTATTAGGAACACCATACTAGTACTGTGCTTGACCCCCTTTTGCCTTCAGAACTGCCTTAATTCTACGTGGCATTGATTCAACAAGGTGCTGAAAGCATTCTTTAGAAATGTTGGCCCATATTGATAGGATAGCATCTTGCAGTTGATGGAGATTTGTGGGATGCACATCCAGGGCACGAAGCTCCCGTTCCACCACATCCCAAAGATGCTCTATTGGGTTGAGATCTGGTGACTGTGGGGGCCATTTTAGTACAGTGAACTCATTGTCATGTTCAAGAAACCAATTTGAAATGATTCGAGCTTTGTGACATGGTGCATTATCCTGCTGGAGGTAGCCATCAGAGGATGGGTACATGGTGGCCATAAAGGGATAGACATGGTCAGAAACAATGCTCAGGTAGGCCGTGGCATTTAAACGATGCCCAATTGGCACTAAGGGGCCTAAAGTGTGCCAAGAAAACATCCCCCACACCATTACACCACCACCACCAGCCTGCACAGTGGTAACAAGGCATGATGGAGCCATGTTCTCATTCTGTTTACGCAAATTCTGACTCTACCATCTGAATGTCTCAACAGAAATCGAGACTCATCAGACCAGGCAACATTTTTCCAGTCTTCAACTGTCCAATTTTGGTGAGCTCTTGCAAATTGTAGCCTCTTTTTCCTATTTGTAGTGGAGATGAGTGGTACCCGGTGGGGTCTTCTGCTGTTGTAGCCCATTCGCCTCAAGGTTGAGCGTGTTGTGGCTTCACAAATGCTTTGCTGCATACCTCGGTTGTAACGAGTGGTTATTTCAGGCAAAGTTGCTCTTCTATCAGCTTGAATCAGTCGGCCCATTCTCCTCTGACCTCTAGCATCAACAAGGCATTTTCTGCCGCATACTGGATGTTTTTCCCTTTTCACACCATTCTTTGTAAACCCTAGAAATGGTTATGTGTGAAAATCCCAGTAACTGAGCAGATTGTGAAATACTCAGACCGGCCCGTCTGGCACCAACAACCATGCCACGCTCAAAATTGCTTAAATCACCTTTCTTTCCCATTCTGACATTCAGTTTGGAGTTCAGGAGATTGTCTTGACCAGGACCACACCCCTAAATGCATTGAAGCAACTGCCATGTGATTGGTTGATTAGATAATTGCATTAATGAGAAATTGAACCGGTGTTCCTAATAATCCTTTAG
This sequence comes from Xyrauchen texanus, assembly GCF_025860055.1. Classification (NCBI taxonomy): domain Eukaryota; kingdom Metazoa; phylum Chordata; class Actinopteri; order Cypriniformes; family Catostomidae; genus Xyrauchen; species Xyrauchen texanus. The sequence continues at coordinate 9,816,405 of NC_068313.1, read as the reverse complement.
GTGAGTGTATATATATAGTATGTGGTAATAAAATAGGTGAATGAAGAGGAATCTTCATTTGTTTTCTGTGGGTGTTTTTATGGGAATGTGGATCTTTCAGATCAATTTGAGGAGTGCCTATGGTTTGCATGTTCCACATTTTATCGTAAATGTGTCATGCAGTGTGGCCCTGCCTTGTCTTGGCCTTGACTTGGTCTCAACCCCACGAAGTCTTTGTCTTGTCTCGGCCTCAGTACATTCTGGTCTTGGTCTTGGCTTGGTCTCGGTTTAGGTGGTCTTGACTACAACACTGCCAATCAATTTGCAAAGAATGGATAGGGGGAACTAAATGACAAACTTGTGCTTCACTGTGTTATTGTTGATTTGTATTTTTTACACATTGGCAGATTGACTACCCACACCAAGGACTGAATGAGCCAATGATGGCTCTGTGATATCGAGTAAATAAAATTGGACAAATATGTGAGGCGATTACCAACTCTTAGCTGTCCAAATGTCCTGGACTGAAATGCTTTTAAACAGCGTCCACAACTTAGCCATGCCTCTGGTAGAATGAGCACTCAAGCGCTCCAAATGTCGCAGCCCCAAACTATTATAACAATATAATAGCCTCTACTATCCAATGAGACAGGTGCTGACGTAATAAGGGTCTGCCCTTACATGAATCAGCCCAAGAAACAAGAAGCTGATTACTCTTCCTCAATGCCTTCATTCTTTCCACGTACAAATGTAGAGTATGAACTGGACACAAACAGTGAAACCACTTATCCTCTGGTGAGGAAAAAGGCATCAGGTGAAAAGATAGCAAATCCATCGACTTACAGCTGACCAAAGAGTCAGTCACCTTAGGCACAAAGGATGGATTAATTTTAAGAGACACTCTCTATAAATCCACCACAAAGCGTGTACAAGAGTGATGAATTGACAAAGCATGTAGTTCACTAACCTGCTTTGAATATGTTATGGCCAATAATAAGTTTTGCACCGCTCATAAACCTGCAAACAAGCAGATGTTGACCCATTGTATCTGAGTCTATTCCCACATGACATGTTGATATGACAGTGAGATAAACCTTGACAGTAGAAAAGGCTTTGCCTTTATCTAGCAGAAAACACAAAACATCTTCCACTGAACATAAAAATGGAACAATGTGTCTTTGTGCACACAACTACTCAAACACAACCCATATCAGGTCATATGCGGAGTGCGTTTAAGCAGCTCTGATGTTCTGAATAATTTCAATCACCTTGGGGGGTAACCCGTGACTCTCAAATTTAGCCTCTCACGAGACAGGCCCAAAGAGCTACTCAGTCCGGGAGGGGTGAATTATTTCCCACCGCGCTTGCAACAGGAGATCCCTGCGCAGTGGTATCTTCCAAGGCTGGGCGCATAAAAGTTGAATTATCTCCAACAGCCACAGTTTCCTGGCAAGTTTGGACGATCAGTATGACTGAGTGTACATATTCTCTTACTCTTTTTTTTTTAGTTGGAATGATCAAACTCAGTTGAGGAAACTTGTAAAGTAGCACGTTTGGCCAGGGATGCACTAGATCAACAACACCCAATGCAGCACTGTCTCTCACCATAGATAAGAACAGAGGGCAATGAGCGTTTTTGTCCAATGCGAAGAGATCTACAGAAGATAGGCAGTTTCTCTCCCCTAGCTGACTCACCTGGGGGTGAAGTCTTCATTCTCAATAAAGAGGATTTCCCCTGGACAGGAGATCCGCCCCATATTCATCACTCCTGGAACATTTGTCACCCGTCATGAGAGAAAACACGCACCACTCCACACAATCAGCTGTTGTGCGAGGCTGTGTAGCTACTGTGAATGCATGCCCTCGTCTGTTTATGTATGACATTGTTGTCGTGTTGTCCAATCTGACTAGGACATTGTGGCCTTGAAGGAACTGTACAAAGTGCTTCATTGCTAGAAGCACTGTAAGTAACTCCAGAAAGAGTTATTCAAGAGTTATTCATATAAAGAGTATTCACTATCTGCCGACCATGCCCCAACATGTGAGTGATGCTCATGTCTTGTCATCACCACTTTCTGTGAAGGAAAGCAGGAATTCTCCAGAAATGGAGAGGGAGCATCCCCTCTGAAGTCACTTTTACTCTGCAATTTAAGTGATGATGAGGACACAAGTGCTGCACTGCAATCCAATGCTAAAACTCTCTTATTCACTGTAGTCCCAAAGGAGTGACTGACACCCTTGAGGCCATCAGACCCAATAGGCATAGACACAACCTGAATGAGACTTTTTTCCTGTGATGAGGAGGAGGCTGTGGCCGGGCTGCGAGGGTGCAAGTCTGGAGCTGAGTTGCTTCAATCAGCGAGTGAGAGAGATGGGGAGAAGCCGGTGATGCCAGAGAGAGAGAAACACAAAGAGCTGTGTTTGTCTCTCTCTCTCTCTCTCTCTCTCTCTCTCTGGCATCCTTGGGTGCTCCTTATCTCTCTCTCCCACTAATTTGGCAACTCAGCATCAGGTATGCTCCCTCATGGCCTGGCCACGCCCTCCTCCTCGACAAATATCCCAATGCCCTATTCAGACTGGAGAACCAACCGGCCTGACTTACTCCCCCCCCCCCTTCCCGGAGGTTAGGGTAAACATTTGCAAATTTGGTGCGAGGTACAGCTGTTTTTGGCTGTCATGATAGGCTACTATGGGCAGTGTGTGTATTTGAACAAGGGTGTCCCCCAGCCAGAATCCAACATTAACAACGTCCTTAAGCCAGTAAATTATGTTGGTTTCTATGATGGGTAAGTTAAGACGTAACGCCAGCTCACACTGTTCAGGGTCCACATATAGAGTGATCGAGCTACCCGGAGAGTAAGCAAGGTTGGCCTAAATGGGATTAGCTGGGCTTGAGTTTGCGGAAGCTGTTATTTTTTGGGCCAGGCTAAGGGGTACAAGGTATAGTGGAATCCTACCTATAGCCAAATTGTCAATAGACGAACATACTTCACGCAGCATTTCGGACATTAGTAGATTGACCATTTGAGTCTCTGGATGGTCGTTTTTTTATGATGGAAAATAATTGATTTACGGATTGAATTGTTTGGTTCAAAATAATGCTGTGAGTATTGAGGATAACCATGGATAATCAGTGTTAAGTTCTTAATTTTGGTTGGGACCTTTCCTTGTCTGCCATATAATTCAAGAAAAGAGTGACATGGACTTAATATGAGTGGAGCTTTTTGAAACCCCAATTGGGTTCAGGGTAGCTCGCAAATAGTTGGCTGTAAGGAGTCAATCCTGTGTAATGAATGTGTTAAGTTTTCTCTTTTTTGTGGTACAGTGTATGTATGATTTGTCTGTGATGAAGTTTAAGTGTGATTTTAGTCTAAATCAGCTCCCTTCTCTAGCATGATGGAGCCTGTGTGCCTCCGGATTTGGTTTCGGTGGACCCATTTGAAGATTGGTTCTTTCAGTCCCCGACAAATCTTGATTCTGTAAGCGACTGGGGTGAGTTTATTAACAATCTCATGAGGGCCAGTCCAGTGAGGCAGGAATTTCTGTGACATGCGGTGGGAGGCTGTTTGGCATGATTGTGTGAAATTGAAGTACCAGACTTTGTCACCCACACTGAGTTGTTCTTGAGATGCCTTTTGTTCATAATAGGCCTTCCGGCCTTCTGCGCTTTTCTGGAGTTGTTGCTGGGTGAACATGAAGGTTGTTCTCAAGTGGTGGTGCAACTCTTCCATGTACTGGTGTGTATTATATACTGTAACAAGTGTCATGTGACCAGGCTGGTACAGTAGATGCAGTGGCAGTGTCATTTGTCCAGTTATTAGCCAAAAAATAAAGGGCCATTTTTTTTACAGGGTACCATGACATCTAGTCCTTCCTCCACAAATGGCATAAATCCATAAAATCTAGTTTCTGTAATTTTACATGAATTTATTTATCATAGACAGGAAAAATCTGTCAAATATTACTTCACATTGTATGTAAAATTACATTTCTGAATCTGTATAAGTACTATAAATTGCCATTAAAAAACATAATATTGATGTAATCTCAAATTATGGTTAATTACCTGTAATTATTAAAGGGTAAAATGTTAAATTATGGCAAATATCTGTAAACAACAGGCATTTCATTGTTTTATGGAAAAAATGACAATTCTGAAAAAAAAAAAAATACAAAAATACAGAACATTGCCTATGAAATAACTTTTTTCTTCTTCAGTGCACTGTACAAGTAAATGTTGATGTGAAATGGTGATGTTTCACGGTGGTAAACACTTGACTGTCCCAACTGTTTTTGAAGCGTGTTGCATTCATCTGATTTGAAATGAATGTACATTTAAAAAAACAAACAATGAAATTCACAAGGTAAAACATCATATAATGGATAGCTTTCAATATAGCAAAGGGTGATTTATTTTTGTTTTTATTGACATTTTTCATACTGTCCCAAATTTTTCGGAGTTGGCGTTGTACATGCACACAATCACAGATCGTCAGTGGTTATGATATCAATATTCAGTCAATTTTCTCAACATTTAAGAGAACACCATCATAGAGGAAACAAAATAACTACAAAATAACTGGACTTCAAGCTACAAAACTGTAATTTTGACTTTGTGGAAAGGTTATGTGAATATGTGTTATCTTTGTGTAATTTGCATTGTTGCTTTAAGTGTTACACAAATTTTGTAAACATTTGACCATTTTATCCTCTTAGTGGTGGTGGTGCCAGTAATGTTGATGCAAAGCCACACCAGTGAGCCCTCCTGAGACATGTTTAACACTATAAATATACTAGCATTTGGTGACCCACAGCTCTTCTAAAACACAACACAGGTATTACTGATTCCCTGCATATTAAATAATGGTAATTTTGGAGATTATCACAGAAGGCAAAAATTGTTTGTGGTTCTTGTTGCCTGAATTTGATTATAAAAATGATATTTAAAGCTATTCACTGATGTCTTCCATGTATATTTTTAAAATAATTGAATAATTTACACACTCTTTTCAGGTCACATCATATAATATGTGTTATACATTGAGGCTAAAATCTTTTTTATTTTTAAGATGTATTAAAAAATCATACAAACTATGATTTCTTCCCTCCTCAGGTCAATGAAGGCATACTTTGTGTAAGAAAATGGATAATGGAACATTTTACTTCGTGTTGTTTAAAGATCTTGGGTACATAAGATATGCTTTCTTCAGTTTGGGATTAATTTTTTACTGTGCTGTTGTATATTTCAATGTCCTTATTATTCTTGCAGTATTTCTGGAAAGGACACTGCATCAACCGATGTACATTCTGATTTCTTGTTTGTCTATCAACTCTGTGTATGGTACAGCTGGCTTTTTCCCAAGGTTACTGGCAGATCTGCTGTCTGATACACACACAATCTCCCGTGAAGCATGTCTCTTACAGAGTGTTGTTATTTACACATATGCAGCATATGAGTTTACAATATTAATGCTAATGGCATTTGATAGGCTTGTTGCGATCAGCAAACCTTTGCAATACCACAACATTTTTACACCCAGGTTTCTAACCATTTTGATCATATTAAACTGGATGTTTCCAATGATCTTTGTTGGTATTGCTGCTCTTTTAACTACCAGACTGACACTCTGTGGTAATAAATTGCTGAAGGTATACTGCCACAACTATGAAACTGTCAAGCTCTCTTGTGTGAACAGCAATATTATTAATATTTATGGCCTAATTGTAACAGTCACAACTGTTTTCTTCCCTTTGACTTTCATTATATATTCCTATGTTAAAATTCTTATCATTTGTCAAAGAAGCTCACGAGAGATCAAGAGCAAAGCTTATCAAACTTGTGTTCCACACATAGTGATCCTTTTAAATTTCTCAATTGCCATTTTTTGTGAGCTCACTTTGAGTCGATTTGTGATTGGGGAGCTTCCTTTAGGCTTGACTGTTGTACTTTCACTCGAGTTTCTTATTGTACCACCATTTGTAAACCCTCTTGTTTATGGTTTAAACTTTCCTGATATTCGCAAAAAAATTATATGCCTTATAAAAGCCTTTAGATAAACTATCCTGTTTCTGTTTTAAAATGTTATACAGTTATTTATATTTTAAGATGACAGTCCAATTTTTCAGAGCTTTATAAAGCCATGCACTAAATGCTATTTTTTTCTCTGTCAGTGTTAGAAACACTCAAAAAGTTGTTCAAATGTAGACAAAGATTGGTCTATGCTATTTGAATGCATTAACTTTTAAAAAATGTAAAAGGGCATCATATATGAGCACACATGAATAACATAAAGTACAGATCTCATGCTTTTGAGAAATGTGAAACTTTTAAAAACTATATTTGTTTCAGTGAGGGTTTAAAATTGAAATGTTTTTTTAGAAAATCTGAAATTTAATATTTAAATAAAATTATTGGTGTCTATAATTTGTATTTCTCTTTCTTTGCCCTACAAAGAAAACTATTACTGAATATTCAAAAATAATTCACCAGTTCACATGTATTTATTAGTATCACTCTTTTATGGAATTTTAAAATGATTATGTTTGTGATATGCTCACGATATATACAGTATATTTAGTATAAATACAGCTGAGAATTAACCATCACTAAAATATCAACACAATTGGTATAGATAACGTCTAAGTTATGTATGTAACCTCCGTTCCCTGATGGAGGGAACGAGACCGTGTGTCGAAGAAGTGACACTAAGGGTCTCTCTTGAGCGCCGAATATGCCTCTGATCTATGAAAAAAGGCCAATGAGAAGTAGGCAGACAGTATTTCCATACCCCGCCCCGGACATACGGGTATAAAAGGCAGGGAAATACATCAAGTTCATTCAGGATTTTTCTGAGGAGCCGGAAATGGTCCGGCCACCACAGTGGCTCGGCTCAGCAACGTGGCTGGGAGGACACAACGTCTCATTCACTCTGGGGGAAAAGACCCACACCTGCCCAGGAAAGGGGAGGTAAAAGTGGCGAAATACATCACATGGGCCACTCATGTCACATGCGGAAAAATGGCGTGGTGGTAGATCCAGCCTCAAGGAGGGGGGAGTTTCTACAACACAGCGACCGGAGGGCAGCTGAAACTGCCTAAGGGAGATGTGGGTCCACTCGTAAGGGGACCGTACCACGTAAAATACACACAGGAGGAGTCCACACAGGAGTCCCATCCTGTGGAGCACCTATTCCAGTACAGGGTAGATTTGAGTACCCGCAGTGGATTGGGTCAGCGAATTCCTCCACTGAATTGCGGACCCACAGTGCCAGGGAGGAGTCATCCAGGGATACAAATGAACGGGATCTCCTGGGAGAGAAGGCGCACAGTTTTACCTCAGCAGAGATAACGAAGGGGCTGGGTATGACTCCTTCCGGGGCAGCACTTGCAGGTTCACTACCTGGTCTCTGAAGGGCGTGGTAGGAACCCTGGGCACGTAGCCCGGTCGCGGTCTTAGGATCACATGTGTGTCTGCCAGACCGAACAGGTAAGGCAAGTGTCGCTGACAGAGAACGCTTGCAGGTTCACGACCCTCTTGATGGAGGTGAGCGCGATCAGCAGGGCAGTCTTTAGAGAGAGGGCCCTGAGTCAAACTGATTCTAGCGGCTCGAAGGTGGGTCTCTGAAGGCCCGCAAGGACCACTGAGAGATCCCAGGAGGGGAACAGGCTTGGCCGGGAAGATTTAACCTCCGGGCGCCTCTTAGGAACCTAATGATTAAGTCGTGCTTACCCAAAACTTGCTGTATACTGCGTCGAGGTGGGCCGCGATAGCAGCAACATACACCTTCAAGGTATAAGGAGACAGCCTCCCCTCCAGCCTCTCCTGCAGGAATAAGAGCACTGACCTAACTGCGCACTTCTGTGGGTCTTCAGCCCGGGAAGAGCACAAATTTGTGAACAAGCACCACTTCAGGGCATAAAGTTGCCTGGTAGAGGGGGCTCTGGCTTGGTTGATCGTGTCTACGATGGCAGGTGGTAGACCAGCTAGATCTTCCACGTCCCATCCAGGGGCCAGACGTGGAGGTTCCAGAGGTCTGGTTGTGGATGCCAGAGCATTCCCCGTCCCTGAGAAAGAAGGTTTTTCCTCAGAGGAGTACGAGGTCCGAGAACCAGGCCCGGGTGGGCCAGTAGGGAGCCACTAGGGTGACTTGCTCCTCGTCCTCCCTGACCTTGCACAGCACCTGTGCAAGAAGGCTCACTGGGGGAAATGCGTACTTGCGCAGCCCCGAGGGCCAGCTGTGTGCCAGTGCATCTGCCCCGAGTAGGGTTGCAATGGTATGAGATTTTCACGGTATGATAACCATCTCCAAAAATATCACGGTTTCACAGTATTACAGTATTACACAATTACTATTATCAGTGAAAACAGATAATACTATTTTATTTATCTATATATTTTTTAGCAAAAACTTTACTACAATTGAAACTTGAAACCATTTATTTTATTGAAGTATGTGTAAAAAAATTCTACCTTTTGAAAATAAAATAAATAAGAAAGCTAACAGAATTATAAAAAACAGAATTATAAACAAGATAAAAAAATAGCATGTAACTATAACGTCTCGGGTTACATGTGTAACCCTTGTTCCCTGAAAAAAAGCAGAATGAGATGCTGCGCTGCTAAGCGCTAAGGGGAACAACCCTAGTTGTGACCGAGCTGAATAATGTGTGCAGCACGTCAACGAACATTGACCGGGATTTATAGCCTCGGCTGATGTAATCATTAGATGCACCTGCGGCCAGGCTATAAATGGATACATCACCAGGTGTTGTCACATACTTATTTTTGAAGAGCAGTCCTGGGACGTCCCAGCGCTTTTTTCAGGGAACAAGGGTTACACATGTAACCCGAGACGTTCCCTTTACAAAAAGCTTCACTATGATGCTGCGCTGCTAAGCGCTACGGGGAACGCAATACCCACGGCGCCGCACTTGGGGCTGTCCAGACCCCTAAGGTTGTGCAGTGTACTCACAAAAACACGAGAGGTCTCAGACATTAGCTTGAGATGTCGACTCAAGGGCATAAGAGCCCGGAGTAGCAAAAACATCTAAATCGTTACATTTTGATGAATGTGTGCGGAGAGGACCAGCCTGCCGCATCACAAACTTGTTTAGGCATGGGCTGAGATGTCGACTCAAGGGCATAAGAGCCCGGAGTAGCAAAGCATCTAACCCATGAAGTTTGATGAATGTGTGCGAAGAGAACCCGATCGCAACAAAAACTTGACATAAAAACTGATGAATGTGAGGGGAGAGGACCAGCCTGCCGCATCACAAACTTGTTTAGGCATGGACTGAGATGTCGACTCAAGGACATAAGAGTCTGGAGTAGCAAAGCATCTAACCCATAAAGTTCGATGAATGTGTGTGAAGAGAACCCTATCGCAACACAAACTTGTCATAAAAACTGATGAATGTGAGCGGAGAGGACCAGCCTGCCACATCACAAACTTGTTCAGGCATGAGCTGAGATGTCGACTCAAGGGCATAAGAGCCCAGAGTGCAGAAAATCCAAACTAAAAAAGTCCAATGAATGTGTGCAGAGAGGACAACCTGCCGCATCACAAACTTGTTTAGGCATGGGCTGAGATGTCGACTCAAGGACATAAGAGTCCGGAGTAGCAAAGCATCTAGCCCATAAAGTTCGATGAATGTGTGCGAAAAGAACTCTATCGCAACACAAACTTGTCATAAAAACAGATGACTGTGAGCGGAGAGGACCAGCCTGCCGCATCACAAACTTGTCCAGACATGAGTTTGAGATGTCAACTCAAGGGAATAAGAGCCCGGAGTGGCAGAACATCAAACTAGAAAAATCAAATGAATGTGTGCGGAGAGGACAACCTGCCGCATCACAAACTTGCTACAGAGGGAGACCTCTAACCAAGATTTTAGAGGAGGAGAGCCCTCTGGTAGAGTTTGCCCTAAAACCTACTGGCGAAGCTTGACCGCGCGCCTCGTAGGCCCGGGCAATAATGAGGATGCCTCTTTGAGGGCACCCTGCCCACCAAGCCGTGGCAAACCGCAGTGGCCACATAGAACCTGGCAGTGGCGAGGCAAGTGCCCGCTGTCAGTTCTTTCTACAGAAAATCCAGAACTGAAGCAAACTGGCAGTTAGCTGGTTCTGTAATAAGAACTTTAGTAGAGGGAAACACATGCAGGCGCATTTGTGCTATGAATGCGTTACTACGATTAGCCCCTCCTGGGGGGGGTTGCTGGGCGACTCAGGGAGAAGTAGAGGAGACATTGTGCTATCAACAGAGGCGAAGAGGTCCTCTTCTGCCCTGTAAAATCTACCCAGATCAGTTCCAAGTGGAGGGAGCCCTAGCACTTGAAATGGTCTCGATAACCTCAAGAGAAAACCCTGTGAACCTCATTTGGTACCCTTAGGGGCCAGACATGAAATGTTTCACAATTCGGGCCAAGGATGAGAAGGTCCTCCCTGTTCGGAATCGCCCAAGGCGAGCCGTCGAGAAGAGGAATTAACTCCGAGAAACATATCCTGTTCGGCCAGCGCAGTGCTATTAATAGTAGGCAAGACTCTTGCTGGTGAACATCGCCAAGACTGCCGGGAGCAGACAAACCGAGGAAAGAAACGCATACAGACGCATTCTGGGTCATGTTTGTGTCTTAACGTCCAGACCCAAGGGGGCTGGGTGATTTCAGGGAGAAGTAGAGGAGACATTGCGCCTCTTCTGCCCTAAGATCTCACCCAACCTTGTTCCAAGTGGAAAAAGCCTGGCATTTAAAAAGGTCTCGATAACCTCAGGAGAGAGCCCTGTGTCCCTCAGTTGGTACCCTTAGGGGCCAAACACGAAAGATTAAACAGTTTGGGGCAGGGATGAAATATTGCCCTGTGCCTGAGATAGAAGATCCTTCCTGTTCGGAATCGCCCAAGGCGAGCCGTCGAGGGAAGAGATTAGCTCCGAGAACCAAGCCCCGTTCGGCCAGCGCGGTGCTATCAGTAAGAGGCAAAAACCCTTGCTGGCGAACTCTGGGCAACTACTACCTTAGGGTGGAGTTCTTAACTCCCCCATTGGTATTTTCTGTCTGGACCATAAATCTGCTCCCATATACGGGCATCCAGGGATATAACTGACCTGAGTGACAGGAGCTTGCCCTGGGCCCTAAGGAGAACCCGATGTGTCAGAAATACAGCTGACAAGAACGTGGGTCTCCTTGATGATTTATGTAAGAGGCTACCGCTGTATTGTCCACCCGCACCAAGACATGGCAGCCTCAGGAGGAGGTATTTCAGGGCCAGAAATACAGCCATCAACCCGAGACAGTGACTGTGACAACCGAGCTGACGACCCTCCTATCCCCTTAAGCTGGACGACCACTTAAGGCCGCTACCCCGCCCGTCAGGGAGGCGTCTGTCGTTAGCAGCCTGCGACAACAAGACGCACCTAGAGTGGGACCCAAGGCAGAAAACCGGGGTCTGAACCACATAGAAATGGAACGAAGCCTGAGGCGCGTAACCCTTTTTAGCCTAGGGGTTTTGGCCCTTGGAAGAAATCCCCTGGCTTTTGGCCACAACAAAAACGGTCTCATGAGCAGAAGATCCAGAGGGATCACCGTGGACGTGGTCGCCCTGAGACCTGGAAATCGTTGATACTGATAACAGTGCAACCTTGACCTAGCCTGACTTTGCTCAGGGTGATCTGAATGGACACAATCCTCCCGCATTGTGATTGAACTCCATACGATGCCCCGATAGACAGTGTTCTGATTGGGAGAGAGGACGCTTTTCTTGGCATTGAGCCTCAACCCCAGAGAGATAGATGAGCTAAGACGATGTCCCTGTGATGAACTGCCAGTTCCTGGAACTGCGCTAGGATCAGCCAGTCCTCTACATAATTCAGAATACAGTTGTCCCGGAGTCGCAAGGAGCCAGCGCTACATCATGCATTGTGAATGTGCGGGTAAAAAGGGCTAGGCTGAGTGAAAGAACCTGACCCTGGAAGACTTCGCCCCGGAAGCAAACCTCAGGAACTTTCCATGTTGTGGCAGAACTTCTAAATGAAGTATAGAAGTGCATCATAAGATCGATGGTGACCAGCCAAACGAGTTGTAGGGCTTGAGACATGACCGTCTTGACAGGCATCATCTTGGACTCTAACACCCACAGGTAGTTCAAGCTTTAAGATCTAAGCCAGACGCCACCCCTCACCCTCCATGGGAAATGGGAAGTATATGGTGCGATCCAGTGAGAGCTGAAGGTCATGGACTGATGATGACATGAAGACAACATCATCTGCAAAAAGCAGTGATGAGATCCATAGCCCACCGAACCGCACACCTTCCCCACCCCGACTACGCCTCGATATCCTGTCCATGAATATCACAAACAGGATTGGTGACAAAGCGCAGCCTTGGCGGAGAACAACCCCCCACATGGAATGAACTCGACTTTGTGCCGAGGACCCGGACACAGCTCTCGCTTTGGACGTACAGGGATTGGATCGCCCTAAGAAGGGACCCCCCCACCCCGTACTCCCGCAGCACCTCCCACAGTCTCTCCGGGGACCCGGTCATACGCCTTCTCCAGATCCACAAAACACATGTAGACCGGATGGGCATACTCCCAGGCCCCCTCCAGGATCCTTGCGAGAGTAAAGATCTGGTCCGTCGTTCCACGGCCAGGACGAAAACCGCATTGTTCCTCTTCAATCCGAGGTTCGACAATCGGCCGAACCCTCCTCTCCAGCACCTTGGGGTAAACTTTACCAGGGAGGCTGAGAAGTGTGATACCCCTGTAGTTGGCACACACTCTCTGATCCCCCTTTTTGAAGAGGGGAACCACCACCCCATTCTGCCACTCCTTAGGCACTGTCCCAGATTTCCATGCAATGTTGAAGAGGCGTGTCTTCCATGACACCCTCTCCACATCCAAAGCTTTCAGCATTTCTGGTTGGATCTCATCAATTCCCGGGGCTTTGAGTTGTTTGACTACCTCAGTGACCTCCCCCAGGGAAATAGAATCTGATCCCCCATCAGCCTCCAGCTCTGCCTCTAGCATAGAGGGTGTGTTGGGATTTAGGAGTTCTTCAAAGTGTTCCTTCCACCGCCCAATAACCTCCTAGGTTGAGGTCAAAAGCGTCCCATCTTTGCTGTATACAGCTTGGATGGTTCCCCGTTTCCCCCTCCTAAGGTGGCGGACGGTTTTCTAGAAGCACTTTGGTGCGGACCGAAAGTCCTTCTCCATGGCTTCTCCGAACTTTTCCCACACCCACTGCTTTGCCTCCCTCACGGCCGAGGCCGCAGCCCTTCGGGCCTGTCGGTACCTTGCAACTGCCTCCGGAGACCTTCGGGACAACAAATCCCGGAAGGCCTCTTTCTTCAGTCGGACGGCTTCCCTGACTACCAGTGTCCACCACGGTGTTCGAGGGTTACCACCCCTTGCGGTGTGAGTTGAAGATCTCGTGGACAGGGACCTCCTCCAAACGTTCCCAGTTCACCCGTACTACTCGCTTGGGCTTCCCAGGTCTGTCCAGAGTCTTTCCCCACCCCCTGACCCAACTCACCACCAGATGGTGATTGGTTGACAGCTCTGCCCCTCTCTTCACCCGAGTGTCCAAAACATATGGCCTCAGATCTGACGACACGATTACAAAATCGATCATCGACCTTCGGCCTAGGGTGCTCTGGTACCACGTACACTTATAAGCATCCTTATGTTCGAACATGGTGTTTGTTATAGATAATCCATGACTAGCACAGAAGTCTAATAACAAACATCCACTTGAGTTTAGATCGGGGAGGCCGTTTCTCCCAATCACGCCTTTCCAGGTGTCCCTGTCATTTCCCACATGTGCGTTGAAGTCACCCAGCATCACTATGAAGTCCCCTACTGGGGCCCTATTCAGGACTCCATTCAGGGTCTCCAAGAAGGCCGAATACTCTGAACTGCTGTTCGGTGCATATGCACAGACAACAGTCAGAGTTTTCCCCCCCACAACCCATAGGCGTAGGGAGTCGACCATCTCGTCCACCGGGGTAAACTCCAACATAGTGGCGCTCAGCCGGGGGCTCGTGAGTATCCCCACAACCGCCCGTCACCTCACACCCTGGGAAACTACAGAGAAGAATAGAGTCCATCCCCTATCCAGGAGTACGGATACAGAGCCAAAAATGTGTGTCGATGTAAGCCCCACCAGATCCAACTGGTAAAGCTCCACCTCCCTCACCAGTTCCGGCTCCTTCCCCCCCAGTGAGGTGACATTCCACGTCCCCGAGCTAGCCTTTGCTGCCCGGGTCTGGTCCGTCGAGGCCCACGGCCTTCACTGCCACCCCTATGGCAGCACACCCGACTCCTGCGGTTTCTCCAATGGGTGGTGGGCCCAAAGGATGAGAAATATATATATATATATATATATATATATATATATATATATATATATATATATATATATATATATAATATTTTCTAAACAGAAGAGAAAAGAGGAAAATATTCACTGCACACTGTCTAACCAATTCTAACTCCAGCAGAGGAAAGAAAGTTTTGACAGGGTTTGTAAAACACACAGAAACAGAATCGCTCTGAAAAAAGAGTTTCTGACGACACATGGTGACGTATCCATTTATAGCCTGGCCGCAGGTGCATCTAATGATTACATCAGCCGAGGCTATAAATTCCGGTCAATGTTCATTGACGTGTTGCACACATCATTCAGCTCGGTCACAACTAGGGTTGTTCCCCGTAGCGCTTAGCAGCGCAGCATCATAGTGAAGCTTTTTGTAAAGGGAACATGTTATATAACTAAAGCATGTTAGTTTACATGTTAGCATAGCATGTTAAATTAACTACTAAATGAAAAATAACATCAGCTGTATGAGCTTTTAAAGTAATGTCCTATGATTATTAACAGTTGACATATAATGTAGGTGCATGACAGCACAGCCATACTGCTCCTGTCTGTACCTTTACTGCTTATCAACTGGTTTTGCTTCAGGAAACATTGGAAATCAAGTGTCGACCTGTCATAGATTAAACATAACCTGTATTTAATGTATCCTGGGTTGCATTTTCTTTTATGTTGTGTAGTTTTGTTCATGGTTTTCCAGTACAAGGACATGCATCAAGTGACATTATTTTTGTTGTTGATGTCAAAATCTACAGGAAGTTGTCGCTCCCCCTTTTTGAAATTTGAAGAGCATTGTTACTTATATGAGCCCCTTATTATCCCATTTGTTATCTAATATTACATATTTATACACATATTACCCAGAAGGAAAGGCTCCTCATTACCATGGTTTGGTCAGTGTGCTAGTCTTAAATAATAGTAATAATAATAATAATAATAAATTAATGTATTTATGAAAAATAAATACTGATGAAACACATCTTGAAACTTTAACTACAACTGCCACTGTTGATATAAAATGAGGTATAATAGATTCTACCTTTAGATTATTTCATATGAAACTATAACTGTTTGTCAAAATATAACAGTTACTTTTACTCGTGTAAAATCGTGAAACAAATTTGTAAAGGTGATGGTGTGTAATTTTTTATTTATGTATTTGGCGCATAGCACAGTGTTGGTCTTTTCCTCCACAGTGCTGTTTGGCATGTCAGGACAGCTACTGTTTGAGAGGATCGAATTGACAATCTCCGTAACACTTTCAATTAGAAAAGTATCACTAGAATTGAAATTGGTCAGTTTTGATGTCTGAGCTCCGCAATATCGAGGGAAGCTCAGTTGTTGAATGCGCGCACCAGAGAGAAGAGCAGAAAGCAGATGAGAAGTCTTTAGCTGTTTGCAAGATTATCATTAAATCTGCCTCGGCACGTAAATACTCGATCACTTTGGCGGCCTCCGAAATATCTTCAATGGGAGAAGTTACCATGGCATTGTTATTTCCCTGCTGTCTGCGACCCAGTCCGAATAGACCAGTTGATAAACACTGCTTTAACTCACACACACACTCATGTCAGACCCCCTCGCCTCACTTCTCTCTGAAATCTGCTGCATGTGTTTGGTGCAAGTTGATGAGTCTGACAGACAATCGAGAAGGAAAGCAGATGCACATACGCATGTGAGAATCTCTGTCCGGTTGAATTTTTTTCTCAATACCGTAGATAAGCAAATGTACATGGTATGATAACCGTCAATTTTCAAACCGTGGTATACCGTGAAACCGGTATACCGCTGCAACCCTAGCCCCGAGGGGAGCCTCTGTTCGGGCATAACAGAGCGTGCAGTGGGAGGTCTCTCGGGAGGCAAACAGATCTACCTGGGCCTTGCCAAATCGTTCCCACTGGGGGTGAAGCCTCCACTCTCCACCGGGCAAGCATTGTCGTGACAGCGCGTCTGCTACCACATTGAGGTTGCCGGGGATGTGAGTGGCACGCAGTGACTTGAGTTGGCTCCAAAGGAGGAGATGACGGGGGAGTCGCGACATGTGGTGGGAGCGTACGCCGCCTTGGTGATTTATGTATGCTACCGCATGGTGCTGTCTGACCTGACTAGGACATGTTTGTCTCGAACTAATGGGAGAAACTTCCGCAGGGCAAAGAAGAACAGTCAGAAACTCTAGGCAATTGATGTGCCAGTGCAGCGGGGCCCCTTTCCAATGGCTCGCGGCTGCATGCCCGTTGCACACGGCGCCCCAACCCGATCTGGAGGCGTCGGTCGTGACCAGGACGCATCAGGACACCTGCTGCAAGGGTACACATGCCCGCAGAAAGCAGAGGTCTGTCCAGGGTTTGAATGTTTGGCGGCAGGCAGGGGTGACCATCACACATAGGTCACTTTTGACCAATGACATTTGAGATTGGGTCCATGGGCAGGACTTTCCATCCAGCTGTGAAGCATTCTTGGTAACCGAGTTCAATGTCTCACCTTTGATCATAGAACAAAGGGCCATGCGGTCTCCGCTGCCATATATTTTGGTGCAAGGCCCTACATCCCTATATAAACCACTGTCATCATAGGTGCCTACTTCATTCTCCGCATATCTCTTATCTGTGCAACTGCAAGGAGGTAAGTGTGGTGAAATACCTCACTCATGCTATCAGAGATCCTGGATTACATGAGTAACCTAAAGTTTTCTTTCTAACGTTTGTTCGGTATCTCACAATGGGATATAGCCAAATCCTGTATTGCAGACATGCTGTCCGAAGCAAGCTATCAACCGACCTGTAGTATCCAATGTACACCCACCCAACCAATTTGCAAAAATGGATAGGGGGAACTAAATAACACCCTTGTGCTTCACTGTGTTATTGTTGATTTGTATGTGTATTTTTATTTTTTACACATTGGCAGGTTGACTACCCACACCAAGAACTGAATGAGCCAATGATGGCTCTGTGATATCCTGTAATTAAAATTGGACAAATGTGTGAGGCAATTCCCACAGCTGCCTGGATTTCCTGGATTGAAATGCCTTTAAACAGTGTCCAAAAGTTAGCCATGCCTCTGGTAGAAAGAGCTCTCAAGCCTTCTGGAGGTCGCAGCCTCAGACTATTTTAACTTAATATAATAGAATTTACAACCCAATGAGACAGGCGCTGACGTAATAAGGGTCTGCCCCTACAAGAATCAGTCTAAGAAACAAAAAGCTGATTACTCTTCCTCTATTCCTTTGTTCTTTCCATTTACAAACGTTTAGAACGAACTGGACACAAACAGTGAAACCGCTCATCCTCTGGCTAGGAAAAAGGTGGCGGGTGAAAAGTTAGCAAATTCATCGACTTACAGCTGGGAGCAGAGTCAGTCACATTAAGCACAAAAGCTATATTTGTATTAAGAAACACTCTCGATAAATCCACCAAAAAGCGCATACAAGAGTGATGAACTTACAAAGCATGTAGTTCACTAACCAGCTTTGCATATGTTAAGAACAATAATAAAGCTGCCTTAAGAGATTTAATTCTATACTTTCAACTGGCTAAAAGTGAGGTTGAGAAAGTGCGTTCAGGACCACAGACAGATCCCATTACAAAACCAGTTGTTTTGACACCCTGTTCAAATATTTTGCACCCCTCATAAACCTGCAAACAAGTGGGTGTTGACCCATTGTATTTGAGTCTATTCCCACACGACAAGCTGATATGGCAGTGAGATAAATATTGACAGTATAAAAGGCCCTGCCTTTATCTAGCAGAAAACACAAATCATCTGCCACTGAACATAACAAAGAACAATGTGCCTTTGTGCACATGACTGCACAAACACAGCTCATATCTGATAAAACACAAAGTGCGTTGAAGCAGCTCTCACACAATGAATAATTTCAATCACCCTGGTGGTTAACCCGTGACACTAAAATTTAGCCTCTCACATGACAGGCCCCAAAAGCTTCTCGGTCTGGGCAGGGTGAAATATTTCCCCTGTGCTTGCGACACAGGTGACCTGTGCAGCGGTATCTGCCAAGGTTGGGCACACAAAAGTTGAATTATCTCCAACAGTCACAGTTTCCTGTCTGTCGCTCTCTCAACGTTGTGTCGGAGAAGCGACACTAGGGGTCTCTCTTGAGTGCCGAATATGCCTCTGATCTATGAAAAAAGGCCAATGAGAAGTTGGCAGATAGTATTTTCATACCCTGCCCCTGGACATACGTGTATAAAGGCGAGGAAATACTATGAGTACATACAGAAATTGGTCGAGATGCGTGAGACCGACAAGACTCACTTTCTCGATGCCCCAGTCTCCCATTTCGGCCTCTTCAGCGACACTGTCGAAGACTTCGCCCAGCAGTTCTCCGAGGTGAAGGAACAGACGGAGGCCATCTCTCACATCCTGCCCCGCCGCAAGTCTGCCGCCATGGGCCATGCCCCGTCTGCTCGCCAAGGGCGTCCCCCTGCAAAGAAACACCAGGCTGCCCCGCCTCAACCTGGGCCCAGCTCTCAGCCCAATCATCGAGCGCCCCGCAGGAAGCAGATGCCCCCCGTCTCACGGACCACCTCGAGGACCCGGAAGGCTCCCAGGCGCTCCTGAGACGTTCGACCCAGAGCCCGAGATGTTAGCTCCGGAGATGGTAAGACCACTCAGTTCCCCAGTGGAGGGCCGGAGGAGAATCTTTTGTTGAATTCATTTCATTTGCCGCCCCCCCTAGACGGGGCTGCAGTACCCAAATTCTCAATAATAGAGCTTTCCTTTGTCTCTGGGTCACCTGGCCTGTAAATTCCGTTCTCACGGCACTCTACCACCAGATCTCAACAGTCCCGGCATGCTGGATGCGGAGCCCCCGCCTTCAGCACCAGGACTGTTCCGCGGCCGGCCGGTTCCGACAACACCTACACTGGACCTCCTCCTTGTGCAGAGCAAGGTAAGTGCTTTGAGTATTTTCTCAGCACTAGAGCCTCGGGACGCACCCTTGCCTCCCGACGCCATACTACCTGCTCCGCCCCGCTGCGAAGCCCCGCCGGGTATGTCAAAAATACTCATCCCTTTGGTGCCCCTAGCACGGAGATTGGGTGTGTGGCTTTCACTTCCCAATGTGTCGGGCTGGCTGGCCCAGACCATCCAACTCGGTTACACAATTCAGTTTGCCAGGCTCCCATCCCCTTTTGTGGGCGTCCGCTTTACTGCAGTACATGGCGAACATGCCAAATCCCTGTGCGTGGAAATCGCTACTCTTTTACTCAAAGACACGATAGAGCCTGTCCCTCCAACCGAAATGAAGAAGGGTTTCTACAGCCCTTACTTCATTGTACCCAAGAAAGGCGGCGGTTTACGACTGATCTTGGACTTGCGAGTTTTCAACCGGGCTTTGCTCAAACTCCCGTTCAAAATGCTCATGCAAAAAACATCTTAACTTGCGTCCGGCATCTAGATTGGTTCACAGCGGTAGACCTGAAGGACGCGTACTTCCGCGTCTCAATTCTGCCTCGACACCGACCCTTTCTACGGTTCGGGTTCGACGGCCAGACGTACCAGTACAAATTCCTCCCCTTCGGCATGTCTCTGTCCCCTCGCGTCTTCACGAAAGTTGCAGAGGCAGCTCTTACCCCGCTCCGAGAAGCCGGCATCCACATACTCAATTACCTCGACTGGCTCATACTGGCCCACTCCCGAGAGTTACTATGTGCTAGAGAGACCAGGAGCTCAGGCACCTCAGCCGCCTGGGGCTTCAGGTCAACCGAGAAAAGAGCAAGCTTTCCCCGGTTCAAAGCATCCCTTTCCTCGGTATGGAGTTAGACTAAGTCTCAATGTCAGCACGCCTCACCAACGGGCGTGCTCAGTCGGTGCTGAAATGCCTCACCAAGTTCAGGCCAAGGCACAACGGTCCCTTTAAAACTCTTCCAGAGGCTCCTGGGGCATATAGCATCCTCCTATGAGACCGCTTCAGCACTGACTTCAGACTCGACTCGAGCATGGCGCGGCACGCAGCTGCGGGCCATTGAAGAGGGGCCCCACTGCTCTGGCATATAAATTGCCTAGAGTTGCTGACTGTTTTTTTTGCCCTGCGGAAGTTCCTCCTGTTAGTTTGGGACAAACATGTCCTAGTCAGGTCAGACAGCACCACCGTGGTAGCGTAAATAAATTACCAAGGTGACGTACGCTCTCGCCACATTTTGCGACTTGCCCGTTGTCTCCTTTGGTTTGACTCAGGTCGTTGCATGTCACTCACATCCCCGGAAAACTCAATGTTATAGTGGACGCGCTGTCACGACAACACTTGCCCAGCGGAGAGTGCAGGCTTCACCCCCAGTCGGTCCAGATGATTTGGGAACGATTTGGCATGGCCCAGGTAGATCGGTTTGCCTCTCGAGAGACCTCCCACTGCCTGCTCTGGTATGCCCGAACAGAGGCTCTCCTCGGGGCAGACGCACTGGCACACAGCAGGTGCTGTGCAAGGTCAGGGAGACCGAGAAACAAGTCACACTAGTGGCTCCTTATTGGCCCACCGGGGTCTGGTTCACGGACCTCATACTCCTCGCGACAGCCCCTCCCTGGAAAATTCCCCTGAGGAAGGACCTTCTTTCTCAGGGGCAGGGCATGCTCTTGCATCTGCACCCCAACCTTTGGAACCTCCACGTCTGGCCCCTGGACGGGACACGGAAGATCTAGCTGGTCTACCACCTACTGTCGTAGACACGATCAACCAAGCCAGAGCCCCTTCACCAGTCATCTCTACGCCCTGAAGTGGCGCTTGTTTGCGAATTGGTGTTCTACCCGGGCCGAAGACCCACTGAGGAGCACGGTTAGGTCAGTGCTCTTATTCCTGCAAGAGAGGCTGGAGGGGAGGCTGTCCCTTTCCACCCTAAAGGTGTACGTCGCTGCTTTCGTGGCCCACCACGCCGCAGTAGACGGCAAGTCCTTGGGTAAGCACGACTTAATCATCAGGTTCCTAAGAGGTGCCCGGAGGTTAATCCCTCCCGGCCAAGACTGTTCCCCTCCTAGGACCTCTCGGTAGTCCTCGCTGGCCTCCAGAGACCTCCCTTTGAGCCGCTAGAATCAGTTGGATTCAGGGCCCTCTTTCTTAAGACTGCCCTGCTGATCGCACTCGCCTCCATCAAGAGGGTCGGGTACCTGCAAGCGTTCTCTGTCAGCGACACTTGCCTGGAGTTCGGTCTGGCAGACACATATGTGATCCTAAGACCACGACAGGGCTATGTGCCCAAGGTTCCTTCCACGCCCTGTAGAGACCAGGTAGTGAACCTGCAAGCGCTGCCCCGGGAGGAGGCAGACCCAGCCCCTTCATTGCTGGGTTGGGCAACACCTAATACCTTTGCAAGATTTTACAGTCTCAGGGTAGAGTCAGTATCATCCCATGTTTTCTCAGGTCCGAGCCAGTAGAACTCCGTAACACGCTGATGGGCTGGCCGGGTGAATCGCTTGCATATAGAGCCCTTTCCCTCGGTTGAGGTAAAATTGTGCGCTTTTTCTCCCAGGAGATCCCACTCTTCGGATCCCTGGATGATTCCTCCCTAGCCCTTGTTGGTCCGAATTTCAGTAGAGGAACTCAACGACTCAATCCACTGCGGGTACTTAATCTACCCTGTACTGGAAGAGGTGCTCCACAGGTTAAGGACTCCTACGTGGACTCCCCCTATGTGTATTATCCGCGGTACAATCCCCTTACAAATCTGGACCCGCGTTTTCCTTAGGCAGTCCCCGGCTGCCCTCTGGTAGCAGCGTTGTAGCTCTCCCCCCTCCTTGAGACTGGATCTACCACCGCGCCACTTTCCACATGTCGCCTAAAAACCCATGTGACATATTCACCACTCTAACCTCCCTTCTGGGCAGGTGTGGTCTCAGCAGGGTCTTTTCTCCCTGAAAGAATAGGAAACTGGGTAAGACCCCCTTCCCTTGATGCATGTAAGGGCCCCAGCCATTTATTGCTCTATGCGAGAAACATAGAGAGAAAAGAGGCCCAGCTAGGCTCGGCCCATTCCCAGGTTGGCAAGCGTCACCTTGTTCCCCTGTGTAGGGTAACCAGAAGGATTCCGCCGACTTTTTTGGGGCATTGGGGAAGGGTACGTGCAGTCTGACACAGCTCGTCTCCTGTGCACATAAAATACTTGCCCGCTCCTGTGTCAGCAGAACATGTACACGGCTCAGTGCATGGCGTAATTTAAATTGGACCCCTAGTGTCGCTTCTCCGACACAATGTTGAGAGAGCGACAGACGGGGAACAGCTAGGTTACGGATATAACCTCCGCTCCCTGATTCATAGATCAGAGGCATATTCAGCGCTCAAGAGAGACCCCTAGTGTCGCATCTCTGACACAAAGTCTCGTTCCCTCCATCTGTGAACGGAGGTTACATACGTAACCTAGACGTTTCCCGGCAAGTTGGTGCAATCAGTATGTCTGTGTGACCATATTCTCTTTCTCTTTTTAGAGTTGGAATAATAATGATAAGACTCAGTGGAGGAAACAAGTAAAGTAGTGTGCTTGGCCAAGGATGCGCTAGAGCATCCACACCCAAAGCAGCAATGTGTGTTTTTGTGCAATGCACAAAAGGTCGCTGCTCGCCACTCACAAGAAAAAATCTGTCTGAAAGTCGCTAGCCCGCTCCCCTTTATACCCGTATGTCCGGGGGCGGGGCATGCAAATTCTGTCTGCCAACTTGACATTGGCCTTTTCTCAAGTTCAGTGGTACACGAGGCTCTCAGAAGAGACCCCTTGTGTCACTACAATCAACACAACGTCGAGTGAGTGACAGAAGGGGAACTATGATTATTATCATCCACTGAATGAATGAGTGAATGAAGGACACAGTACAAAATATATAGACCATCTTCAAATTGTGAACCACAGCAGATCAGTCTGCAATGTATGCTTATCATAAATTGGTTATTGTTTAATAACAATAATTTCTTAATAATTTCTTAAACAAAAAATGTCTAATTTACGACATTTAATTTAGTTGAATGAGTTTTATGGTAACTGAATATAAAACTTGTTTGAATTTAAACTACAGGTTTTACAAAAGTTTACTTTTATGTTATTTATTTTGTAGTTGTTCTGTGTTACAGAGTGTTGGCCGCTAGTTACTCCTCACTGTTTTCATAACAAAGGGAACAATAATGTAAAGTGTTACTGAAATATTTGTATCTTTTTAGAAAGTAGTCATTTAGCAGATGCCTTTATCCAAAACAACCACCAGAACACTTATTACTATGGTGTATAACAATTAGTACACAGGGAGTAAGCTGTGGTTAAGAGCCATGATCAAGGGCAGAATATTGATGGCTCATAGCTCAAACCATCAAACATCCAGTTAATATCACTGTGCTTTAGCCACTGTGCCACACCTACACTATGTTTTTGTGTTTCTAGTGAAGGGAAACATTTGATGGGTTTGTACAGTTTATGCAAATCATGCCAACAGAGAGGCCTCTTGAGCTTTATGATTTATGCTATAAAAATACTAGCATGTACTGTATCTTTACACACAATACAAGAAGGTCTAATCCCCTAAATATCCCATCATTGCAGTTTCAGAGTTTATCACAGAAGGTATTTCAAATTTGCATTTTTTTTATGTTGTTAATGAAATGTAACTTTTTTCAAGATGTTTATTAGTATCTAGCATATGTATATAGTGAAACTGATTAAATAATTCATACCATCAATGATCAGGTTACAATATGAATAATTTAGAGGACATTTTGGAAAAATAATATCTTAAGCTGAATAACAATGACATTTTACTTATTTATTTGTCTTCTCTCTTTCTCAGTTCAATGAAGGCATCCTTTGTTTAACAGAAAATGGAAAATGGAACATATTATACCTTAATGTTGTTTGAAAACATTGGTTACATAAGATATGTTCTCTTCATTATGGGATTTATTGTATATTGTGCTATCATATTCTTTAATGCCCTTGTTATTCTTGCAATATTTCTGGAAAGGTCATTACACCAGCCCATGTACCTTTTGATTACAAGTCTGTCCTTCAACAATGTGTATGGTACTGCTGCCTTTTTCCCAAGGTTACTGGCAGACTTGTTATCTGATTCACACACAATCTCCCGTGGAGCATGTATCTTACAGGCTTTTGTCATTTACACATATGCCACAAATGAGAATACAATATTAATGGTTATGGCATTTGACAGATTTGTTGCAATATGTAAACCTTTACAATACAACAACATAATGACTCCCAGGTTTCTAACGGTTTTAATTGCTTTAAGTTGGATTTATCCAATGCTTTGTATTGGTATTGCTGCTATTTTAAATGCCAGACTGACAGTGTGTGGTAACAAATTGTTGAAGGTGTACTGCCACAACTGGGAAATTGTCAAGCTCTCTTGTGAAAACACTTTATCTAATAATGTTTTGGGCTTTTTCAATGTGACCACGACTCTTATCATGCCTTTATGTTTTATACTATATTCTTATTTAAAAATTCTTATCATTTGTAGAAGAAGCTCACCAGAGTTCAGGAGCAAAGCATATCAAACCTGTGTTCCACACATAGTGATCCTTTTAAATTTCTCAATTGCCATTTTTTGTGAAGTCACTTTGAGTCGGTTTGTGAATGTAGACGTTCCTATAGGGCTATCGATTGCTCTTTCACTGGACTTTATTGTTGTACCACCGATTCTTAACCCTCTTGTTTATGGATTTAACTTTCCTGATATTCGCAAAAAAATCTTATGCATTATAAAAGCATCCAGGTAGCATGTAATGTTTCTGTTTTAAAATATGTAACAAATAATTGTATTTATTTGTAACAAGAATGGTTAACCATTGTCATGCTCAACCCAATGCTAGACAGGAATAAACTTAAGCAAGTTTAAAATCACTGGTCAATCATGGAATCTATTTGTTAAGTGTTCAAAGGGAAAGGAAGAGGCATGAACCGGCTTGAAATTACAACTCATAATTTAATAGTGAATTAAAACAAAAGCCAAATAACAACCTAACATGCAGGACAGCTGCCTGAAGCTTTATCTCTCTCGAATTGTTGTCTCCGGTCACCTTTGTCCCTCACTCACCTCATCAGGGCGATTGAGGTCCAGGCCTGCGTCATTCCGGCCATGCCCTCTGCCGTGCTACACTCTTTCATGTACATTTTCAGGACATTTTTCCAAACTTTATGATGCTATGCCATACATGTATGAGTTTGAATGTATTTGTTTGAGATATTTGCATTGTACTGAAATGCATCTGTTACTATTTACTGTACAGCATATTTTTAAACTGATCACTCTAGTACTTTTTGCCACAATTTATAAGAGTATTAGGTAATCACTTTTTCCCCTTTTATATTAGAAAAAAACCTTAGTTATAAGGGCATCAATTTGATATGAACTTTATTTTAAGTGCTCAATTTGTTTTCTGGTTAGTCACAAAACAATTGTGGTGTTAATATGTGATCTTAGTATAAATATAATAGTTAATGAATAAATGTTACAATAATAAAACAAAATACATATGTATATTGACTGCCCGTTTCATTTGTCTTTACACTGTGTGCATAATTGTGAGGGCTCCTTGGGGACTCCAATGATCATTTATATTCTTATAAGAAGTAAAGTTGTTTAAATCTGGGGATCATGATGCTCCGCGACAAACTCAAAATGACGTATAAAAGTTTAAAACACATTTTATTCATGTCTCTTTTATATAATTCTCAACAGAAAAATACACTTTTCTTAGACAACAATTGATCTCATTTTGTTTTCATACATTTAAACGACCGCACATCTTTCTGTCTAGTGATTTAACTCAGCGGCTGTTTTTATTATAATATTATTGAATGTAGGCCTATTAGCTTGTTTTTAGTAGGCGGTTGCGCGTGAAGAAAGGACCCCATTAATTTACAATATTAATATGTTTAGTTAAAATCTCTTTTAGAACTGAATAATGCAACATTGGGATGTTTGATAGTTTAATCTGTGCCTGAATCATTTAAAAGGACTGTGGATAGGCTATACCAAAACCCCCGTTGTGAAAAATTTAGAGATCAAAGGTTTAAATTGACACTTCGAAATCTTGGCGCGTCTTCACTACACATGCCCGCCACAAAACATCTGTCGATCGTCGCCTTTATGTCTGAATCATAAAATGAATTATCACGCCACAAGAAAACTGCAAGCCCCCGCTGCTCAGCGCCTTAAAGTCTGGATCAAAAAACGCCTTATCAATTTGGATGCTCTCAAATAATTTTGATTGGAAAAATGCAATAGGCCTACAACACGTGTTAAAGTTACAATTTATAATGCATACTATTTCAATGACAATATTGTGTTTGCCAATCTGAACATTTGGTTTAAAATACGTTTTAGTCTCTGGTAAAAGTAAATAATACTTGTTAATCGTTTATTCGTTTTTTAAAGTGACCGTCTGAGATTGCTCAGCCAGTATCGTCTGTTTGCGTAAAATAAACTAATATCATTCAATATCCACTGTTTTAGAATCTCATGGTTAAAAATAAAAAAAAATGTAACAAACTTTTGTATTAAAGATACTTCGTCAGAATTATATATAAAATAAACCTGTTTACCAAAATACTGTATTTTCTAGTGATGTTGTTAAAGTTTTTATAATTTTAGAGTGCCTTTGCTGTATTTGCCAACTTGATAAATTTTTTTAAAACAAAATGTCAAAGTTTTCGTTAAATACATTTAAACATTTAAATAATGTTTTAAAACACACAAACACTGATCAGGAGGGGTTAAGCCCCACCCCCGCGGAGGGGCTTGTCAACTGCTCTTACGCCATTGTCATTTTGGATGAGATCGTGAAAGGACTTTAAACGGAGTCGTGTAAGATTTCTGTCTTATATAGTTAAAATTATATATTATGTTTTTAGAAAATGTATCCTGTGTGCTAGGTTAATGTTAAACATCGTCTTACTTACATCCCTTATCGCTGAATGAGTTCATGAAAGGATTTTAAACGGTAGATTTTGTGCTGCATTTTACAATTTATGCTATTTAAAATGCTCTTTGTTGAAATACAATTTTTAAATACATTTTATGTTTTTGTTCAGCATCTTTAAAGTGACATTGCTAGAGATGTGTTAGACAACGTAATGTTTAAAAACACATTTTCTTCTCTGTCAAAAGTTTAAAAAACAAAACAGTTTTTCACCAAGCATTAAACCCCAATAAAGACATCATTTAAACACATTTTAAACGTAATACTACTTTTTTTTGTCATCTCAGTTTTCCATTAAAGATTAATAATCTTTCTACTCTTTTAAATACACATATGGGGGTATCAGAACAGACACGTCATATCACAGCATGTACAACTGCCGGAGGGAGGGGAGGGGAGGGGGCGGAGGGAAAGGTCAAATGTACAGCAATTAAGCCATAAATCATTTTTTGTCACAACGTACATAATACATACTACTGAGGTTTTATATTATTTTCTAATAATTTTTGTCATCTGTTACCCAATACCTTTCTTTTCTTTTTCAACAATCATGTAAGAATGGCTTTTTGCACATTTTTACGCTTATTTGCGCTAATTTGCAAAGGAAAAAATATATATAAACAGCTGAAAATAATAAAGACAGCGGGTAGGGAGATGTGGGTAAAATTGTATTTTATTTTTGAATAATTTTTGTCTTCTGCTTCCTGATTTCTTTCTCTCCTCTTGCGCTCTTTCTATATTTAATTGGTTTGGGCTCATATTAGCCTCTCACTCGTCGGGAGAGTGTGCAAACCTGATGACAAGACATCTAGGTATCAAGCTGTTTTGAAAACTGTAGTAGTGTCTGGAACTTGTCTCAGCATGTTGCAGAAGTGTGCACAAAACAAGACCATTCATCGTGAGATCTATGACTTCTCGTTGCAGACCAATCGCCACTCGCCAACTAAAAACATCAATGAGACGAGCTTGAGTCCTGTAGTGTTCACTAGGCATTAAACCAAGCTAATGCCTGTCCACAAATGCCAACATTATTCTCAAATCTATCCATGAGAAAATCTTGATCAATGGTGTTGAAGGCAGCGCTAAGATCTAAAAGCACTAGAAAAGAAATGCCATAATCAGATGATAAGATCAAGTCATTTGTATCTCTGATAAGTGCAGTCTCTGTACTATGCTGGAATCACACACACCTGGACACAATCAACTAGGCAATCACAGTCTCCATATGTACTCACCTCGTACTTACCTTCAGTGTCTAGTCTCAACAAGGAGTGCGGTGCTTTTGTGCAGTGTTCCATCTTCTAAAGTTTATCCATTCAAGATCCTCATTGAGTGCCGTATTATATATCTCTTAGTGTTTGTTCTTCCTCTGCTCTTATTTGCTACACCATTGCATTGTTTATTATACATCTGCAATATCTTCAATAAAAGTCCCAGCATTGGGTTCATCTTCCTCGGTGTGTATGTTTCCTGACATATAGGGTCTAGCATACATGTTGTTGGTTCCCCTTCTGTCGCTCTCTCCACGTTGTGTCAGAGAAGCGACACTAGGGGTCTCTCTTGAGCGCCGATATATACCTCTGTTCTATGAAAAAAGGCCAATGAGAAGTTGGCAGATGGTATTTGCATATCCCGCCCCCGGACATACGGGTATTTAAGCGGGGCGAATACGGGAGTTCATTCAGAAAATTTCTTCGGAGCCGATGGTCATGCATGCAGTCTGCTACAAGTCACACTCCAGTTCCTGTTTAATCCTCTGACGCTCTGCAAGCTGTTGGATCTTACGGCGCATAACAGCGGCTTTCTCCTTCGTGCACGGTTGTGCATTTTGTTGCCCCTGGGCGCTTCGACAGCACAGACAACTCGAAAGAGTTATTCTAAAAGAGTAATTTCGCTCTAAAAAGAGCAAAACGCAGCGGCGTTGAACGTCTTTCTCAGGACGCGTCTTTTTAAAGACGATTTTTCCACCCCTGTGTAGTTTCTGGATGCGGTTGATTTCTCCCCACCTCTGACGGTCATAAAAACTGCCTCGCATACCTGGGTTGCGATCACACGCAGGCAGCGTTTTTATAAATGGTCTATGTTTTCAGTACGAGAACATAGCCATGACAGCATTGCGGTCGTAGGCTTTTTCTTGTAGTGAGAGAAAGCCACTTCAGCCGCCCCCCGCGCCTCGCCTCCTTCCTACGGGATTGAGGCAGGCGCCGCGGGCGATGAAGACGATCTGGGGATGACAGGCCCCCTCGAAACCCCCCGCCTCCCCGGCACGCTTGCTTGTTTCCGTCCGAGCTCGGGATGAGCATTCTCTCCAATGGGTTATGTTTTCAGTGTGAGAACATAACCGCGGCAGCGTTGCGATCTCTGCTTTCTCTTGTAGTGAGAGAAAGCCACTTGAGCTGCCCTCCGTGCCTCGCCTCCTTCCTACGGGATTAAGGCAGGCGCCGTGGGCAATGAAAGACGATCTGGGGAGAATAATGGGATACTTTCGCCGGGTAAATCCCCTCGAAACCTCCCGCCTCCCTGGCACGCTTGCCTGCTTCCCCCGAGCTCGGGATTAGTGCGGTCTGCTTAACGGCCTACCGTCCGGTCCCTCAAGCTCCTCGGCATTGGATGATGACATCACCGCTGCACCGGAGAGCGGAACAGTGGCATCGGATGCGGATAACTCGCCTGGGCCGCCACCTTCCGGTGGCCGACAAAGCACGCTTTCTCAAAACGCTCCCAGCTCCGCCCATTTGGCGACACCACTTGACGACTCCGCCCAGCAGTCCTCAGTGGTGATGAAACAGACGGACGCTGTTTCACACATCTTGCCCTGCCACAAACCTGCCGCCAGAGGCCATGCCCTGTCTGCTCGCTGAGGGCGTCCTCCTGCAGCTTTCAAGAAAGAAAGAAAGTGGTGCTCTGCCTCAACTAACAAAAGAGAGTGGTCCCAGCTCTCAGCCCCAGCGTCGAGCCCCCCGCAGAAGTTGGACGCCCCTCGTCTCACGGACCCCCTCGAGGACACGGAAGGCTCCCAGGCGCTCCTGAGATGACCGACCCAGAGACCGAGACTGTAGCTCCGGAGCTGGTAAGACTGCTCCATTCCCCGGTGGAGGGCCGGGAGGAGAATCTTTTGTTAAATTCATTAAATTCTCAATAATAGAGCTATTTCCTTTTGTCTCTGGGTCACCTGGCCCGCAAATGCCGTTCTCACAGCACTTTGCTTCCAGGTCTCAACAGTCCCGGCATGCTGGACGCGGCCACAGTCCGCCTTCAGCCCCACGACTGTTCCCTGGCTGGCCGGTTCAGACGAGTCCAGAGGATGCCAACATCAGACCTCGATGTCTGAACCTGCCACCTGCCGGGTGCGCGGAGCAAGGTAAGTGCTTCGAGTCTGTTCTCAGCACCAGAGCCTCGGGACGCTTCACTGCCTCCCGACGCCGTATTACCTGTGCATCCCCGCTGCGAAGCCCCGCCAGGTACATCCAAAATACTTGTCCCCTTGGTGCCCCTAGCACGGAGTTTAGAGGCGTGGCTTTCACTGCCCAACCAGTCACGCTGGCTGCACCGGACCATTCGACACGGTTACGCAATTCAGTTTGCCAGGCTTCCGCCCCCCTTCGCGGGCGTCAATTTTTCCGCAGTATACGGCGAACATGCCAAGTCCCCAGCAAAGACGCAATAGAGCCTGTCCCTCCAACCGAAACAAAGAAGGGTTTCTACAGCCCTTACTTCGTTGTACCCAAGAAAGGCGGCGGCTTACGACCGATCTTGGACCTGCGAGTTTCAACCGGGCTCTGTCCAAACTCCCGTTCAAAATGCTCACCCAGAAACAAAATTCTGTCTGGAGTCCGGCATCTAGATTGGTTCGCAGCGGTAGACCCGAAGGACGCATACTTTCACGTCTCAATCCTGCCACGACACCGACCCTTTCTACGGTTCGCATTCGACGGTCAGGCGTATCAGTACGAAAGTCCTCCCCTTCGGCCTATCTCTGTCCCCTCGTGTCTTCACGAAAGTCGCAGAGGCAGCCCTTGCCCCGCTCCAAGAAGCCGGCATACGCATACTCAATTACCTCGAAGATTGGCTCATCCCGGCCCCCTCGCGAGAGTTACTATGCACGCACAGAGACCAGGTGCTTAGGCACCTCAGCCGTTTGGGGCTTCAGGTCAACTGGGAAAAGAGCAAGCTCATTCCGGTTCAGAGCATCTCTTTTCTCAGCATGGAGTTAGACTCAGTCTCAATGTCAGCACGTCTCTCCAACGAGCATGCACAGTCCGTGCTGAAATGCCTCGCTTCCCTCAAGCCAGGCACTGCTCTCCCTTTAAAGTTTCCAAAGGCTCCTGGGGCATATGGCATCCTCCGTGGCGGCCACGCTGCTGGGGTTGATGCATATGAGACCACTTCAGCACTGGCCTCAGACTCGAGTCCCGAGACGAGCATGGCGCCACGGCACGCACTGTGTGAGAATCACTACCGCCTGCCGCCAAATCTTCAAACCCTGGACAGACCTCTGCTTTCTACGGGCAGGAGTACCCTTGCAGCAGGTGTCCCGACGCATCCTGGTCACAACCGACGCCTCCAAAGTGGGTTAGGGTGCCGTGTGCAACTGCCACGCAGCCGCAGGTTGTTGGAACCGGGCCCCTCTGCGTTGGCACATCAACTGCCTAGAGCTGCTGGCTGTTTTCTTTGCCCTGAGGAAGTTTCTCCCATTAATTTGAGACAAACATGTCCTAGTCAGGTCAGACAGCACCACAGTGGTAGCCTACATAAATCGCCAAGGTGGAGTACGCTCCCACCACATGTCACAGCTCGCCCGTAGTCTCCTCCTTTGGAGCCAGCAGCGACTCAAGTCACTGCGCACCACTCACATCCCCGGCAACCTCAATGTGATAGCGGACACGCTGTCACGACAACGCTTGCCCAGCGGGGAGTGGAGGCTCCACCCCCAGTTGGTCCAGCTGATCTGGGACTGGTTCGGCAAGGCCCAGGTAGACCTGTTTGCCTCCCAAGGAACCTCGCACTGCCCGCTCTGGTATGCCTGGACAGAGGCTCCCCTCGGGGCAGACGATTTGGCACACAGCTGGCCCTCGGGGCTGCGTAAGTACGCATTTCCCCAGTGAGTCTTCTTGCACAGGTGCCGTGCAAGGTCAGGGAGGATGAGGAGCAAGTCACCTTGGTGACCCCCTATTGGCCCACTCAGACTTGGTTCTCGGACCTCACGCTTCTCGCGACAGCCCCTCCCTGGCGAATCCACCTGAGGAAGGACCTTCTTTCTCAGGGATGGGGCACGCTCTGGCACCCGCACCCAGACCTCTGGAACCTCCACGTCTGGCCCTTGGACGGGACGCGGAAGATCTAGCCGGTCTACCATCGACCGTCGTAGATAGAATCAACCAAGCCAGAGCCCCCTCTACCAGGCATCTTTACACCCTAAAGTGGCGTCTGTTTGCAATTGGGCTGAAGACCCACAGAGGTCCGCGGTTAGGTCAGTGCTCATGTTCCTACAGGAGAGGCTGGAGAGGAGGCTGTCCCCCTCCACCCTCAAGGTATATGTTGCCACCATCGCGGCTCACCACGACACGATAGAAGGCAAGTCTCTAGGTAAGCAGGACTTAATTATCAGGTTCCTAAAAGGTGCCCGGAGGCTAACTCCCTCCCGGCCAAGACTGTTCCCCTCCTGGGATCTCTCGGTCATCCTCACAGGCCTCCAGAGACCCCCCCTTCGAGCCGCTAGATTCAGCTGGATTCAGCTTTCTCTCAAAACGGCCGGGTGAATCGCTTTCGCCTAGCGCCCTTTCCCTCAGCCGAGGTAAAATAGTGCGCCTTTTTTCCCAGGAGACCCCATCGTAAAGGTCGGGTCCCTGGTTCATTCCTCCCTAGCCCTTGTGGGTCCGCAGTTCAGCGGAGGAACTCGCCGACCCAAGCCACTACGGGTACTCATCTACCCTGTACTGAAATAGGTGCTCCACAGGTTAAGGCCTCCTGTTCGGACTCCCCCTGTGTGTAATTCCGCGGTACTGTCCCCTCACGAGCGGACTCCCGTGTCTCACTTAGGCAGTTCCAGCTGCCTCGGTCGCCATGCTGTAAGCTTCCCCCCTCTACGAGGCTGGATCTACCACCGCGCCAACTTTCCCACATGGGTCCTAAGCGGCCATGTGATGTATTCGCCACTCTTTGCCTCCCCTGCAGGGTAGGTGTGGTCTCCGCAGGGTCTTCTCCCCCTGAAAAAATAGGAAACGGGGTAAGACCCCCTTCCCTTAATGCATGTAAGGGCCCCGGCCGTAGTTGCTCTATGCGAGAAACATAGAGAGAAAAGAGGCCCAGCCAGGCTTGGCCCGTTCCCAGGTTGGCAAGCATCACCTTGTTCCCCTCTCCTGGGTAACCAGAAGGATTCTGATGGCTTTAATGGGGCATTGGGAAAGGGTACGTGCAGCCTGATACAGCTGTTCGCCTTTGCATGTAAGAATACCTGCCCGCTCCTGTATCAGCAGTTCACGTACACGGCTCAGCGCATGGCACGTTTAAAGGTGGACCCCTGGTGTCGCTTCTCTGACACAACGTGGAGAGAGTGACAGAAGGGGAACGTCTAGGTTATGTATGTAACCTCTGTTCCCCGATGGAGGGAACGAGACATTGTGCCTTCCCCGCCACGTCACTGAGCCAAGCCACTGTTGTGGCCAGACCATTTCCGGCTCCTCAGAAAAATCCTGAATGAACTCCCGTAATCGCCCCGCTTTTTAGTTTTAGCTTTTTAGTTTCTTGGTTAGTTTGGCGGGATATGCAAATACAATCTGCCAACTTCTCATTGGCCTTTTTTCATAGAACAGAGGTATATCAAGAGAGACCCCTAGTGTCGCTTCTCTGACACAACGTCTCGTTCCCTCTATCGGGGAACGGAGGTTACATACGTAACCTAGACGTTTCCATGCATGTACAAGTTTTGCTAGATCTTATTGACATATAACAGGGAAGGACTGAAGTTTCTCATAGGGAATACTATGAGACACTGTCTCGTGTGGTGTTGTTGCAGGCGGTTGCATAATTAGAATTTTTTTTCTGATGGTCTCAATTTTATTTGTAAAGAAATTTATATATTCATTATTACTGAGCTGCGAGGGGATGTCTGATTCAGTCAAAGCTTTGTTACTTGTCAATTTAGCCACTGTACTGAATAAACATTTAGGATTGTTGTGGTTATTTTCTATGAATTTACTGAAATATGCATAACCGGTGCTTTTAGAGCCGTTTTGTAACTGGAGACACAATCCTTCCATGCAACGCGAAACACCTCAGTTGAGTTTTGATCGATAAAATAATCAGTGTCAGAACGCAGAGATAAAAACTGATGCATGCTGTATAATTGAGGTGAAAGTAAGAAAAAAAAGAAAGATGGAAAAAAGGATGCACATGGAAAAATAGCTGAGATTAAAGACTAAATGCTGAGAATGGGGAAAATGCTGAACAGACTATCAGACTTCAAACACAAAATCGAGTGACGCGCCAGAAGCAATAGGAACAGGATGCAGTGTCACAGCCTAGGCGCAAGTGGGTTGTCGAAATCAGGTTGTGTCTAGACCTAATCACTGGTTTCCTTATGTCTCGTGAGAACTGCATTCAACGTTCACACACTATTTATTTTGTTTAGTTGGAGTCCTGAAGAAACACTACGTCAATATAATTGAAGACAGCCTATTTATAAGAATTCAGTTGTGTAAATGGGCTGTATGTAATTCATTAGAATAAAAGAAATATGGACCGTTTGATGTAGCACATGGTCATTGCGAATTGCGCTACGCTTTGTGTAGTCACGAAAACAGAGAAATATAAATTCATTATATTGTTAGCTAGGTTGAAAGAGATCTGCTGCTGAAGTTAGTTTGGCAATGTTGCCCTCTGGCCAGCGCTACAGAGCACTGAGCACCTGAACGTTCAGGCACAAGAACAGTTTCTTCCTTCAGGCATTCACCTTATGAACAGTTAAACTATAAAAGTCTAAAATAAAAATAAGATACAGCAGATAAATAGAGGAAACTGAAGTAGGGCAATAATAATGCTGTTCAAATGTGCTGCCCGAAGAGGAGATTGCTTAGAGAGGGAGATGTTTGATGCTGTGCTGCAAAAAATATAAACATTCTTAAAACATGATTGTAATGGGGTAAAGGTGGGCAAGGAAGATGCGGGAACTGGCTGAACAGTCAAAGTAAACTTTAATGCCAAACTCAACTTAAAACAACATAAAACATAAGTTACCCACACACAGCGGCTGCGTGCGTCTCTCCCTCTCAAACTGGTGCCTCCGGCTCCCCTTTATCTCGCTCTCCCACTGATCATCTGTGCACCTTTACTTGTTTCATGTTATACACAGTTTTTTTTTTCTTTTGGTGTGGGTTAGTAATTTTTGGGTTTGTGAATGGAGAGCGAGATCAGGAGATGAGGACGGTAAGATATTCCTGAGTTTTCTGCACCAGGAGGGTGCTGCCGCCGCTACCCCGGACTCCGTGACCACCCCGTCCCACACTTCGTTCTGCTAGTCAAGATGGGCCCCCTTGATAATCCGGAATCCTTCTTGGAGCTTTTTTAGAAGATGGCAGGGGCATGCAGATGGTCGAACACCCAGTGGGCAGTCCGATTAATTCCACTGCTGTCCAGGGAAGCCCAACTTGTGGCACAGCAGTTACCAGCCGAGAACATCCTGGTGTATGCTGACTTAAGCAAAGCCATCCGGCAACGGGTTGGCCGGATTTCCGAGCAGCAGCACCAGCACTTCTGCTCTATGACCATTGGCGAGCAAGGCTGCCCGTTCACCTTCGCCCAACAGCTCCTGGACGCCTGCCGGAGGTGGTTGCTGGCTGAGCAACATGACGTCGGAGCTGTCATCGATCTGGTAGTACTGGAGCAGTTAATTGCTCGACTTCCGAGAGGGACAGCGGAGTGAGTCCAGGGTCACCGTCTGGCGTTGCTCCAAATGGCCATCCAGATGGCAAAGGATCACATGGCGGCTTACTCTATTATGGGTTTGTCTTTGTCTAATTTTGCAGCAGTTTTTCTAAATGTGCAGCAGCAAAATGTCCACATGCTTAACTCAGTATGTCTTTATATGTTTGTGACAGGGCGGAGGGCGGAGGGCGGGGCAGGTCGTGATTATACACACCCGGTCCCTTATCAGGCTAAATAAGCCCGAGAGGGATAAAGGCCGATTGCGGACAGTGGTGCGACGAGAGAGAGATCGTTTACGGACATGTCCATCGTGTGTGTATTTGTCTATAGTTTAAGTTAATCATTAAAATATTGTTTATATCGTCAGGCCGGTTCTCACCTCCTCCTTTCCATTGAACTGCTTTACAATGTTCTAGCTGTAGTAGCAAGTCTCTGTATTGCTCTGCAGCTGCAGCAGCAGCAGAAGTTTAGCAGATCTTGTCCACCAAGACTTACAGTATGTCCTATAAATGTCATACCCACAATAACAGGCAAAGACTTTCCCAGAGTGGTCATGACTGAATTACATTTAATGTCCCAACCTGACCTGAAAAATACCTTTGTATTTTTGTATATAAAAATGCCTTAATGTATGTCAGTAGGTTTTATTGTGTTTGCTTGTTCACACAAGAGCTATAACGAATTGTGATGACATTTCAAATGTACTTTGGCAAGACAAAGTCTTGATGACAAGATTTTTAATTCCAAAGACTGTGCCTTGTTGGATGCTAGAAATCTAACTCCAGACAAACTGGTTCTATATTATGAGGTGTGTTAAAACTCTTACCGTGAATTTAGGATTGCAAGGACTAGGGGTGATTTGGTGACTCATTAATATTTTGCTGACCCTGCTTCATGCATATCGCCACCTACTGGGCAGAGAGAAGAATTGTATATTTGAATATTGATCTCACCCACACCTGTCTTATCAATTCTGAAGTCATGGATTAAACCACTGGAGTTGCATGTATTACTTTTATGTGATTTTTGGAGCATCAAAATGTTGGCACCCCTTCACTTACATTGATTGGAACTACAGAGCTGAAATATTCTTCTAAAAATCTTAATTTGTGTTCTTCTGAAGAAATTTGTGTTCTTCTGAAAGTCACACACATCTGGGATGACATGAGGGTGAGTAAATGATAAGAGAATTTTCATTTTTGTGCGAATTATTTCTTTAAGTAGCACCCCCCCATTTTAATGATTTCTCTTTCTCTCCCCGTCCCCTCCCAGATTCAGGAAGGCGAGGATGACCTGCTGGCTGATGGGGCTTCAGGCATGCCCTCCCCCAGGGAAAGGGGGGTATACGTCATGCCGGGGGCCCCCCAGCCTTAGAGAATGAGGGAGGAATGTGACAGGGCAGAAGGCGGGGCCGGGTGGTGATTCTGCACACCCGGTCCCTTATCAGGCTAATTAAGCCTCAAAGAGGGATAAAGGCCAACTACGGATGGTGGTGCGAGAGAGAGAGATAGTTTACGGCAGCTGACCATCGTGTGTTTATGTTTGTGTCTTTTGTTTAAGTTTATCAATAAAACTATTATTTATATCGCCAAGCTGGTTCTCGCCGCCTCCTTTCCCGTATATTCCTTTAAACTTGTTAATATTGTTTGATTAATAGCCTTTATATGACATAGCCTACTAGACAGAGCTCAGTTCACATACATGTACACTTCAAATAAAAAAGCAAATACGCTTGTCCCACTGTTTATGCTCACTGTAGACCAAAACCTACTGCGTTTACATTAATGCCTCATCAAGATGGGCACTGGCAGAATTATAAAGTGTATTTGACCATTTAGGTGCATTCTCACATAAATTCCCTCAATAAAACAGCACGCAGCTACAGACGTCAGGAAATAAAAAGTAAATCTTTTATATTTCATCTAGATCAACCAACCAGTGTTGCTCTTGCCATTGTAATCGTTGAAATGAACACCCCTGTTCTAGATGTATATCATAGGCTAAATATAGAAAATTACTCAAAAGTTGGATCGAGGACATCTCTCTTTTTTCCGATAAACATCTAGATAATTTTATTACACAGCCTAATTGATAGCATTGCATTAATCTCTCACAGCAGCCCAATAATCTCAGTAATAGATAGTTAAATTACAAGCTACATTATAGACACACAGAAACTTGAAAGCAGAAATATGAAATTTATCTTGAGATATTTATTCAAATTAGAGGCAGGATTAATGCTGATATCTTGAGCAAGTTAAACTCACATGACATGATCAAGCAATTGTCCTTTTTCACTGCGAAAACCCTTTCAGGTTTTGAACTGTGCTTGAGACATTCTCCACAGTTGGCGCCAGATCTGCAGTTGCCATGATCATGAGACCATGATGATGGATAAAAATAAAATCAGGACAGAGAAGTAGCAAACACAGATGGTGGGAAAATAGCGCAGTAAAAGTACAGTTACAGCACTAAAAATTAACTCAAGTATAACATTTTTAAACTACTTAAAAAAGTACAATTCCTGGGGAAAACTATTTATTACAGTAACATGAGTATTTGTAATTCGTTATTTTACACCCCTGCTAATGACATTTTCATAGCAGTGGTTTCAACTAGCAGGCCTCAGTAAACTTTCAAGAGGGCCTTAAGATGATTTGAGGTATAAAAATAAAATAAGTTAATAACATATAAATAACATACTATAAATCTAAAAATGCCACAAAAAACAAACAAAACAACAACTACACTGAAACCCAAGATGTAAAACATTTAAACTAACATAATATTATTATTTTAATTCAAAAACTCCCACATCAATAACTGTTTTATTGATAAACATACAATTCTTGAACTTATGTAATGATAAAATAAATCAAGATTAATTATTGTAATTGACATTCCAAGTTTCTGCTAATAAAATTTGAAAACAAGCAGGTTTATTATCGTTACAGCAGAATGTACAGCAGAAATATCTAAGCTTACATGGGTGGGCCTTGGACAAAATGGTCTTTGGACCAATGTTTAAAGGGTTAGTTCACCCAAAAATGATAATTTTCTCATCATTGGCTGAACGATCGTATGTATTCTTATGTAAAGTTTAGTTCAAGCAAACGTACATTTTCTATAATATAATTCATAACATTACTTTAAATAACTTTCAGATGAATCTCTGTTTCTGTTCTTTGATTTGTCTGCCATTATTCAGTAATTACATAGAATATTTGATTTGATATTTTACATAACATTTAAAAATAAGAATACATGATAAAGAATTATACCAAATGTATTTGAAACTTTTTGCAAAAATCAGATTTTTCCCCAGACAGGTTTATCCTGGGACGCTGCTCCAGGTAGGGGGCCATCTTACCCTAGTAGTGTGGTAAGATGGTCCCTTTTCTTTTCTTTTTTTAATGTTGTGCTATGCAACTAAACTAGCAAATGTTTCATTGGATATATTTTCCCTATGATAAAATTGGATGATGCATCATCATCATCATCATGTGCATGCTAAACATGTATCTAAATGTGTTAAAACTGAAAAGTAAATGCACAGTAATCTTTAAGGGGGTTTCTTCAGCTATCTTGCCCGAGAAAGTACGATCATCATGTATTTAGGCTGATTTGTATTTAAACAAGTTAATTATGTCATCATACTCGAACCCCCTAATATGTGTTTCATGAAGATGACAGATTTTCTGTTTAAAGAGATGAACTACCACAAATATCCTCTACTGAGTATTTAAGGAGCTGTGTACATTGTGGACCCTGTGTGTTAAAAAAAGAAAAAATTAAATTTCCCAGAATCCCTCGTCTAATGCCCAACCCATTCTTGAGTTGTCCTTGTTGTTTACATACTAGTTTGCTGGTTAAGGCAGTTTGCACCGAAATAAATGGTTTCAGTGCCAAAAAACATTCCCATCGAAGACGTATTTATGACGTGACGCGCGATTATAACAACTGTCTCGGTCACATCGGCCAAACCACAGCCAATGCTAACTGCATGTGGCTCACCAGCTGCTTTTGGTGAGGAAGTGTGGTTAGAGTTCAAGTGAACTAAACACAATATAAGGCAGCTAGAGCGTGTTCGTATTTCCTTCGATTTGGCATATGGACAAGGATAAATTGACGCGAAGCAATATTTTAACATGCACGCATTGCAACGGGTTGAATCCATGAGGATTGTGGATCTGTGTCAGTCTGATCTCTCTCTCTTGGTTTCCTTTTTGACCCATTTGAATGGTCCAACCTGTGACGTCACTCGGCATTTTCCGACCATGCTGTGCGCAACAACATTCAGTCGCACCGTTTAGAAGCAGCCGGGATTGAGGAAGTTTCCATCCAAAGGCTCCTGTCTGGGAACTACTGCTAGAATGGGTTCTAACGGAGACGTCAACGCAAACTCCGAGTGTCTCGGCAGCTCTGGGGAACCGATCCTAGACAAAGCGGTCAGTCAGTGGATTACCTGGGATAAGGTGAGAATGCAACATGTTTTTTATCATTTAAAAGCTGACAGTGACAGGGATGACTGATGTGATCATGGTTACCAAGCACTGACAGCCACTTTGCATAATGTCTCTGTGAATTTCCATTGTGTTTACGTCATTTTCCAAAGATATTTTTGTCACAACCTTCTTGTGCTCATACATTTTTAAACATGTCACTAGCTTAGAAATAAGGTGCATGCGTTTATACTGCCATATTATTATTAATAATAAAAAAGCTAGACCATCTTATGCCATTTAACCACATTAAATCGCATTTTACTGCATTGCAGTGCCACTTCGAGTCATTCAAATGTTGGATCTTTCCCTACTGGGGGAGTAAAAGTAGTTTTTACTTTAGTCTGTTGATTTGAAATTTGATTTGCAGTTTGCAATGAAATTAATTAATGCATAAATGAAAGTTACACTTATAGTTAAGGTCAGAAGTTTACATGCACTTGGTTGAAGTCATTAAAAAGAATGTTTAACCACTCCACAGATTTAATATTAGCAAACTATAGTTTTGGCAAGTCGTTTACGGCATCTACTTTGTGCTTCACACTAGTAATCTTTCCAACAATTGTTTACACACAGATTGTTTCACTTTTAATTGACTATATCACAATTCCAGTGAGCCAGAAGTTCACATACACTAAGTCAAGCCTTTAGACAATTATCATATGATAGGAGGTGTACTGAATTGGAGGTGTACCCATGGATGTATTTTAAGGCTTACCTTCAAACTCTGTGCCATTTTGCTTGACATCATGGGAAAATAAAAAGAAATCAGCCAAGACCTTAGAAAAAAACAGCAAAGGACCTTGTGAAGATGCTGGAGGAAACAGGTAGACAAGTATCTATATCCTCAGTAAAATGAGTCCTATATCGACATAACCTGAAAGGCTGCTCAGCAAGGAAGAAGCCAGTGCTCCAAAACTGCCAGAAAAAAGCCAGACTACAGTTTGCAAGTGCACATGGGGGCTAAGATCATAAATTTTGGAGAAATGTCCTCTCGTCTAAAGAAACAAGAATTGAACTGTTTGGCCATAATGATGACCATCGTTATGTTTGGAGGAAAAAGGGTGAGGCTTGCAAGCCATAGAACCCCATCCCAACTGTGAAGATGGGGGTGGCAGCATCATGTTGTGGGGGTGCTTTGTTGCAGGAGGGACTAGTGCACTTCACAAAATAGATGGCATCATGAGGAAGGTAAATTATGTGGATATATTCAAGCAACATCTCAATACATCAGCCAGGAAGTTAAAGCTCGGTCGCAAATGGTTCTTCCAAAATTGTGGTAAAATGGCTAAAGGACAACAAAGTCAAGGGATTTGAGTGGCCATTATAAAGCCCTGACCTCAATCTGATAAATGTTTTGGGCAGAACTGAAAAAGCGTGTGTGAGCAAGGATGCCTACAAACCTGACTCAGTTGCACCAGTTCTTTCTGTTGGAATGGGTAAAAACTCCAGCAACTTATTGTGAGAAGCTTGTAGAAGGCTACCCAAAAAGTTTGACCCAATTTAAACAATATAAAGACAATGCCACCAAATACTAACAAAGTTTATATTAACTTCTGACCCACTGAGAATGCAATGAAAGAAATAAAAACTGAAAGAAATAATTCTCTCTACTATTATTCTGACATTTCACATTCTTAAAATAAAGTAGTGATCCTAACTGACCTAAGACAGGGTGCAGCATCTACCTAGATGATGCGGCAGCAGTCATAGTGCACCATAACTAGGAATGTGCACGGTTACCATTTTTAACATTTGGTTAACCGCAAGGTTTCATGAATGGTTAATCGATTTTACGTTTGGAGTCGGGACGTGGTAATAAAGAATGTTTATTGTAATGGAATTTCCTTAACCATTACTCAAAACAGCAGCAAATAAAGTGCATAGTGAGCTATGAGTCTAAATAGCACAA
This sequence comes from Xyrauchen texanus, assembly GCF_025860055.1. Taxonomy (NCBI): domain Eukaryota; kingdom Metazoa; phylum Chordata; class Actinopteri; order Cypriniformes; family Catostomidae; genus Xyrauchen; species Xyrauchen texanus. The sequence continues at coordinate 9,773,790 of NC_068313.1, read as the reverse complement.
TACATACATCTTCAAATGATAAAATCTTGCATCAAAGCCAAACAAAATAATCTAACTGTCACTGTCAGTTAAACGCGCTATGAACTGGAAGGTTCACACATCCCTGAGGCAGCGAACGCAACTAGACTCATGTACGTGGAGTTACACTGCTGCTGTTAAATAGCCTCTTCTAGGTGCTTTGATTTTTAAATGGTTTAAAAGAAAATGACATTGAACTTGTCTAATTATTGTACTAAATATGCACACTAGATCAAAAGGGAAAAAAACACTGTTTATCAATCGCTGAAACGTTGCGTGTGTCAGGATCACTTATTTATGATAGAGAAACCGTGCAGAAGCACACAAAAGCATGTTTGATCTGCCCTAACTCGTCCTATTCTTGAAAAATGCACCCAAACCCATCCGGAAAACATGACGGTTTGTCAGAGCTCATCACGCTCTGGTCAGGTTGCTGACCTGTATTGCACGTGTAACAGAATAGTGATTTTGCTATTCAAAAAGTGTCTCATTGAACGGTTAACCAAATGTCGACTATCCGTGCATATCCCTAGCCAGAATGCTCACCACACACCAGCTGTTGGTGCAGAGAAGAGAGTAGAGCAATAGAGCCAATTCAAGGATGGGGATTATTAGGAGGTCATGATTGAAAAGGGCCAGTGGGGGAATTTGGCCTGGATACAAGGGTTACACCCCTAGTCTTTATGAGAAGTGCCTGAGGATGTTTAATTACCACAGAGAGCCAGGAAGCTAAGTTTAACGTCTCATCCGAAGGTGCTTTTTACAGTATAGTGTCCCTGAAACTATACTGGGGTGTTAGGACCCACACTGACCATCTGCTGGCCTCCCTAACAGCTCTTCCAGCAGCAACCTTAGTTTTTCCCAGGAGAGGTCTCCCATCCAAGCACTGACCAGGCTCAACCAAGCTTAGCTTCAGTGGGTAACTAGAAGTCTAGAGCTACAAGGTGATATTGCTGCTGAAATGCACCTTCGGCATTAAAGACCCTGTGAAATCAAAATGAACATTTTGCTGCTTTTAGTTCATCTATATTAGCTTTAGTGTCATCTATATGCCAGTTTACTTCTAAAGATATTTAAGCATTTAAGTTCTGCAGTCTCGTTCTTCCTGCTAGAAAGACACAGTCAAATCATGATGTCAAACTGCACTAGAGAAACTTTGTTTAATCAAATGCGTTCTAGAACCAGGAGGCACCAGTAGCATTAATCTGCTCACCGAACATGGCTGTGTTCTCACCTGCGATGATGGTTCCTTTGCAGGGCCCTTCAAAGGGCGTGCAATCCATGTTGTGGGGGTCTTTCCAAACATAATTTCCAACTGTAGAAGTCAGTTGTGAATTATCACCTTTCAGCCCCCTGAAACCCTCAGAGTTGTGGATAATTGTCTTTGAAGAGAATAGGGCATAGGGACTATCACTTCTGATTGGAACGCGTTCACGTGAGTTAGACACTGAATGGTCTAGAGTTTATATTTAATGCAGCCGTTTTTCAGAGGTTTCTTGGGATGTACATGATGAGTTTTCTTTGCTCTTTCTATTCAGTGTAGTGTGATATGTTGTAATGTTTTGTTCGCTTGTTTGTGATTAATCTTCATTACTTGCACAACAGCTCCTGCCTCGTCATAAGTGAAGTCCGCCATGCGCTTTTTTGTTTGTGGGCTGGTTATACTGGATAGTAAAGGTCAGTTTGATCATTGCGGGACTAGGTTGAGATCACTCAGTTTCTGTACAGTTTCACTCTCTAACAGCAGCATGGTGGACAGAGGAATGTGTGTGTGTGTGTGTGTGTGTGTGTGTGTGTGTGTGTGTGTGTGTGTGTGTGTGTGTGTGTGTGTGTGTGTGTGTAGGACTGCGCTTATTGGCTATTTTAAAAAAATGGCATGAGTCGTTTCAGTAGGAAATACATCAACAGTGTTAAGCAAGCTGTGCATTTCAAGGCACTTAAAACCTTGATTTGGAGTTGGGAAGCTTATGTAAACTTAATACTAATATGAATAGAATCATCTTTTAAAAGTTTATTTACGTACATCTAATTTAGGGCTAAATTTAAACAGTCCTGTGATGACGCGTTTCCGCCTTATTTAGCAGCCTAAATCTAGCAAACCTTTCTATATTTGCAATTTTTTGTATTATTCAGTACCAGTAGATGTTGACCAATAGTGGGTCTTGCTGATACAATAATTATGGATGCGAAAACAGACTGATAGCCGATTAATCGGAAGTTGGTTTAAAAAATTTATAATATGAATGAAAACTTTCCGCTCAATGTAAAATTGTGAAAAAGTATTACTTTCCTTGGCAATATTTAAGAAATTTCTCCCACACTGGTACCTTCTTCAAAGCCTTGTGCTATCTGAAATGAATGAAAATATTACAGGTCAAATGTGGTTATAATTCAGCAGTAAACATTGCCTTATAAAGCCAAGTAGCGACTGTATGCTTCATCACTACTCACTAATATCTATTATATTATTTTATTTTCATATTAAATGGGTTAGAGAGTCTTTTAAATTTTAGAATGGCGTTCACACAAGGTGTGTTTGCACTTGGACTTCTGAAGCAGATAACAGCCAAGCAAAAAAAAAAAAACAACTCCGGCAGCATATTCATATAAGTTTGGAATTAATGATGGATTTACTAATGATAATTAACTTATAAATTCACTTACAAACATTACTCCTTCAGAGTGCTCATGTTTATAATCTGACTGGAACAAATTGGACACCCTCAACCCTGGAAAAAAACTCAGTGGATATGCACAAATTGCACAAGTTAGACTTGCACAAGTTACTTTTTTTATTCAAAACAGCATATTAAGTGGAACGGTAAGCAGTTTCCATCTTTAACTTAATATTGTTCTAACCATTCGAACAGCTAATGTCCATCTTCCGTTCCGCACCACCTTGTCGGCATTGCAATTCTCCAGTTTCCCATTTACTCCCATTCAGCGCTATTGAGGGTTTCCCTGCAATCTTTTACTTCTGCGTTGCAAAAGCCAAAAGAGTGAAAAGGGTCCATATCTGTGTGCACATTTTCTCCAGTTTTCCTGGTTAGTGCTGTTTAGAATGGTGGGCTGTTAAATATGGTTTTAAACTAGGTTAATCGCTGGGACATTTGGGGTTTACGTAGGGGTTTCACATCAGGTAATTCTGTACTGAATATAAACCGGTTCTCACAGCTGATGTAACCAGTCCACGAGTAAACGCACCTGCTTTGCGATGCTCTGTCCATTGAGCCATTCTGATAATTGGTCAAGGTATCATTTTATGTAATTTGGGCTGTTGATTATTTTATGTTTCACACACACACACACACACAGAGAGAGAGAGAAAACAGCAGCACAGAATCAAAGAGTGCAACCATTTTGTCGCAGTCTGAAGCCCTGGGATCCCCTTTAAACATTTCATCGTCAAGTGGGGGGGCATCAGCGGTGGTTTCTGGTGAAGCACAAGGAAAATCTATATGCACAATTGCTGAAAAATGATGGCATACTGTCCAAAACTGATTCTTTTTTTTTTTTTGTCTTTTTTTTTTTTTTTACAATTTTGAATTATGTTAGCTAGCTAGATAACATTACCTTGGTAAGTTGACCATTGGCAAATTACCATTCTGTCAGTTGCCCAAAACCCTCTCATGCTTGCCCTGTGCCTTAAGAATGTTCATTCTTATTGTTGAGTGCTGCTGAATAATGACCATATTCATGTACCATGGTATTTACTTGGTTCTCTAGGGTACTTCATAGAAAACTTTGGTACTACCGTACTGATATAGTGCAGACTGTCCAAAAACATGGTACTGCCAATGGTGCATGAAAACATTGTAGTACCCTGACCAACATGATCACATATTTTCCATATATAAATAAGTTAACGTATCATATTCTGGTACCTAAAGGCAGCCTAAGAGCATTGCTAGGGTGACCAAGCCCTCTCTCTATGGGTCATTAAGTGCAGAAGAACAGTAGAGAGAGACTTAAAATGTCAAAAGAGGCATATGTTTTTAATGTTAGATAAATGGTAGGCAATGTCATCTCGGAGTGATCCACAGTGAAATCAGATACAGTAGGCCGACATTCTTTTTATGGCCACATGTGAGCTCTTTTTCCAGATTAAATATTTACAGAGGGGTGCCAAAAGAGTTGTGAAGCAAGTTGTTTTCAGCTGTACAGGATGTAATACAGTGAAGAGGAATGCATATTTATATACTGAACCCCAGTATACCCCTCTGTAAATATATGTATAATTGAATGAGGTGTCAGTTTGTGACTTTGTGCACAACAGCATTGCTTTGATGGCTGTAGCAGTGTAGTCATTTACTCCTTGCACTAAAGGACTTAACATAAAGAATTAAAGACAAAACTTTTTGGTGAGAAAACCAGATTGTGTGGAACCCGACACAAATATAGCTTCCAATATCTATTATTAGCATATTTGGCTAAATGTGTAATATTTTAAATATAAATTTACCCCACCCATATGTTATACTGCAGAAATAGTAGGATTTAATATGGTGTTCCTAACATTTTGAACATCCACTATATAAACTACTTTCGTACTACACCTTATTGTGAAATTATAATTATTGTGACTGTGACATGTGATTTTTTTTTTTTTTTTTTTTTTTCAATACATTTGCAAAGATTTCAAACAAATTTCTTTCATGTTGTCATTATGGGGTATTGTTTGTAGAATTTTGAGGAAAATAATTAATTTAATCCATTTTGGAATAAGGCTGTAACGTAACAAAATGTGGAAAAAGTGAAGCGCTGTGAATACGTTCCAGTTGCACTGTAAACTATGGTGTGTTTTTGTCATTAGAATCGTCATACACGGGAGCAGATTGAGACTCTGGTGCGAGAGGGCCGTGTGGTGGAGCTGAAGAAGAGGTTGTGCTCCAGGATGACGTTTGGAACAGCTGGCCTAAGAGCCTCCATGGGGGCAGGGTTTGCTCGCATCAACGACTTGACTATCATTCAATCTACGCAGGTAAGCCCAGGTAACAGCATGCAGATGAAATGTCAATAATTTCTCCTCACCATGAAAATGTGAGAATAAAGGTAGAAACATTTGATTCAGTCCAGGCCAACAAATATATTCCCCTTGAACACCTAAGTGGATGCAGGCAGGTGTGCTGGACTTGGGCAGCGTTAATTTTCATAGTTTTTAAATTTTAGTCATTAGTTTTTTCTTTTAATCTGACTAAAATGGCATAACATTTTTGTTTTCAGAAATGGCAGAATTAGTTGATGATTATATGCAAAATTGCAAAAACGTGTATAAAACTATTATTGGCCAAACTTTAACCAAATAGTGACAAAAACATTTCCGTCAGTCATTTCATTTGACTAGCTTAACACTAGACACGGGTAACAGTACAGAGAAAAGAGACTTCCCATCCACTGCTATATCTTACAAAAATCCCTGAATATTTATAAAGAACACAACCTTAGTAAGGCATTGACCCACATTTGATGATTGACTGTTACCACTGACAAATATTTAGATGAGGCTGATGTGTAAATTAATATCGATCAATGTTCAAACCTGCTCTCCTTAAAGGGAGAGTTCACCCAAAAAATGTAATTCTCTCATCATTTACTCACCCTCATGCCATCCCAAATGTTTATGACTTTCTTCTGCAGAAAACAAACAAAGATTTTTAGAGGAATATCTCAGATCTGTAGGTCCATTCATTCAAGTGAATGCAGGCCAGGCTTTAGAAGCGCCTAAAAGCAGATCAAGTCAGCATAAACCAAATCCATCAAACTCCAGTTGTTTAATCAATGTCTTTTGAAGTGATCCAGTTGGTTTTGTAACTCCTTTTTTCACTGTACATCTTGACCGCAGTCTCCATGGAGATCATGATTTCAAGCTTGATTACATTTCCTATAATGTTCTGTGCATGCGTCAAGCTCTGGGAAGTGTAATCCAGCTTGAAATCATGATCGCCAAGGAGACTGAAATGGGAAAGGAGTTATATTTTGGTTTGTTCTCGCCCAAAACCAACCGGATCACTTCAGAAGATATTGATTAAATCAGTTTGATGGATTATGTTTATGCTAAATTGATATTAGCTTCAAAGGCCTGGCCACCATTCACTTGCACTGAATAGACCTATAGAGCTGAATTGTTCTTCTAAAAAAATGTCTTTGTGTTCTGCATTAGAAAGAATGTCATTCACATCTTGTATGGCCAGAGTAAATAATGAGAGAATTTTCACTTTTGGGTGAACTATACCTTTAATTCTATTTGCACTTAACAGGTAATCCAATGAAATATTATTCATGTCATGTCAGATGCCATTCACTTAATTTTAAAGCAGAGTTCTAGAATAAATGCAAATGACTAATGCAGCATAACTATGGGTTGAGGAACAAATTAGTTGTATGCCTGGCTGAAGAGATGAGTCTTTAGTGTAGACTTAAACTGAGAGATTGTGTCTGAGTCCCGAACCATGCTAGGAAGACTGCTCCAGAGTTTGTTTGCCGAATAGGAAAATTATCTCTCTCCTTTTGTGAATTTGGATATTCTAGGTACTATCAACAGGATGGAATTTTGCGATTGTAGTTAACCTGAGGGATTATAGCAAGATCAAAGGTCACTTCAGTACTGAGGGGCTAGACTATGCAAAACAAACAAAACCTAACAGGCAGCCAATGTAGTGCCGATAAAATGTTTTTACTTCGCTAACTTCAGGGTTCGTACGGGTGCTTGAAATCCTTGAAAATGCTTGAATTTTGATGTTGTGTTTTCAAGGTTTGAAAAGTGCTTAAATTTTGGATAAAATGCTTGAAAATGCTTGAAATTGTATTTTTTCCCCACAACAAATACCTATGTGACTGAATAGTCTGTTTATTAAATGGAGAAATAAAATGTTAGAGAGCCTAAAATGAAAACTGCGGTGCGCATGTGCATGTGTGACTGGCACTGCGATCTGCCGCACGTGTGACTCCGCCGTCCGCCCCCATGATGAAACCACTACTGCAACATGCCGGGAGGTTGTCGTTTCAATGAACGTTGGCTGGAAGATGCGAAATTCAAATCATGGATTAAACGGGGACAAACCCCACGAGTTGCCTCGTGTAAAGTCTGCAAAAAAGACGTGCAGTTTTTCACAATGGGCGAGTCTGCTCTCTTGAGTCACATGAAAGGTAAGTCATAAACTTTTCAATTAAGTCAACTGAAGTAGCCTACTGTACACATTAGCGCCTATTTGTTTACGCTAGTAACTGCTAACTTAGCTAGGAATTCGCATTTTTTGACAGAGTACTTGGTGTGATGATGTAATGTTAGTATTGCATGTCCGTTACACGTTCATTTGTGAACATAGCCAAAGTTACAGCACAGTAAATGTAACGTTAACTACCCGCAAATTAAAACCTGCAAACGTTAGTCCAGTGCATAACAACAATCGTTGATTGCTGAACAGAAATCGTGTCAGATGGAGTGTCATACATGCAATATTTACACTGCTCTATTCCAGTAGATGTGTTTTGGCAATGAAATAATTTTTTATAATAATTAATTCATATAGGCTATTTATCAGGCAGGTGCACTGTCAGAGTCTTCTGGGTTAAAATGGAATTACAGGTTGTTGTTGCACTGTCTCAGATTTTGTTAAAACCTTGTCTATATCAAGAATGTGTGCCAAAACCAAGGCCTGTAAAACAAATTCTTAATTTTTTCAAATCCTGTCTTCATATTTTCAGCCCTTGAAATTACTTCAGTTTTACAGCCTGGAAATCACATTATCTGGGAAGCAATATTTGTACATTAAATTAATATAATGAAAAGTATTATTCACAGGCAGCCCACATTTTGTAGGGTGGAAGACAAACATGTAAATATGACTGAACCATTACAAGTTTGTACGGCATGCCCTGGATTTGGAAAAAAGTGTGAAAAGACTGACATTCAGGGTAGCATAAACTTTGAGCAAAATCTAAGAGAGTGCAGCAACTGTTTTCCTGGATTCTGTCTGATTTGACACAGAATGACTCAGCTGCATGTCATTTGGCTCAAATCCTCCCATTCAGTGCTACTCTCCATAGCTGTCTTACTGTATGTTATGTTATGAACCATGAAGAGATTAAACATTTTAAAGGTGATAATTCAGCATTTATACAGCAACATAGTTAACTGACAACTATAATTTTCAGCGTCTTACTGATAATTGTATTGAGAATAAACATAATTAATAAAAAAAATAACATTTCCCTCCTATTTTTGTTGTTACATAGGAAAAAAGCACCAAGACCTGATGCGAAGTCATCTGAATACAGGTCCAGTAGTAAGTGATTTTTTTGGGCAGAAAAGCACAGCTACATCCATCAATAAAACCAGCAGGCACAGTGCAGTGGAAGCAGCCGGTGGAGTAGCCCCTCTACCATCCACATCCACTCCTCCAGTCCAGTCTTCTAATCCACATCAGGCAACCAGCAAGACCACAAGCACCATAAAATCATTTGTCAGCTCTAATCCAACACTTCAAGCAGAAATATGCTGGGCAACAAAAGTTGTAACCAGCCACTATTCCTACAAATCATGTGAGAATGCAGCAGACATGTTCAGAACCATGTTTCAAATGATTTTATGGTGCTTGTGGTCTTGCTGGTGTAAACTCAAGGTACCTAACATCATTTTTCATGGGTCATCACACTGCAGAACAAATGCATGAGAAGGTTGAAAAAGTGTGTTCGGATATAGGCTTCCAGAACCTGATTCAGCTGTCGATGGATGGCCCAAATGTGAATTTGAAGCTTTTCTCACTGGCCCAGCAGAACATTGACAAACAAACAGGTAAGAAAATGTTAAATGTTGGAACTTGTGGATTGCATATACTACACAACTCCTTCAGAGCAGGGTGTGCATCCACAGACTGGGAGCTGGGAAATGCTCTGTCAGGCCTTAAATGGCTATTCAAGGATGTTCCAGCTCGCAGGGAGGACTACACAGAAGTCACTGGTTGCACATCCTTCCCTCTTGACTTCTGTAGTCATCGGTGGCTGGAAAATGTGGAGGTGGCTGAGCTTGCCCTTCAGATTTAGCCCTCTCTGAAAATGTACATCAGTGCTGCTAAAATGAAAACTGTAACAGAACCACTTACAAAGTCTTTCAAGACGGCTGAGATGATTGTGCAAGATGCCCTCTTCCCAGCAAAGCTGAACTTCTTTCTAATGGTAGCTAGGGAAATCACACCATTTTTGAAGTTATACCAGACGGACAAACCCATGCTGCCGTTTATGTGCGGTGATCTCACAAATATGCTGAGGAGTCTAATGGAGAAGTTTGTCAAGCCCAGTGTCATGAAGGATGCAACTACCCCTGTAAAGCTTCTTCAAGTTGACTATGCTAACTCAGTCAACCACATAGATGTCACCAAACTGAGAATCGGATTTGTCACAGAGCGAGCCCTAGAGCACATGAAACAAAACTCCTCTGAGAAGCTGAGCCTGGAGCTCAGACAGAACTGCAAGCTGTTTTTACTGAAGATGTTGTCCAAACTGTTTGAAAAGGCACCACTTAAATATCCGCTTGTTAGAGGCCTGTCTGTCCTTGATCCAAGGGTGCTCCTCAAAAGCAAAGAGACAACATTTATGACCACAATCTGATGTGTGCATCAGATTCCTTCAGGAATTTCAACCCACAGATGGGAAGGTTGGATGAATTCTACCATGAACATTTATCAAACAAGGCAGAGTTTCGCCATCTCTGGGAGGTAGTAAAACTCGTCCTGGTCCTCTCACATGGTCAAGCCTCTGTTGAGAGAGGGTTTTCAGTTAACAAAGAGGTGATGGTGGAGAACCTGAAAGAGCATTCTCTGATTGCTCAGCGGATCGTTCATGACCATGTGAACCATATTGGAGGGCTGCTCAACATAGTCTACACGAAAGAGCTACTCCTCTCTGCAGCTGCTGCCAGACAGAAATATCACAATTATCTGGATGATCAAAAACGTCGAAAAACAAGATGAGCAGACTGCTCAGAAGAGGAAGGGAGTAATAGAGGAGATAGGTGAGATCAAGGCCAAAAAGAAGAGGGTGGAGGAGGACATCAGGGTTCTCCTGAAATCTGCAGATAGTAATGCAGAGAAAGCTGAATCGGTTGGAAAACTCAAAAAAGTCTGGAGGCTATAGAAAAACAGCTAAACGACAAGCTGATGGAGCTCAAAGACACTCCTTCGTAATTTTGGTGTATGTTTTGTTGTTGTTTTATTGTTGTTGTTTTTTTTTCAACAGGAGTGGATAAAGTCCACTGAAGTCAACTTTAAGTTGACTTGTTTACTTGAGTTGATTGTTAAATTAAGTTAAATATGCACTTTGAGGTTATAGACCATATACATAAAATGTAACCTTTGGCCTAATCTTTATAACGCACATGTAGCACTTTTGGCCGCATATACTTTTGCACTATTTTGTGTTGTTAATTCTGTGTTTGACAACTCAAGTTGTTTTGATTTGCACAATATTGTTAAAAATGGTCAATGAGCTGAATCTGATTGACTGTCTACCTCAAAGACGAATGTTTGCATTTTTTATATTTTCAATAAATTAATTGGAAGTGAACTTGTTGAGTGATTTTTGTTTGGGGTAATTGTTTTTACATTGATTCAGGCAGGTTAGATAGTAAGCAAAGTCTACTTAGACACTGATACATTTTGAAAAATAAAACTTGTGATTTGCTTAAATATCTGATACTTCTGCTGCTATTACAAAACACAATTTTGGCTGTTTATAGCATTTAATGCGATAAAAACACTAAATACTAATTTTGACTATGTATTGGTATGTAATTAACGGTGGTGTAAAAAGCTGTAAAATGGACCTTGAAAGTGCTTGAAAAGTGCTTGAATTTGATCTTGGAAAAGGTGTACGAACCCTGTAACTTGGAGTTAGCAAAGTTTCACCAGGTCTCAAGGAAATAAAAAGGAAAGTATTATCGGCATAACAGTGAAAACTAATTCCATGGTTCCTGATTGTTTTGGAATACAACTTAACCTTAAAGAGACCGTTATGAATAAAAATCCAGGGTCAAGTTTACAATGAATTGACAGAGTTTACTGAAGACAAAGTGTTTTCCATTCTCCACAATTCTAATGGCAACAATCAGCAAGAAATGTTACAGATGAGTTCAGGGAGCAAGCTAACTTACTGTAAAATACAGAAATATTAAAATTGAATAGGCAGATGCTAAATTAGTTTACGTCACAGATTTTCTAACATTCTCCAAACATTGTATTCATCTGAATTAGTGACAACAGTTCTAATTAAGACATAATATTAATTATAATTACCATAACTAATTCTAGCACTTGGGCAGGTTTAATGGGTTGTGGGGCCTCTTCTCATGATGTCCATGAAATATCACCTTTTTTGGAAGCTGACTGGCTATGAGGCACCCCATTAACAAAAACATAGTCACATTCCCATGAAGGAAGTGATTTTTAGACAGAACAAACAGGTCTTATTTATACAACATGTCTAATTTACAAGGCAACATTGCACCCAGACCTGTCTGGAATGCATGGCCTGCAATGGGACGTGGAAAACATAGAGAAATAGAACCAAATTCTATCTAAAGCTTCCACTTATAATTTTAAATCTATTTGTAAATAAAACATACTGTATAATATAGAGTGATTCTTAGAGATAAATGGAGCTAGAAAGGGTTGAACATGTTAACAATAATGTTTCAGGGGCTTTCTATGAAAGTTATCTTACAGTCACCGAAAATTATAGCATGGCCTTTTTTTTACCCACATTGCTTGCAAGACACACAAATACTAAAATATCTTACACTGCTTGTATGAATGTGCTACAAAAAGCTTATAAAATACACAGTAACATTAAGATAAAATAAATTAGATTAAATTAATGATTAATAAACTTGGAAATATAAAGAGTATTACATCAGTGCATATCTATCTCATTAAGAATCCAGACTAAATAAGAAAATGCTGTTATTGCATTCCTGACATGGGTCAGACCCGCAGTCACTTCTCAAAGATTAAATATACACATCCCTCACAACATAATTATTATGACAGTGTAATATAAAATTATGAATAAGTAGGATTACTATTAATTTGATAAAATATATCAACCAGGCCCAAACAACTGAGAAATGCATAACAAATAAAAGGGTAAGGTCCAAAAATAAACTCCTTCATGATAATGTCTCCCAAGGGAAGCATATATACAAGGAGAAAAGCAGAGGACCTCATACTGAGCCCTGTGGTACTCCATGATTCACTTTATCTGACAATTCCTTGTTGTAGATTTTCCATCATATCTATCAAGTATATTGCTTAAATATGTGTTCCCATTTACAGATGATGGGCCCTATTTTGCAATGCTGCGCTATGCCTTAAGCGCAGCATTATGTGATGCGTCATATGCATAAAGTCAGTGTGCATGGCCATGAAGTTTTCATATTTTGTGCGAACATGCGCTAAGTCTAGGCACTAGCGTGCAAAGTGCTAATAGGCTAGGTCAAGTGCAGTGAAATTCTGAGGTTCTTCTCCAGTTACTGCATCATCTGCATCTTGTTATATGTTCCATTTCCTGTCAATGGAAGATACCGATATAAATGAGAACAGTTCATTTCTAAGAATATGGTAGTGGTATTAAATGGGCCGTATGCAATGGATCCCCTGCTCTGTGACTATTGTCGCCTGCGCTGCTCCGGATCGTGATGTATGTGTTGTATATTGTATATATTCTCTATCTGCCTCTTTGTGACTATTGGCTCTTGTCCTGCTCCCCCATGTCTCACCTGCTTGAAATATGCTTTCCTTCTCTTCCATTGTTCATTGTTTTCTTAATGTGTATTTGTTCTGTTTTCTTGTTATATGTTTAATGTTTAATTTCTGTACAGTATCCTTGAGTTTTGGAAAGGAGCTATAAAAAATAAACATTATCATTATTAATCATTTTTATCTACTGACACACAAATCATGGCTAGTAAAACAGTAATCGATAGCTCTTTGATATTATCTGCTGGTGGAGTCCCCAAACAGCGAATGCTGGAACTGAGTTTATATTTTGCACTGAGAGTAGACATGGTTCACAAACTTTTAGTGCAATGACCCATTTCTCAGAAAAAATTTCACTTTACTCTTTGTGGCACTGCATTAACATACAATACACCCACAGTTTGCAGGCATACACTCTCATATAGCGTAACCCCTCCCATCCACACACAGTTGGACTTTGCACTGGCACAACATTTGCGCTTAGAATTAGCGCTGTCATGAAAGTTGGATAATACGTAGCACATGGCCATTGCGCATAGTGCTTCATCTAGTGCTGTCATGAAAATAGAGCCCATATCTCTCTCCTTTTTTACAGTAGTCTTGGTAAATAATAATGCATAATAATATTTATGATCATCATTCCAGCACTTATCAATATAGTAAATAAGTGGGACAAACCAGGCAGTGCCTCCTACCAACTATGACCAATACAAACTTACTAATGAATGGAGAGCCCCATTCCATCAAACATCTACTCACCAGATTAAAACCAAAATATACTGATTTATACAACTTGCATTATGATTCAAGTCTTCCTCCTTTGTGACTTTAGACAATAAAATTTGACAAGTATTTGGCCAAATCTATGAATACTCTAGATATTTTCTTTTTTTAAAGTGTGTCCTGTTCTGTCATGTCAATAACACTGCCTGTCCCTCATTGTCCTTTTAGGGGTTGTACAAATACTTAGCCAAATATTTCCCTGACCTAAACACAAGAGGACTCGTAGTTGGATATGACACTCGTGCCCAAGCAAGCAGTGGCTGCACCAGTGAACGGTAAGATTGTCCTCTCTGCTATGAGAACTCTGTCTGCAAAATGTAAAAATACTCTCTCAAAGTGTCCATCATCTGAAAGACAGAAATATTTTGTTTTGTTGTATGTTCCATAAAAACATGAATAGTTAATTGTTAATGTTAGGATTCTTAAATTTGGGATTTAAAATTATGTTTATCTGTTAACTCTTGCCATCAGCCTGCTATATTTTTGCGTTGAAAAGCATAATTAATTTAGTTCCAATTAAACATGTTGGCCCTGCTTTACTAAAGGTTTGCATGTATAAATCAAGTGCAAACTTAAAAGCACACAAAAGAGGCCTGATAAATGAATATGTCATTTAGAGCCATGCCCCTAGATGTGCAAAATAAGATTGGTGTAGCAACGTGTTGTTCAAAGTCATTTCTTTTCTTTTAAAAATGCAAAATGATGTCGTTGGGGCAAAACAGAGACTTTGAGAACAGAGAATACTGTACATAGAACACCCATTGATGACACACATTAATGGTATATTCAATTATTTCTCAAGAAAAAAATTACTTATTTGGTTGTTTTAGAACCCAAAATCATAACCGATTACATACTGATTATCATTAAACTCTTATAACTAAGATAAACACAGCCTACAAACAATTTATGCCCAAATTACATCATATTTCAATGTTTTAAACATTGTTTTTAACTGACAAAATATAATTGATGGTTCTCTCCAGTGCTTAATTGAAGTGGCCTGGACGGTACGCACCAGTGTGGTGAATATTTGGGATCTTAATAAATCAGGGTCTTAGACAGTAATGGTGTGTGTGTAGACGACAGTGCTAGAAGTCCAATTTTTTCAGTAATATTCTCTGCAATATCAATCAGCAAAAGCTGATAAACAATACTGCCCTACAAAGCAAAAAGGCAGTAACTACGCAGAGTGCAGAACTGAGAAAAATGACTTTAAAGTTATCCTGTCATCCAGCCTAAGTAGTTGTAGGTAGATTATTGGACATGTGGCTTTTTTGTTACTTTATATTAGCTTATTCTTTGTACATATCAATCCTCATATTTAATTTGATATTTTACCCCTATTTTGCAGTTACTGTATTCTTGCTTTGTATTACTTACCAAAAGCGTGGCACCATACCAAGGAAAAAGGCGGTAACTACAGATTCTCCAAAAACTATTTTGCCACAACTTGGGCTCTGGGTGTGTTATACACTGTATTTGAAATAATTGGAACCATTTGTTTTCCTATATACCAAACCCAAACTAATTTGACCATTTTAGGTCAATATTTTCCACCCAGAAGCTGTTCTGATGCTGAAACGGCTGCTTAAAGTCTCACATTGCTAAACTGTGTCAAGGCCCAAATTGGGAAAATTTATTTTGAATAGGACCACATGCTTTTCTAGTTATTGAATATTTTTCCACCTCTGGTTGGATTATAACTTTGTGACATGAACAACAAAATGATGACATGGCATCGGCGATGATGTGAAGTTACAGAGGATAAAGTTACAGCTAGGAGCAGGGAGGATCAGGGGCAGGTAAGCAAAGCTATTTAAAACATCGCCTGTCAATTAGCATAATGCTATCTGAATGGACCTCTGAGAGGAAGTCCCGCCCTGGTGGCTGACAGGTGTTTATATTGTGATAGCCTAGCCTCTAAATGATCTGTCACTGTTACTTACCATTCTCCGGGTATTTTCTTTTCAATGCCATTTCGACCATCTTCTTTCCTCGGCTTTGTGCCATCTCAAACAAAATTTGTGTGAAGTTAGAAGTGTGAAATCGCAAATGTTAAAACCGTCCAGTGAGGATGCCGCGAAGTCAGCTGTGTGTGTTCACCATGGAAACAGTAACTTCACTGCGCAGCAACACGGTTATTTTTTGTTAGGTAAAACATAACAAGAATACAGTAATGGATGTTACTGTACTCTTGCTTTGTTTCACTAGGGCTTATTGCAGTTACTGTACAAACGACTACCATTTTTCTCCAAAACGACACACATTTGAGATAAGATGTTTTGTCACATAACAAAGGATGCCTTGAATATCATGAAAATGATAATAACTCATTTTTGACCAAAAATGCAGTTACTGCCTTTTTGTTTTGTAGGGCAGAATAGTGCACATGCTGAACCTATTCACGATCTAGAGAACGATCTAGATAACATGTCTAGTGTCAGTAGAACAATAAATAGGGTTATTCATGTCAACTAAACCAGAGTTTCCCAGCTCAAAATAATGAGCTGTGATCTGGATGCATCTGGAGCAAAACTACAAGTCTACTAACCTTAGAAATATGCCATCATCAGAACTGTGGCACAGTGGGTTGCACAGGTGCTCAGTATGTATAAGAGCTCTTGCTCACTGGGACCCAAGATTGAGTCCGATCTGGGACATGTCCTGATCCTCACCACCCACTCCCCCCCAACCCTACTTTTCTGTACACACTCTACTGTCTGAAGAATAATGCCAAAAAGCTCCTTGTTGCATGATATTGTAATAGTGTGAGTCCCAAAATTGGTAAATACACTTTTTTGTGTTATTGTTTTACCTGTTGTTTTGCTCCATATCATAAGTAAAAATTGTCCTTGTGTCACCCTCTTCTGAATTATTTGATCCATGCTATTTCATATTTTGGCGTTCATCTTCAAAAAAGTGTTAACAAATTTCACTCAGCTCGTGAAATTTCTGAAATTTGGTTGATTTGACAAGAAGAACCCAATAGAGTTTAAGGGGACACTGGTGAAATTTTCATTCACTCACTCTGTATAATATGTACAGAATTTTGGCATGAGGTTGCTGCTGTAAACAATGACCATGTTGAAAAATAATAGTGATAATCTATTAATAGTTGATTTTATTATGTTTTAAAAAAAATAGCAAGAAGCAGGCACATCCCACAAACTAATACAAGTACATGACTAGAAAAGTATATCTCATGAAAACACAGCAAAGTCGGCACACTGTTGCTCCCAAACTTGTGATGTCACACTCAATGTCATGCTTGAGAAAAAAGTTTGTTTATGATGACTTGGCAGAATTTTCGTTTTCTAATGTTTGTGTAGTTTTGCAATAGTATAAAAGCTCTCTACCTATATATATATATATATATAATATTTTTTATATGTATTTTTTTATGAAATATAAAATTCTAGAACCAACCTTATTTTATTTCCCCTTTTGCTTTTTCTGCAGACTTGCACGGTTGACTGCAGCTGTTTTTCTTTGTAAAGATATCCCTTGTTATCTATTCTCTACATATGTGCCTACCCCATTTGTGGTAAGACAATGCTATTTATAGATGTCTATAAACATTATGTCTGGGATAATATACAGTTAGCCCCTTATTATTGCAAAATAAACCCCAGCAGGATGATCTGGACCCCACAAATTAAGCGAAGGGGTCTTGAATCATCCCTGAAGGGGTTTGGTTTGCAATTATGGCCGGCTAACTGTTCATTGTTCTGTTTAATATGAGAATATTTACCAAATAAATAAGTAAATACATGAACATTATATATTCATTTGAGTTGTTTTATTTTTTACTTGTAGATCTTAAAGGAATGTTCCAGGTTCAATACAAGTTAAGGTTAATCGACAGCATTTGATGCATAATACTGATTACCACAACTTGTTCTTCCTTTAAAAACATAAAGCAAAAATAGGTTACAATGAGGCACTTACAATGGAAGTGAATGGGGCACATTTTTTGACCGTTAAAATACTCACTCAAATACTCAAAAGTATAGCGTCAAGACAAAAACAATATATGTGTAAAACATGATTTTAGTGTGATAAAATCCCTTACTAACCTTTTCTGTGTAAAGTTATAGCCAATTTTACAACTTCGTTACCAATACGATGTTAAGTCAGCAAACCCTAAAACGACTGTAAAAATGACAATTTAAACAACTTTACAGCTCAAATAATACACAAGTTTTAAAGAAGAATTAATGTAAGTGCTTTTATAAATTATAAGCTTCACATTTCTGTTTAAACCCTTCAAACATTGGCCCCATCCACTTCCATTATAAGTACCTCACTGTTACCTTAATTTCTGCTTTTTTTAAAGAAAAGGAATGTCAACATTATTTTTTGTGGTAATCAACATTATAGGCTAGTGACAAATGGTCAAAAAGTGCTTTAGTTTTTGAGATACCCCTACCGGAGGTAGAACTAAACCCAACAATGTTTTTCATCATCTCTAAGGTCTCCCATACATGAAATGGATTCTTGGCTCAAAATATTTTACTGCTAAGATTGTTAAATTAACAAATATTCTTATAAACCCCAAAACCAAAAAAGGACTGAAATATAGCCTGTCCGTATGGGAGTTAAGGCATATAAACTAGTGCAGATCAAACACACAAGCTCTGAGAGCTTTCAAACTTGGCATGTTTGTAGTCAGGAAGTTGCTTTAACTACTAGAAAAGACTGGATGTGAATATCTTGATGTATGGAATAAATAGAGACATATAAACACATACCTAAAATAAGCGGACATGCACAAATTGAATATCTATGCAGAATGTTTTAATTTACTTTATTGTTGCTTTGCCAGGGATTATCATAGAAACACATATGATGGCTTGTTGGAAAGGTGGGGTTGTGCTGAATCCAGAAATACCAAATATGTAAATATAGCATGAAAAATCAGAGTGTTCTGTTACTCAATGTATGAGGTGTACAAAATGAATGAAAACGAAACACTGACAAAATAGTCTCAAGTCCAAATCACATTATCAGTGGTGAGAAGAATGTTGAGAAATTCAGTGTTACTGAAGTAAGTTACTGAAAGTAAGATTACTGAAAGTAAGTTACATTAGGTACGTGCTGATCTATATTTATGATACATTTAGCATACATTTCTTAAGGCACATTATACTTTACAATTCATATTAAACACAGATCCAATTGAATCAGGTTAGCATTGGAATGGAACACCTTTATTAAAATATGTATATCCACTTGAATTTTGTTTTGGTCAAGTTATTACTGAATAATGAAAAATAATATTGTTAGCTTTTGTCTGTCCAGACCAGCAGTGGGCAGTAGAGCCTACACTGCTTACTTCACCCCATTGGTGTGATCTTTTATTAGATAAGAATAAGATAAGCGTATTCTAGTGAGTTGACTACTGTTAGGCTAATGGTTGGGTCCAGCTGTAGCTAGCTACTTAATTGTCTTTATTGATATCTTCCTAACCAGACAGGTAAATCATTACAAATATTATGTCATATGAAAAGGCTGACCTAGCTTAATACAAGTAGCTAAATAGCTAGTTGTAGAAACTAAGCTATTTAAGAAATTACTTAGCCCTCTGACTAATGTTGCTGCATGTGTAATTCAACTTGATTTGCATTTCAATGAAAATTCTGAAATGTATATAATTTTTCCTTTTCACTAGTCTCTTGAATTATGGAGAATGTCTTACAGACATTGGATCCAAAGCTTTGTATAATTTGTGGGAAACATCTTGAAAAGGGCAAAAAAAAAGATCCCTATGTTCAAAACCCCACAGTAGAAGGCCTCCAACGCATACTCACTCTTGCTCAGCAGAGAGATGATGATGTCCATAAAACTCTGGCTCCATATACAGATGACATACTTTCCTCCAAAATCAAAGTTTCATATCATGTATCATGTAGAGCGAATTACTGCAGTAAGACAAAAATCAGTGAGCAGCAGCAAGTTGAATATGTTGAGAGTGAGAGCACATCTGCACCACGAAGGATGAGTAGGGCTGATACAACATCATTTAATATACGGAGAGATTGTTTCATTTGTGGGAAGGCCAGCTCTAGACCAGAACCTCTGACAGCCATTTCGACTGGTACAGGCGCAAGTACCAGAGACAAGGTCCTTCGGGCAGCTTCTGAAAGGCTTGATGAAGATGTTCATCTTCGAATTCTTTCATGCCAAGATCTCTTTGCATATGATGCCAAATACCATAAAATGTGCCTTGCACACTACATCTCTGAACGAAATATAGAAGCTGCCAGACGAAGAAAAGAATCAGAAAAGCAGACCAATGTCTATGACAAAGCCTTTATTAAGCTCACTGAAGACATTGATAAAACTGTATTGTCCAAATATAAGAAAGTGAGGACTCTCAACTCTTTGACTGATAGCTATGACAACTTACTAAAGACCATTGCTGAGGAAGAAGGTGTGTCCATAGTTCAACACAAGAAATATAGATCCTGGAAACTAAAGGAAAAGCTGATACAGCATTACAAAGACAGGCTTGTATTTGTTCCACGTCCAGGACAGTCAGATCTGATCTGCTCAGATAGTATGACCATAGGTTGTGCACTGAGGGAAGCTGCTAAACTCACAGAAATAACAGTAGACTTTGAGACAACACTTCCACATACAAGTCAGAGTCTTTCCGAAATCCAAATATTACACAGGGCTGCAGACATATTGAGGAATAGCATGGAACAGGTAGAGCATGACAGTCAATCATATGTCAGCAGTGACCGTCTATCACGTCTCCAATGCAGCAAGTATGTACCCAACATCCTGTATGACTTTGTCAACTGGTGTGTTGATTCACATGCCCACAGAGATTACCAAACATGTGATGATGATCCAGCTTCAAAGGACAATCTGTGTGTTATCGCAATCTGTCATGATCTCATTGGACAGAGCTGTCACATCCATACGCCAATCACACTGGGACTTGCCATTTTGATACATCATGAGTTTGGTAGTAAGACTCTCATCAATGAGATCAGTGCAATGGGCCACTGTGTTTCCTATACAGAGGTTAGGCACTTCCTCACATCTGTGGCAGCAGACCAGATATCAAGGACAGAGAGTGGTGTCTACATCCCAACTGGCCTCACTGGAGTCGCTGAACATGGAATTGTTGATGCAGCCATCGACAACTTTGACCAAAATGAAGACACCCTGGATGGGAAGCGTACAACTCATGCTATGGCGTCTGTTGTGTTCCGAAGAGGCCAAGTCTCCACAGCAGATACATGCCTAGCACGGGTTCCACAGAGGTCCCTCGCCACCATAAACACGTTTGATATTAATGGAGATAAACTTTACAGGTACATTTTGTCCATTCTTTTTTCTCTGAAATCTATTTTTATGTTGTTTTTGTTTTGTTATGGTATTCGCTTAGTCACATGAACTGCTAAAGATTAATACAAAGTAATGTTCAATATGAATGTATGTCATGAGGTTTTGAAGTGATTTGATATTCAATGCATATGATCATAAGCTTATCCTCTCATTTCAATTGTGATTACAGATACATCAAATCTACAAAGCGACCCGAACCACCTGAACTTGCCCAACCTGAGTTACTGCACACAAACACAACAATCTCTAAAGCAGCTGAAGACAGAGATCTGGTATGGAAGCTGTCCCGAAATGTAATTGAGAACCAGCAGCATGTCCCTGCTTGGTCTGCATTTAATGCCTTCATGTCAGACACTGCTTGTTCAGTAGCCAGTGTACTCTACCTACCCTTCATAAGAGAATCACCCTCAGAATTGTCCACCATCTACACATCTATGATACGACTTGTACAGCTTGCTGCAGAACTGGGACAGCACCATATTCTTGTAACAGCAGACCTTGCTATTTATAGTAAAGCACAACAGATCTTGTGGAGCAAACCATCGCCCTTACAAGGAAAGATCACAATGAGACTGGGAGGTATGCATATCACGATGGCTTACCTAGCAAGCATTGGAAAGCTATATGGCGATGGTGGACTCTTTGACATACTAACTGAGTCAGATGTGTATGCAGAGGGAACAGCTCGACAGTTGCTTCAAGGGAAACAGCTGGCAAGAGGAGTAAGAAGCATAAAGCTAGCCTCTGAGGCTCTGTTCAGGCTTCTCTGGCAAGCCATGCAATCATGGCTTGAAAAACAAGGCCAATGTTCAATGACTGAAGCACAAGAGCAAATCCTACAAGATGTACAGCATGCATTTCATGGTAATGACAAGGCCACTGCTCAACAGCTCATCAGTGAGATGGAGACTGAACTTCCTGAGATCCAGAAGAGAATCCAGATGTTCATAAATGAGGGAGTTAAGCAATCAGCAACCTTTGGATACTGGTTAATGTTCCTCAGTGGTGCTGATCTATTGCTAAGGATTCTTCGTTCGGAGCGTGAAGCTGACTTTCAACTTCACCTGAATTGCATGTGTGAAGTGATGCCTTGGTTCAGAGCTGCTGGCAGGACCAATTATGGAAAGTACATGCCAGTCTATGTTGCAGAAATGAAAGCACTTGAACATGAACAACCAGAAGCATACACATTCATGCAGCAAGGTGGGTTTGTTGTTCGCCGGTCTGAGCATCGAAGCTTCAACTGTGTGGCTACTGATCAGGCACTGGAGCAAACCATTAATCGAGAAGGCAAGAGTCAGGGTGGAGTTGTTGGCTTCACATTACGAAAAGGAGCTCTCACAAGATGGTTGATGACAAGACATGTGACCACAGCATATGTTGATGCCATGAAAGAGCTTTGTGACACTGATGATCAGAGCCCGAAAGTACACAAGGAGCATGGAGCATCCAGAATAGACCGAGACGAAAGAGACATACAGAAGATAATGGAAGCTGTGGAGCAGAGGCAGAATCCCTTTGATCTTGATAGCATTCCTGAGGAACTGATCAACATTGCAAGTGGTCAGGTTGCATCTGAGAAAGTTGCAAAAGAGCTCTCAAGCTTCCTCCAAGATGGTGCAAAGCAGAATGCCATCTATATTGAACAACGTCTGGCAAAATCAAAAAGAACAAAGAGCTTCTGGGAGCCAGAGAAAAGAAACCAGTGTGCAACCTTCAAGGACATGAAAACATCAGTTGGAGTCAGCATATTTAGAAAGGTTCACATGGACTCAGACGTGCTCTTTCGAAGATTACTGGCTGTCTCCAAGCAAAGAGAGGTGTCCATGGAGACTGTGATGTCTCATGAACTCGCAGCTGTACCACCCTCTTTGTTTTATGATGATGGAAGCATGAGGAAGACAACAAAAGCTGACCTGGCCAAGAAACTCGAGGCTGTTGTTGAAGAATCAGAGCAGCTGCCAAATGATAAAGAACCATCAGCATATATCATTGATGGCATGGCTCTTCTACAGAGTCTCAATGATTCAGCCTTTAAAACGTTCAATGACCTGGGTGAGTGTGTCTGGACAAAGATTGCAACTTTAATGGGAAAGGAAGGTAACCGCTGTGTCGTTATAGTGTTTGATAGATATGACCACCAACACTCAGTCAAAGATCTTGAAAGACAAAGAAGAGGCACCATTCACACCAGCAGACGAACACATATCATCACAGGAGAAACAAGTGTTCCAAACTACAGAAAATACCTCAGGATCAGCGGAAACAAGGCTGCTCTATGTAGCTTTGTCAGCACCTACATCGCCAGTACTGGGCCAACGAGAATTTCTTCAGGGAACACTGTCATCTTGGCAGGTGGCTTTGAAAATGGTCAGGAGGTTAAGAGAGTTAGCAAGTCAGGCATTGACTGCTTGAAAGATCTTTACAGTGACCAGGAGGAGGCTGACACGAGGATGGTGTTACATGCAATACACCTTGCACAGTCACATTCTCGTCTAATTGTCAAATGTGATGATACAGATGTACTAGTTTTGCTTCTGTACTATTCAAGCAAAGGGATGTTTGGATCCTCAGCAGTGTTTATGCTCTCTGGGCATGGCCTTAAGGAAAGATTCGTCCCTATCTGTTTGATCGCTCAGAAGCTTGGAGCAGTGCTTTGTGAGTCTTTACCTGCATGCCACGCCCTCACGGGTTGTGACACCACAAGCAGTTTGTACAGAATTGGGAAGGCCACTGCCCTCACAAGACTGAAGACCCATCTTTGTGAGTTACAGGAAATGACCAAATTTGGACTCTCTGGTAGCCTGGAAGAGACTTTGCCTGTGGCAAGAAGGTATGCCCTCCTCCTGTATGGCCAAAAGAAAAAGATGGATGGGCATCCTTGCACCAACCTGGATGAGCTGAGGTACACACTAGCATCTACCACAGATTTGTCAGCAGCAAATCTACCTCCAACAGAAGATGCCTTCCAGCAACATGTGCTGAGAGCCTTGTACCAAACAGCAGTGTGGCGTCACAGCCACCAGGCCAAACCTCTTCTCTGGAACCCGGTTGGTAGAGGATGGAGGCTCCGAGAAGATGGGTGCATTGAACCTGTGATGTTCCAGAAGGCACCAGCACCTAAAGAAGTTAGAGACATCACCCACCTCTACTGTAAAGACGGAAACTGCAACAATGCCACCAAATGCCAGTGTCTTTCAGTGGGCTTGACTTGCACAGAGTTTTGCTCTTGCCCTTTCCCAGACTGTCCAAATATGACCCACTTTGTCACTGATGACAATGTGGATGAGTGACAGTGGTGTGTTGCAGTTGTAACATCATGGGGGGCTGACCACAGAATAGCTACCAAAGTAAAAGCAGTTCATGTTCCAAATGGTTGCTGCAAAAAAAAAACAGCCTGAGAAGAGAGGGGTCATTCCCCCTCAGAGTGTTTGTTTTGTTTGATTGCCATTTGTTTGATTTAAGACAGTAATTTAATTTGTATTTTGTGAAGTTAAGTTATAGTTTTATTAAAAGGCTCATTAAGGTCAAACTGCAATCCTGACTCCTTGTCTCCTGTTTGTGCTATGGTAAGGTGTTATCTTTCGATTTCAATCTTTGTTTCCATATAGTACAAGGTGCCATATGAAATGTTTCATAATTAAATATATCTTTTATTTGAATTTCTCAACATTCTTCTCACCACTGATAATGTGATTTGGACTTGAGACTATTTTGTCAGTGTTTCGTTTTCATTCATTTTGTACACCTCATACATTGAGTAACAGAACACTCTGATTTGTCATGCTATATTTACATATTTGGTATTTCTGGATTCAGCACAACCCCACCTTTCCAACAAGCCATCATATGTGTTTCTATGATAATCCCTGGCAAAGCAACCATAAAGTAAATTAAAACATTCTGCATAGATATTCAATTTGTGCATGTCCGCTTATTTTAGGTATGTGTTTATATGTCTCTATTTATTCCATACATCAAGATATTCACATCCAGTCTTTTCTAGTAGTTAAAGCAACTTCCTGACTACAAACATGCCAAGTTTCAAAGCTCTCAGAGCTTGTGTGTTTGATCTGCACTAGTTTATATGCCTTAACTCCCATACGGACAGGCTATATTTCAGTATTTTTTTGGTTTTGGGGTTTATAAGAATATTTGTTAATTTAACAATCTTAGCAGTAAAACATTTTGAGCCAAGAATCCATTTCATGTATGGGAGACCTTAGAGATGATGAAAAACATTGTTGGGTTTAGTTCTACCTCCGGTAGGGGTATCTCAAAAATTCAGGGGCATTGTCACTAGCCTATTATGCCACAAATGCTGTCAATTGAGCTTAACTTGTATTGAACCCAGAACATTCCTTTTAAATAGTTTAGGCACTCCTAAATGTTTATGTATTTCCATCTACCTAAAGTTTTATTCCAAAGTTTTAAACTTAATACTTAAGTTCCAATGCCATTTTTACTATAGCTGGCCACTTTGAGTTGCAAAATGGGGCCAATTAGCATTTTTCTGGCTTGAATTTATATGTCATGAGAGAGACTGTGGAGTGATAAGAGACTGAAGCACCAATATGTAAAACAATCGGTTTCCTGGGACAATGGTCTATTAAACAGTTAAAGGTCATTATACAAATATATTTGACTACTAAATGCTATGATTGACCAATCAGAATTAAATATACCAGTGAGTCATGTATGTAGACAATATAAAATAGTTATCTATACTATAACTTTAGTTGTTGCCTTCCATGTGCATTTAAATTTAAAAACGTTATTTTGTCTGGCTTGGGAATGTTACATAAAGTGACGATGAGAAGCTATAATAATAAAGTCATTAAGAGTTAGATGTTATCTTGAACCTTGTGAATTGTCTTGTGGTTCTTAAGCCGTACGCTGTGATGAAGTATGGAGCTGCAGCTGGAGTCATGATCACTGCTTCTCATAACAGAAAAGAGGACAATGGATACAAGGTGAGCTTTTTCTCCAGATTTGTTGTCAACCAGTTCATTGTTAAGAAAGTGCTGAAGGCCAAATCAGTCATGCTGATATTTAGTACAACATTACTCTTGCTTATGTAATATTGCTTTTATACAACAGTCCTGTAAACAAGTTAATATTGAGTTAGATTTTAGACACAATATGGCCTGTTTTTGCTCCACTAACAAGAAGAGTTCCAAAAGCAGGATCAATCTGTCTAGAATACCATAAACGCAGACATAAAAATGTATACAAACAGTGAAGTGTCACAGTGCTGTTATTCTAAATATCAGCACTCTTGGAATGCCACTTATCCAATTCAATTAGATATGATAAGAGATATTAGTGTAGGGCCTTGCCCAATATAAATGTCAGTGGAGACCGCATAGCTCTTTATTCTATGATCAAAGGTGAGACCATTGAACTAGGTTTCCCAGAATGCTTCACAGCCGGATGGGAAGTGCCGCCCATGCACCAACCGTCATTGGTCAAAAAAGCGGCCTATGACCGATGACGTCATCTTCTCCACAAAACTAGCGGCCAGATTTGATTTTGGTCTCTCTGCATAGAGCTGCGCAAGTCTGCGGTTTAAAGAGATGCGTATCTACACATGCAAAGGAATTTCCCTCCTTCTGGACAAAGAGAGGCCACGTTTTCTAACCTCACCATTTGGCCACGGTAGAGTACGATTAGCTTTAACCAGTTCATTAATTTTCACTACGAGACAATGGTGAATTTATTTAGAAAACAGAAAAGGCGACCAGCTTCCCTTCTCAACCGTTTTCTATCAACGTTGCCTACCTCCTGCATTTCTCTCCATCACCGGACCCAAGAAATAACGCAGAGACACGTCTTTTTGCTGACAAGCGTAAGACAAAGGACCGAATCCAGATCGTTTTCTCCTGACCGCTCAACGCAACAGGAATTTCAAACGGACAACCCTGCTGAAATCACACAGGATTTCACAAGTAAGGCTTGATATCGGGGCAGATTTAGTTTAGAAACTGTGACTTTTCTTGTACAAATCGTATATTTGATGCTGAATGTTTGATGTTTTGATTACAATTGTATGTTTAACTATGATTGCTGATTGCTGTTTTGATTTGTGAGATCGTCAATTTTGGGTGAAATGTTATTTTATTGAGTGATCTGAACTAACGATTCAATCTCGCTGTTACCAGCGTTTATCCTCAGTTAATTTGCATGCACCCCTGTTTGTTCGCTCTCACACACACTGAAATTCACGGAGCGAGTAGCACCGCGTTTTATGTCTGAATCAGGCTGGTGTTTTCAAATTCTCCCACCTGTTTGGTCAGTTCCTTTGTGTGCCTGCTCATTTCCACCCCCACGTGGTAGTAGCTCCGTCACCTGGATCTGATCCAGCCATCTTTTTTTTCCCCTCCACATTCAAATAATCATTGGCTCTGTCCTTTATGATCTAATCCTCCATTTTGAAACTAGTTTCCATTTTGAATTCAGTTCGCCATTTTGAACCTAGTTCTCCACGTGGAGTTTAATCCGCCATTTTGTTTTCCTTTTTTACAGAATCTAGACACACACCCACATACATACATCCATACACAAGCATATAGATCCACTATTTAGTTAGGACTTTATGTTTTTGTGTTATATTCATATAGTATTGGCGGTGTTCAGTGCTGTTATATTATAATAAGTACTCCTAGTTGTTTGTTTGAATATTTGTGTTGAAGCCAGCCTCTGCCATGTCAAGAACTCCCATATTACTTCAGTATTGTTAAATTGTTGTTGTTAGAAACCAACTGTAACCAGATTACTGTTTGATTCGTATGGAAATAATTTGACTGGCTTCTTCTCCTTTTGAGTATTTTGATTATTAATCAAAATACTCAACCTTCACGGTAGAATTTTATGAGACTTGATCAGTCACTTACTATAATTTTTCTCTTGTCAAAGAGTGATGCCCCAAGGATAGAATTTAACAAGTTAAATTATATAATTTAATTATTAATTAATAATGAATAAACATTAATTATTAGTTATATCTGATAGTAAAACTGATCTAAACAACCAGTGCACCCTATATTAGAGAGGAGTATTTTGTGTATTTTTGTATGTATTTGTCTATTTTAGAAGTCCCTCACATCTGCAAACCAAACTAATTCTTCATTATCATTATGCATCCTGTTCTATTTATTTATGAGCTTTATGGGAAGGCATGAAGTGGGACAAATGTCTACCCAACTGGAGACATGTAGTGTGGGGCAAATATCCATGCAACCCACTGGATTTTCATAGAGCGTATCTGTTTACTTGAATAACACTGATAGTTTTGCACAAACGCCCATGTATTGTAGATTAATTTGACTTGCACAGGCCACGATTTGATCCATTTCTCAGTATCCATTGGGTCACATAGTCCCACTTGCACTTGTAACAGCACTGCAGTGTTGATGCCCTTTTTCTTTTTTTTTTTTAAATCTGATAATATCTTGGTGTGAAAAATTTTATCAACACCTGGTTTAAGGTAGATTGTTGTTGTACATTGAGCACGTCTTTAAAAGCAAAATCTTTTGAAATTGGTACTGTCCTTAAAGGGATAGTTCACCCAAATATGAAAATTCGCTCATCAATTTCTCGACTTCATGCCATCCCAGATGTGTATGACTTACTTTCCTTTGCTGAAAACAAAGATTTTTAGAAGGACATCTCAGCTCTGTTGGTCCATTCAATGCAAGTGACCGCAAAAAAAGTAATCCATACAATTCCAGTGGTAAATAACATTTATCTGAACCGATATGATAGGTGTGTGTGTGAGAATTAGATCATTATTTAGATCCTTTTTTAATATAAACTCTCCTCCCTGCCCAGTAGGTAGCGGTATGCACAATAATGTGAATCACTAAAAATAATTTAAGAAGAATGTGAATTCTAGTAAAAATGTATTTAAATATTGATTGATCTGTTTCTTACCCACACCTATCATATAGTTTCTGTAGATTTGAAATAAACAACTGTTGAGTCGAGTGATAGAATTTTCATTTTTGGGTGAACAATCCCTTTAACTGGGTATACCTCAGATGGTATTTTGTAAAAGGAAAGGTTGATGAGTGTCCAAATGGTCTGAATCAACCTTGTTTTTTCTGTAGGTTTACTGGCACAATGGAGCGCAGATCTCCTCACCACATGATAAGGAGATCTTGTGTTGCATTGAAGAGTGTACTGAGCCCTGGGTTGAGTCCTGGAATGAGGACCTTGTTGAGAGCAGCCCACTAAGGAAAGACCCTCTAGAGGATGTCTGCCGCTGGTACATGGAAGAGCTAAGCACTGTCTGCTTCCACAGGTGCTATAATCTCACCTGTACTACAACAGTGCTGTTAGTCTTTTACAGCTGCATATAATGGTATTTCTTTGGGTATAGAGAGTATTATTTTCTCTCCAATTTGGAATGCCCAATTCTCAATGCGCTCTTAAGTCCTCGTGGTGGCATAGTGACTCGCCTCAATCCAGGTAGCAGAGGACGAATCTCAGTTGCTTCCACATCTGAGGCCGTCAATCCGTGTATCTTGTCACATGGCTTGTTGAACGTGTTACCGCGGAGAGGTAGGAGACATTTGTGGAGGCCCATGCTATTCTCCGAAGCATCCATGCACAACTCCCCACGCACCTCATTGAGAGCGAGAACCACACATTATAGCGATTATGAGGAGGTTACCCCATGTGACTGTACCCTCCCTAGCAACCGATCAAATTTGGTTGCTTAGGAGACCTGGCTAGAGTCACTCAGCACGCCCTGGATTCTAACTCGCGACTCCAGGGGTGGTAGTCAGCGTCAATACTCTGAGTTATCCAGCACCCATATAAGGGTGTTTTAAAACCTGTTGATGCTCATTGACCACACCCATGGTCCTGACTTTACCTTGCTTAAATTAGTTCACATTTACTATATAGTGTGCTGTTCGAATAGTTCATAATGTTGACAAATTATACATCTAATTATACATCTAATTTAAGCAAAGTGACATCAGTTCTGGTGGGAGCGGGGTGGGGCATGCACATCAACAGGTTAAGCTTTTGAAAATAATTACTAATTGGGGTTCACTACCAGTTTCCACAGCAATACTCTGCACTTATGTGTCTTGATAATGAGTAATGACACTGACTTAAAAAAACAACAACAACAAACTTTCATTTTTGATTGTCTAAATGGAACTTTATTAATTTTCTATTATTTGTTGTAACATGTTGAGGGTAGTTAGTTTGATCAGAAATGTAGTTTTAAAGAAGTTCATCCACAATACTCAAGTTTTTCTCATTGCAGAGAACTTAACGCAAAGTCTCCGCTGAAGTTTGTCCATTCATCTTTCCATGGTGTTGGTCACGACTATGTCCAGAGAGCTTTTCAGCAATTTGGCTTCCCACCTCCTATTCCTGTTCCAGAGCAGAAAGATCCTGATCCAGAGTTTTCCACTGTCTCTTGTCCTAATCCAGAGGAAGGACAATCAGTCTTGGTAAGAAAACTTACAAGGAAAACCTCACAGGATTTTAATGTTTACATCACTTTGAATTAAATGATAAGAGAATTTCAATTTTTGGGTGAACTTTCCCTTTCAGTTTTATTTTGTCCATTGCACAAAGCAAGCAAGCAAGCAACTTTATTTGTATAGCACATTTTTAAACAACAGACGTTGCCCCAAAGTGCTTTACAGAATAATAACATGAAAGTCATACAACAAAAAACAGACATACATTATTCAAAAGCTAAAGAAAATAAATACGTTTTTAAATAAGACTTAAAAGTTGTAATCGATGGAGCTGATCTCACATGGAATGGGAGACTATTCCAAAGTTTGGGACCTACCACGGAAAAAGCACGATCTCCTTTTGATTTTAAATTACAACGAGGTACCTTTAAAAGTCGTTGATCGGAGGACCTGAGAACTCTAAAAGGAGAGTAAGGAACTATAAGATCTCTGATGTACTGCGGGCAAGCCTGACAATGCCTTGTAAACAAACAAGAGAATTTTAAAATCAATCCTAAATTTGACCGGAAGCCAATGTAGGGATTGCAGTACCGGAGTAATATGTTCTCTCTTCAGCACCCCGTTAAAAGCCTTGCCGCTGCATTCTGCACTAACTGTAGGCGGACAAGCAGAGTCTGGGGGAGACCGATATATAAAGAATTGCAGTAGTCAAGCTTAGATGTAATAAAAGAATGAACTACAATTTCTAAATCCTCACTAGATAAAAAATGCTTTAATTTAGCAATTGATCTCAGGTTAAAAAAGCTTCCTTTGACAACAGCACCAATCTGTTTCTTAAAGTTAAGTGATGAGTCCATGATTACCCCTAAACTCTTTACATGATTCTCAGTCTTTAGGGATAAAGATCCCAAATGATCAGGAAAGCAAGATAAGACGGGAGAGCCTACAATCAAAACCTCAGTTTTACTCTCATTCAATTGGAGAAAGCTGCTGGATAGCCAGAGTTTAATGTCACTGTAACATTCCTGTACTTTGTCCAACGAACAGGTGTTATCTAGCCTCACAGGAAAATAAAATTGGAGATCGTCTGCATAGCAATGATATGAAATGCTATACTTTCGAAAAACACTGCTTAAAGGAAGCATGTAGAGCTGAAAACAGCAACGGTCCCAAAATCGACCCCTGAGGGACACCACAAACTAAAGGGGCCAATGTGGAAGAAAAGTCTCCCAGATTCACAGCAACTGTCCTGCCTTTTAAATATGAAGCAAACCACTGAAGAGCTATACCCTGCACACCAACCCAACACTCCAGACGACTGAGAAGAATTTCATGATCTATTGTATCGAAGGCAGCTCAGATCCAATAAAACCAGAACAACATGTGATCCAGAATCCAACGATAATAATACATCATTAGTGACCTTGAGCAGTGCCGATTCTGTACTATGACAGGTCCTAAAGCCTGACTGGAATATATCTAAAATATTATAAGTATTCAGATATGAATATAACTGTGAATAGACCACTTTCTCTAAAATTTTCGAAATAAAAGACAATTTAGAAATTGGCCTATAATTGTGATATACTGTATGATCCAAGTTAGGTTTTTTAACAAGGGATGAAGAATTGCATGTTTAAAACTATTAGGTACCACTCCGTTCATTAGAGAACTGTTAATTATAGCTGTTAGGCTAGAACTCACAGTAGGAAAAACATCTTTAAAAAGATGGGTAGGTAGAACATCCAGTCTGCAGCTACCTCCGTTCATTTTAGAGACAATATCTGCCAACTGCGCTGGTGAAACTGGTTCAAAGTTAGAAAAAATATTAGACAGCGCAGGATTAATTAATGAACAGGAATGTACAGGTACTATTTCACTTCTGATCTTCTAAATTTTTTGTGTAAAAAACAATAAAAAATCTTCACAAGTCTCTTGTGTGGCAAAGTGATCATATACATATCGGTTTGGAAGCTGAGTCGTTTTGGATTACTTTTACTGTGGTTTTATCGTGTTTTTTTTATCCTTTTCTGATGTTGTCATACCTGAGTCACTTTTCACTTACATTAGCAAATACACCCTGTGAAGACTTAGAAAAAAATCACCTTTTATGTTCTATGGAAGAAAGTAAGTCATGTAGGTTTGAAGTGACATTAAGGTAAATTAAGTAAATAATAGTAAAGAATTAAAAGTGTTTGTGTGAACAATTCATTTAACATCAAAGTATTCATGAATTGAGAGCTGCTGTAATGAGTATTTGCTTGCACAAATACCACTCAGATGTATATTTCACCAGCTGTAGTTTTTAAAGTATACACTATGGAGTACTTTTAGTGATATCATGGTGTTGAAATATGTCTTCTAGAAATTGTCCCTTCATTTAGCTGAGAGAGAAGGGGCCCACATTGTGATGGCCACAGACCCTGATGCTGATCGCCTTGCTGTTGCAGAGCAGAATGACAAGTAGGTTATCCTGCCCTCTTCTACTTGAACTTTGTATTGCATTATTATGTACATTGTGGCAGCATTCAGATTTTGCTGCAGCATATAGCATTGTCAGTCATAACTGACAGTATTTGTTTAAAGAGTCTAGTGTCTTGTATTTAGTGTTCACTATTTTTATGGGCAGTTGCAGTTGGAAAGTGTTCACGGGAAATGAGTTAGCTGCATTGCTCGGTTGGTGGATGTTATTTAACTGGAAGGAATCACACCCAGACCCAGCAGACACTGAGAGAGTATACATGCTGGCCACCACTGTTTCATCCAAAATACTTGATGCTTTTGCACGCATAGAGGGTTTCCATTTTGAGGTTAGTACAAGTTGAACTAAGACTGAAAATATCTTGAGTGTTTATTAATTCATAAAGCTACACTATGTAAGATTTTTGTTAGACATGAACAACATTTCATTAATGAGCGAGTACAGCAACAACCCTTCTTCCAAACCATACTTTTGCCTTACCCCCAATTCACTATGGTAAGTGTACAATAGAGATTTTTATTTAGAGCTGTTGGGATGGACTTGGCACGAAATACGTCATTCGTCCTTGCGTGTTTACGTCATGTCCGTAAGCTCAGAAAAAAGGTCCGGCTGTGGCGCATCTCACACAAGTGTCAAGAGAAGCCGGGGGCGAGTGCAACACCTGTTCAGTGGCTTGAAATCACTCTCTTAATGGATTTTGTTAATGTTTTTAACTGTTTGGTGAAGTTGTTTACTTGCTGTAATGCATGGGTATGTTTTCTGGTGGTAGAGTTGTTATGATGTAATGAATCAAACGATCGCAATGTGTTTATAAGTTCTTTTCTGGTGAATTTTGTTACTTCTTTGACTAATATTCATAACTTCTGAGTATTGCTGCAATTTTGATATTCCCAAAGTGTGCGCCTCTAGATATACGTGTGCCGCAGTTTTCTTAGGCTTTTTTTATTATTTATTTATTTATTTTTATTTTTTTTTTACATCAGTCACGGAATTGCACAAGTTGAAATATAATTTATTTTTATTTATTGCCTGACGAAGATCTAATGGTCTAAACGTTGCAAGCAAGTGTAAGCCAATAAAGTATTTTTGGAGCAACAAATCAGTGTACAGACACTTGCTAGTGTTTCCTTTAAACAGATCCCCATGAATGTATGCTTATCTCGGAAGTTGTTTATAAAGTACCGATTTCGTAGCATGGTAATGGACTGTATATTCATTTGTTTAGCATGTAACCATCTCTCTGTTGGAACTTTACTTCCAAATAAGCGATTAAACATGTTTTTTATTGTAATTGTGATATTGCATATTTCTGTGAATTATTTTCATGTTCAATAGAGTATATCATCATTATTAAATCCTTGTTTTGTATTTCTATGTGTTATTGTTTGTAGTGCATAGACCTACTATTGTATTATGGTTCACTCACATTCTCCACTGAGACTGTAGATTGTAATATAAAAATACAGTGTCTTCAATTGAGCTCATATCTGCCATTTCACAAGTTAAATTGATGTGTAGTACAATAAAAACCCTATTGTGCATTGTGTAGAGGATAAACACTTTAATAATCATAATAAAATATAATTAAGAGTGTTGTTTATCTTCCTCAAAGTAATATATCGGTTCTAAATGTTTAAGCGAATAACATTATATCAATTTGAAACTAGCACGTCGTGACTCGGAGTCCTCTCTCAAACCCTGAGATTCATCCGCCACAAGAGCAGTGCCGAATCAACCAACGTAATGTGTTCCTCCACAAGTAACTTGCAGTTTTATGCTTCAACGTCTAGAAGGCCAAAAGTTACATAGTGTAGCTTTAAAAATAGACTGCGATCTAAATACGTTAATGCA
Source organism: Xyrauchen texanus (assembly GCF_025860055.1). Lineage (NCBI taxonomy): Eukaryota > Metazoa > Chordata > Actinopteri > Cypriniformes > Catostomidae > Xyrauchen > Xyrauchen texanus. The sequence goes on along the minus strand of NC_068313.1, from coordinate 9,739,099 downwards.
TAGATTTTACATGATGAGCGTTGGTTTTCTATTTTGTTTATTAGTTTTACTCACTGACTTTTGTATTTTTGTTTCTTTCCTGTGTCTCAGGAAACATTGCCAGGCTTCAAGTGGATTGGAAATAGAATCCATGAGTTAACAAAAACAGGAAAGGAGGTCATTTTTTCCTTTGAAGAATCCATTGGTAGGTATAGTTTTAAATCCAGACATTCTGATGGGTCACTATCATTGGCTAGTCGTGCAACAACCGACAAGTTGATTAGTGTGGTTTAATAGTACATTTATCTATATTATTATTATTTATCTTTAATATTTTTATTAAAGATAATAAGTTTATAAAAAAAAAAAGTCTATGCATCGCACTATGAGTGTTGCATTTTGAAGATAAGTCATGTTAAAAATAGTTATATAAAAATAAAATAAAAGCTTATAAAAATGCATCTGGAGGGCCCTGCATTATGTTACATTGTTGCGCTCTGTCCTGCTGTTTTAAATGCAATCTACATGAATGCCCCCTAAAAAACGTGCCCGATTGAAGTGTGGTTGACATGTTGTTCAGATAACCCACTGACTATTCAATTTAGAAATGTTTTTGTTTTGCACGTTCCTTCCAGACCCACTAAGTCTTTCCCACTATTTCATTCTGTTGACATGGCAGCGGGTTGTGTTTATTTATTTTGTAAATCAATATTAAAGGGATAGTACACCCAAAGTTGAAATTTGGTTCATTATTAACAGACCACCTTCTTGTTCCAAACCCTTATGACTTAAGACAAAAGGAGAGGTAAAGCATAATGTTAATCTCAGCCATCATTCACTTTTATATTATGAAGTTGCAATGAAAGTGAATGATGGCTGAAGCTAACATTTCGCAACTCTATTTGTGTTCCACGGAAGAATGCAAGTTATGCACATTTTGAACAACGTGAGTAAACAATGACAGGATTGTAATTTTTCTGTGAACTATGCCTAATAAAAAGTACAAATCACCATCAAGGGTCAATTACGTCTTACCTTCTCTTTTATTTTGATTCCAGGCTTTCTGTGTGGAAACATGGTTCTTGATAAAGATGGAGTCAGTACAGCAGTGGTTGTGGCTGAGATGGCTGCGTATCTACACACCAAAAACCTTTCCTTGAACCAACAACTATGTAACATCTATGAAATGTGAGCACCAATCTACATAATAATTCCTCCTGCTGTTTTTTTTATTTGTTTTAAGGCCAGTTCACACCAAATCTGTGACAAATTTGCAAGACGGGTTGCCGACAAAAGCTCTACTCATATCAAGGCCGAAACTAATACAAAGAAAAGCTATTTCAAGCCTGTACAGTATGTGGCACTCTTAGGCCTATTTATTCTGATTTACTGCATGGATGTTTTAGCACCGTTACAGGAATACTTGTGTTATATTATCCTGGCATTTAAAAAAAAGTAGTGAAGTTCGGCAATTTGTTTGTCTTCACTCATCGCACATGGCCATCACACATGGTGATACTGTGGTTACTGTTGTAAACCCATGGTTAATTTTTTGGAAGGGAAGGTTAGGGTTAGGTTTAGGGGAAGGGGTTTGTGTAGGGTGTTTGTGTGACTCTAAATTGAATTGGGTGTGAAACCTCAAGCAGCTAAACGTCCAGTATAGGCGTTTCTTGATCTTTGGCCGTTGATTTGTGCAACGTCTAAATCGTGCAATAGCAACGACTCTGGAAACATGACAAAAAGCTCTTATCTCATTGGTCAGTCTATTTTCTTCACAGTAGTTCCATAGGAATCCATTGTTTCTAATTAAAAGCTCACTCACAATGAATATTTGCACCAAAAATCCAGGTTTGGTGTGAATAAGCCTTTACTTATTGTGTACCCTATTTTGTTTTCTTATGTATTTTCAGTTAAACTAATGAGAATTGATGTTAAAAATGTCAAAGGTTTAAATAAAAAAAATGAAGTCTTGATGTGCTAAACTACCATTGTTTTACCTTTTTTTTTACATTATCTTGATATTTATCTTTTTTTCGCCCCATTGTTTCACCCCAGATATGGCTATCACATTTCCAGAACCTCCTATGTTGTTTGCCATGACCGTCCCACTATCAATAGAATATTTAGCCATCTGCGCAACTTCGGAGGTCAGGATGTATACCCAGGGTTATGTGGTGGTTACTGCATCACACACATCAGAGATGTGACCACTGGTTATGACAGCAGTCAGCCTGACAAAAAATGTGTATGTCAAATCAGTTTTTAATGTTTTAATTTTTGGTATTTTATTTATTAAAGGAGACCTATTATGCCTCTTTTTTACATGATGTAATATATGTCTCAGGTGTCCCCAGAATGTCTGTGAAGTTTCAGCTCAAAATAACCCACAGATAATTTATTATACCATGTTGTAAATGCCTCTTTTTGGGTGGCATCAAAAACACCGTTTTCATGTGTGTCTCTTTAAATGCAAATGAGCTGCTGCTCCCTGGCCCCGACATGGCTCTGGTCTCCCTTGAATACAATCAGAGACAATGGTACTTTAGCTGCATTTGCCGTGGAATCAGATAACAAGCACATTCGGAAAGGCGATTTGCAAACATTCACAAAATATAAAGTGGGATACTTTCATCTTCAGGATATAAAGCTGGAACACAAACATTTGGTACTGATCCATGCTTGAGAATGTAATTTTTTTAAATCCTGCTTTATATTGACATATCCACAAAGCAGTCCGGTGTAAAATTATTTGCACAAACATATGAAAATTTTGGTATGGTTTGGGGCACATTTCCTTCAAAAACAAAACTTGTCCACTGCATCTTCAGTGGCTCTGATGCCGGGAGTACATGAAGACTCTTTTGTTCACTTTTACAGCCAACAACAGAACACTTATGACGCTTAGGAAGCTGGGACATTATTCTTCTCACTGTATCTGCTCCAGCATGGGAAAAAATGGTGGACTGTGTGTAGATCACTCAGGGGAGCATCTATGATAATAGGGTGGAGTCCGTCACAAGTCGTGGGTATGGCCTGCTCTAACGTGACATCACTTTAGAGCAGAAAAAAACCCATTAATTTTGACACACTGTTTTTGATTAACAGAAATATAAGAAAGAGGAGTTGGTGGACTTTTAACATTGTAGGGTGGTTGTGTACACACACTGATGACTCGCATTTAAGTACAAACACCATGTAAAAGTGAATTTTGCATAATAGGTCCCCTTTAAGGTTAATGAAAACCAAAGTTTGACATACAATAAATTCTATCTTTAATATTTTCTACAGGTCCTTCCCTTGTCCAAAAACAGCCAAATGGTCACATTCACATTTCAGAATGGCATTGTTGCTACTCTGAGGACCAGCGGGACTGAACCAAAGATCAAGTATTACACCGAATTCTGTGCATCACCAGGAGAACGGTTTGTATCTTGTGTTATATTAAAAGTAATTGAAATGGATGATGTTGTTGGGACTAAACAACAGTAATATACAGTTGAAGTCAGAAGTTTGAACACCTTGGCCAAATACATTTAAACTCAGTTTTTCACAATTCCTTACATTTAATTTTAGAAAACATTCCCTGTCTTAGGTCAGGTAGGATCCCTACTTTATTTTAAGAATCTGAAATATCTGAATAATAGTATTTATAGAATTATTTATTTCTGCTTTTATTTCTTTTGTTACATTCCCAGTGGGTCAGAAATTTACATACAGTTTGTTAATATTTGGTAGCATTGCCTTTAAATTGTTTATCTTGGGTCAAATGTTTTGGGAAGCCTTCCACAAGCTTCTCACAATAATTTGCTGGAATTTTGGCCCATTCCTCCAGACAGAACTGGTGTAACGGAGTCAGGTTTATAGGCCTCCTTGCTCGCACAAGCTTTTTCGGATTGAGGTCAGGGCTTTGTAATGGCCACTCACTCCAGTACCTTGACTTTGTTGTCCTTAAGCCATTTTGCCACAACTTTGGAGGTATGCTTGGGGTCATTGTCCATTTGGAAGACCCATTTGTGACGAGCTTTAACTTCCTGGCTGATGTCTTGAGATTTTTCTTCAATATATCCACATAAATTTCCTTCCTCATGATGCCATCTATTTTGTGAAGTGCACCAGTCCCTCCTGCAGCAAAGCAACCCCACAACATGATGCTGCCACCCCCATGCTTCATGGTTGGGATGGTGTTCTTTGGCTTGCAAGCCTCACCCTTTTTCCTCCAAATGTAATGATGGTTAAACAGTTAAATATTTGTTTCATCAGACCAGAGGACATTTCTCCAAAAAGTAAGATCTTTGTCCCCCTGTGCACTTGCAAACTATAGTCTGGCTTTTTTATGGTGATTTTGGAGCAGTGGCTTCATCCTTGCTGAGCATGTTGATATAGGACTCGTTTTACTGTGGATATACTTGTCTACCTGTTTCCTCCAGCATCTTCACACGGTCCTTTGCTGTTGGTCTGGGATTGATTTGCACTTTTTTCACCAAACTACGTTCATGTCTAGGAGACAGAATGCATCTCCTTCCTGAGCGGTATGATGGGTGTGTGGTACCATGTTGTTTATACCTGCGTACTATTGTTTCTACAGATGAATGTGGTACCTTATGGCTTTTGCAAATTGCTCCCAATGATGAACCAGACTTGTGGAGGTCCACAAATGTTTTTCTGAGGTCTTAGTTGATTTCTTTGGATTTTCCCATGATGTCAAGCAAAGAGGCACTGAGTTTCAAGGTAGGCTTTAAAATACATCCACAGGTACACCTCCAATTGACTCCAATTAGCAGAATCTAATGGGCTAATTGCCTAAAGGCTTGACATCATTTTCTGGAATATTCCAGCCGCTTAAAGGCACAGTTAACTTGATTTATGTACATTTCTGACCCACTAGAATTGTGATAGTCAATTAAAAGTGAAACAATCTGTCTGTAAACAATTGTTGGAAAAATTACTCGTGTCATGCCCAAAGTAGATGCCCTAAATGACTTGCTAAAACTATAGTTTGCTTACATGCAATCTGTGGAGTGGTAAAACAAATGAGTTTTAATGACTTCAACCTAAGTGTATGTAAACTTTTGATTTCAACTGTATTATATATATACTGCTCAAAAAATTTAAGAGAACACGTAATCATCACAGTATAACACCAAGTCAATTAAACTTCAGTGATATCAATCTGTCCAGTTAGGAAGCCTAAGTGATTGTGAATCAATGTTACCCATTTTAGTGCAAATGAAAGTGACAGCAGGTGCACTGTGGAGGGGCAAAAGCAAGACAACTCCCAAAAAGGGAATGGTTTTACAGGTGGTGGCCACAGACAAATTGCTCTCTCCTTATCTTTCCTGACTGATTCTTCTCTAGTTTTGCTAGTGTCCTTGTCACTACTGTTGAGGTGGTAACTGCAGCCCATTCATGTTGCACAGTAAGTCCAGCTCCTCCAGGATGGCACATCCATGCGTGCCATCGCAAGAAGGTTTGCTGTGTCTCCCAGTACAGTCTCAAGAGCATGGAGGAGATACCAAGAGCTGGGCCTTACACGAGGAGAGCTGGACAGGACATCAACCCAGCAGCAGGACTGGTATCTGCTCCTTTGTGCGAGGAGGAACGGGAGGAGCACTGCCAGAGCCCTATAAAATGACCCCCAACAGGCTACTGGTGTGTATGTTTCTGACCAAACTGTCAGAAACCGATTCCATGAGGGTGGCATGAGTGCCCGACATCCTCTAGTGGGACATGTGCTCACAGCTTGATTGGCATTCGCCAGAGATCACCAGAATTGGCAGGTCCGCCATTGGTGCCCCGTTCTCTTCACAGATGTGAGCAGGTTCACATTGAGCACATGTGACAGATGTGGTGGTGAACGACATCATCCAGCATGACCGGTTTGGCAGTGGCTCAGTGAAGGTCTGAGGAGGCATATCCTTGGAGGGTCGCACAGACCTCCATGTGCTAGCCAACGGTACACTGACTGCTGTTAGGTACCGGGATGAAATCCTCAGACCCATCGTCAGATCTTATTTTGGTGCAGTGGGCCCTGGGTTCCTCCTGGTGCAGGACAATGCCCGGCCTCATGTGGCCAGAGTGTGTTGGCAGTTCCTGGATGACGAAAGCATTGATGCCATTGACTGGCCCTCACGTTCCCCAGACCTGCATCCAATTGATAACCATTGGAACATTATGTATCAGTGCATCCGACACTACAAAGTAGCGCTACAGACAGTCCAGGAGCTCACTGATGCCCTGATCCAGGTCTGGGAGGAGATCCGCAAGGACACCATCCGCCATCTCATCAGGAGCATGCACAGACATTGTCAGGAGTGCATACAGTCACGTGGTGGCAATACACAGTACTGAGTCACATTATGAGTTGCCGTGATGAAATTCACGCAAGTTGGAACAGCCTGTGATTTCAATTGTTTACTTTTGATTATCGGTGTGAGTTTGAATCCAGCCCTCAATCAGTTGGTAATTTGGTTTCCATTGACCGGTTACGTCATTTTGTTCTCAACGAATTCCACAATGTACAGTAAAGATTTTGATGTTCAATATATTTCATTCATCGAGATCCGATGTGTGATTTTAGTGTTCCCTTAAATTTTTTGAGGTGTGTGTGTGTGTGTGTGTGTGTGTGTGTGTGTGTGTGTGTGTGTGTGTGTGTGTGTGTGTGTGTGTGACCCCAATTCCGAAAAAGTATGACATTATGAAAAATGCTAATAAAAACAAAGAAGTGTTTTGTAAATTATTTTCACCACAACTAAACATAATGTGATGTTTTACCTTTTTAATTTTATTGTTGTTGTTTTTTTTTTTAAATATACAGTAAGTTTAAATCCGATGAATGCTCACACTCCAAGAAGTTGAGATTGAGGCAATTTAAGACTAATAGCATTTTGATGAGTTGAAATGGCAAGGCATTGTGAAACAGGAGATGTTAAACAGGTGAGGTAATTGTGTCATAGTACAGTATACTGTATAAGGAGCCTCCAACAACAGCCTAGTACTTCAAGAGCATGGATCATTCCAGACTTGTCAATTTGCCAACAGATGCCTCAGCAAATAATACAGCACTTTGAGAACAAAGTTCCCCAAAGACTAATTGGAAGGTTTTTGGGCATTTCACCCTCTACAGTGCACAATATATTTATAAGATTCAAGGAATCTTGTAAAATCTTGGTGCGTAAAGGGCCAGATGAAAACAACTTCTGAATGCGTGTGATCTCTGATCCCTCAGACATCACTGTCTTAAAAATGCCACAAAATGGATATCATGAACATGAACATGGGCTTGGGATTACTTTAGTAAACCATTGTTAGACAACACCACTTGCCGCTGCATCCACAGATGCATGTTAAGACTTTACTATGCAAAGCAGAAGTAAATATCAATACGGTCCAGAAGCTCTGCCAACTTCTCTGGGCTCAGTCTCATCTAAGATGGAAAGTAGAACAGTGGAACTGTGTTTTTTGGTCTGAAGAGTCCACAATTTTTGTGGACCACCCAAGCTGTTATTAGTGTCAAGTCCAAAAGCCAGTGTCTGTATGGGTCAGAGGTGTGTCAGTGCCCATGGCATGGGTAACTAGCACATCTGTGAGAACACCATGAATGCAGACAGATATGTACAAATCTGCCCGCAGCCCTGACCTGTCTCCAATTGAGATTGTGTGGCACATTATGAAACTCATTAGATGGAAACGAAGTCCCTGTACAATTGTGCAGTTAAAGACCTGCATAATGGATGAATGGTGGAAAATTCCACTTTATAAACTTAACAAACTTGTGTCTTCAGTGCCCAAATGCTTAATAAGTGTTATTAGAAGAAATGGTGATGTTTCACAGTGGTAAACACTCGACTGTTCGACTTTTTTTATTTTTTTTATTAATGATACTCACATATTAAAACAATATATATAATGTGTAGTTGTAGAGCTTTCAATTTAGCAAAGGGTGAATATATTTACAAATCACACATTTTTGTTTTTATTAGCATTTTTCATACTGTTTTAGCATTCATAGCATAACTTTTTTGGAATATATGTGTATAATATACACACAGATACAGTGCATCCGGAAAGTATTCACAGCGCTTCACTTTTTCCACATTTTGTTATGTTACAGCCTTATTCCAAAATGGATTAAATTCATTATTTTCCTCAAAATTCTGCAAACAATACCCCATAATGACTACGTGAAAGAAGTTTGTTTGAAATCTTTGCAAATTTATTAAAAATAAAATGAATTCACAGTATTCACAGCCTTTGCCATGACACTCAAAATTGAGCTCAGGTGCATCCTGTTTCCACTGATCATCTTTGATACTTCTACAACTTGATTGGAGTCCCTCTGTGGTAAATTCAGTTGATTGGACATGATTTGGAAAGGCACACACCTGTCTAAATAAGGTCCCACAGTTAACAGTGCATGTCAGAGCACAAACCAAGCCATGAAGTCTAAGGAATTGTCTGTAGACCTCCGAGACAGGATTGTATCGAGGCACAGATCTGGAGAACGGTACAGAAACATGTCTGCAGCATTGAAGGTCCCAATGAGCACATTGGCCTCCATCATCCGTAAATGGAAGAAGTTTGGAACCACCAGGACTCTTCTTAGAGCGATGAGCGATCGGGGGAGAAGGGCCTTAGTCAGAGAGGTAACCAAGAACCCAATGGTCACTCTGACAGAGCTCCAGCATTTCTCTGAGGAGAGAGGAGAAACTTCCAGAAGAACAACCATCTCTGCAGCACTCCACCAATCAGGCCTGTATGGTAGAGTGGCCAGACGGAAGCCACTCCTCAGTAAAAGGAACATGACAGCCCGCCTGGAGTTTGCCAAAAGGCAAAATTCTCTGGTCTGATAAAACAAAGATTGATCTCTTTGGCCTGAATGGCAAGCGTCATGTCTGGAGGGAACCTTATCACCTGGCCAATACCATCCCTACAGTGAAGCATGGTGGTGGCAGCATCATGCTGTGGGGATGTTTTTCAGCGGCAGGAACTGGGAGACTAGTCAGGATCAAGGGAAAGATGAATGCAGCAATGTACAGAGACATCTTTGATGAAAACCTGCTCCAGAGCGCTCTGGACCTCAGACTGGGGTGAAGGTTCATCTTCCAACAGGACAATGACCCTAAGCACACAGCCAAGATAACAAAGGAGTGGCTACAGGACACCTCTGTGAATGTCCTTGTGTGGTCCAGCCAGAGCCCAGACTTGAACCCGATTGAACATCTCTGGAGAGATATGAAAATGGCTGTGCAGCGATGCTCCCCATCCAACCTGATGGAGCTTGAGAGGTCCTGCAAAGAAGAATGGGAGAAACTGCCCAAAAATAGGTGTGCCAAGCTAGTAGCATCATACACAAAAAGACTTGAAGCTGTAATTGGTGCCAAAGGTGTTTCAACAAAGTATTGAGCAAAGGCTGTGAATACTTATGTAAATGTGATTTTTTTTCATTTTTTATTTTAATACATTTGCAAAGATTTCAAACAAACGTCTTTATCGTTGTCATTATGGGGTATTGTTTGTAGAATTTTGAGGAAAATAATGAATTTAATCCATTTTGGAATAAGGCTGTAACGCAACAAAATGTGGAGAATCTGAAGCGATGTGAAAACTTTCCAGATGCACTATATATATATAGTTATATATATTATAACATTAAAACCATCTGCCTAATATTGTGTTGGACCCCTCGTGCTGCCAAAATGGCACCAACACCCATCTTGGAATAGCATTTGGAGATGCTATTCTTCTCACCACAATTGTACAGAGCGGTAATCTGAGTTACCATAGACTTTGTCAGTTCAAACCAGTCTGACCATTCTCTGTTGACCATTCTCATCAACAAGGCATTTCCATCCACAGTGAAAATTCCAGGAGATCAGCAGTTGCAGAAATACTCAAACAAGCATGTCTGGCACCAACAATCTTCCATGTGATTATCTAATCAGCCAATCGTGTGTCAGCAGTGCATAAAACCATGCATGTATGGGTCAGGAGCTTTAGTTAATGTTCATCAACCATCAGAATGGGGGAATAAAATATGATCTCAGTGATTTGGTCCATAGCATAATTGGTGCTGGATATGGGCTGGTTTGAGTATTCCCTGCTGATCTCCTGGGATTTTCACGCACAACAGTCTCTAGAATTTACTGCGAATGGTGCCAAAAACAAAAAATATCCAGTAAGCGGTAGTTCTGTGGATGGAAATGTCTTGTTGATGAGAGAGGTCAACAGAGAATGGCCAGACTGGTTTGAACTGACAAAGTCTATGGTAACTCAGATTACCGCTCTGTACAATTGTGGTGAGAATAGCATATCAGAATGCTATTCTCCGATATGGATTGGCGCTGTATTGATGGCACGAGGGAGACCTACACAATATTAGACAGGTGGTTTAATTTTGTGGCTGATCGTATATATGTGCTAGATACATCTAATATATACTGTATATAAATAAGCCTAAAAATATTGTTCCCCCAACAATTATTTTAGCCATGCTTTAAAATCTATGAATGTATTTGCATTATTTACCAACATATCAAAACATTTATTAATTGCAAAATGAAGTCTATGTATTTGTTTGTCACCTTCTGGTTGGCAGACATTAGCGGAATTTGTCCATAGTTAGTGTGCTGAATAGGGTGTGAACTAAAGGGGAACTGAATTCATCCATCCACTAAAGATCTGAAAAAATGTTTTAGCATCTATGTTTGATCATTTATGCAATGCAATAATACAATTTAATGACTTAAAGGGGTCATGATATGCCTTTTTGTAATATGTTCCTTGAGGTTCACTTATAATATTTGCACAAAAAAACAGTCATATATTTGTAAACCACAATAATTTTCCACCCTCATACTGACCCATTGTCAGAAATGATCGCTTTTGGTGCTGCTTCTCCTTTAAGACCTGAGAGTATACACCCACTTTTATGATTGGCCTTCAGCTCTTGACTTGACTTCTCTTTTACCTCATTTTTATTTCTTAATTTTTTTGCAGCGATATCTCTTGTCTGGAGGAAGAGTTAAGAAAAGTGACCTCTGCTCTAGTTGAAGAGTTTCTAGAACCTGACAAGAACAACCTGATCCGCCGATCAGAATAGCTTTATTTTAGTTCTAGTGGGAAGTTTGTTGTCCTCATGGGCATTTCATTTAAAATCAGCCCCAAAGGCCGGTTAGTAAACTGTCATGTGAATGTTGTTTTATCACTGTGAAATAATTTAAAGCATAATCACTTTATGGCTTTCAAACCAAGAAAGAAATATTCAAGTAAACATGACTGCTCGTTTTTCAATTTAGTAGTTCATATATGGCACGTTTTGACATGAATAATTTTTTTTTTATAACACAACCAGAAAAAAAGCCACAGGCTTTCATTTTATTTCTATTACTTATTTCAAGAACCCATGTCAGTTTTGCCTTGGTCTTTGAGTGTTCTACATTATCACCATTACAGTTCTGTTGCTTCAGGGATATGGGGTCAGGATTTAAACTATATATGGGGTCAGGATTTAAACTGTTCATCTTTCTCATTTGATAAACATTCACTCCACCTAGACCTATTTTCAGTTTGTACCGTTATTCTTAAAGTTGTACTCCTAGAGCTGCTGCTGCTACCGTTACACTATGTGCATGTGTAGCCTATTTGTGTGGACTCATAAAGTGTCCATATTAGATACAGTATAGTGTTGATGTTCACACTCACAAAGCATTGTATGTTTAGATACTTATACTGGAAAACAAGACAAAGAACATGTTTTTTTGTTTGTTTGTTTTTTCTCCAAGTTCTCTTGCACTTATCCTTGTAAAAAGACAAAAGGCTAGTTAGTGCTGTCTTTTCTGAAGTAAAGGTTATTTTTTTAAGTGCAATAAAATAACTTCCCTATATATTTATGTTGCCCTATCACTATACAATCAGTCAAAAAGCAATTTCTAACATTTTGTTTTTACCATTGTATTTATACTATTTTTATTTATGAATTGGATTTATTCTTTACTCTCATAACATTTCTTTGTGACATGAAATACCCAGACTGCTGTTGTTGTACTGTAACACTGAGTGTGTATTACAAATATCCTTAATGTGTTGTTTGATTGAAGACAAGACATATTCTTGATTTTGTCTTGATTATTTGCTTTCCCAAAAATGTAATGTAAACTTATTTAGTTGGTTCTTTATGAAATCTGTGTAAAAGAGTGTAACTGATATAATTTTTGAGGTGAAAAAAATATATAGAGAGAGAGAGAATGAATGATAATCAAATGAAGAACCATATTTTCTTTAGAGTATCCTTCTGTACAACAATGTTTTTTTGTTTTCTATACAAGCATTTCAAGGTAAATATTTATTTGCAGTGCAGCTGTGATATTCCTTATACTGTATATGATGTATATTGTATGTCAACCCTTATACAAAAGAAATGTTGTATTTGTAACTTGTTGCAATTTCTTTTTGGGGAAAGAATTATATGCACTTTCAATTTTGGACATTATTCTAAGCCAAGTAACCTGTGAGCTACAGTGGCAAGTAAAAGTATGATAACCCTTTGGAGTTACCTGTATTTATGTATACAGTTGTCTTAAAATCTGGTTTGATCTTCATGTAAGTTACAATAATAAGCAAACACAATCTGTTTAACAAATAATGCACAAATTATTGTTCTTGTACATATTGAATACATAATTTTAAACATTCACAGTATAGGTTGGAAAACGTTTGTGAACCCTTAGCCTAATGACGTAAACATACGCTAATTTGAGAAAGGGTTACAAAGTTATTCGAAGAGCTTACTCGAAGAGTCCACAGTTAGACAAATTGTCTATAAAATGAGATGATTTATTACTGTGGCTACTCTCCCTAAAAGTGGCTGTCTAGCCAAGATGACTCGAAAGGCACACCGCAGAATACTCGGGTGAGGTAAAATGGAACACTAGAGTGAAAGCTATAGACTTCAAGGAAACATTAGCCTAGTTCCATCCACTTTTCGCACCATTTTGTTATCGACAAAGTGAAAATGTGTAAAATAAAAGATTTTGCAATGTCTTTAAGTTCTCATTGAGCATTTCAAATGATAAAATATGATTCTTTAAAAATTCAAAATTATTTGTCTTTAGGCCCCCAGTGAGCAAGCCAAAAGCAACTGTGGCAAGGAACCCAAAACTCCATAATATATTAGTTAATGAAGTAGAACAAACCATAGGAGTAATCGGGCATGGCTGGGGGAGTCAGATCCCCTCTGGCTATACAGCATGAGTTTAATGCCAATATTAGTTATCTACATGTAATACAAGTCCTGTATTATTTGAGTAAACTGTAGATGTTGGTGGGCATCTTTCAGTTCATTCAAAGGATATTGAATGAACTGAAAGATGAATGATTATGTGTCTTTAAAGTCCATCCCGAATTAACTGCTTAAGTGCAAGTATATGCAGTGTCCTTTTTTATTTAACTGATGAAGGTTTTTGTTGTGTTGGATTCATTGGTTATTTGTAATAATTTCCATTAATATCTGCATATTAATTGTGCTGAGGAAGTTTTTAGGAAACTGAAAAATAAGGCACCATTTTTAGTGTTGAAGCACAGATTACAAAAGAAAGTGCCCTTAAAATATGCAGTGCCCTTTGTTATTTGACTGATGAAGGCTTTAGTTGGCATTCATTTATTTTATATGTGTTCCATTTTAGGAGAGTATAGTCCACCCTACGACCAAGATGATGCAGACAGAGGTCAGTGAGGTGTGGCTCGCAGTCCACCTGGAAGCTTGTGGTAGTTCATTTCTGGTGAAGTCCATCCTAAGTCTGAGGTGCAGGCAGTGGCCAGTAAAGTCTTTCTTATTGTATGGTTGGAGTTGGCTAATTTGTATGTGTGACAGGGCAGATGGTGGGGCTGGGTCATGATTCTACACACCCGGCACCTTATCAGGCTAATCAAGCCTCCGAGAGGGATAAAGGCAGACTATGAGTGGTGGTGCAACAGAGAGAGAGCGTTTACAGGCAGCTGTCCGTCATATGTGTGTGTTTGTGTCTTTTGGTTTAAGTTCTTAATTAAATATAATTTATATTGTCAAGCCGGTTCTCGCCTCCTCCTTGCCCATCTTAACCCCCGTTACAGTATGATATTGTACGACTGAGATCATGTTTGGGTAAGGGCATAATATGAATAAGTATGTCCTTAACGCCTTGTGCGCAAAACTCACACTTACATCTGCTTTAGACATCCGGGCATTTGCATGTGATGAAATCATACAAATTTATATGAACCAACACATATGAAATCATACGAAATAGCTAACTCGTGAGACTTTTCATGAGACTGGGTTGAATATATCCTATATGCACTGAAAGTAATTTTGGAGAAAGGCGTCTGCCAAATGTGTAAATTTAACACAATGGTTTAATCAGTAATTTTTTTATTTTTTTGTGACTAGAATACATTTTATATAGGTGTTACAACTTAAAGTACATTTTGTGTTAAAAGACAGAATTAATTTTTATTTAAGTGTTAATACAATAACTATTGTTACAACAATAACTATGAATTCTCTCTCGTTGTCCATCAGCTACCGATAAAAACAAAATTGCCCTCTTTATTAATATACATTCAAGTATGATTAGGAATTATTAAACTGTGCACATTATTCCAAAGAAAAAAATAACAGTTTGGGTTAACAATATTTTTTTGGTTTAACAATATAGATGCACAATGTATTTTTTATTTTTATTATTACTTAGGCCTGACACAAAATGTATTAAGAACTCTGCTGTCTTAGAGTCTGGTGCTGATCAGGTCTTGAGCTTGTGTGAGACGGTCAAGACGATGCTTTAGATCAGCTCTCATGCGACCTCTCTCTGAGTCTTCACTCAGCAGTTTGACCACATCTGCCTCGTTCCTCAGTTCCATCATCTGATGCCGCAAGATATTGGCTGCATCCTTCAGCATGAAGAGAATTATCAGCATGGGTACATAGTCTGTCAGGCGTTGATAGACTATCTGTATAGAGACAGAATATGAATTACTACAACCTTGTGACTTGTGACTTGACCTGTTGTAAAAAAAAATTGTAAATTTTGCAAAACAAATTTTAAAGTTAAACCTTTAACAGCATACACTGAAAACTGCACATAATAAACTGCATTTTAAGCATTCAATACTTCAGCAAACTAAAAATGTGAAGACAATTACTTAAAGACACCTTAATTGAGGAATTCCTGGAATGTCAAATGAAAACACCACTTAACGTTAAACACTTTCTGTCACTAGAATAAAAAAAATGTATACGTTACTGCATGAAGTACATTTTTTAGGTAAACGCGACCAACTGTATCAGACCGCACGTACCCTTCCCCAATGCCCCAAAAGATGTCGGAATCCTATGGTTACCCTTTGAGGGGAAAAGGCGACGCTTGCCAACCTGGGAACGGGCCAAGCCTAGCTGGGCCTCTTTTCTCTCTATGTTTCTCTCAAAGAGCCAGAGTAGCCGGGGCCCTTAAACGCACTGGAGGAAGGGGGTCTTCGATGAGAAGACCCTGTGGAGACCACACCTAACCTGAAGGGGAGGTAAAAGGTGGCAAACACATAACATGGGCCGCCTAGGACACCAGTGGGAAGAAGGACGCGGTGGTAGTCCCAACCTCAAAGAAGGGGGGGAATGCTACGGCATGGCGACCGAAGGCAGCAGGAGCGGCGTAAGGGGACTAGCAAGGGGACAGAACCAAGGGAATACACACAGGCAGAGTCCGTGTAGGTGGCCTGACCTGTGGAGCACCTGTTCCAGTGCAGAGTAGAGTGGTACCCGCAGTGGATAGGGTAGAAGAGTTCCTCCACTGAACTACATACCAACGAGGGCTAGGGAGGAGCCATACAGGGATCCGAGACATAGGGTTTTACCTCAGCCGAGGGAAAAGGCGCTGAATGCAAGCGTTCCACCCTATGGGAGTTCTACGGGCTCGGACCTGAAAGGACACGGGACGATACCGACTCCACCCGAAGGTTATAGAATCTTGCAAAGGTATTGGGTGTCACCCAACCCGCCGCTCTGCAGATGTCTGCTAAGGAGGAGCCCCTGGCTAGTGCCCACAAGGACACAACACCTCTAGTAGAGTGTGCTCGTACTCGCAAGGGAGGGGGCACGGCCTGGATGTGATAAGCCAACAAAATGGCATCGATGATCCAATGGGCAAGCCTCTGTTTGGAGACAGCGCTCCCTTTCTGCTGTCCGCCAAAGCAGACAAAGAGCTGCTCAGAGCGTCTTAGGCTCTGTGTGTGGTCCAGGTAGGTACGCAAGGCACATACCGCACACAGTAACGAAAGGGCTGGGTCTGCCTCCTCCCGGGGCAGCGTTTGCAGGTTCACTACCTCGTCTCTGAAGGGCATGGTTGAAACCTTGGGCACATAGCCTGGTCGCGGTCTTAGGAGCACATGTGGGTCTGCCGGACCAAACTCCAGGCAAGTGTCGCTGGCAGAGAATGCTTGAAGGTTCCCGACCCTCTTAATGGAGGCGAGCGCGATCAGCAGGGCAGTCTTGAGAGGGCCCTGAGTCCGGCTGATTCTAGCGGCTTGAAGGGAGGTCTCTGGAGGCTCGAGAGGACCACAGAGAGGTCCCAGGAGGGGAACAGGCTTGGCCAGGAGGGATTTAACCTCCGGGCGCCTCTTAGGAACCTGATCATTAGGTCGTGTTTACCCAGGGACTTACCGTCGACTGGGTCATGGTAGGCGGCAATAGCACATAAACCTTCAGGGTGGAAGAGGACAGCCTCCTCTCCAACCGCTCCTGTAGGAACAGGAGCACTGACCTAACTGTGCACCTCTGTGGGTCTTCGGCCCGAGAAGAACACCAGTTCGCGAACAGACGCCATTTAAGGGCGTAAAGGTGCCTGGTAGAAGGGGCTCTGGCTTGATTTATGGTGTTCATGACGGCTGGGAGTAGCCCAGCTAAATCTTCCGCGTCCCGTCCAGGGATCAGACATGGAGGTTCCAGAGGTCTGGGCGCGGATGCCAGAGCGTGTCCTGTCCCTGAGACAAAGGGTCCTTCCTCAGGGGAATTCGCCAGGGAGGGGCTGTTGCGAGGAGTAACAGGTCTGTGAACCAAGTCCGTGTGAGCCAAGATGGTGTCACTAAGATGACTTGCTCCTCATCCTCCCTGACCTTGCACAGCACCAGTGCAAGAAGGCTCACTGGGGGAAATGCGTACTTGCGCAGCCCGGTGGGCCAGTGCATCTGTCACAAGGGCAGCCTCTGTACGGGCGTACCAGAGCGGGCAGTGGGAAGTTTCTAGGGAGGCAAACAAGTCTACCTGAGCTCTGCCGAAATGTCCACCAGGGGACGGAGCGGTCTTACCACCTCCGGAGCTAACATCTTCGTCTCTGGGTTGCCTGTCTCAGGAACACCTTGGAGCCTTCCGGGTCCTCGAGGGGGTCCTGGGAGCAGGGGGCGTGTACTTCCTGCGGGTTGCTCGACGCTGGGGCTGAGAGCTGGGCCCGGGTTGAGGCGGAGCAGGGCTTTTCTTGGCCGCAGGAGGACGCCCTCGGCGAGCAGGCGGGGCACGGCCCATGGCGGCAGGCTTATGGCAGGGCATGATGTGAGATATGGCCTCCGTCTGCTTCTTGACTGCGGAGAACTGCTGGATGAAGTCCTAGACAGTGTCGCCGAATAGGCCGAACTGGGAGATAGGGGCGTTGAGGAAGCGGGTCTTGTCGGCTTCACGCATCTCTACCAGGTTCAACCACAGGTGACGTTCCTGGACCACAAGCGTGGCCATCGCCTGCCTGGGTGCCTGCGCTGTTACCTTCGTGGCTCTCAGAGCAAGGTCAGTCGCTGAGCGCAGTTCCTGCAGCACATCGGGATCAGTACTATCCCTGTGCAGATCTCTGAGCACCTTGGCCTGGTGGACCTGCAGGAGTGCCATGGCGTGCAGGGTGGAGGCGGCCTGACCAGCCGCGCCATAGGCCTTCGCTGCCAGCGAGGATGTTGTCCTACAGGGCTTGGTCAGGAGTACAGGGCGACCCCGCCAGGAGGTAGAGCTTCCGGGGCATAGGTGGTGCGCAACTTCCCTATCCACCGGGGGAATCGCCGTATATCCATGGGCTGCCCCACTGTCGAGGGTAGCGAGAGCGGATGAGCGGATGGCGTTTTGACGAGCGGAGAGGGGTGCTCTCCACGATGACGTCAGCTCATCATGCACCTCCGGAACAAACGGGACCGGGGGGACGAGGCTGTGAGCGGTGCCCGGAACCCAGGAACCAGTTGTCCAACCGCGAAGGCTGTGGGGAGGATGGAGGGTTCCAAACCCCACGCAAGCATGCGGCCATCTGGTCATCGCCTCTGTTTGGGCATACTGGCCCGAAGGCGGCAGCCCAAAGGAGTCCTCAGCACCAGATGCCGCACTCTCCGATGCAGCAGCGAGCTCATCCGCTTCCAGCTCGAGAGGATAGGCAGACTGGCCGTGAGGCGAGCCGCTGTTACCTCGAGCAGAGACGGACGTCAACGAGCGTCTTGGGGGGCGGGAGGTCCGAGGGGGCGTACCCGGCGGAACGGCACCCGCTGCCATCCCCAAATCACCTCCAGCGCCAGCCGCATCGTCCTCAATCCCGTGGGAAGAAGGAGCAATACGGGGGGCGGATGGAGTGGCGTTCTTTTTGTTGAAAGCCAACCGTGACCGCAACATTGCCATGGACATGTTCTCGCAATAAGGAGGAGGCGAGAACCGGCTTGAGAATTTAAATAATATTTTAATAAAAAACGTAATCAAAAAGACAAACACACAAAGGTGTCGGACAGCTGTCACTAAATCTCTCTCTGTCTGCCACTCGGACTGGAGGCAGTCTTCCGCCCCCTGGCGGACGGAACGCCCCGCCGTGTTCTCGTGAAACAGAAGGGGTCTCCCCCTGCCCCTGGCAGTGGTTCCCGGTCGGCTCGCGGTCAGCAATCTCAGACCCCGCTGCGTTTCTGTGGATGGAAGGGGTCTCCTCCACCCCTGGCAGTGGCCCTGACCGCTCCAGACGGTCAGTTAGGAGCCCCTTCTCCCTTCGTGGTCGGTGGACGTAACTCCGTCCCCTGGCAGATGGCCACAGCTGCTCTGTTGGGGTGGATGGTAGCGGCAATACTTAAACAATAAGACAAACACGCAATAAATCACTCCATAAATCTCTCTCTCTCTGTCGCACTGCCATCTTTGGTCGGCCTTTATCCCTCTCGAGAGCTAATTAGCTCGAATAGTGGAAAGGTGTGTAGCATCATGACCCGGCCCTGTCCTCTGCCCTGCCACACTATTATAACCCTGGATACAGTAAAATCAACATCTATTTTATTTTCTTGTTGAATATTATATTTCAATATGAATGTCACAGTGTTTACAAATACCCTTTCTTAATAACTTTTTTTTAAAACTGATGCATTTTCATCATCATAATTATACAGTATATGAGTCACCTCATCACCCTTAGTCCATGTAATTCTAAATTTATGGTAGCCTATGCATTTTACCTCACCTCATGGTAGAGAACCAGTTTGTCTGGAGTTAGATTTCTAGTATCCAACAAGGCACAGCCTTTGGAATTATAAATTGTGTCATCATCTTCATAGAGGTTCTCGTCACTAGAGTCCAGTCCAGCCTCCTTAGGGATGTCTGAGCTGTTAAGTTTCTGTTGTAACACCTTGTCTTGAGTAAAGATCAGTTGCTCCATATTAATAAGTTCCCTTATTCTTTTCTCCACTTTGGACTCTTGTTTTGACTGAATGTCATTAACCATGTTCTGAGGAGTACAACATATTATTATTACTATTAGTAGTAGTAGTAGTTGTAGTAGTACTAGTAGTAGTATCAATGTTTTACTTACAGAGACAATGTATCTAAGTTGAGGGTACTGTTCAAAAGATGAACAACATAACTCCTTGAACTCATTCTGAACAATCTCTGAAAATGTGAACAAACTTACATTTTATTTTGTAAAGTATAACAAGTTCTCCATAAGACATTAAATATACAGTCTTATACAGATACAGAGATATGACGAAACATTGGTTGTTTATTTGTGTCTTTAAAAAAGGATGAACGGATCTCTCTTTTCTGCGTGCAGTAGTTTTAATTTGGGCAGAACAAAAATACTTTGTAATAGAGCACTAAAAAGATAACAGTTCTTTAGAGTTATATATACTGTATTTGCTTATCTTTAATTATTTATTCATTTATTTTTATATTGTTATTGCTACATATACTGTACCTCGTATATGCTTCAGGGTTGCCACAGCTGGCTCTTGAAGAGCTGCCACATGGTCTTTGATGACACACTCAAATTCACAGTATTCACTGAAAGTTAGCAGCTCTCTGCCACGATGCATCTCATTATACCTGTCTATCATTTCCTTCACTTTTGCAGTGACTAAATTAATGTTAAAAGAAGGTTAGGTTAAGGAAAACAGGTAAGAGCATTACCTTCAAATGACACAAATGAATTCATCATAATAAAACAATCTCACATGACACTTCAGTGCCTCTCAGGTAGACGTCCCATTTCTTGAACACAGGACGTAGAAGGGTGTAAATGTTTTTGTTTTTTGAATTCCCTGTCCTGCTCAATTCATGAATTTGATCGCTGAACTCCATTATGATCTAAATACATAGAAAACTAATTTAAAGAGGATTATAACCAGGTATCTAGTAGCCATGTGCACTTTCTGAATTTCAAAGAGCCAATTTAGGTACTTTGATTGCAGTAATGGAGTGAAGCTGTACAGTCCCAGTAAAGAACGCCAGATTTTGATTGTCTGCTTCATCCTCCACAACCAAGCACTCAAACCAGCCTGCAAGCTGGGAAACTGCAGCTTGCAAATTAGATTCAGCATAGATTTGTGGGGCATCTTTGTGTCTTCATCTTATTTGCATAATTTTATTTTGTGAATCGAGTACAGAAACAACACAGGTAGTATGTGCAAATAAATTCTGTAATCAGCAATCTAATTTTTTATGTAAATTTAATTAAGTAACATTAATGTATTTTATTCTCAGAGCTCTTACCTCACTGAGAAAAGGTCCCATTAATTCCTCTTCCAGAGGAGGACCCTGCTCATAGGATTTAAGCTCTCTTTGCACATTGAGTAGCCTTGTCTGAATCTGCTCAGTCAAATATGGTAGTGATTTCTGTGTCCATAAGAAATATAGATTGTAAATATTAGTGGAAAAATGTAACTGATTATTTTAAGGTGTGATTCTGTATCATCATTTATTACATGCCTTGATATGATCAACCAGTTCTTTTGTCAGCTTGTCTGCCAGGCATTGAGTAGACGCTTTTCCATCATCCAGTAGAGAGCTGTAAAGAAAAATAAATAAATAAACATTAATAAATATACTGTTATGCTTACAGGTGCACTCACCTAGGATAGAACTCAATAGTACTTTTAAGAATGAACTGTACTTATACTGTAAATAATATCAATTATAACAGTACTAGTACTTTCCCAGTTAAATCGAACACAATGAAAGTTTTTTTTTTTTTCAGAGACACAGGATGGTTTGAGGACCATGAATGAAATTATTCCCAGTCAAAATGTTGCGTGAGCTTGTTGTGAAAATAAATTGCATAATTATTTGGTTGAGCACCTGTATCGAGAATTAATTTTTGGATACGTATCGCATATTGATTTAGTTTTATTTACCTGACATGCAAGTTTTTTGACTGGGGAAACAGGTGCACCCAGGCTAAACCTGCACAAAACCCACACCGAGAGAACATGCAAACTCCACACAGAAAGGCACAGGGTCAGCTTGGAGTCAAACGGAGAACCATTTTGCTATGCGGCAGCAGTGCTAACCACTGGGCCACTGGTCTAGGAGGACATGTGACACAATATGTTTTTAGTGACCATTTTGAAGGAACATTTTCTCGATGTAGAACCTTCTTAAGTGTAGAACTGGATGCATGCCACCATCTCTCTTTACAGCCATAAAATAGCAGTTTAAAAAGCATCACAGAACCTACTTGGGAGGAACTTCTCTAATTCTTCTCTTGTGGAGAAGAGACTGAATTTCCTGCATAAAAATCTGAGATTCATGCAATGGAACAATGTGGGAGATAATGCCACAGAAACAAGGAGGTCTCCAAGCAAATTGAAGCACAAAACCCTGAGTTACAGCTCAAGCAACCCACTTCACTTTGCCGGAAAATCAATACGAAACATCTGCACAGCGGAAAAATGGGGCAAGTAGAGTGTCATCCTGGCCTGTACTGTGCGTTCCTCTCTCTAGAGTGGCACATGAAACATCTACAATGGGTCACATATTGACTGACATAACAGTGTCCAGACCATTAACACTTGGGCCTGACTCTCTCTCCAACAAATGAGGTAGGGACTTTAATGATTCAGTTGTTCTGGGGTGTAGAGCAGGTGGTGCTGGTTCCACTAGGTACTGAAGTAAGAAAATGTAACTAAGATGGGTCTAAACTCTGATTATATGCACTACGAGATGCAAAAGTCTAAAGTATACTTCAGTTGTATAAGGTCCTCGTCTGTGTGCAACATTGGCGCACGTGCCTGCTGATGACTGTGCTAAAAGTGTATAACATAACAGTTAAAGTGCCCCTGCATTGAAAGTGTTTATATTCGCTCATGGCCAAAAGAGTATACTTTTGAAAGGCAACACGTTCGACCAGGCAATATTGATCCGGAGTGCTGAAAAACGATATATATCCAGGCCTTAAGAGGGCAGTATGCCAGTGAAGGCAGCATAAACCTAAAAATGACATAAGGAATTACCTGAAATAACGGTGGTTCTTAAAGAATTTAATTTCCATCTGCATGGCTTTATCAAGAGGGATTTTGTTGTTGATGTCACTCTGACCACGACATCGCACGATAATGTAACCTTTGCTGAGAGGAATGATTTTGCCCTGCACAATGTTTAAAACATCAATCTCTGCTCCTCTGTCAATGAGATCTGGTTTTGTGAGAATTGCTAAAAAAAAAAAAAAAAAAAAAAAGAGAGAGACAGATAAAAGGTTAAAATAAGCAAGAATAATACAGCTGGAGTTATAGAAACACAGAAATATGCAATTGTTGGCATACCAAGCGATCTGTGTCCTTCTGGGTCTACTTCTTGTGCCATTCTTAGTGCTTCTGTTGTCGCTATGTCCACATTGCAGGGTACAACAACTAGATTGATGGTTTCTCTTTTGTCAATATATTTCAGTATTAAGGTTTTGATCTAAGAATATAAATTGTCCACTGGTCAGTCAGGGGAGATGTTCAAGTCAGCATTACATTTAGCAAAATTTTTACTTCTGAAATCTGAGATATGTCTGAGTGAAGAATGATATTCATAAGCAAATGTAAAGCAGAACTAAAGCAGAAGATAATTAGACCGCAAAAAGTAGGTGTTACACACTATAATAAAGCCAGGTGGTTAGAGGAGGGCTTGATAAGTAAGAGGAAGTTATGAAATGATGAAATTTTGATATACTACGAATATATATATATTTATTTATTTATTTTTTAAATAAAGCCAGCATCATACTAGACTTTTACTATGACTGCCTTTGCTTTTTGTTGCTTTAAAGTGCTGATCCCCTTCCACTTGCATTGTATTGACCTACAGCACTGAGATATTCAGTTCTTCTGGTGAAAGAATCCGGAATGGCATGAGGGTGAGTAAATGATGATAGAATTAATAATTTTGGGTGAACTAGCCCTTTAACTCACAAAGGAAAATAATTAATATGTTAATGTTACTTTTTACTTCAGAACACAAACATAATTATTCCCAGTCTTTTTTGTTTTCCCAAAAAGACGAGTTGCAGATATGTCCATTACTTTAGAAGTTAAAGGCAAATTTCCAGATTTACCAGGTTCATCACCACTATGCTTAATTTATGTCACCATGAATACAAATCACAATGGTTTATAAAGAGGACAGACATCTAGAATTATAGGAGTGTCAAAAGTCATCTTCCATGGTGATTTGGATGTAACAATGTATTAAAATGTATTTTAAAGATTTGTGCACCATGTATCAAAGTTTTTAAATTAGATCTGACAGAGCTATAAATAAACTACCTGTCTGAGACATGAAAAACAAGTTTTGCTTTCTGCCAATTTGGAGTGACATAAGTGCCATTTAATCTCACCTGATCTCCAATATCCTCTGGTTGACCATGCACAGGAACACGGGTTATACCAGGGAGATCAATCAGAGTGAGGTCACACACATAAGGAGATGAAATCTCTAAAGTGATGAGTTCATCGCAGATTCCAACTGTATTTCCAGCAAGCATGTTTTGAGCTGTTGAATATGTTACACATTTAAGGTTTGCAACAGACACACACAAGAGTATTCTCTAGGTTTGATATGAACTAGTACTGATGGATTATTCCCTCATGAAATCAACCTCTGAACAAACAGTGACCCAAAACTGTATTTGGACAATTAAGTCAAACTTTTTACCTAGTGGAACATATCCATAGTTAATGTCATGAACTACACTATTTTTAGCTAGGACACCTGTGTGAACTTGAGGGGAACTGATTTAATACATCCACTAAAACATCTTAGGAATAGTTGGTTAAATTCATTACAAAAATAAAGTTAGTTAGTTTTTTGTTTTGCAGATGCCACTTGGATTGTTATTTTCTTATCTAATACAATGACATTTATACATTTTAAGTGTAACTGAAGTGTCCAAATATTTTTGGTGTCACTACAATAGACTACAATATTCAAGCCAATGGTGTCAAGAACGGTGAAGGAAACATGTCGAGCTCAAAGCGACCACGTAGTGGGGACCTAGGTAGCTCAACGAGTATTGACACTGACAACCGACCTTGGAGTCGCGAGTTCGAATCCAGGGCATGCTGAGTGAATTAAGCCAGGTCTCCTAAGCAACCAAATTGGCCCGGTTGCTAGGGAGGGTAGAGTCACACAGGGTAACCTCCTTGTGGTTACGATTAGGGGTTCTCGCTATCAATAGAGTGCGTGGTAAGTTGTGCGTGCATCACAGAGAGTAGCATGAGACTCCACATGCTGGGAGTCTTCGTGGTAACATGCACAGTGAGCCACGTGATAAGATGAGTAACTGCGCCACCATGAGGACCTCCTAATTAGGCATTCCAAATTGGGAGAAAAGAGGATAAAAAAGCAATCCCGCAGTGTGAGAACAGGAACAGTCCAACACCTAGGCGAGATTAGCAACCAGCAGGCAGCTGAAGCAGGCTAACCAGGCTGAAGCGGGGAAGGCAGGAATCAAGGTCATGGCAGGCTCAGAGATGGGCAGGTAGAACATATGGACTGGGCAGACAGGGGAACAGACAGCTTGTTAGAGGGGCAGGTAGAGATTGATAGCTGGAGGGAACAAAGTACCAGGCAGACAGGACCAGACTGGGAATGGTCTTAGACAAAGTCAGGGGGATGAAGAGCTTAAAATCCAGGGGGGTGAAGGAGGCAGGGCAACAGATTCAGGCAAGGGCCAGGCTAACTCAGCCAGATGCAGGCAGAGGACAAAGGCCAGGAGGACTGGGGATCAGGCTGTCGACGGGCAGAGGGATAGACAAACTGGCCAAGAATTCAGGAGCCAATAGGAGACAGAGTAAGACACACTGACAAGAACAAGGCAGGTAAGCAGGCTGGATGCTGATAGCACGAGGGGAACATTGATCTGACACATCATCATGCGGACATGCGATAACACAGATTGCCCCTGTGAGGAAACCCTGTGATCACAGTCAGCACATGGCATGATCAAACAAACACACCGAAATACATGAGGCAGGGGAATTACAAAGACAGACAAAGAAAAAGAACGGGCACATGGATCCCTATGATAACACTACCACTGATGCTGGTTGTGATCTGTAAGTGTTTCTGCTACTTACCTTCTCTAACAAGGTGATCCACCTTTAATGGGTCATGAAAGGTCTCTTTGTGACCACTGTATGATATGATTCCTGACCATGTTCCTTTTTGGATCTTCCGTAATTTCAACTCAAGAGGACAGCGAGTAACGATACCTTACAATAAAAAAAAAATTATATAACAATTTACAATAGAACACTTTTTAAGTGAAGTTATTTCCTCACAAAGAGCTAAAATAAAGGCACTAAAAAGAAAAATGTTTTAGAGTCATACCACTTCCTCTAGGTAGAGACACCCCTGAGAGAGCCTCTATAACAGAACTCTTTCCAGAACTCTGATCTCCCACCACTGCAATGGTTGGCAAACCAATGTCTTTATCAATGCCAATCAATCTCAGAGAGTCAATCAACTCAATCAAGGGCCGAACAGATTCAATTAAATGACTATGGACCGCCCCATGATTTTGTGAGTTGGAAAATGGGCTTTATATTGAAAACATGAAAAAAGAGAAAGAGAAAATGAGAGATGTCTGGGTCAGACACAAGGAAATGCTGGGTCATATTTTACCACAAAATAAATTAAAAAATAAATTACATTTTGCATTAAGACAATGAAGACAATCTTTTTGACTATTAATATTATTTGGCATTGTATTACTGTTTTCATGACTAGGACATCTTCCCCACACATCCGCTATACTTTAATGCTCAAAAAGATTTATTCTCATTACTTTAATGCTCAAAAATCTAATCTTCTATTTTATAATGTCAAAAAATGTCATTCTTATTACTGTGATTCAGTAGGAAACAGGACACACTTTTTAAAATTAAAATCATAAATTAAATTCAGTACAAGTACTACCTTAATGTATACAGACAGTAGAATAGTTTACTATTGACCATATCATTTTTCTTTCTGCTTTACAGTAATTAGATTCAAGCAGAGGCAGACAAACTTTTCACTGCAGTGCTTTACAATAGTAGAAGATACTGAAATTCTGTCAGCATGTTTGTAATTGTTCTAAATTAAAAAAAAAAAATCCTTATGTACAGTTGTAATGATTAACCTGTCTTGTCTCTCTGTTGCCCCCTTGTTTTCTATCTTGTCACTTTTCACTTCTTAAGTTTTCACTTTAGTCCCTTATTTAATTCCATAGTCCACCCTGTCTCGTTTCACTGTTGCCCTCTCGTTTTCCATCTTGTTGTCACTTTAGTCCTTTATTTGATTCCACAACCCTCTGTTAGCGTTCGTATTCACTGTTCATTGTTTACACCTGCCCTGGTTAATCTGCCCCAGCTATCAATTTTACACCTGCCCTCCCGAGCTTTCCAGAGCTCAGCCATCCGAGTTTCCCAAGCTTTCCAGAGCTCAGCCATCCGAGTTTCCCGAGCTTTCCAGAGCTCAGCCATCCGAGTTTCCCGAGCTTTCCAGAGCTCAGCCATCCGAGTTTCCCGAGCTTTCCAGAGCTCAGCCATCCGAGCTTTCCAGAGCTCAGCCATCCGAGCTTTCCAGAGCTCAGCCATCCGAGCTTTCCAGAGCTCAGCCATCCGAGTTTCCCGAGCTTTCCAGAGCTCAGCCATCCGAGTTTCCCGAGCTTTCCAGAGCTCAGCCACCCGAGCTTTCCAGAGCTCCGCCTCTCGAGCCTTCCAGAGCTCCGCCTCTCGAGCCTTCCAGAGCTCCGCCTCTCGAGCCTTCCAGAGCTCCGCCTCTCGAGTCTTCCAGGGCTCCGCCTCTCGAACCTACCAGGGGTCCGCCCCTCAAGCCTCTCGAGCCTCCCAGGGCTCCACCTCCTGAACATCTCAAGCCTACCAGGGCTCCGCCCCCCAAGCCTCCTACGGCTCCACCCCCAGAGCCTCTCGAGCCTCCTGCAACTCCGCCCTCACGGGGCCTCCCTACGGCTCCGCCTCCAGAGCCTCCGATTGCTCCGCCTCTCGATCCACTCAAGCCTCTGGCCGGTTCCGCCCCAGAGCCTCTTGAGCCTCCCTACGGCTCCGCCCCTCAAGCCTCTCCGAGCCTTCCAGGGCTCCGCCTCTCAAGCCTCTCGGGCCTTCCGAGCTCCGCCTCTCAAGCCTCTCGGGCCTTCCGAGACTCCGCCTCTCCGAGCCTCCCAGGGCTCCGTCTCTCAAGCCTCTCGAGCCTCCCAGGGCTCCGCCTCTCAAGCCTCTCGAGCCTCCCAGGGCTCCGCCCCTCAAGCCTCTCGAGCCTCCCAGGGCTCCGCCCCTCGAGCCTCCCAGGGCTCCGCCCCTCGAGCCTCCCAGGGCTCCGCCCCTCTCGAGCCTTCCAGGGCTCCGCCTCTCGAGCCTTCCAGGGCTCCGCCCCTCGAGCCTCTCGAGCCTTCCAGGGCTCCGCCCCTCGAGCCTCTCGAGCCTTCCAGGGCTCCGCCCCTCGAGCCTCTTGAGCCTTCCAGGGCTCCGCCTCTCGAGCCTTCCAGGGCTCCGCCCCTCGAGCCTCTTGAGCCTTCCAGGGCTCCGCCCCTCAAGCCTCTTGAGCCTTCCAGGGCTCCGCCTCTCAAGCCTCTCGAGCCTTCCAGGGCTCCGCCTCTCAAGCCCCTCGAGCTTCCCAGGGCTCTACCCTTCAAGCCTCTCGAGCCATCCACGGCTCTGCCTTCCGAGCCTCCTCCAGAGCCTCCTGCGGCTCCGCCTCCGGAGCCTCCTGCGGCTCCGCCTCCAGAACCTTCTGCGACTCCGCCTCCTGAGCCTTCCTTGGCTCCGTCTCCTGTGCCTTCCTCGGCTCCGTCCCCGGAGCCTTCCAGGCCTCCGCCTCAAGAACTGTCTCTGGCGCCACAGCCCTCAGCTCCGCCTCCTGAGCCTCCAGAGCCTCCCTCTGCTCCGCCTCCTGAGCTTTCCAGGGCTTGGCCCCGAGCCTCCTCTGGCTCCGCCTCCAGAGCCTCCAGAGCCTTCTAGGGCTCCGCCTCTAGAACCTCTTTCGGCTCCGCCTCCTGAGCCTCCCTCAGCTCCGCCTTCTGAGCCTTCTACGCCATCGCCTCCCCGGCTCCACCTCCCGGAGCCTTCCACGGCGCCGCCTCCCAAGCCTTCTACGGCTCCGCCCACAGGGTACACCATGGCTCTGCCTGCCTCTGCTCCGCCCCCAGGGTCTCCTGCGGCCCTGCCTATGCCTCCCTGTGGCGCCGCCACCCAAGTCTTCGACTGCCCGCCTCAGAGGTCCTCCTTGGCTCCGCCTCACGCGGCTCCGCCAGCTCCCCAGTGGCCACACCTCCCAGGTCCCCTGAACCGGCCATTGGCCCACGACCACCTCCCAGGCCACGAAGCTGGCCTCTATCCTGTGGCCTCCTCCCAGGCCTCCTGACCCGGTCCCTGTCTTGTGGCCTCCTCCCAGGGCTTCTGACCCTGTTCCCGTCCTGTGGCCTCCACCCAGGCCTCCTGCCCCTGTTCCTGTCCTGAGTCCTCTTCCCTGGCCTCCTGACCCAATCCCTGCCCAGTGGCCTCCTCCCAGGCCCCCGACCCGGTCCCTGTCCTTGCCAGGTGGCCAGCTCCCGGGCCATCTAAACCGGCCTCTGTTCTGCGGCCACCTGACCCTGGTCCCTTGACACACCCCCATAGACTGCTTGCCTGCCCTCTCGGCCTCCATGGTCTACCAGTCTACTCTCTCCACCTCCCTGGACTGCCTAATGGCCCCGTGGACTGTCGCAGTGCCCCTTGTACCCCCGTGGACTGTCTCTGTGTGTGTGCCCTTGGTGCCCTCATTTTGTTTTTTCTTTGTGGGTCTTTTTGTCTTTTGTGTTTTTTTTTTTTATTGTTTTGGATCGTCTGGAATCCGATCTTTAAAGGGGGGGCTATGTAATGATTAACCTGTCTTGTCTCTCTGTTGCCCCTTGTTTTCTATCTTGTCACTTTTCACTTCTTAAGTTTTCACTTTAGTCCCTTATTTAATTCCATAGTCCACCCTGTCTCGTTTCACTGTTGCCCTCTCGTTTTCCATCTTGTTGTCACTTTAGTCCTTTATTTGATTCCACAACCCTCTGTTAGCGTTCGTATTCACTGTTCATTGTTTACACCTGCCCTGGTTAATTTGCCTTTGGTTTCTGTTTATCACCTTGTTACCTTGTTTGAGTTCTGTTCTTTCATTGGCCACCTTTCCCACGTTTGTCTATTTATACCCCGTGTCTTTGTGCTGTCTTTGTCGATCGTCGTTTGATGTTAGCCTGGTGTGTGCCTCTCTCCCTAGTTCCCTGTTTGTGTCTACCGTGGTTTCCTTATCGAGTTTACGTTTCTTTTCCCCATCGTGGGTTGTTGCTTTGTGTTTTGCCCTGTCTATTCAGCTAAATAAAGTTCAAACTGCATTTGGATCCGCACCTCTTCGTCAGCCTCGTTACTCAGCATTACAACAGTAGTATACTGTAAGTGGCTATGTAGTAGCTCTGAGTCAATGGTTAGTATTGAAGTTGTTAGTATTTTAGTAATTATTGTTATTTTTTGTAGGTATCATGGTACTTATTTGTAAAAAAAAAAAAAACTGAACACCGTACCTCTCTTCTCCTTGGGAATCAGAGTCTGAATGTTTGTCACGATCGTCCATAGTTTGTCTGAAAAGTAATTTCAATGTAAAGTTCCCTATATCGCTTCATGCTTTGCAGTAATAAACAACATATGCAATTCAGTACTTTCAATAGCCCTGAAGAGTATTACAAAGAGTGAAGATAACTAAGAAACCGTTGCCTCCTTACCTTGTCCTTACGGTACATGTAGCAAACGATGATCAGTATCCCACAGATATATATATATCTACGCCTACTTTCACTTAGTATCCAACATTTATTAACAGAATGTACACCATAAAACCAAATTTCATTGTTTTATTAGGCACCTAGTCACATAAAAGAATGCAATATTAACAAGTTGATTGAATTGCCCATCATATTTAAAAAAAAATAAAAAAACAGAACAGAGGGCAGGGAAAAAATATTTTGGTTTGCAGTTTGATCAATTTAATAAGAAAGGCTTAAAAATGGGTTAATTTATATTGGGTATCTCCGGGCAGACACCTGACCAGACACCCCCCCCTTCAGCACCCCCAACCAACATTAGGCAGGGGGATGGGGGGTTATGAAGGGTGTTCACCCCCCAGGCACCATACAAGTCAGGTTGAGGTACTGAATAGGTAGTTTCAGGCATAGGTAGGTTTAGGCTTAAGGTTAGAGGTAAGGTTAACAGTGTTATTACAAATGTAATTAAATGCAGGCACTTTATGTTTAAGTAAAATGCAACAACATGCATTAATTAGTACATTGTATGAAATGCTTGAGTACATACTAGTTAAAGATAACTTATATAAACTGAAACCAAAAAAAAAAAAAAAAAAAAAAGAGAAAACCTTAGTCTTAGTTACAATAACAAATCACATTGTCCTAACTATTATGAAATATGCTATGAACTTGTACAAACTGAAAGTTTCACACAATTTATTGCGGAAAGCATGTGACAATGTTGCATGTTAACCAATAAAGTCAATGTTCAGCTTGGTTTTACTTTTTCTTTTTTTACTACAGTACTCTGTAACACGTTCCTGTGTTTATAGAATTAATGAGTAATCCTAAATACTTGTGGAATTAACTGCAAATAGTAAATAGCGGAATTTACTTGAAAAACCTTTCAAATAATCTCTCTTTCCTCTTGGATGTCTTAAGCCAAAGATTCCAAATAATCAGTAGAAGAAATAAGTAAAGAGGTCAGGCTGTAATTAGGTTTATAACAGAATTTCATAGTTAAAGTTTAACAAATCACATGATCCTAACTGTCCATTTATCAAAGAATGATAGATATCAAGCCAATAAAGATTATTTTCATTTTTTTTATTGTTGTTTTAGTTGTCTTTTACCAACACAACAAAATGTCACCGATGTCACGCCTGTATTTTAAGTAAAGCATTACGTTTCACTCTGTTTCACTCTCACTAAAGCTATTGCATGACTTCAAAAGACATAGAATATAGCAGATCTATCGTTTGGAATTCTTTAATTTAGTTTTTTGAAAGAAATACAGATAAACATGTATTTATTTACCTGTTTTGTGATAATATTATTAATTAGTGGTCAGGTTTAGGGTTAGTGTTAGGGTTATCTTCATAATATTATAATGGAACTATCCTAATATATTTATAATACAGTACAAGTATAATCAAATATATTGTGGTTAAACACACAATAATATCCAGAAACTGAATCGTCTAGTATGATGGAATCCTCTGGACTGATATGTGAATATTTGTTATGTCATATAAAGTTACATAAAGTTGCTGCAGTGATGTTTCCCTTTTGAAACGGCTCTTATCTCTTTAAGCTGCTATGATGAAAATACTATTTTCAGGCATTCACAGCTGTACGGCAGATCTTTAATCGACGTACATTAAACTGTATACATTTAAGAGTTGTTGAATTATTGTGAACTTTGTCACAATGAGAGTCATTGTCTAATTACTTAATCATGTGATTCAAATCAAGTGTTAAGATTCAGTAGTTAGAGCAGCAGTCATTCTTATGTTTCTTCTTCAGGAACACCGAAGTTCCATCTTTCTCCTTTCTCTTGAGTAAATTGTTGTCACCCAGTGTTTATTGTGTATACATGAGTGAAAGACCAAGAATGTGGGTCTGAATCCACTTGTGTGTATTACATTTGGTTGTGAGGACAGAATAAATAAAGTATGTTATAGATAAACACTTTTAGGCTTATCATAGGCAAAGGTTTAAATGAAATGAAGTTTCAAAATCAAATTCCAAAGCATTATGTCAAAGTCCAATTTAAACTTAATGAGTGTCATGGAATTTGCAAAGACTTGACAGTGACACTGGCTCTCAAGATGTGTACACAACTTTTCAGGGTGTGTGTAGGGAATTGAAATTCTGCCTATTTTTATATTTGGTACAAGTAGGGTACAACGGGACTAAAGGAACACCTTTAGGGTGTAAAGGAAAATTCGCTTTTTTTTCTGGTCACAAACTGTCTCAAGATTCAAGAAATTTGTATTGAATATTGATAGAGCAACATAATTTGTGTTAAAAACAACAACAGAAGGTTGTTTTGAATATATATTAAAAAAAAAAAAATGGTGGTGAGGGCCTTTTACCCCAAGTGAGGGAGCATTTTACCCCTAGTGTGGTGTAAAAGGCTCCCTCACTTGGGGTAAAAGGCCCCCTGGGGGATTATAGAGATATCGTGTACAGGGGCGCTGCTCTAATGGCCACCAGCAGGTGTTCCTCCTCATGCTCGTGGTGTTTTGTGTTATTTTTTTTACATATTTTATCATTTTTATTTGTGTTTCAGCAAGTGTATTTTAAGGGTATTACCCAAGATCAGACATAATGGAGCTATTTTATTTTATTTGAATTTTATGGCATTTTTACTAGTGTAGTTATCTGCCATCCGTACTATGAGCAAACAAACAGACTCCGGTACTCTTGGGATTTTTTATTGGGACTTAAATGGCTTAAAAACTGACTTACAGACTCATCACAAAGACATAACTAAACTAGGAGAAAAGCCTTCTCGATACGAGTTGTGTAAGAGGAAGCGTGGCTGGAAATGAGGTGTGCGTGAGTGTACAGTGGATAAAGCGCATACTGCTTCCAACAATAATCCTGGAAAACATGCATTCTCTGAGATGTTAAGTTGACAAACTGCAGATAAACATTAACCATCTACAAGATCACAAGAATGCAGGCTTAATCGCACTTACGAAGACTTTGCTCACGTTCCAGGACCTCGATTCTTCTCTGTAGATCGGTGAATTTGGTGCTCCACTTAATCTGGACAGGGATAGATAGGTAACGGGGAAGAACCACGGCGTGCAAGTTTGTCTGTACATTAACCGATGTTGGTGTATCAACATTACAGTGAGAGAAAGGCTGTATCTACCTGATATTAAATTAATTTCTGTGTCATTAAGACCATTCTATCTATCGTGTGAAGTCCCACAGATATTTATCACAGTGGTGTACATTCATCCGAGATCAAACAATCATATTGCAGTGGAAACTGTTCAAAAAGTAATTCATTAACTGCAATACATTTCTCCAGACACGGCAACTTTTATTCTTGGAAATTTTAATAACTGTAATTCAAAGAAGTCACCAAGCACTTTATATCAGTATGTCACCTGTCACACCAGGTGCAATTCTCACGTTCACTGTTGTCTTTTGGTTTTGTACTGTTATTTTGAAGTTTAGTTTAGTTCCTGTTTTGGTTTTTGTAGTTTCTTTTATTCTGTCATGTTCACTGTTGTCTTTTGTTTTGTGCTGTCATTTTGAAGTTTAGTTTAGTTCCTGTTTCCTGTCTGGTCTTTGTAGTCCTCTGTAGTTTCTTTTCATGACTGGTGTTCCCCTGATTGCTTCTCCTTCCCTGATTGTTCCCCCCAGGTGTCCCTCATTCCCTTGTTTGTTCCTCTTGTATTTAAACCCTGGTTCTTTGTTCAGTCCTTGTCGATCGTTGTTTGATGAATGTTTATGTTTTGCTCCGTTGTCTGTCTTCCCGTTTGTTCATCCAGTTCTGTGTACCCTCGATGTCTTCCTGATTTAGTTTTGTTTTCCCCATGTGGAGGTTTTAATTTGTTCCTGTTTGTTTTGTGTTAACTTTAATGTCCAATAAAACCGCATCTGGATCCGCACCTCTCGTCTGTCTTGTCCTGCTTCCACACCAAGCGTTACAGAACGATCGACCACAATGGATCCAGCGGTTCTGCAGGCAAGCTGCCACCTCCTGAACCTGAGGCAAGGAAGCCGCCCGGTAGAGGACCACATTAGAGACTTCCTGGACCTAGCATGGGCTACCGACTTCCCAGACTCCTCCTTGGTGGTGTTCTTCCGGGCTAATCTGACCGACTCGCTCAAGGAGCTGTTGCCACCGGCGACACGCGGCTGGAAGCTCCGCGATTTTGTGGAAGAGACTTTGCTGGTCAGCGGCTCGCCACTCACTGTGGGCGTGGCAGAGGAGGACCCAACCTCACCTCCCGCAGTGGTGACCTTCTACTCGCCCATGGCTCTTCCCATCACGCCTGCCCCACCTGTCAGCAAGCTCACCCCCACGCCAGTCGCCCTCCACGAGCCAGCGCGGTCCACTTCGTCTGCCCGGAAGAGGAGGAGAAGACAGGCTTCCGCCTCCCGGCCCACGCCTGCCCCGGTCTGCGAGCCCGCGCCCACGCCTGTCACTGTGAGCGAGCCCACGCCCTCGTCAGCTCCGGTCAACCAGCCAGAGCCATTAGCTCCCGATGTCAGTGAGCTAGCGCCTGTCGCCTCAGTCGTCGGTGAGCCAGCACCTGTCGCCTCAGCCGTCAGTGAGCCAGCGCCTGTCGCCACCGCCAGCAGTGAGCCAGCGCCTGTAGCCTCGACCATCCCTGAGCCAGCGCCTGTAGACTCGACCGTCCCTGAGCCAGCGCCTGTAGCCTCGACCGTCCCTGAGCCAGCGCCTGTAGCCTCGACCGTCCCTGAGCCAGCGCCAGTAGCCATGACCATCCAAGAGCCAGCGCCAGTGGCCATGACCGTCTAAGAGTCAGCGCCTCTCGAGCCTTCCAGGGCTCTGCCTCTCGAGCCTCTCAAGCCTTCCAGGGCTCCGCTTCTCGAGCCTCTCGAGCCTTCCAGGGCTCCGCCTCTTGAGCCTCCCAGGGCTCTGCCTCTCGAGCCTCCCAGGGCTCCGCCCCCAGAACCTCCTAGGGCTCCGCCTCCCGAGCACCCTGAGCCTCTCGAGCCTCCTACGGCGCCATCTCCCTCGGCTCCGCCTCCAGAGCCTTCCAGATCTTCGCCTCTAGAGCCTCCTATGGCGCCATCCCCCTCGGCTCCGCCTCCAGAGCCTCCTACGACTCCGCCTCCCGAGCCTCCTACGGCTCTTCACCCAGAGATTCCAGAGCCTCCTACGGCTCGGCCTCCCGAGCCTCTTACGGCTCTGCTCCTAGAGACTCTAAAGCCTCCTATGGCGCCGCCTTCCTCGGCTCCGCCTCCCGAGCCTCCTACGGCTCCGCCTCCCGAGCCTCCTACGGTTCTGCCTCCAGAGCCTTCTAGGGCTCCACCCCCAGAGCCTTCCAGGCCTCCGCCTCTGGAGCCTCCTGCGGCGCCACCTCCATCGGTTCCGCCTCCAGAGCCTTCCAGGCCTCCGCCTCTAAAGAATCCTACGGCGCCGCCTCCAGGGCCTTCCAGGGCTCCGCCTCTAGAGCCTCCTACGGTGCAACCTTCCTCGGCTCCGCCTCCTGAGCCTTCCTCGTCTTCGCCTCCTGAGCCTCCCTCTGCTCTGCCTCTTGAGCCTCTCACGGCTCCGCCCCCTGATCCTCCAGAGCTTTCCATGGTTCCGTCTCCCTTGGCTCCGCCTCCTGAGACTCTCTCGGGCCTGCCTCCTGAGCCTCCCTCGGCCCTGCCTCCTGAGCCTCCCGCGGTTCTGCCTCCTGAGTCTCCCTCGGCATCTAGGTTACGAATGTAACCTCCGTTCCCCGATGGAGGGAACGAGATGTTGTGTCAGAGAAGCGACACTAGAGGTCTCTCTTGAGCACTGAATATACCTCTGATCTATGAAAAATGGCCAATGAGAAGTTGGCAGCTAGTATTTGCATACCCCGCCCCCGGACATACAGGTACAAAGGCGAGGCAAATACTAGAGTTCGTTCAGGAAATGGTCCGGCCACTACAGCGGCTCAGCTCAGCGACGTGGCCGGGAAGGATTGTAATATCTCGTAAAGGTGTTGGGTGTCGCCCAACCCGCTGCTCTACAAATGTCTGCCAGGGAGGTACCCCTGGCCAGTGCCCACGAGGACGCAACACTCCTTGTTGAGTGAGCTCGGACCCGCAAAGGGGGGGATGGCCTGAGTGTGATAAGCCAATGAAATGGCATCTACTTCCCAGTGGGAAAGCCTCTGTTTGGAAACACCGTTTCCTTTCCGCTGTCCCCCAAAGCATACAAAGAGCTGCTCAGATTGTCTAAAGCTCTGCATGCGGTCCAGATAGGTACGCAAAGCACGTACCGGACACAGCAAGGATGGGGCTGGGTCTGCCTCCTCCCAGG
This sequence comes from Xyrauchen texanus, assembly GCF_025860055.1. NCBI lineage: Eukaryota > Metazoa > Chordata > Actinopteri > Cypriniformes > Catostomidae > Xyrauchen > Xyrauchen texanus. The sequence goes on along the minus strand of NC_068313.1, from coordinate 9,702,292 downwards.
GCAGCGCTTGCAGGTTCACAACCTGGTCTCTAAAGGGAGTGGTAGGAACCTTGGGCACGTAGCCCGGTCGCGGTCTTAGGATCACATGAGTGTCTACCGGACCGAACTCCAGGCAAGTGTCGCTGACAGAGAACGCTTGCAGGTCCCCGACTCTCTTGATGGAGGCGAGCGCGATCAGCAGGGCAGTCTTAAGAGAGAGGGCCCTGAGTCCAACTGATTCTAGCGGCTTGAACTTTGCGAGGCATTTCAGCACCGACTGTGCACGCTCGTGGGTGAGACGTGCAGACATTGAGACTGTGTCTAGCTCCATGCCAAGAAAGGAGATGCTCTGAACCGGAGTGAGCTTGCTCTTTTCTCGGTTGACCTGAAGCCCCAAGCGGCTGAGGTGTTTGAGCACCTGGTCTCTGTGAGCCAGTATGAGGCAGTCGTCGAGGCAGTTGAGTATGCGGATGCTGGCTTCTTGGAGCGTGGCAAGGGCTACCTCTGCGACTTTCGTGAAGACGCGAGGGGACATGCCGAAGGGGAGGACTTTGTACTGAAACGCCTGGCTGTCGAACGTGAACCGAAGGAAGGGTTGGTGTTGCGGCAGAAATTGAGACGTGGAAGTACGTGTCCTTCAGGTCTACCGCTGCGAACCAATCTAGGTGCCAGATGCATGTTAAGATACACTTCTGCGTGAGCATTTTGAACGGGAGTTTGAGCAGTGCTCGGTTGAAAAACTCGCAAGTCCAAGATTGGTCATAAGCCGCCGCCTTTCTTGGGTACAATGAAGTAAGGGCTGTAGAGACCCTTCTCCATTTCGGTTGGGGGGACAGGCCCTATCACGTCTTTGCACAGGAATTTGGCATGTTCACCATCTACTGCGGAAACACGTGGCCCAGACGAGCTATCAACATCAGGCGCCACTGTAATGCTCTCCGATGCAGCGGTGATTATCGTCATCCAATTCCGGGAGCTCAAGGGACCAGAAGGCCGGCCGCGAAGCGGGCCGCACTCATCCCGAGCTCAGATGGGAGCAAGCAAGTGTGCCGGGAAGGCAGGTGGTTCGTTGGGATTTACCCAGCAAACACAGCCTGTCATTTTCCCCAAATCGCCTCCATCGCCCGCGGCGCCTGCCTCAATCCCGTAGGAAAGAGGCGAGGTGCGGGGGGGTGGCTGAAGTGGCTTTCTCTCATGACAAAAGAAGCCACGACCGCAATGCTGCCTCAGCTATGTTCTCGCACTGAGAACATAACCCATTGGAGAGAAATCGCTCATCCCGATCTCGGACGGAAGCCAGCAAGCGTGCCGGGGAGGCGGGTGGTTCGCGGGGATTTACCCGGCGAACACAGCCCGTCATTGTCCCCAAATCGCCTTCATCGCCCGCAGCGCCTGCCCCAATCCCGTGGGAAGGAGGCGAGGCGTGGGGGGCGGCTGAATGCCTCATGACAAAAGGAAGCCTGCGACCGCAATGCTGTCATGGCTATGTTCTCGCCCTGAAAACATAGACCATTCATAAAAACGCTGCCTGCGTGTAATCGCAGCCCAGGTACGCCAGGCAGCTTTTATGACCGTCGGAGGTGGGGAGAAATCAACTGCATCCAGATACTACACAGAGGCGGAAACACGTCTTTAAAAAGACGCGTCCTGAAAAGGACGTTCAACGCCGCTGTGTATTGCTCTTTTAGAGAAAATCACTCTTTTAAACAACTCTCTTAGAATTTGGGTTCCTGCACTGTCGAAGTGACCAGGGGCAATTGCACTGCCGTGCAAGAAGGAGAAATCGCCGCTGTAATGCGCCATCAATCCAACAGCATGTAGAGCGTCAGAGGAAAACTGGAACTGGTGTGATCTCACGCGAACAGCATGCACAACCATCGGCTGCAAAGAAAATTTCTGAATGAACTGTAGTATTTGCCTCGCCTTTGTACCCGTATGTCTGGGGGCAGGGTATGCAAATACTAGCTGCCAACTTCTCATTGGCCTTTTTTCATAGATCGGAGGTATATTGAGTGGTGGTGGTGTAGTGGTCTAAGCACATAACTGGTAATCTGGTAATCATTGTGTCCTTGAGCAAGGCACTTAACTCCAGGCTGCTTCAGGGGGATTGTCCCTGTAATAATTGCACTGTAAGTCGCTTTGGATAAAAGCGTCTTCCAAATGCATAAATGTAAATGTAAATGTAAATATTCGGTGCTCAACGTGGAAAGCAACGTGGAGAGAGCGACAGAAGGGGAACCAAAAACACCTACAGCACAATAGATTACAATAGCCAGGGCATTTACCTTATTCTGATGATTTGCACTGAATGGAATCAGACAGTAGCTGCTGGTAGCTAGTCTTAAACACTGCTAGCTTCGCAATTTCGCGCTCTGTTCTCAGAAGCCCTTGGAAGGGGCAACAAAAATTTCGCCTGGTCAAAATGTACTCGTCAAGTGCAAGTCAGACAGAAACTAAAGGAAGGAAAGACATTATATATATATATATTTATTTTTTTATAAAAATGTAACGAAAGCACATTTAAATTTCGTGCGATCTACCAGCATTGCCTTTGCGATCGACTGGTAGATCGCGATCAACGTATTGGGCACCCCTGTTCTAAACAATTATGTTGTTCTACTGGTTCACCTCAAGGATGTTACTTATCACCTCTTTTATATATTATGTACACTAATGACTGTCATAATTCATATGAGGATAGACACATTATCAAATACACTGATGACTCTGTGATTGTGAGTCTTCTTCTGGCACAGGATCAGGGGCATGGTCCAGTGATGGATGATTTTGTGACATGGTGTAGTGAATTCTATCTTCAGTTAAATGTGTAAAAAATACAAAGGATATGGTCATTTAACTTAGGAGGTCAATACCAAGTCCACTGTTGACAAATATAAAAGGATCAGATATTAAAATGATTGGCAAATACAAATATTTAGAAAGGTGATTGACAACAAATGAAGTTTTGAATCAAATGTATCTGCTGTCTGTAATACATTTCAACAAAGACGGTTCTTTTTTAAGGAAGTTAAAAACATGTAATGTATGTACTACAATGATGACTTTATTTTATAAGAGTTTTACTGAATCAGTGTTTTCCTTTTGTATTGTAACTTGGTTTGGCACTCTTAATTTGTCAAATAGAAATAGATTAACTACCCTTGTAGAGGTTGCAGGAAAAGTCATTGGGGTAAATCAAGCCCAGCCCATTGATATCTTTTATAGACAGGTGAGAGGTAAGGCACACTCGATTCTCAGTATTCCTGATCATCCATTACAGAATTTTTTTTATTTAATTCCATCTGGTCGTAGTTTTTGAGTGCCAGGAGGTAGAACAAATCGAATTAAGGCCTCCTTTGTGTCCGTGGCCATTGGGTTACTGAACTACTCATAGTCAGATTAAACTAACTTGACCATATTTTGCGATTTTGTGGAATTTGTATTTGTATTTGTATTATGTATTATGTATTGCTGTTGTATTTGTAATTGGGTTGTTTATGGGTGAGTCTTTTTTGGCACCTTGCTGCACAACTAGTTTCCTCTAAAGGGATAATAATAGCAAACTAAACTGAAACTAAACTAAACTAAACTATTGGTTACAGGGCACAATTTGACAACTTGTGCAAATACTTTTGACAGAGAGATGCTTTTTAAGTATAAATTTAATATATTGCTTCTGTAGGGTTTCTTGGTTCAGGTTTGGGGAATGTACAATTAATATTAATGATTGTAATCAATGATTAATCATACGGTTTGAACTAGATTACAATACATTCTAAATTGCTCCAAAAAGGGGTTATATAGCCCAAAAGTCTGCTTCAGATATATATAGATAATTAAACACAATGAATTATAATTAATTAGGAATATACATCATATGCAGACAGGCTGTATTAATTTTCAGAACACCTTAATGGAATTAACCCGTACCGCAACCAATCAGTTCGTCCACTGGACCACTTTGCTCGATACACTTGATCAATTCTCCAGAAGGTTTATTCTTAGTATAAGCTTACTAATCAAAAGCACATTAACTTACTTTGATAATATCAGCTCGTAGCTTAAAATCGCACATTAAATAGGCTTTGTTCTATGACCAACAAACACAGTAATCAAACGTATAATTGGGTTTAATACAAGGAACTAGGATATATCATTACACTTAACAAACATAGAACACATTTAACAACAAACATTTAACATAGAACAAACAAAGTAAACAGGAAGGAAAATAAAGAGATTACAGGGATAGCAAACTTGTTACAACAGTTAAACTTTAAGAGCCAGCAAGGGACTTACACACTTTAGCATTTGAATTTAGATGGGATAATACTTGCAAAATGGACCTTTGTGTCGCTGAACAAGACTGCGTGTGTGCGTGAATGTCCTCGTTGCGTCCGTGAGCTGGAGCATTTCTCTTGGTGCTTCTCGAGCGTGGATTGCTCGTGGGAAGTTCAAAGCATCTTAGGAGTAACAGTTGAAACTGAGAGAGAGTCCTTTCAACCGGAGGATATCGGACTGCTCCAAAAACGTAGAGTGTTGATCTTTGTCGAAGACAAGAAAAAGACTGAGATAAACGCCAAATAAAACAAAAGACATGTCTGACGAGAGTTTGAAGAGAAGTTGAAGAAAAAATGAAGAGGTTCAGAAGAGAAAGCAAGAGATAAGTGTAAGAGAGAGATGTAAGGATAAGAGGACAAGAGAGGACAAAGAGAACGATTCAACACCAGATCCTGACTTTTAAGGTAGGGAGGTCACACCTCCTTTGGGAGGAATGACCCAATGGGGCGCCTCAGTTTTGGCGCGAGATGGTTCCCTTTGTCTTGTCAAGGCTCGTCATTTGCGTAATTTACAACAGGGTCCGAATGTGGTTTGAATCACTCAAAAGATGGTAAAACATAGCAGAATACATTTTAATGTAACCTTATATATATATTCAGCTAGGGCGAGTTGTAAGGTTTAATTTGATACCAAGAAACTTGTATTTGGTACCCTTAAAAGTGAATATATACTCTTAGACTCTTTATATAAGCCCTCAGAGATTAACTACACAACTAAACAATCTTAACTAGTTTGATATAACAGCAGAAATACCCAAGCATATGGGAATAAAACATATTTCCTTAAAAATAAGCCATTTCTGGGTTTTAAATGGTAGGAACGTGTGTGTGTATAGATTTTCAGTGTGTAGATGGCGATATCACAAGTGTCTCTGGAGAGGCTCTTTGGGTTGTAAAAACGTCAAGAAAGCATTCTAACTCCCAAACTCGCTGGCGCTACCCGGTGATTTAGATGGGGAGGATCAGAGTGTGGGTTTTTAGGACCCTTAGTAAAAATGTGTGCATTGCATTCAGAATTAATGAGTTCATGAGTTTCCGTTCATACTCTACACTTCTTTACAATAATCACATCAGAAAATGGTGCACCATTTACTGTTAATTTTTAAACACATTTGGCATTTCATTACATCTCAAGTTTTCTATAAATAATTGAATCTCCAATGTGATTGGATCGGTCAGTGTGAGCCCACTTTGAAATTTTTTTATAACAAATCTATTTCCCCAACTTCATAAAAACTATGTGTCATGGCTCCGGTGAGTTTGTCAGTTTGTTCTGTGTGTTTTGTTATTTTCCCTCCTTCATGTCTCACAGGCGCTGCCGGCATGCATGATCAATGTTTCAATGGGAACAATGATTTTTCCCAGGGGAACATTGATCATGCGACTAATTAGCATGCGAGCAGCACCTAGTCCTCCACTGATTCACTCCCTACTGAAGCCCTTTGTGATCTCAGTATCTTTGCTAAATTGTTGTTTGATGTGAAGTACTTACCTCACCCTTTCTGCCTAGTTTGTCCTGTCTTGTGTATCTGTTTGGTTGCCCGTCTCTGCCCACATGTCGGAGGTACAGTATGTTTGCCTTCCAGTTTGCTGTACGCTTGTTCTCTGTGCTCCTGACTTCCACAATGCACACACTCGCCTATGAACACACTATTCACAGATTTGCCCATTGCATGGCTACGGCTTGCACGCATCCACAAACTTCCCCCAGCAACTGCAGCTGGTGTAATGATCATCAGTCTTCGCCAGCACAGTTGATGTGAATATTTATTGTTAATAAATACTTTGAACTGCTCCTCTGCTCTTGTGTCTCTTTGTCTCTCTCGCTCTCTGACAGAACAATCTAACCAAATATGGACACAGCGGAGGAGTCTACTCTTCGCTCCGCCCTCTCTTGGCAGGGAGCTTTACTGGGATGACAGCAGGATCAGATCTCTGCATTTAACCGGGCTCTGGAGATGATGGTGTCGCAGCTTGCTGAAGCACACCTTGTGCCTTTTGGATTATTCAACGCCACCGCCATTTTCCAGGAGATTGTAAATGCAGGAGTGGTGGCGGTGTAGTGGGCTAAAGCACATAACTGTTAATCAGAAGGTCGCTGGTTCGATCCCCACAGCCAACACCATTGTGTCCTTGAGCAAGGCACTTAACTCCAGGTTGCTCCAGGGGGATTGTCCCTGTAATAAGTGCACTGTAAGTCACTTTGGATAAAAGGGTCTGCCAAATGCATAAATGTAAATGACGCGCTTAGAGACATGGTTGATTGATTTGTGTTTGTCTATCTAGATGATATTCTGATCTTCTCACAGAACAACCAGGACCATGTTCAGCACATCAAGCAGGTGCTTCAGCAACTGTTATATAATCAGCTGTTCATCAAGGTGGAGAAGTGAGCTTTTCATGCACAGTCGGTTCCATTCGTGGTGTTTATTGTTTCATCCGAGGGAGTGCGCATGGACCCTGCTAAGGTCAGTGCTGTCTCTGATTGACCAACCTCAGATTATAGCAAGGCATTGCAGAGGTTTTTGGGGGTCGTTCATTTCTATCGAAAATGTATTAAGATTTACAGCCAACTGCCTCTGATTAATCTCACCTACACCGGCACTGACTTTTGTTGGTCCCCGCAGGCTGAGGCCACATTCTCTAAATAAAAGGAGCAGTTTTCTACCGCACGCAACCTTGTTACTCCTGACTCTGCATGTCAATGAGTGGTGGAGGTAGATGCGTCTGAGGTTGGTGTTGGAGTGGTCCTGTTGCAGCACTCTTCCTTGGACGGAAAGACGCACTCATGTTCTTTTTTTTTTTTGCACCGCTTAACACCAGCAGAACGGAACTATAATGTCAGTAACTGAGAATTTCTGGCTGTTCAGGTTGCTTTGAGCGAGTGCCGTCATTGGTTAGAGGGCTCTGGGTTATCTTTCGTGGTCTGGACTGATCATAAGAACCTAGAGTACATCCGTAGCATCAACGCTTTAACTCTAGACAGGCTCGTTGGGCACTATATTTCACATGTACAATTTCGTATCGCCCAGGCTCTAAGAATGTCAAGCCCGACTCTTTGTCTCGATGTTTCGAGGTTCAGACCTCCACTGTCTCACTGGATACCGTTCTACCCACCGATCGAATGGTGGGCATGGTATCCTGGGAGGTGGAGGCTAAAGTCCGTGCTGGGCTACAAAACACCGTGCCCCCGGTTACGTGCCCAGCGTGTCGGTTATTTGTTCTGCAATCAGTCAAAGTGGGGTCACTTATTCAATGTCGCTTGTCATCCAGGGGCGACTCGAACCCAGATGCTCATTAGACAACGATTCTGTTGGCCATCGCTTGTGCGGGACTTACGCAGGTTTGTTGCTGCTTGCCACATTTGCACGACTAATACACCTCCTTTAACCCCCGGCTGGGCTCCACCAACCACTATCTGTCCCTTTGAGTCCCTGGTCACACATAGCCATGGATTTTGTAACTGCTCTCCCCCACTCCCATGGCAACACAGTCGTTTTGACTATAGTGGACCAGTTCTCTAAGGCAGCTTATTTCTCGGTCATCAGCTCCCACTGTTCCCCGCACAAGAACACAACGTTCATGTCCCGTCCACCCACACCTTTATTCAGAGCTGCCAGCACAGCTGGAAAGCCACCAGTGAAGCCCTCATTTGGACTGGCACTCGTGTTAAGAGGTCGGCGGACTGGCACCGGTCTAAGCCCCCATCTTACGTGTCACAGCGCCGATGAGTTTGTTAGTTTGTTCTATGTGTTTTATTTTCCCTCCCTCATGTCTCTCAGGTTCTGCCAGCATGCATGATCAGTGTTTCCATGGGAACATTGATTGTTCTCAGGGGAATGCTGATCATTAGCGTGCTAGCAGCACCTGGTTCTCCACTGATTCCCTCCCTGTTTAAGACCTGCGTGTTCTCAGTATCTTTGGTAGATTGCTGTTTGATGTGAAGTAATTTCCTCACTCTGTCTGCCTAGTTGGTCCTGTCTCGTGTATCTGTTTGGTTATCTGTGTGCCAGGAGAGTGAATGCCTTCCAGTCTGCTGGTCGCTGTTCTCTGCACCTCACTGCGCTTCAATGGAGGATTCCTACGAATCTGCTCCTGACTTCGACAATGCACACACTTGCATACAAACACACTATTCACAGATTTGCCAATTGCGCTGCCACGGGGCGCACGCATCCACAAAGTTCTCCCCAATACTGCAGCCGGTGCTGGGATCCTCAGTCTACGCCAGAACAGTTGAAGTGAATATTCATTGTTAATAAATCCTTTGAAATGTTCCTCTGCTCTTGGATCTCTTTGTCTTGCTCTTGCTCTCTGACACTGTGTTTAATAGGGGCCTTTATCCCCAGCAGCAGGGGGGCTTTTTACCACAAATACTATACGTTCACTTATTGGACATTTATTGAAATGATTCTTTTTTATAATAACTTTGAACAAAATTTTATATGACAAATAAGTATTTTGTTTCAAAACAAATTTTATAATTTCCAGGATATTCATTAGCTACAACATTTAAAAAATGATTACATATTAGATCAAATTGCCTGAAATCAAACTTTAGATATCATACACAATGATCTCATGGAAGAGGACCAATTTACAGTTTATAGTGATAGTTTTTGATGATATTTAGAGTTCTGGGAGAAAATAAAATCAAAGGAGCCTTTTACCCCACAGAGCCTAAAGCCCCGTTGTACCATACTAATGAATCTAAAATATCAACTGGAAAAATAAATGTTGGGGGGACATGCCAGTTTCATGCCAAGTATTTTTTAAATGTTAAAAACAAAGAATGAGAAGAACATTTTGACTGGTAGTGTAAGTGCAATGCTTCTCTAAAATCACAGTGTACAAAATATTATGAGAATTGCCCTTAATGAGGACACTAACATTTCATAATAATTATTATACTGCGCATTGCAGCTAGAAAATCCCAACACTTGAAATAAACTGAACTGCATATATTGCATATTTTCGCCCTAAAAATGAAGCGCCCAGATTTAAAAAAAAAACCAACATTTATTTAAACAATCAGTTTGAAAATAATGCATTTTATGATTATATTGTACATGTTATTGTTACATCAGATTTTTTGTTACTGAAGGTTATTGTAGCAAGTAGACCATTTCAGAGCCAGAACATTTTATTACTTTTAAAATAGAGCCCTAAAGATATTGAATGTCTATGAACATTTCTTTCATTTGGATTCTAAGTTTAATATACAGTTAAAAGAGGCAAACAATAAAAAATATATCTTTTTTTTACTGCCCCACATTTTAAGTACAAACAGAATAGAGATCGAATATATATCAAACATTGTTCAAAACTGATTTAATTAATTTCCACAGCAAAGGTTTGGTTAAATTGGAATGGTCAGAACACTTGAGTTGCAGCCCAGCATTCACATTATGTTTGCAACAATTTGTGAAAAATACTCTGGGGACCTAGCTCAGAGGTAACTTAGGATACTCAAATTTTAACATTTACAGTAACACAAAAACACTGATAATAAATAACAATCTGCTTCATTTTTGTCACATTTTCACTTTTGCATTGACTTTGCAGTTACATACAAAACCAGAACCAGAAAGTATGAAAACTGTGCATAGATGTCAACAAACAAAATAGCATTCATCAATGACAGCATCCCTGTAACATGATTAAAACTTGTTTGGGTGACATGTAAGTATGCCACGTGAATGGATCAATAGACGAATCTGTGTGAGATCCTTCATGATAACTAACGTGACCTTGAAATCTGTGTATATTGGAAAAATGAAAAGCATTTAGTATGGTGTAAAATAATGAGAGCTTTTAATAAAAAAAGACTGATCTAAAGAACATTTTATGGTTTAATAAAATTTGTTTGAAATTTTGGGTTTGTTAACAAAATGATGAAAAACCAGCCTCATATTAGTTTAATATTGTTCCTTTGCTTTGTGAAAATTCTTTTTTTTTTTTTTTTGGATAAGCAGCAAGAATTTGCATACAAGGATGGTTTATGAGATTTACTATGCATATTGTGGCACCATTAATTCATAGACAATTACACAGACAATTAATTACATGCAGAAAACTGTATTGCTGTATTGGTCAAATATGTTGTATTGTGCCTTAAAGGAGAAGTGTGTAATTTTTTCAGAAGTTTTCCAAGCTAAATTTGAAAAGATAACTATAAATAAGCCAGTCGTAGCTTAATTTGCCTTCTCTGGCACAGTCAGAGTATTGCTTTGTTTGTTCAAACAAAACGTTTTACATAGTAACATTGGTTTAACTAATCAAGACAGGCACAGGGAAATCTGTTTGTTCGACCAATGGCAGATGGGAGCAGGGTGTAAGGGAAGTAAGGTGTGTTTGGGAGACCTGTTTGAGACCGTTATTTTTTTTTGGTATTTCGTTTGGTGATGCTAGTAGAGCAAAATTAAACTTCATCTTTAATTTTTTTAAGCAGGCAACTCACACACCTAGTTGATCTTTTATTCCCCTTTTAAATCTGATGAGATCTAATAATATTGGACTTCAGACTCTCTTTTGGGTTCTAGAAGGTATAAAACATATAATTCACACATCAAAAGCTGGGTTTCCATCTAAATGTTAAGTTATTTTAAGCGCATTTCTTGAAGAAAGACTACATTTTCTGACAGGCGATGCCGCAGAATGAGTACAATATCTCATGTAATGAGGGCTGAAATGGCTGCTATGAACTTACACCCTCAGCCTCCATATACCTGGGAGCGCCCGCATTCAAAACTGTTCTGGCGGATTGTGAGGACCCACTGTAATGACCAGCTGTGGGTTAAACACTTCCGAAGGTCAAGGGCTGTGTTCGAAGAATTGTGTGCCAAGGCCGGACATTTCATTTGGCCAGTCACATCAACATTTTGACTAAGAAAATCCATCTTTGCCAAGCACATAAACTTTTAAGAACATCTTGAGTTTATGCACATATCAAGCATTTCCATTCAGGTTTTCTTAAGTGTAAATTAAAAATAGCATAAAAAGAGTAAATCCAGCAATAGTTTTATCTGTAACAAGGTTTCTCTAATAGGTAAATCATCAGTAGACCAGCTCATAACTCAGTTGCACCTAAAAGAATGAAGACCATTTTCTCAGTTCCTCTACAAGAACAGCAGAACAATGACATTTCAGTAGTGTAGATGGAATGCCAAGGTAGAACACAGTAGAATTAATATGCCTTTTACATGACAGCATTGAACAGAATAGGAAAAAAGGAATAAAAGCTATGTTTGTGTGCTCAACTTTCATCAAGAAAAAACGATTCCAGCTCTCCAATATGATGTCACAAACTAGCACAGGGTCAGGCATTACAAATTCCAGTTAAATTCTAAACTGTGCTGTTAATGACACCCTTCATGGGCTTTGAGTTTTCTTCACTGTGGGTTTGATGCTCAACTGGTACAGCATGGCGTTATGTCAAGGGATGTATTCCTACGCACGTATAGGTAAAATGTATAGCTTGAATGCACTGCAAGTCACTTTAGATAAAAGCATCTTACAAATGTGTAAATGTAATGTTGCTTTAACTGTTGATGCAGATGTTTGGTTGTGTCCCAAAACTAGTGCATTCTAAGCTTTCTCTCCATATAAACACATGCAAATGCTAGGCACCTACATACTTGTACTTCAAATTCAGTCCAGGATTCGGTCCAATTTTTTGAAAAACCTGGCTCAGTCCTGCACAAAAAAACTATGGTTCTCTTTGAGGGAACAGGCCCCCTCTGCTTTGTCTTTCTCTGCCTAGCCCTCACTGGGCATGAAAGTCTTGACAGCACTCTCTTTCTCCACCACTCCTTCTACTTGTCTACCTCTCAGCACTGATCTTGTAGCGGAGCACAAAGTATGCAATCAGACGGAGTGACACAAAGAAGATGCCTAGCACAATGAAGTCCAGGTAGAGCTTTGCATCCTCAACATCCAGCTCTTTTAAAATGGCTTCTGACTTCTGGAAGTGGCACGTCTCATCTTTATCACAGTGCAGGTCCTCACGATCTAGCCCATAGATGGACAAAATTACTCCTTCAAAACCATACCTAAAAGTCAGAAGACAAATGGCTTAGAAGGATACCACTTGAGCTATTGGATGTTTGGGTGTTTTGTTTTGGTATATTTACGTTAAAGACAGCATGACACAACATACTCAAATGACCAAAGTTCAGCCATGAAACCATATGGGGTTTGAATTGTTATCAGTTAGCCAACTGGCTCACTCACATTTGACATGTTAATCCAAACTGCTCCCATGGTGTAAGATGATTGGTCCTTTGACTTGTAATCAGATAGCCAATGAACTTGATTCTCTTTCTTTTACTAACATTTATAGGGGCAGTTTTACAGATAAGATGGTTACTTTGCAGCACGTAGCGAGAGTTTTTCCCTGAAAATGCTATTTGCTCAGGTGGTCTGCTGAGGTATTTCTTCTGCCAGCTTGCACAGTAAGCTCTGCTTTTGGCCAGGACACATATAAGCATGTCTTTAACAAGGTAAGCCTTAGCCAAATCTGCAACATTGCTATCTTGTGTCCTTAGATTAAATTAATCCACACTTAGTCTATCTGGTCAATTTGTAATAATCTCAGTGTTGTCCTGGCTCAGGAACCATTATTAGTTAGGTCACTAGCCGATAAAGATATTCAGCTCAGCAGCAAGAGACTTACATAGAAATGTAGTTCATTAGCATTATGTCATATGGCCTGTAGCCAAGGCACACTTAGCTAGCATACATGCTCTTCGGAGCAGCAGCAGTACACGTCTCTGTGATAGATCTGCTTGGTTTGGTGTTGTGTTTATGTGGTATACGTTTTATGAAGCTTCCCTGCTTTGTTGGGTGATTGTTTGGAATGTCTATTTGTGCAGCAGCAGCAGCAGCATGTCCACATGCTAACTCCGTATGTCTGAGTATTTTCTAGCAGCAGCAGCAGCAGCAGCGTTGGCAGATCTAGTCCGCCAAGTCCAATATCCTAACAATATGTCATACCCAAATTAACATGCTAAATCTTTCTGAGAGTTCTCATGACATAACTTCCATAATGTGGCATATTTCCACGTGAAACTAAATCTTCGCTAAAAATAATGCAGGGTGGGATTGTATCAAACCGGAAACATGTTTAGGTATGCTACAGTATATACTGTATGCGGTAATGTACAGCCAGCTGGTAGTTTTGGCAAAATAAACCCTGACAGTGTGATCAGGATGCTGTATCACCCTGAGTGGTTTATTTTTAAATAATGACAGCCTGTCGGCTGATTATATTAATTTGTATTGGAAGTATGTTATTATGTTAAAAGAAAGACATTGCAGCATCTCTAGAAATTGCTGAATTCCACCTCTGGTTTGCAGTGTTATGTCAGTTACAAAAATTTTATTCAGATTACGTTACTCATTACTTCATGAAAACGTTATAAGATAATGAATTACTATGTTACTTTATAAAACAGTTTTTACAGAAAACAAATTTAAACGATGTCTATGTCATGAAATCCGCCTTTGTTGTCCCTCCTGCTGACCACCAGAGGTATCCATCATCTGGGGGATTGACTTTTACTCGCTTGACTCCCATAATCACTGTACCTGTCAATGATTACCTCTTCACCTGTTTCCAGTCCTCTCAGCTATTTAAGTGTCTCTCTCTCTCTCTCTCTCTCTCTCTCTCTCTCTCTCTCTGCTGATTGACCCCTGCCTATCTGTATTACTACTTTTATTGTTATGCATATGGATTTCAACTCCGCTGACTCATCATTAGAGAAGACTTCGCCACAAACAGATCCAGCGGCTTTTTTCAATTAACTACCGAGGTCTCAGCTCCTTCATCAAACCCAGTGGCACACCCAGCCTCATCTAGAACAATTTATCTCACCATGGATCTAGCAGCATTCTTTGTTCAACTAAGCCAGGCAGACTTATCAATAAGGAAGAACTCCCATTTCTTTTCCACCATTGCCACCCACACAGGTTTTGATGATGCCGCTCTTAAATCTATATACATAATCGGACTCACAACATGCCAGTGGAGGGAATTGCCAGAGACCGGAGATTACACGTGAGCGGAAATATGTGAGGCTGATATTAGAAACACTCACTTCGGGGGAGCCTCCTCTCTCAATCCCAATCCCGGATTCCAAGTCTTCTACGTCTGAAGCCATTTCACGCCACGTCACAGCCACATATTCTGCTCCAACCTATATCATAGTCAAACCTCAGCCTATACCATGCCATGTCACCGCATGCCTCAGCCTGCTCCATGCCATGTCACCGCAACGCCTCATCCTGCTCCATGCCATGTCACAGCAACGCCTCATCCTGCTCCATGCCATGTCACAGCAACGCCTCATCCTGCTCCATGCCATGTCACAGCAACGCCTCATCCTGCTCCATGCCATGTCACAGCAACGCCTCATCCTGCTCCATGTCACAGCAACGCCTCATCCTGCTCCATGCCATGTCACAGCAACGCCTCATCCTGCTCCATGCCATGGTACAGCCACGCCTCACCCTGCTCCATGCCATGTCACAGACATGTCTGAGTCTGCTCCATGTCACAGCCACGCCTCAGCCTGCTCCATGCCATGTTACAGCCACGCCTCAGCCTGCTCCATGCCATGTTACAGCCACGCCTCAGCCTGCTCCATGCCATGTTACAGCCACGCCTCAGCCTGCTCCATGCCATGTTACAGCCACGCCTCAGCCTGCTCCATGCCATGTTACAGCCACGCCTCAGCCTGCTCCATGCCATGTTACAGCCACGCCTCAGCCTGCTCCATACCATGTCACAGCCAAACCTCACCCTGTTCCATGACATGTCACAGACATGTCTGAGTCTGCTCCATGCCACAGTCCAGCCTTACGCTACTCATCACTCGAAGGCCTTCACGGCCCTTGTCTTCAAGTTGAATTAGCCTCCACTGTTATCGGTGCGTAGGGCCACAAAGACTCTTTCCCACAAATTGTCAGTGCCCTTGCCTGCCACGGCCAACAAGCCAATGCCTAAGCCTGCCATGGTCAATGAGCTGGAAGCCTCGTCCGTCCCAGAGCCTGTGTTGCCAGCCTCGTCCGTCCCAGAGCCAGCGTTGTCAGCCTCATCTGCCCCAAAGCCTGGTTTGCCTACTTTGGCCGGGAGGAGGAGGAGGAGGGAAAAGGCTTCTGTTTCCAAGTCTCTGCCAGTGTTCACGACCACAGAAATCTTTTCCAAGTCTTTGCCCATCTACACGACCACAGAGGTCATTTCCAAGTCTCTGTTCATGCCCACGACCACAGAGGTCGCTCCCGAGAATATGTTCATATCCACGACCACAGAGGTTGCTCCTGAGACTCCGTTTATGTTCACGACCGTCTCTGCCTTCCATGGTTCCGCTTCTCAAGCTTCCCAAGGCTCCACCTTCCATGGCTTCATCCCTCGAATCTCCCATGGCTCTGCATTCCATGGCTTCAGTCTCTAGTCTGTGGTCACCACCCAGGCCTCATGACCCTGTTTCAGCTCTATGGTCGTCAACCAGGTCTTCTGATCCTGTCCCTGCCATAAGATGGCCAACCACCTGATCCACTCTGGTCTTCTGGGTCTCCTGGTCACCCACCTGATCTGCTCTGGTCTTTTGCTTTTCCAGGCCATCTGTCTGATCTGCTCTGGTCCCCTTGGTCTCGTGGCCATCCGTCTAGTCTTCTCTGGCTTCCTTGGTCTCCTGGCCATCCACCTGACCTGCTCTGGTATCCCTGGTCTCATGGCTGCCTGCCTGGCCTGCTCTGGCTCCCTTGATCTCCTGGCCATCTGCCTGACCTGCTCTGGTTTCCTTGGTTCCCTGCTCATCTACCTGATCTTCCCTGGTTTCTAAGGGACTCCGGTGTTTCCTGCCCCCTCACTTCAGGAGCCGCTCGTGGGGGGGTGCTCTGTCATGAATTCCGCCTATGTTGTTCCTCTCGCTCACCACCAGAGGGATCCATCACCTGGGGATTGACTTTAACTCTCTGGACTCCATGTCCCCATATCCCCCGTACCTGTCAATGATTACCTGTTCACCGGTTTCCAATCCTCTCAGTTATTTAAGACTCAAACGTCTCTCATTGAAAAGTCTTGTTTTGCCATTTCTCTGTGTTTTTGCATTACCTGTGTATGATCCTGGACTGTTCACCCTGTTTTGACCCATTGTTGCCTGCCTACCATTACTGCCTTGTTTACCTGGATATAGCCTGTGCTATTCTGCTGCCTGCCTTGATCTCTCTCGATTACCTTGGATATTACTGTTGATGGTGATTGACCCTTGCCTTTCTATATTACTGTTTATTGTTATTAAAAGCTGCATATGGATCTCAACTCTGCTGACTCATCATTACAGTCTATATTGCCATACGTTTCTGCCTTACAATTAGGGAGGCACACCTCCTTCAGCTGTCTCAGAATTGCAAACAGACTAACATAATGTTAAAAATGTATTCTTTATAAATAAAGTTATTTTAGAAATATGTGTAACTTAAGTAATGTATTTAAAAGTAATCAACTGAATTGAATGTCAGTAACCATAATCTGATTACAAGAATTTTAAATGTTGTGCATCACACTACTTTGTTTTTCACTGAAAACATAGTCCAGAAAATAACGACTTTGTAATCTCAGTAAACCCAAGCAAACATGTTGTTTCTTTGAATCACGTGCACTTATAAATCTTGCATTATAAAACCAGGAATATTTGTTAAGGAAGTAAATAGTGTAAAACATCTATACAAAGTATTTCATTTGGCTGTCAATGAGATGCCTTACCTGACATAGGAAATGTATGATATCCACTGGAGGTATTTTGGGATGGTGTCAAAACTGACAAAAAAGCCTGAAAATAGTAGCACAGGTATGGCTGTCACAGGACCAACAAAAGTGGCTACCTGTGAAAGAAATACAATACTGTATCATTATATTATATTAGAAAGAATTGATTGTTCACAAATATATAACGAAAGTACTTGACAGATAGAATAATGGATTCCAATACAATGTCATACTTGAAATTTTAACACAGTCATGTATGATAGATACAGAATGGATTTCCCATGAAAATATATTTATTTATAAAAAGTAAAAAAAATACTTGTAAAGATGTGGATGCTGCTCCTATTAGTAGTCCCAGTGATTGTGCCACAAGTGACGTGAGTGTCCCTAAAGCCAGGAAAAGAATGAAGCGGACTGCGTCTGAAGGTTGAGACGTCATCCAGTACACAATACTGCAGTAGGCCATTGGAAACACAATCTGTGAACCACAAAAAAAAATTCTGCTGATATACCAATTACAATTTTTATCAGGGAAACAAACGAAAGAATGTATCGGTGTCCAAAAGAATATCGGCCATTTTAGTTCATCAGATAAATGAATCCAAGTCTCCAACAATGAAACATCCAATATGTTATTTGTTTAAAAAATAGGAGAATAATTATTTTTGATAAATACAGTAAGGGACATTTCTGATGGGGAAAGCAAAGCCTGCTTATGTAATGTTACTGGCTGCTAGATTTGTCTATTTTGGGTGAATGGTGTTCTGACCTGAAAAGTAAATCCCCTTTGAGCTCCGATAACATGTTTATACCATCTTAGTGATTCCCCTGCCATTTATGCTCTCTCTCTCTCTGTTTGTCATTGTACTTCGAGAAAAACTCAAGATAAACTCCATACTTCTCCATTTGATTAATATCTTGTTAAGCACCATGAATGAGCAAACTGTTTTACAGAAGGAAACCTGAGAAGTAACTGGATGTCTCATTTGTTACATGAAGACTGTTACCTGAAACGGGATGTCTGCCATGGTTTTGGCCAAGTAGTATGCCTTTAGGCTGTACCAGTAATTCAGGTGTTCCCTCAAAAAGACAGCCATCTCTAGGGGAACTGCAATAACAATGAGGAGGAGAAGATTATCATGCATTCCTTGTTGTCATTTGATCAAGTCTATCATCTATCATCAAGTGTTTTCATATTACAGCGATAGTCAGGGTTCACACAAATATCAACACATTTCCATGACTTTTCCATGTCTGTTCCAGTGATTACTGGATAAGAATGTTTTTTTATATATAATAGACCAATTCAAAAGCAATAATAAACAATATTTCAAACAGTAATACTAATTTACAACATTACTATTGTTCTTGGCAGTGTTTTGGGTATATTTAAGTATATTTAATTCATCCTTGGTGAAAAGAAGCATCAATTAAAAAAAAAGAAATATTTAAAAAAAAAAAAAGAAAAAAGGGTATACTGTATAATAAAAGCCAATTAAAAAAAACAATTGCTCTCAAATCAGACTTAAAATCAAGTGAAGTAAATGGATTGCAAGCAAGTTTTAAGAGACAAGGGATATGAAAGCCTGAAAAATATTTTGGACCAGAGCATATCTAATATTGTGTATTCATTGGAGATATTTCCATGAATTTTCAAGGCCTGGAAAGCACAATTCCCTGATATATTGAGGTTCCCATGACAGAAGGAACCCTGAATTGTTCTACAAAGTACAAGTGCAAGTGTGCATCAAAGATATTCTTTCATTAGAATTGGCCATTTATTTTAAAAACACTCACACGTGAGAACAGTGGGCATTAAAGCTGCAAACATGAGGAACAACATGGAGAAGAACAGGAAACCAGAGTTGCTAAGGACTTTCTTAGCCTCGTTACCGATGCCCAGATATAAAAGACCGATCAGAATTCCAATCCCAAGATGAGAGATGATGCGCAAGTGGGTCAGCACCTAGACAGGTACAAAAATATTTTCAAATCAACTTATTCATGTGCTTACAATGGTGTGCTATTTGAAATGTAATTAAGAATGTCTTTTGAATGCCAAATAAAGTCCTGAATCCCACAGACATCAACAAAACATTTGTCGTTTTTTGAAAAATCATATACGTCAGAAATGCAACCCAGCACTGACCAGTTAAATATGTTTTTTTATCAGTTGAACTTAAACATATTTTCAAAGGAGGAAGCTAACAGCCTTGACTCTGAAATGACCTTAGAAGAACTACATAAAGCAGTGTTATGTTCAAGTAAAACGAAAGTCCCCTGGAATCGATGACCTCCCCATAGATTTATACCTGGCACTGTGGGATCTACTAGACCACATTTTGTTATGCACAATAAATGAGGCCATATTCAAAGGCCATTTCACAAGGACCTCAATACAGCTCTAATTACGGTTTTACCTAAACCCGGCAAACATCATTCGGACTGTTCTAATTACAGGCCCATCTCCTTGATTAACGATGATGTAAAGATTTATGCTAACGTTATTGCCAGACGTCTATAGTCAGTGATACATAAATGAACTGACATAGATCAAACAAGATTTATTACGGGACGTTTGGCTTCAGAAAATGTTCGACGATTGTTACCAAATCCAGGAAATTAGAAACACCCAGCGGCCTCCTATTTATTGATGCCAAAAAAGCCTTTGATTGGCTGGAATGGTGCTATTTATGGTATACATTGAAAAAGTAAAATTTTGGTGACCAGTTTATTAGAATTATACAAACTCTATACACTAATCCTATGGCCAGGATATCTACTGGTGGACTCTTCTCGGACACTTCTGAACCATCTGCCCGAATATCAACACTAAAAATGTATATTCTGCCCTGCATTAATTTTATTAGCTCTATGCTTACTCTCACCCCACCAGTAAATTATTGGAAAAAGCTAGATTCTGTACTGATAAAATATATTTGGAATGGTTAGCGTCCACGCATTAAGTGGTCTACAATTCAAAGAAGTCAAATAAAAGGTGGATTGGGCTGCCCTAATTTTAAGTGGTATCAATGGTCCTTTATCCTGCTCTCAGTCATGAAATTGTTTGATACTTGTTCACAGTCTTCATGGAAACAAATAGAAAGAGAGCGCATTTCACCAATTCGTTTGCAAGATTTTTTATTTTCAGGCCTTTCACACAATAAGTGCTCATTATATTATGGTCCTATACTTTCCTACACTCTCCAAATATTTAAAAAGATAGAAGCTTGTTTTTCATCTAAAACTATATGGCACACTCATACTTCTAATATTTTAATAAAGTCATATTTTGCATAGCACTTTATTTTTATATTTTAAATTACATGCTGTGTTAAAGGCCCATAAGGTACCTTGGGGTACAAATCTTCAATATCACCTGGTGGTGAATTGGATTTGCAATGCACCGAGCACAAGAACTGTTTCTTATTATTATCTTTGCTTTTTAAATCTTACTACAGATAATTTCCCTAAAGCTAGAGCTTGGTTATTGGATCTGAACACTTCTAACAGAATCATCGAATGGGATACAGCATGGGATAATACATTCCATGTGTCCACAAACACTTATCAAAATTTATTAATAGTTATTCACAGGGCATATCTAACCACACGCATATGATATGCTATGGGTCTATCACCCCACCCGTCTTGCAATTTTTGTGGACCTGGATGAGTGGACACTTTGATTTCATATGCTTTGGGACTGTCCTAAGTAAGTAATAAAGTAAGTAATAAAGAAAAGCAGCCAATAAGTGCCCAACATAGATGGAACCTCCTTCAATACAGTTTTAAAATCATCCCAGGGTGATTCCTCAGGAAGTTGGTTGAGAAAATGTCAAGAGTACATGTCTGCATATTCTAGGCATAAGGTGACTACTTTGAAGATGCTAAAATATAACACCGTTTTGATTTCTTTTGGATTTTATGGGAACATAATTCCCATTGTTCCATTTATGTTATTCCATAGTTTTGATGACTTGACTATTATTCTAAAATGTGGAGAGAGAAAAAATATATAATATATAATAAAGAATGAGTAAGTGTTATAAACTTTTGACTGGTGTGGCGTGTGTGTGAGTGTGTGTGTGTGTGTGTGTGTGTGTGTGTATGTATAATGTTCTTTAGCAGCAGCAGCAGCATTTGTGACATAATGTAGATTATCACAAAAAAAAATAATTTCATATTGTCCCTTCATTTCTTTAAAAAGAGCAAAAATCTATGTTACAGTGAGGCATTTACAATGGAAGTGAATGGGGACAATATTTTATAGGGTTTAAAAGCAGAAATGTGAAGCTTATTTTTGACAACGAGGAGGGCGTGGCCGTGATGGAGCATGGCCAGCGCTGAATCGGCTGATCAGCGAGAGAGAGAAATGCACGTGGCCGCATTGCATGTTTGTTTAAGTTGGATTTAAGTTTTTAATCATTAAACTTTACATTGACTGTTCTGCTTGTTCCCACCTCCTCCTTGCCCAACCTTTATCTGTCACATTATAATTTTATAAAATCACTTACATTAATTATTCTTTTTTAAACTTGTGTAGTTGGTCGGTTATCCTGAGTTTCCCACTCGTAATTCCAACTATGTGGTGTTAGGTGTGCTCAAATAAATACAATCATTCCGACATGACCTGAATGTGCTATATTAAATTAGTATACAAAATGGAGCCAAACAACATGAAGCAGGCTTCTCTTGCCAATTTTGGTGTTGTGTTGGACTTAAAATCCTAACTTCTTTGACTGTTGAATTTATTCCAATTCAACATCCTGTGGGCATGGACAATTCAATTCAAATTCCAACTAATAAATTAAAAGGGAGAGCATGATGACTAACCCTGACTACATGTTTTATTTTTTTATTGCACTTTTCATGATCTTGCTACTATTATTAGAAAATAATATGTTTTGGATAGAAAGCAGATTTTTTTTTTTTTAATTCAACTAAACATATGATATCCCTATCTTCTGTTCCTGTTGCATAACTCCCGATGCTCTCGTGGAGCATTTTGCACTGCTGGACCTCTCCACTAGATTGCAGTGCTGCTTACCGAATCTCTCATGATGCTGTGAAAGGTTCTCTTGAAGAGAATGCAAAACTGTGTCAGGCAGCTGGCAGAAAAACTATGACAACCCTCAGACGAGGAAGAGTCCTAGAGAGAAGTACTTCTGTTATTACACTGATTATCTGCTAAATGGTATGTTTGATCCAATAATACAAATGCTGCATTTGCTAATGAGCTTAGTGATGCATATTATAATAATCTAATTTTATGCTACATTACTTACTACAGATATTATCTCACACTTAGAATATAATAAAAGTATCTACATCTCTCAAAAGCATTAAACCTACATTTCATTATGTTACACAACAGCTTTATCTATTTCTATGTACATACATCATCAGATGGTCTGTGCCACAGGAAGGGGTTATGAACCCCGTTACCATTCATTTCACTTTTGTAGTCTTTCTCACACTTCTGCTCTTGGACCACCTTCACAAGTCGAGCCGTTTGGTCACCATATTCACCAGAGGCCACTTCCATTACTGGAGATATGAATGAAACAAGTTCTTAGACACTGATTAGCTAAAAAAGGTGGATGCATCATGACTCTGGATATTAAACACCTGCATGTAGATTATGTTTTATTTGTGTATAGACAGGGTCCAAAATTAACTATTGAACACATTTTACAATGGCAGGTGAATTAAGACATGTATTATTTATAAATATATTTCTAAAGGGCTATAAAACTGTATTTGCATTATGTAATTATTATTTATTTATTTATTTTGTCTCTATGTGAAAGGAATCATTTGGCTGATTGGAAAACAGCGCAGGTCATTGCGTCACTCACAATATCTCCAAGAAAAACTGCAAGATTCTTTTTTTTAGGATTTTATTTTGGGTGGCTTACCGGCAGTAATGTGATGCCACATGGAGTTCTAGAGTTGACAACAAAATAATTTAGTTTCCCAAAGCTAACTTTTGACAGTTCATTTTCCAAAGGGTTAAAAGTTGTTAGAAGTTATTAGAATAGCGACAGTCAGATTATATATAATTATTTTTTTGGTAGAACTTTTTTCTCTTATATTGCGATTTAAGCCATGCACATTGATGCAGTTCTTAAGGGTAAAGTGTGTCATTTCTAGCATCACCAAACAAAATTGAAAATTGTTTTCAAACAGATAGTCACAACTCAACTCACTTACAGTTTTCTCTTCAGATTTAACCTGGGAATATGAAAAAGCTTTTTAACAATAATAAATTGGTGCTTATTTTTAGCTCCCTGTTACAGAGATTGATATTTTCTTACTGAAGTCCGCAGGGTTGTGATAGGTAGGGCAGTTGAGTCCCAGTTCTCTCAGATAAGGAATTAGGCTTGGTACTCTTCCCCGGTAGATACATTGGCCTTGACTGAGGACATAGAGCTGAAAAAAAAAACTCAAAATAAGATGTGAGAGTTGAACACTAAAAGGTTCAGTATTGTTTTGCATAAAGAACATTATGAATTTAAAAAAGAAACACAAATTACAGTAGATTAAATCTTAGACAGAGTATAAAATAGTGATCACCTTATCGAAGAGCTCGAACACTTTTGCGCTAGGCTGGTGAATTGTGCATATGACTGTTCGACCCCCTTGAGCAAGAGCTTTCATCAGCGAGACCACCTGAAAACAAGATGAACTGTCCAGTCCACTTTAAAGAAAAAGACACATAAAAAGGAAGATGAAAGCACCGGCATTGATCTTGCTAAAATGACAATTTTAACAATTTGAGTTAAAGCATTATTAACAAAACCAGTTGTCGGAGCTGTAGCACAGCATTTATAGCACACATACAGGTTTGAGCCTGCATTGTCTCTTGATCATTTTTTATTCAATTATTCTTCTTTCTTATTCGAGTTACTCAAAGTAATCCACTACCAATACTTCTACTTTCTAAAAGTATAATCAGATTACACTATTGATTACTTCATCAAAAAAGTAATCAGATTACTAATAACTTTATTTTTAAGTTACTTTCTAAAAACTTCACAGAAAAGTGTTTGTTTTTAAGATCAACAAATTCGAAATAATATCTATAATTCCTCCTTGTTCATTTTCGCATGCAAGTCGTGCACTTACAGTATTTCTCCCTTACATTGACTCAACTTTGGAGGTGTACACTCTTCAATTGCTACAGAAATGAAAACATAATTCATTTTGTAAATTCTACGCAAGTATTACTATAAAAATAAAAATTATCCAGTTTTGTCATCATTACAGCAGAAGTGCCAGAGGAAATATCTTGGTCTACATAATTGGGCCTTTGAATATTGTCTTGGACAATGTGGGGCCTTAAAATTAAAAAGGTTGCCAACCATTGATATATAATGTATTCAAGATAATATTTAATATTTATTATGTATATATATCAAAAATATGAAATACACATAATCTGAACATGAAAAGATTCAGGGAACAACCGTTTAGGGGGTTAG
Source organism: Xyrauchen texanus (assembly GCF_025860055.1). NCBI lineage: Eukaryota > Metazoa > Chordata > Actinopteri > Cypriniformes > Catostomidae > Xyrauchen > Xyrauchen texanus. The sequence goes on along the minus strand of NC_068313.1, from coordinate 9,677,717 downwards.
TTTCCCAAAAGCATCGTTAGCCAACTATGGTTGCAAGTTCCATCATTACCAACATAGTTAATAAATTTGGGGCTCTATTATCATGAGCACGACAATACTGTGTGCTATGTCTTATCCAACTTTCTTAAGAGCACTAATACTAAGTGCAATTTCCGTGCCAGCACAAAGTGCAAATGGGCGTGGGTCGCAGTGGGAGTGGGAGTGTTTGCAAGCAAACTGTGGGTGTATTGTATATTAATTAAGTGGCACAAAACGCAATTTGCTATTTTCTTGAGAAATAGGTAATTGCACTAAGACATCTGAGAAGCATGTCTAATCAGCACATAGCAAGTTACGACATTATACGGGAAACTCACCCCGGGTAATTCGCTGCTTATCTACCATAGTATGATGCACTGTTGAAGAAATTAATCAGCTAGTCACGACGATTTCTCAAATCCGTCATTCAAACCATATTGGTTAAACAATATAGAGCTGTCGTTAATGACGTTATGCAGGGGTGGAGTAATAGCTTCAGCAGATATAAAATTATAATAGCTCATTTAGACGTACATCGAAAGCTGCTGAAGACAAGAAAAAAGTGTAATGCGAAAAATGCATTGCACTGCAATAGTGGGTGTTCCCTCTACATCAGACTTTGTGGTTTTCCCTACACATTTGAGCATACACACGATTGAGCACTCTTCAAAAACATAAAAGAATACACTTATGTATTAACATGGACATATAAGCAGAATTTTCCAAAAGAAAATGTGTCTGTTAAAGCGCTTTCTCTTAACAGCGATGCTTTTGGGAAATGCACCCCTGGTCCTTGCTATAACACAATAGGCCAAGACAAGGTTAAAGAGGTGAGATTAGATCGTAAGCTCAGCCACAATCTATCAAAGCCATATTAATCAGACACCGGATATGTTGAAGCAGAGCATTGTAAAGGACTGCATGACAGTCCATGATGTCATTCCACAATCAAGACTTCAATCAAGAAGTCAATGCTGTTGCTTGGATACTGTCCATGCTGAAGTGTGTATTATGTAACCCTGGTTAAATAAAGGAAGTTAAGTTTAATTTATTCGCAATTTATTAACATCTAATTTCCCTAATAAAGGTAAAATAGTGATGTGTAAAAGCGATTTAAGAAAAATAGTGGGCGATTTAAGAAAAGCCGTTATTATTAGTTGAATTTTGATTGACCAATGAGAACGCTTCAACATCATGCGCTGTGCGTGTGTGTGTGTGTGTGTGTGGACGCGCCTGCGTAACGAGGAAAAAAAAAAGAGAGTTGAGCATAGAGGAGAGGAGACGTGAGTCGATCTTCGCTATAAATTTTAGAAGTATATAGTTGAAAGAAAAGTAGAAAAAACTTTAATTTAGTTCATTTCATACCGTGCAGTGTATGGAGAAGCTGAGTGAATGTTGAGTTGCATTTTACTCTGAGATTATAGTGAATCGTGTGGATATTCCTTGTTCACCGACGCCATTGCTGGCCATGCGGGCCTGTGAGACGCGCCTGGGTGAAAGCAAAAGACGATTATTATAGAGGCCAGGTTTTTTGTTTTCTCTTTCTTTTTCTTTTCTTCTTTGTATTTCTATTTTGTCTTTGGTGCTGCGGATTGTGATGATCTGTGATATCCTGTGAGAAATTTCAAGTTTGATGGCGAGCCACCCGAATCTACTACGGTGAAAGAATCTATTACGGTGAAAGGGCAACAACTCATGAGGAAGAGGACAATATCCTTTCCTTCCTTCTCCAGTCTTGCTGTAGCGAGACAATTCACATTTAGAGACTATAGAGTTTTTTTCTTTTCCTCAAGATTGACAGAAGAATACAGATACTGATAAGAAACTGATATGTGCTTTGAAAAGCATTGAACACTCGTGATGGTTTATGGTTATCCATAGCTAAAATTGATTGGTAAATTTGATTACTATTTAGGTTCTTGTTCAATCAAACGATTGACAGTTGTGACATTTTGAGAGAAGAGTGTTTAAGAAAAAAAGTTTAAAAAAAACACCACTCCATTATTCATTATTTTATTTATTTTATTTTATTTTGTCATTACAATTATCTGTGTGTGTTTTGGGTAAAAGAAGAGTGCACTCTAGTGGAAATTTTCATGTTTGAACTGTGTGTATAATTGACTGACATTACCTTTTCTGATTCTGTTTATTTTCATTGGAAACCAAATTACATACCTTTTCATATCTAACTTGTGTTGTCTGTTTCTCACAACAACCCGCTACCTCCTTTACGAACTTAAAAATCTTCTGCTAAATTTATCTGCACCAACAGAAATTACAACAACAATTAATAAATTGTTAAATTCTTAGACACCTGTTACAATTATGTTTGCCAATTGCGTCACCAAATGGAATCGAAACAAAAAAGATTGTTTATAAACAGGTTTCCTGAATGCTCCCCCTGTCTACCACTGGTAAATGTTTTGGGTGTAAAAATATACAGTAGTTGACTCTGCATATTAAGATGGGATGAGAGAAAGTATTTTAACAATGCAAAAATTACACAATTCAGCTTTAAATAGCATGATGGATACCTCACAGAGCCTACTAGGTTAATGTGAAGAGCAATGTTATTCCTTTGAGCCATGAAAGTGTCCCATTTAGCTGAAAAAACTCTTATGACATCATATTAACGATAATGACGCTGTTGTTACGGAACCTATAGAAAACGTCATGGTTACTGTTGTAACCTCTGTTCCCCGATGGATGGAACGAGACTTTGTGTCGATTGTAGTGACACAAGGGGTCTCTTCTGAGAGCCTCGCATACCTCTGGACTTGAGAAAAGGCCAATGTCAAGTTAGCAGACAAAATTAGCATTTTTGCAGGTTTTCACTGAGGAGCCGAGAATACGGTTACGGCACAATTACAGTGGTAGGGATAGTGACGTGGTAAGGGGAACACAATGTCTCGTTCCTTCCATCGGGGAACGGAGGTTACAACAGTAACCATGACATTCCCCTTCTGTCACTCACTCGACGGTGTGTCGATTGTAGTGACACAAGGGGTCCCACTTAAAAAACGGCATGCACTAACCCGTGTTACGTGGCTGCCGAGCCAGGTGCAAGCAGGCTGTTGCGTGCACCTAGCCCTCCCAACGCCCCCAATAAAAGGTGTCATATACTGCTCTTAGGTTCCAGCACCCATACGGGAACAGGCAAAATGTCTTGTATGGGAGCCAGCTGGCCAACCGCAGCCTTTTCTCTCTCTAAGTTTCTCATCATAGAGTTAAAAGTGGCTAGGGATATCTTAATGCTACAGATGCGTCGGGGAAGGTGTCCTTTCCCTTTCCTATTCTTTCAGGGGGAAAAGGCCCTGTGGAGACCACGACCTGATCAGACTGGGGGGAGGTACCTTGTGGCAAATACACACGGGGATTGTTAAGCCACCCATGGACATGGTGCGGTGGTAGATCCTGCCTGATAAGGAAGGAGTTGCTATAGACACGGGGACCGTGGACTGGGGGCAGTCAGGACTGCCCAGGTTCAGCCAGCGGGGGGACTGTACCATGGAAAATACGTCACAGGGAGTTGTGGGAAATATGCCTGTGGAGCTCAAGCCCAGCACAGAGCACTCGACTCGTGGTGGGTCTGGCAGCGAATTCCTCCACTGAATCAGCGGCCAGAGGGCTAGGGAGGAAGAGCATCCAGGGAGCGAGAGCTTGCTGGCTCACTTGGGAAAGAAGGCGCACTTGATCGGCTTGGTGAAGGACGCAAGTTGCAAGCAGAACACCCAGTTGGTTGTTCCATATTACCGAGTTCTACCGGCTCTGACCTGTCAAAACACGGGATGAGACCGACTCAACCCTGAGGTTGTAGAACCTAGCAAAGGTGTTGAATGTTGCCCAGCCCGCTGCTCTGCAGATGTCTGCTAGGGAGGTGCCTTGGGCCAGAGCCCACGAGGATGCCACACTTCTCGTAGAGTGTGCTCAAACCCGCAAGGGGGCACACGGACTGGGTGATGGCATCAACAACCAAATGAGCTAACCTCTGTTTTTCTAGATGGCGCTCCCTTGCCGCCGTCTGCCAAATCAGACAAAGAGCTGCTCAGAGCATCTAAAGCCCTGCGTGCGGTCCATGTAGATACACATAGCAGGTACCGGACACAGCAATGAAGAGGCTGGGTCTGCCTCCTCCCGGGGCAGCGCTTGCTGGTTCACGACCTGGTCCCTGAAGGGGGTCGTAGGAACCTTGGGCACGTAGCCCGGTTGCAGTCTAGTCCTTACCATCTAGATTTAATTTCAATGTGCATGTCACTGAATTTTTCAGGAGTAAATTTCCTTGTCTAATGCTTATTAATTGCAGAACTCTCGTCCCAAACCCTTTGTGTACAGAGTGGAATTAAGCACTCAGAAGAGAAGTGACAACTGCATTTAGCTACAGTGTGGATGTTGCTTTGGAGTAATCGATTTGTCAGTCCCCATATTGATCATTAATTTCATAAAATCTGTGCACACAAGGAGGGCTCACCTTGTGGGCTCATCAAAGAACATGACAGGTGGGTTGTTGACGAGCTCCAGGGCGATGGCCAAGCGTTTCCTCTGGCCCCCTGACAGGTTAGATGTGCGTGTCTTGGTACATTCAAGCAAACCAAGTGCAGTCAGGATTTCCCTTACCTGCAAGAGCAGCAAATTATTTATACATCATTATTAACTGGCTTAAGAACATTCACTTACTGTGATTTTGCCACATAATACATGTTCCTGAATCAACGTCCTTGTTGATCCTGGAACAGTATTGATATTAACCAATCAGATTTTAGGGTTAGGGTTAAGGTAGTCTCAGCCTCAGATGGTATAGCCATGGACAGCCCACAGTCTGTTCACTTATCATCTGAATCACATTTCACAGAAATACTGCAAGCACTGAAATAGTCAATCGGATTGGCTGGCTTTGTGCAACATTTGGGAGCAAGGGGACACAGGTTTTGTTATCAGTGCGCCAGCAAATTAAGGCTTTGTTCAAGCTGAAGGTAAAATCTGATTTTATTTGAGTGACCATTCAAACTGCAAGTTATGTGGCCATTGTTTTCTGCCTTTGTGAACATAGCCAAAGTGTTTACAAGGTACCTGGATGATACAATCAGTGTTGGTTAAGTTACACAAAAAAGTAATCCACTACAAATGACTAATTACCTCTCTAAAATGCAATCAGATTTCTTTAATGATAATTTTATTGGAAAGTAATCACATTATTGATAAACATTAATACACATGATCTTGACCTGACACAGAAATGCAAACAGGTGTACATATGAACATAATACATGTTTTAAATGTTTTCATCATAATATTTCATAAATGTGTGTTACCCAAATAAAGTGCTTAAAAGTAATTCACTTAATCTGAATACAAGAATTGAAAATGTAAGGCATAACATTACTTTGGCTAAAATGTAATTAGATTGTTTACTAACACTGGATACAGTAAATGCTTTTGAGGAAGAACGAACCACTGGAAGTTTGTCAGGTTAGTGGCATCAAGTATTCAAATGAATCTTTCAAAGAAAGTTTTGAAATACTAATTACTTTTGAAAATCAAACTCTGACTACACAAAACTAGGCCTGGAGTTAGGGCTTGAAGAACATCAACCAATCATTTCCCTCTAATTTTAGGGATAGTTAGGGGTAGGGTTGAGGTTAGGGTTGGGACGACATTTGTTTGATAAGTCGCTTTCCCACACACAGTCCTGGTACTTCTCCCTTAGTAACCTTCTAGATGGGAAATCTTAAAGTACATTTTTGTGCGAAAAATATCTATAGTTAAGTGCTTTATAACAATAAATCGTTGCTTCCGGTCAGCAGCGGTATGAGGGTGACATAATCGTGTTGGCACGTTCACACATGGAAGAGCAGTGCTGTTTACAACTAAGTACGAGGAATGCTGTACAGAATCTTTGTTGGTTTGGGTTTAGATATGTATTTATATCTCTTTGTTTACTCACAATTTTGTGTTTGTGTGCTTATCATGGATGTATTAACCCGAGAGAAAAATGTAAGATTACGTCCGTAACATGCCAACGCAAAAGTCAGTTCACCATCTACTTGCATTCTAAGGAACTACTGAGCTAGCTAAGACATTTTTCTTCAAATGTGTTCTGCTAAAGAAAGAAAGTCATACACACCTGGGATGGCATAAGTGAGAGTAAATGATGAGAGAATTTAATTTTTGGGTGAAATATCCCTTTAAGTGGAATGGCAAATCCAAAGAGACTTTTCCTTCTTGCATTTGAATGCACAAGTGTAAACCCCATTGTGACGTCAAAAACAACAACAAAATCAACAACACCAATGGTGGACGCCTGAATCGGAGCTACGATCGGAGCTTTTAAGGCTGTTTTACACAAACTGTGGCTGCATCCATAAACTTAGACAGCTGCCTTGCTGTCTAATCAGTTAATGGCATTTTAGAATGAATGGAACTCTTAAAGGTGCAGTATGTAACAATTTGTAAAAAAATGTATGTGGAGCTTAGGGGGGCGGGGCCGGGCTGGAATGTCGCATGCCCGGTCCCCAATCGGCCTGATGGGGCGCGTGAGGGATAAAGGCATCCGGTGACGATGGTTCGAGAGAGAGAGAGAGAGAGAGAGAGAGAATTACGGGCATGTCCGTCATGTGTGTGTTTATGTTTGTGCTTTTGTTTTGAATTTAATTAAATTTTTATTTATATTGACTAGTCGGTTCTCGCCTCCTCCTTGCCCATCTTAACCCCCCTTACAATGTAATATTCACCTTTTTTTTCCAATGTGTGAACAGCTTGTAAAAAATAAAAAAACATTTGCTCTTCCAGGACTTCCTAGGTTGCCTAATAAAGCCTGTGGACTGATTTTCATGTGAAGGGAGCGGGTCGCATTTGCCAGGAAAATCCAAAGGATGTAACGTTTATGTGTGCTCCCGAGAGCCTTGCCCCAGTGCTTCTCTTCTGCTATTCAACAGCGACTAACCTGCAACACTAGGTAACGTTATCTTAGAGAAGGAATCTAGCAAAAGTCTGGCTCCCAGTACAACACCGACTCCTACACAAACTCAGAGTATGCAAAAAAAAATGTACAAATAAAAAACATTTATCTACTGAATCCCGTCTGGCTAAGCGGGAACATGATCGTGGTCGATCGAAAACTAGAGTGAACCTCGGCAGGGAATTTGATTCCTGGAGGGACCTTTGTGTCACATTCCCTGTTGTCTTTTGTTTTTGTGCTTTTATGTTGAAGTTCTTGTTTAGTTCCTGTTTCCTGTTAGGTTTTTGTAGTTCCTTGTAGTTTCATTTTATGATTGGTTTTCCCCTGATTATTTCTCAATCCCTGATTGTTTCCCCAGGTGTTCCTCCTTCCCTTGTTTGTTCCCTTGTATATTTAAGCCCTTGTTTTCCCCAGATAGTTTGTCAGTTCTTGCATGTTTTTGTTTACTCTGAGTTTTCTTGTTTATTTTAATAAAGCTGCACTTAGATCCTCATTCTTTGCCTGCCTCATCACACTTTGTTCGGTTTTGGGGATCAAAACTGACCATGAAATAGTGTTCTTCTTATTGGACAGGTAAGCTTACATAAATGCAAAGCATGTGAAATATAGTGTCATAAGGATTGATCTGTGTCATTTTAGCTAACTTGATCTTGTCTGCTAACGCTGACGAATTGCAAGCTACCTTGCTTTGTAACTTTCAAATAATTTCAAAGATCTTCTCTTATACTAAAAGTCAGCTATACAGGATAAATTTAAGCAAATATGCTGGTTTCTTGATCGTAGTACAACATATGACAAACAAAACATACAATAATGCAACATAACTGTAAACTGTCTCTTTAGTTCGGAAGTATTTAGCTGTATGTGTGTATCAGTATGCTATGTTAGCTGATAACATAGTCTCAAAGTTTGTAGTAAAACAATCATAACTGTTTCATTTAAATTATGCTACCTCATCTGTCAGCATGATGCTGGTGAATCACGTTCAGTCTCTTTGTATGTTACGTCATTGTTTTGGCTGATATTCTCACTCGCGCCCCTATGGAGTGTGTGCGCAAGCACGAGTACGAGCAACAGGTAGCTGGCTGCAGTTCATTTAATGGCCACAGGTGTCATTAATAACAAGTGTTTTTGAATCTTACATAATGCACCTTTAAAGAAACTGGTCTCAGAACAGTTTGAAATTCAGCTAATTTTCATCCTACCTCATACAGCCTCCATAAGCAGCATTTTCCAGTTTTCGGATAAGGCTTGTGTTTTCATTACAATGGGCGCAGGAGCTAACCACCAGTAACAGGCATGCAACACTTTCCTCATGTAAATTAGACTTAATGATGGTTAAGTATATAACCGATTTCATTTACCCACTCTCATTCACCAATTCCTTTTTGTAGCTTAACTAGTAGAGTATGGTGTTAGCAATGCCATGATCATGGGTTTGATTCCCAGGTCTCATATTGTTAAAATGTATACCTTAAATGTACTCTAAGTCTCTATAGATAAAAGCCAAATGCATATAAATAAATCCAAAAGTTGCTCATGCCAGATCACCAGTAGTTGCACCACAAACAGGGTAAATAATGGATGAGGCACCCATTATAGCTGAAAGTGTTAAAGATTAGGCTGCACATACATTATGAAGTGGGAAACTTCACACGGATCTCACTTACCATTTCTCTTCTGCCTTCATCCTTTTCCTGGAGTTTGAGATTAGCAGATACCTACGTTGGGAGAGTGAGAGATTTAGAGCATGCTGAGCATTAGCAATAGAACTAAAGGTAACAGAGGTATTTACATCAACTAAACAACACAACACAACTACTATTACATGAGAGGCATTCCAGTGAAACTAGGCTTTGAAAGTTGATTGCATCATATGTCAGAGTCTGGGTAAGCCACAATTGACATGACAAGTAATGTGCGTCCCATTAGTATTTTTTATATAATTCAGTTTTTTTGGATATCAGCTTTCCAACAACACCTAGATTAGCTTCTTGTCCACCACTCAAAGGCTGAAACATATGACGAAACAATGGGGAAGGTGCGTGGGATCACATAAAAGACTGAATGTCTATGGACAGTACCATGTTGAGTGCTCATCTGCATTAGAGCAACAATTCCATATTAGATCTGTATTTTGCAATGGAAGTTTTTTTTTCCTAGTACTTGCTGCCATCTCATTGAATGAACTAACATTTTTTGCAGGGCCGTAGAACAAACAGAGACTGAACTACAGGCTTTTAAAGTAAAAATATATTTAATACATTTCTGTATTGTATAAACATACTCCATATTGTATAAACATATACAATATTATTTATGAATTATTGGAATATCTTGGGTTCTGTATAATGAGACCAATATTTAGCAATTTGTCCACTCAGGGCCACTAAAAGGTGCTCACTGTTTCGCTGGGCCCTTGACAGTCGTCAGAGCGAGGGGGGGATATGGATGTTATCACTCGATGACCATGCACTACACGGCTTGCGCACCCTCTTTGTTTACATCAGCCTCACCCACAGAACGTTTACATGCGCACCCTGCCGAGACTGTCGACGGGCGAATATAACCTGACTGCCCCCCCCGGGAGTTTTACACTGTATGTATGGAAGGTAGGCTTTTAAATTTAGGTGTGAAAACTGCAGGACTTTTACTGAGCTAACAATTCTCTTACTTTTTGTTTCTTTGTTTTTGCTAGATATGTTTGACTTTTAATTGGCATTAAATTTGTACACAAAACCTCAAAGCCACCAATCATAATTCAGTAAAATAATGAGGATTGTAACGTGCCCTATGCAAGCTCAATGACATAATATCAGCAGACACATACCATCATGGCTTCCTGTACGGTGAGGTGAGGCAATAACATGTCATCCTGCATGATGTAGCAGGACACTTTCCTGAATGATCGCAGATCTCTGGGCCGTCCATTAATCAGGATCTCTCCCTTCATGCCTGTTTCCCTGTGTGAGAAAGCACATATATTATGGTAAATGCTAAATATCTTGGTTAAATCTGTTATTGACTCCTTATAATAAAAATGAAAAAAAAGCTTTCAGCATATTTAACAATAAAGTTCCAATAAGCAGAGGTGGGACCAAGTCATTGTTTTGCAAGTCACAAGTAAGTTTCAAGTCTTTGCATATAAGTGTCAAGTCCTAAGTCCTCAACTTTAAGCATCAAGTCTTAAACAAGTCATTAGTGCTCTTTGCCCAAATTAGTGTCTGGGTATTATTTACTATAGTAAATAAGTTTTAGCAAAATGTGTGGACTTTTCAAACGGTCCCTTACCACACCCTCTACAGCATCAGCAAACTTTTTAGACAACTCATTGCCTGCCGTAGGCAAAATTTCCTACTTAATGTTAAATTAACAATCTGGAACTGTTTTGCCATGACAACATCTGACCAGATTCGTGTCCCATATTGATTTGATATGGGATGCATCAATTCTTCTTTAAATACATTATAATCCTGAGTTTTACAGGACAGGTGGAACTGTTGGTACACCGTGCATCTTTTAGCTGGTTTTAGTAATAAGGCATGCAAAATAATTCACGCCAAAACTGTAGTTGCAGTGCACTGATCTTTATGGAACTAAGTAGCTAGCTAGCTAACCCAGCTAACATGACAAATTAAATGCTACTGAACCATTGCTGACATGTAACAGTTTACAATCTCAACTTATCTCTGTCTGTGGGTTTTCAGATGCCTCTCAAAATTGGATGTTGTTTATAAAGGTCTGTAATTTATGAACCACAGGTTTTAGATTTTACAATCCTTTTGTTGCCCTTGATATTGTATTCTTTATATTCATATGAAATTACCTTTGGTATTAGTTTGACTGTGTCATCTCTGAATGTGCAATCTTCAAACTTGATTCTACTCTCATGAAAATGGATTGGTTGGTTATCTGACTGGTTGAATATGGAGTGTGGAAATGCAGATTTGAAAATCAAATTAATTGTGTATTGGGGAAATTAATTGATAATTTGCTGCACATTTTTAAATGTACAAGTCTGATCTTTGAATGTATAAAGTCTTTCCAAGTCAGCGGTTTCGAGTCCAAGTCAAGTCGCAAATCACTGTTGTTTAAGTCTAAGTCGAGTTGCAAGTCATCAAATTTGTGACTTGAGTCCACAACGCTGCCAATAAGTATGATTGAAGTACCATAGATTTGTCCACAGATACTACCAGGATACTACCGTGTTTTTTTTAAATGTACCATTGTAATACCATGGAATTCTTGTAAACAACTTGCAGTTGATGCAGTGTTACATGGTCATACTAACCTGTAACCTGCCAGAATGTTCATTAATGTAGACTTCCCCGCCCCCGAAGGTCCCATGATGGCTACCAAAGCTCCGCTAGTGAAGTTCCCAGAGATTCCTTTCAGAAGGGTCTTGTAACCTGAAACAGGTTTAAACAGAGAAAGAGCTGCACATGTAAGAAACCTCCCACAGTCCTGACAATGAGCACAAAGAACAACCTGAACTATTCCTCCAGATCATATAATGTTCCTGCCAAAATCCTTTTCAAATTCTCCTTCCCACATAATGGGCTCTTTTTGCAGGTGAAAAAGGATATTTGTTTCTGGGTATTTGGGTTTCTGAAATTTTCCAGGTGAATTGAGCTCTTTGCAGGTGTGCATACTCTCCTATAAAGCTTGTTTTTACCTCATTCCTTCTTGTGACTGACGCTTGAACAAAAAGTGCACATGCTATAGTCCTGGCTCTGGAATCTGCTGCTAGACCATTTTTCAAAGCTAGCTTCACTGTGATGAGCAATTTTACAATTATTTGAACAAAGTGGTCTCAAGGTGATTTTAGTGGATGTTGGAAGTCAGACTCAGTTCCCCTCAAATTCTCATTAGGTGTGGACAACCACAGGTGTGGTTCATCACATTAAATATGAACTTGTTCCACTAAGTTTGAAACCAGAAAGTGTCCAAATAATTTGCCATACTTTTGAATAATATATCTGTTGTTTATCACTTAAAAACATATGTATGCAGGATATTTAGCTTGAAAAGTATGCTTGTGTTTTGTTATAGGCTGGTTGTGAAATAATGTGCAATAATTAAGACTGCTGTTTACTGAAAAGAGAAGAGGAGAGCTTGAGGATGCCCGATTGTAACCTGTTATTTATCCAGTGGCTGAAGCTGAGATGTTAATCCAGTTGATTGCAGTGGCTGACAACTTAATTGGATTTGCAATACACAAATACCTCTGACCTTCCCTGTCGTCTTTCAGTGCAGGACCTCAAGGCTTCTCCTTCACTATGTGTGCACCACAGTAACCCCACCACCAAAGACAGGTGCACCACACTGTTTCTAATGTGGAAAGGTCTCTAGGTGAAGCTAAATTGGTTAGTAAATAAGGCAGTCTGGCTTATTGCATCTGACTGTCTGTGTGTCAACAAAGGATTCATCGATGCAATTTAACTGAAGCTATATTAGAATCTGATGTTGATCTTACACTACTTTTGACCCTTCAGTAAATGTTGAAACATAAAAATTTCACCAAAAATGTATGTTAATGTGTTTGAATCAAGGATACAATCTGATGTTTATTCTGCATCACTTTTGTTAAATCAACATGGGGGGGGATCTAAATTAACATCACTAAGTACCATGGTATACTGAGGGATCAAAAGTCTGAAACCACATTAAAAATCTGGGATTCAAATTCTATCAACTCTAAATTGATTCAACTTTTCACTCAAGTTGTTCTTGTAATGAAAAAAATGATTTATTTAATATCATAATAAATTATAAATATACAGTATATACAGTACTGTGCAAAAGTCTAAGTCTAAGATGTTTCACAAAAGCATTTGTCTGAAGATGGTTATTTATATCTTCAGCTTTAATGTGTCAATAGTTAGATTCCCAAACTTTACTTTTGTAAATAGAAAAGATTAGAATAGAAGAACAGGGAGCCCTGCAACAGATGTCATGGCCCCCATAAAGTCTGAGATTACATAAACAGACACAAGCAATTGAGACATCCTAAACAGATAGAAGAACTGTGGCGAATTCTCTGAGAAGTTTGGAACATCCTATCTGCCAACAACCAAGAAAAACTGTATCCAGGTGTACCTAGAGAATTGGTGCTGTTTTATAGGTGAAGGTGGTCACACCAAATAATGATTTTGCTTTTTTATGTTTACTGAACTTTGTATGATATTAATTGATAAATGAAAATATTTATGTAATTATTTTTGAAGACATCCTCACTATGCAACATTTTTCACAAGTGCCTAAAACTTTTGCACAGCACTCAGTCAGCTCAGGTCACTCTGTGGTCATATTCGTAATACCTCTTGGCAGCTATTTTCAGCTATGCAACAGCTCCTATCTACTAAAATGGGAAAAGACCTAAATCTGTTGGTCAAGATCAAGATTATGTCAAAATAACATGCTTCAAATCAGCATTTGTTGTTAATCAAAATTTAACTAGGGTATCATAAATTGGCTGATCGAACCAATACAAATGCATATGAAAACTGACAATGGGCTCTTTTAACTGTGAGGCAGGACTACAGATGTCATATTACAATTTGCTTGCTCGTGCAGGTTAATTCTGAGTGCTAGATGGTGGAGGATGCAGCAGACTATTGCAATCTGGCATACTTGGGACTGTACAGCATCACTGCAATGCAACCTGAAGCTGCTCTTTAAAATGCAAAATCTTGATATAAGCTATGGCCGTTATTTTGTGATGCTACATCATCTCCATCACATAAATAACAACACAAAATCAGATGCCATAAAGATGCCCCTCCCCAACTCACACACACACACTTTTTTTTACTGAATGAACAGTGTGTGTTTGTTCTGAAATAAAAATAATAATAACAAATACTAAATGTACAGCACTTTTTCAGCACATTAAGTACCTGGTTAAAATGCATTGCCGGTGCTTACTGAAAAAGTTGCAGGTTTTTCAAGTGGTACAACTTTTTAGTGAATTAACCTAATGTGGGTTGTATGAATAAAAAAAAGAGCATTTTTTAATAATTGATAAATTATGCATTATTTTTGTTAATCTAATTTTTATCTATGTCAAATCTGATGACAAACATAATCATCCCTTAAGATATATTCTGTTAAATTACTTAGAGACAGAACAATACATCCCTCATTACCAGCCTTTTCTTCACAAGTGCTCAGCTGATGGTTTCCTCCTGTTCAAGAACAGCCCAGCCCCAGCTCTGAGCAGAGAGATTACTGCATGTTATTGACCGATAGTAACCAGCTGAGCTGTGAGAGCGGAGCTGTGCTGCTGCAGTTTCGCTCTCTCTTTCCTCCAAGTATGGATTACAAGTATTTGTTGGAAAGAAACTAGACAAAGGCCTGGGTTGGACTGCAGTAAATTGATGATACACAAGCTGAGGGTGCCATTCTCATTATCTGAGTCATTCTCTACTACTTTTCAGTAAAACAATGCAAGACGTCATACTGATATCAATGTCACATAAAGTTGCTTAAAGTTAACATGATAAAAATTGACCCTACTTATAAAAGAGAGAAAAAAATTGGTTTCAAAATGCAAAATAACAGTTGTGTACACCACTCACATAATAAGGTCACGTGACAATGTAACTGTTTAAAATGTTTATCAATGTAAAGTTTGTAACCTGTAATGTTTTACATTTTATTTATTTATTTTTTATAGAACACTGCAAACTATACTACAAACTGTGTGTATGTACTAGGGCTGTTGATTTAACACATTAATTCAGTGCGATTCATTTTACAAAAAATAATGTGTTAACAAAATTAACGCAATTAATCACAATGCCCCGGACCACAATAAGGAAGATTCCTGAGAAATGCAAGCTTGTAGTACCACCTGTTTACTGCAGAAGGCAGTAAGTGAAACTTCAGCTGTATGGGCAACACACAGTTTATACAGTGAACAAAACAACCCTTCAGCAGGCAGCACAACACAAACATGCATTACGTTCTTGCGTTCAAAACACTTGAAGGAGCGCAAATGCGATCTAAGGGATCTCAAGGTGTGTTTAAAGATTGAGTATTTAACTTGACACAGTGACCTAAACATTTTATGGTTATGACGCAATGCACTCGAGACGCTACACAAGCATGTCTGACGCAGGTGTACATTGACAGGGCCTTAAACAAGCCCTCATAGTAAATCTCAAACTGATTGACAAATTCACTTGTGAAATGGATTGCTGTGAACTGTATGCCAACTGTATGATCAATAATATGGAAGTAAACAATACATTGTATTCTAAAACCGCTTTTTGTATTGTCTTATCAATGATTAACTTTTCTGCCACAACAATGTAATGCATTTTAATGATCTGAATATTTTTATTACATATATATATATATATATATATATATATATATATATATATATATATATATATATATATATATCATTATATATCATTATATATTGAATTATTGTTATATGAGGGGCTTTCTCAGCAAATATTTGTATATGTGATTAATCACGATTAATTAATCGTGATACCATGTAATTAATTCGATATATATATATTTAATCGATATGATAGCCTAGTATATATATATATATATATATATAATTTTATTATTTATTTTTTATTATCTATGTCTTCATGCTGTTTTTGTATGTTTTTGTATTGTTGTGCACTGGAAGCTCCTGTCACCAAGCCAAATTCCTTGTATGTGTAAGCATACTTGGAAATAAAGCTGATTCTGATTTTAACGAAGTCTTTCTAGCAAGTCAGTTCACATTTGAATAGAAGTGGCCCGTCTCTACTAAATAATCTCAAGCAGTACTGTAGTATATTCAGTTCCGAATATAGCCTTTGTCTTATATTTTCATCAAAATATAATAACTTGCTCTTCTTTGGAAATGACTTTGCGTTAAGTTTGACATCACTAAGCCCTCTTATTTCCAACCCCCTCCAGTATATGGAAACAACTAATTACAGTCCAATCAATGACTGACGGATAATATTATGTCTCACCCTAGATTTTTTTTTTAAGTAAAATATCCTGTTTCACTCGGAAACATGACACATTGTGTAAAGTTTTGTTGATTTTAAAAAATGCAATTGCTTTCCATGGAGATTTTTACTTTTAATTTGAAGTAATGCTGTTATAGCTCATTTCTACATCATTTGAAAGAGCCTACATGTTAAATTCATAATCATATTTATGTATTTCATGTACAAATTGGTAGCTGATGCATAACATGTCCATGGATCTACATTTTAGGTTAAAATGAATACATATGCAGAATATTTAAAAGGCAAATTCTATACCCTGTAACCAGGGGCGTAGCACCACATTTTGGGCCCTGGGTACAAACCATCTTGCTGGGCCCCCGTACCAAATATGTATGTATAGAAAACTGACTTCTAAGGGGCCCCCCTGCCTCGGGCCCTGGGTACTCGGTACCCTTTACCCCCCCAGTCCGACGCCCCTGCCTGTAACTGATCAACATTGTTTTCCCCAACCATGTTTAAAGACATTTTTTCTTCACAAGTTCTTTTAAATGAGCCTGTGGACTGACAAATTATTTTTTCAAAGTACAAATATTCCATGTAGTTTCTCAATGAATATGAGGACATATAAGCTGCATGCATAAAAGCATAATTAAAATAATTAGCAAAATGTTGTGTAAAATAATTTTACATGGCGTATAGCAAGTCATAGCACAGGACCTGAGGTCAGCTTCCAAAGTATTTCATGTCAACTACCCATATGCAGAATTCAGGTAAGCTATTTCAAATAAAAAATTATCTCCAATTGACAATAAAATATCAGCTGTAGAGGCCCGAAAGGTGCTGTTTTTAGCCTATATCTTTAGCACTAAAAGCTTTGATCCCTTGTTACATAGACTGCAACTGCATAATACATCAGGATCAAACCAGCCCTCTTCCCATCTGTTCCATACTTTTACTCTGTGGTACTATCCCTGATCATTTTCTGACAAGATATTTGTATCCAAGGCCAGCTTTTTGGCCAGTCCAACGCATTGGCTTTCTCTGATGTTGAATATGAAGGCAGGGCTGTGTGATGAGTAATGCTGTTGCCCGGTCTGGAGAAGGTCCATGAAAGCTGATGGCCATCTAAAAAGTCACCTGTACAATGAGACAGTTGGCTATGGGACCAGCACTTATGTATATATTATGGGAAAAGTGTTGGAAGAAATGACAGTGGAGTGTGGCTTTCAAGTTTCACTGAGAGAACAAGTTTGCTTCTGTACTTCAGGCAAATGTTTCTATATTCCTAACAAATTTCTCAAAATGAAGAAAATTGCCTTAATTAAGAGTTCAAAATTACTAAATGTGAAATATGTAATTGGAATGTTAAAATACTTCCTCCTATACCAGATTAATAAGCAGAGACAACTATAGATTAGTCTAATCAGTTCATACACTGACCGTCTGATGAAAGCACATTCTCGATCTAGTAAACTGTAATCTGAATAGCAGGCTTTAAGCAATTTCCGAGAGTTTTTAGCACAAAGTTTGTATGTGTGTGTGTGTGTGTTTGCATGGTACTGAGTTGATGCCATAAGTGCTTTTGAGGAAGAAATAACCACCAGATTTGCCAAAGGTTCGTGGGATCAATTCTTTGAAAAATGTTTTGTTTGAGGCACTCAGAAAAATAGATTTTTTTTTTTAAATAAGATCCTAAAAATATTTTGCTTAGCGGGATTTTGATAGTTAAACATACAATCTCGTACATTTTCATAGTAGACTTGTAGTTTGTCACTCTTCCACTTTCTTTCAGCTTTCCTCCATTTTTGTCTAATAACACGCGTTTCATTATTAAACCAGGGTTGTACTCTAATTTTTATTCTATTCAATGTGAAAGGGGCCACAGCATCCAGAATATTAGAACAAACCATATTGAAGTGCTCACTAACTTATCAGACTTTACACTAAGATGAGGTGTTTCTATAGCACAAGTGAAGGGGGAAGTAATATAGGCTTCTGAGAATTTCCCAGCTGTAAGTGAATTAAAAGAGTGAACATACTGACCTACAGGCACACGGTCTAATAAAGGACTAGAAAAAACTATATTAAAAATAATAGGCTTATGATCAGACAAAACATTTTCTTCAATATCTACATTGAAGACCAGAAAGCCAGATTATAGGATCAAATCAAGCATGTCCTTGTTTATGTGTAGATCCTAAAACAGACCGAGTAAGATTAAAAGTATCAATGATTTGTAAAAACACCTTGACCATGGGCTTAGAAAGGCAACAAACATATAT
Organism: Xyrauchen texanus; assembly: GCF_025860055.1. Classification (NCBI taxonomy): domain Eukaryota; kingdom Metazoa; phylum Chordata; class Actinopteri; order Cypriniformes; family Catostomidae; genus Xyrauchen; species Xyrauchen texanus. Next base: position 9,659,490 of record NC_068313.1, on the reverse strand, counting down.
ATTAATGTCACCCAAAAACCAAAGCCTATCAGCATTTGGCACAATAGTAGATACAAAATCTGAAAATGAACCTATAAAATCCTTTATTGTACTAGGGGGTATGTAAATGAGTACAAAAATAACTTGATTACAAACATCCACCTTAAATAACTGTAGGTACTTGTGGTACTAAAAAAGTTACAATCATTAGTAGAAGCTTCAAAATGCGGACCCAGTTTACCAGTATTCAACCATATCTCCAACCCATGAGATAAAAATAGTTCATTAATTATAAAAGTCTTATTCGAAATTGATCTTATATTTATTACTGCCATCTTCGCTTCAGTACAATCCATTGCCAAGGTGGTAGATTGATGGTGGAATGATGCGTGATTATGTTGAGACTCCAACAGCGGAGCGTAATCCAATGAACGGAGGTTGCAGAGGTTTGCTCCTCTTTTACAAACGCGCAGTCTAGCTGATGCACACCTACACATACATGCTGATCTTGGTTGTTCTGGAATAATGGGGACAAGACTAGGATAGCATGCTAAATCTGCCAAAATATGCACATAAAAAATGGTCTCTTCCTGTCTAAGCATGCACTTCTTGGCCAGAATAAGCTACAATGTGGACCAGACTTTATGCTGTTTAGTCAAAGGTCCTGGTGTGAGACTTTGCAACATACAGGTAGAGCACAATTTTAAGATTTTCAGTGGGCATGGCCAAGGAGGTTTGTTATTTTTGTGCAAGCATGCGCTGTCTAGGTGCAAGAGGTTGTCGAAATTCCATGTGCAAAGACGAATTAATGAAGACAGCCTATTCAAAAGACGTTGGTAGAGAGTGTTCTTACAACAGGGTGTATTAAACAATCAAGAGGAGCCAGGATGCAATACCTATTGACTAGTGAAGGATAATACTTAATCTGGCAAAATATTAAGTTCCCCTTCTGTCATACATGCAACATTTTGTCGATGTAGTGACACTAGGGGTCTCTCTTGAGCGCACATTGATGTGAGCATCCTTTTAAAGATGCCCTTCTGTTTCTGTGCAGTTCCTGGGTATGGTCGTTACCTCTCCACCTCTGACGGCCACTATCGCTGCCTCACGTGTCTGGGTCAGAATCACGTTGAAGTGGTTCATGTTCGAGAACATGTGCGAGAACATAACCATGGCAACGTTGCGGTCACGGCTTTCGTTCTTCCAGGGGAAAGCCACTTCAGGTGGATAAGGCAATCGCGGCACACCTGTGCCTGCTGAGCACCGCTGCCTGGCAGAGTCGCCTGGCACTCCCTTACCGAGCCTGTAGGACTATGTCGTCTCTGGAGACAAAAGCCTGCAGCGCTGCCGGTCAGGCCGCCTCCGCCCTGCATGCCATGACCCTCGTACAGGTCCATCAGGCCAAGGCACTAAAAGAGTAGGGTAGTTCTGATCCTGATGTGCTACAAGAACTGTGCTCAGCAACCAACCTCACCCCCCGTGCAAACAAGGTCACGTTGCACGCACTCGGCCAGATGATGTCCACCCTTGTGGTCCAGGGGCGCCACCTGTGGCTGAAGCTGGTTGAGATGAGGGACGCGAACAATGCACGTTTCCTAAAGTTAGCATACTCAATTATCTCGACGACTGGCTAATATAGCGTACTCTTGAGAGTTACTGTGTCCACACAGGAACCTGGTGCTCACTCACCTCAGCAGTTTAGGGCTTCGGGTCATCTTGAAAAAGAACAAGCACTGCCTGGTTCAGAGCATCTTTTTTCTCGGCATGGAGTTAGACTCAGTCTCAATGTTACCTCACAAACGAGCGTGCACAGTTAGTGCTGAACTGCCTGAACTTATCCAGGTGGAGAACAGCAGTCCCACTGAAATATTATCAGAGGCTCCTGGGGTATATGGCATCCTCAGCTGCGGTCATGCTGCTTGGGTTGATTCATATGAGACCGCTACAGCACTGTCTTCAGACTCGAGTCCCGAGATATGCATGGTGCCATGGGACACATTGCGTGGCTATCATGCCGTCCTACCGCCACCTCTTCAGCCCTTGGACAGACCTTGCATTTCTGCGGGCTGGAGTCCCACTAAAGCAAGTGTCCAGGCATGTCGTGATTATGACAGACGCCTCCAAGTCAGGCAGGGTCGGGGACCTGCAAGCGTTCTCTTTCAGCAAACTGTGCCTGAAGTTCGGTCCGGGATACTCTAACGTGTTCCTGAGACCCCGACCGGGCATTGTGCCCACGGTTCCCATGACCCCTTTTAGGGATCAGGTAGTTAGCATGCAAGTGCTGCCCCCAGAGGAGGCAAACCCATCCTTTTCGTTGCTGTGTCTGGTGCATGCTTTATGTATCTACTTGGATTGCACATAGAGCTTTAGACGCTCTGAGCAGCTCTTTGTCTGCTTTGGTGGACAGTGGAAAGGGAATGCTGTCTCCAAACAGAGGCTTGCCCACTGGATCGTGGATGCCATTGCATTGGCCTACCAGACCCAGGCCGTGCCTACCCCTTGCAGGTTTCGAGCTAACTCTACAAGGAGTGTGGCATCCTCGTGGACACTGGCCAATGGCACCTCTCTAGCAGAGCAGCGGGCTGGGCAACACCCAATACCTTTTACAATCGCCGGGTTGAGCCGGTTTCATACTGTGTTCTTTCAGGTACGAACAGGTACGTTTTGTAATGCGGGGCAGCTTACCTTTTCCCCTTGAAAGAATAGGAAAGGACACAAAAGGCAGTTCTCATAACTCAGTTCAGCCACTGTGGTGTTTGAAATAGGGACCCCTAACGTCAAGTGAGTGACCAAATGGGAAAGTCTCGGTTACTGTCGTAAGCTCCGTTCCCTGATGGAGGGAACAAGATGTTGTGTCCCTCTTGCCACAGGCTGTACTATCCACTGAATTGTCCGGGACCCTGTCTCGGCTCCTCCGCACAAAACCCGAATGAACTCTGCATTCCAGCTCATACCCGTATGTCCAGGGGAGTGGCATGCAAATTCAATCTGCAATTCTCATTGGCCTTTTCTCAAAGATATTAGGTGATTTGGGACTCTCAAGAGCGACCCCTAGTGTCCCTACATCAACACAACGTCTAGTTCCCTCCATCAGGGAACGAAGTTTAAGACAGTCACCGTTTTTATAACTGGTAAAAGGTATATTAAGACTGAAATAAAAAAAATCACTTATATTAGAATAGTCACTGCAACTGCAGTTGACACTAAATCTGAAGAAAAAAAAGTAAATCTTTAAAAGCAAGGAAAACGTGGTGTTCACACTAAGAATACTCTTAAATTATAGAGAATGTAAGGATATTCATCATATTGCTCTATTATCACACACTAGGTTTTAAAGGAATGGTTCAGCCAATAAAGGAAAATATGCAGATTATTTACCCTCAGACCATTCATTCTGAGTTTATGTCTCCATCAAATCAGAATTTAAGATTTTTAGGACTTCATTTCAGGCCTCCTGAAACACTTTCACATTGCCCTGGCACAAAAATTGTGCTCAGAATAAGTGTTCTCATGAAAATTGGATATGACGCAGATTGTGATTGTTGTGTGTAGCATTGCACCTAGCGGAATCACGAAAATACAGTCTCCTAATAACTCATAATAATATGTACAAGATGGCGAAATCTCATATTATATCAGTAAGGGGGCATTTACATTTGGTCACTTCATATGTTTTTACTGATCAGATTGCTATCCGATTGAATAAGCACATTACATTTACACTTCAATGTGTCTCCACCAAACAGACATAAATCCAATCTTTATGCGCTATATGCAATTAAAACGGAGATTACTTCCATGATTATGCTAACGCTGGTCAGCGAATTCAAAAGAGTGATTATTTGATTCCAAGTTACTTTGCCCTGTGTGCGTGTGTGTGTGTGCGTGCGCTGTGTATTTCCCCCCTGGACCTCGAGGGCTAAAATCCTGACCCCGCCCTCCGCCCTGCCAATTTCCTCCCTTGTTCTCTCAGGCTGGAGAGCATACCCCCCTCACTTTCCGTGGGGAGGGGCCCCGTCTGCCGGCAGGTCATCCCGATCTTCCTGAATCTGGGAGGGGACATCCATAAATATCCTGTCGCACTGCCTTCTTCGGTCAGCCTTTATCCCTCTCAAGGGCTAATTAGCCTGATTAGGGGCCGGATGTGCGGAATCACGACCCGGCCCCGCCCTCCATCCTGCCACAGTTGCCCTTGGTCCATATTTTAAATTCAAGTGTTGAACTCATTTCAGTGGATTTCAATACTTTGCCCAAGGCTACATTTTACTGTACAATGAAATTTATATAAAATTCTGTATTCCATTTACCCATTGCTTTATCATTTAATTTAAATTTTGTTTGCTGTGGAACACAAAGGGAGTTGTCCGAATGTCCAAGCTGTGGCTCAAATAACAAGAAAAGTACCATAAAAAGTAATCCTCTATTTGTGCGCTGTATTCCAGGTCTACCGATACTGTGTGATGACTTTGTGCGAGAAACAGCTCTAAGTTATGTGTTTATTTAATGATCAGCAATAGAGTTCCCATTCTCATAACAGTCCGATCTCAACCTGCTCTTATTTAAACAATCAAAAACTCTTGCCTAAAGAAGCATTACGAGCAGCTTTGACGTCAGGTATATCAAATGTCATTGGCTCTTGCTTGTCTTGTGACCGATTGTGACATTCTACTGTTTGTATGTACAGTATACTGTATTTTTAAATGAGATGTGAGTGCCTTCATTGAGGTGGTACATTTACAGCGATTAAAACCTTCAGTTTTACTCTGTTCCTCACATGGAGCTATCACATGGCTCCAGAAGACTACAAATGCAGCATGAGTCATTTGGAATAGTTTTATTGTGCTTTTTTGTCTTTTTTTTTGCTCTCTCTGATTTTACCCTCTTTTATATTTGAGGGCGTTTTGTGGTCTGTTCTGCATTGCGTGGCGGCTCATTTTAGCTTATCGCAGCCCATTCGGCCTGTTTCTGCATCCTGGCAGACGAAGTGGGCTTCAATGAGATCTTCCTCAAACACTTTTTTCATGCAGGCTTGAATGAGCCGGTGCACACCTGGATGTCTGGCAGTGGGAGTACCTTCAATTTGGCTCAATATATCGACTTTGCTCTGCAGATAAGTGGTTCAACTTTCACAGTGGGGGAAGCGGATAACGAACCAGGGTCCCCCGTCAGGGTCGATGAGCCAGCGTCCCCCATCATGGTCGACGAGCCAGTGTCCCACGTCATGATCGGCGAGCCAGCGTTCCACTTCATGGTCGACAAACCAGCATCCCACGTCATGGTCGACGAGCCAGCATCCCACCTCGTTCCCAGCCTCGTCCATCCCAGGAGGAGGAGGAGCAGAAAGGCTTTCGTTTCCAAGTCTCTACCCATGTACACGACCACGGAGGTCGTTTCCAAGTCTCTGCCCATGCACACGACCACGGAGGTTGTTTCCAAGTCTCTGCTCATGTATACGATCATGGAGGTCATTTCCAAGTCTCAACATGTTCACGACCACAGAGGTCGCTCCCAAGACTTTGCACATGTTCACGACCACTGAGGTCTTTTCACAGTCATCTAGGACACTTCGTTTCAAGCTTCCCACAGCTCCGCCTTCCACAACTTGGCCCCACGTCATGGTCGCCAAGCCCAGGTTTCACGTCATGGCCGCCAAGCCTGAGTTCCACGTCATGGCTGCCAAGCCTGAGTTCCACGTCATGGCTGCCAAGCCTGAGTTCCACGTCATGGCTGCCAAGCCCGAGTTCCACGTCATGGCTGCTAAGCCCAAGTTCCACATCATGGCTGCCACGCCAGAGTCAGCTCCAGGCCATGTCACATCCACGTCAGAGTCAGCTCCAGGCCATGTCACATCCACACCAGAGTCAGCTCCAGGCCATGTCACATCCACACCAGAGTCAGCTCCAGGCCATGTCACATCCACGCCAGAGTCTGCTCCATGCCATGTCATACCCGAGTCTGCTCCATACCATGTCACCGCCATGCCTGAGTCTGCTCCATGCCATGTCACGCCTCAGCCTGCTCCATGCCATGTCACATCCATGCTTTAGACTGTTACAACAAGTCACCACTTGTTTCTGAATACCACGTATGTAAATAAACTGCACTTGGGTTCTTCATCTTCACGTCATCGTCTTCATCATTTCCAGTGCCAGCACATCGTTGCACATGTCACTTCTGAAGACATAGGTTAAACCACTGGAGTTTTTAAATGTTTTACTGCCTTTATGTGCTTTTGGACCATCTGAGTTCTGATCACCAGTCACTTGAATTGAAAGGACCTACAGAGCTGAGAAATTCTTCAAAAAAATCTTAGTTTGTGTTCAGCAGAAGAAAGAAAGTCACACATCTAGGATGGCATGAGGGTGAGTAAATGATAAGAGAAATTTTGATTGGATCACAAAAAACACATACAGAGGTAGTCAAAAATGCATCCTGGATGGCAGCGAAGCACCACCTCTCACCAGTCAATCAAATTTAAAAAGAAATAAGTAACCGTACGATCTTACAACTTGAAAAAGCGATTACATACCCAAGCAAGTGTAACGGGAGCTAGCTGGTAGATAGCTGTGCTATGTGTAAACCTCACTCTCCTGACCTCAAGAGGTGCACTAGCGACTGATGTTGGCGGCTGTAGCCTTTAGCCTCCTCATTAACGCACCCGCCTCCCACGCCGGAGACGCCGGTTCGAGTCCCGTTCGGAGCGGGGCGACCAGGACCGGTTACACAAGGGTGTAGATTTGGCTTGGAATCTATGCCCCTGTACCCAAGGATGAGAACTTCACAGCTCTTCCTCAGTGTATCTGTCTTTTTTAACATGCAGGGTGAAAAGTTGACAAGCACACACATCTGAAGCTGAAGTAAAACAGGTTCTCTACTAAAAACAATGGATAATTCTGCTCGAAATGTTGCGTTTGTACTTAGATTAAATCTCAGCTGCATCTGGGAGAAACAGCACGCCGGTTTTATTTGCACTTTATTTGTCTTTATGACTTTTTTGCCATTTATTATCATTCAGTAACGCATTAGTATAGTGACTGATGTATGTCCTATTGAAATCAGACACACTCTCCTCAAAATCCCAACACTGCAGCCAAAGAATTAATGGATGTATGCCACAACAACAGCTGTGTTTGCGTGACAGTAGAAGTAACGGCAACATTTCGCGCTAAGCATCACAGGACGTAGGTCAAAGGTGGATAAGTCCCTTTCAAGGCAAGTCACTCGGAAGCCATCTTTGGAACGCTCCCAGGCAGGCTCGTCAGCTATCCCTATGGATACCAGCTAATGCGCATGTATGTTCTCGAGTTGTCAGGCAGGCGAAGTCTGTATCTAAAAGGTGATTAGCTTGTTTACCTGTATGGCAGGACTTCCTTTTCTACATCCACTGTTCTACATTCCAAGTTCTCCCATTCATGGTCTGTCTCTGCTAAACTGTCTCAGACAAAACCCCATGAATTCACATTTTTCTTTCCTAAGTTAAAGGGATAGTTCACCAAAAAATGTTAATTCTCATCATTTACTCACCCTCATGACATGCCAGATGTGTATGACTTGGTCTACTGCTGAACAGAACTAAAGATTTCTAGAAGAATATTTCAGCCCTGTAGGTCTTCAAAATGCAAGTGAATGGGCACCATGGCGATATGCATAAAGAATGTGATTGCCAAAAACCAAAGAAGAATTTGAAAGTGAAAGTGGAGACTGATAGTAAACATTTACTTAAATATTGATCTGTTTCTCACCCACAATTATATCATTATGGACTTAACCAACGGAGTCTTGTGGATTAATTTTATGTGCATTTTGGAGCTTTAAAATTTTGGTACCAATTCACTTGCATTATGAGTACCAACAGAGCTAAAATGTTCTTCTAAAAATCTTTGTTTGTGTTCAGCAGTCGAATTAAAGTCATACATATTTGGAATGGAATGAGGTTGAGTAAATAATGAGAGAATGAAATTTTTTAGGTGAACTAACCCTTTATGTATTTGCCATTGAAGTTTTGGCAAAACATTTCAAAACTCTTTTTTCAAAATAACCAATAGGCTTTAGTTTATGTCGCAGCCATGAGCATGATTTGCAACTTTGCTAGTGTTTGTCAGAGGCAGGTGGTATATGGAGGAGGGACATTCTCATTCTGCAGATCATTTTAATGGACAAAATTAGTGGTTACAGTGGGAGTCATAATTATTTTATGTCCTTTTTCCCAGAATAGAAAGACTGTCAAATTTAAATGCATTTATCTTCTAAAAGTTAATCTTGCAAACTAGCATATAGATAACCTCAAAGCAAATATAGACTAAAAGCCACACAATTCCAAATTTGATTTCAAGGGCTCGTTAAAATAACAAATGCATAAAAAAGGGAAATGGTAGTGTTCTTATATGAAGTCTATAGTTAATGTTTTGAAAGGAAATACAAAAACATGCAGTACGTACACACCATCATCTGCGTTTCCTTATCTGATTTGCTTATCTTGCTTATCTGATAACCCCCCTCAACTAATGAACTAACATCTGTAACCTTGTTTGAGATGCCAATCTTGCTGCTGTGTCTCTCTCTGGGACATCCCACAAATGTATTCTTTCATGGTGCTAACTTTAAATGACATTTATTAGAATGAAACCTTTATTACAAGGTGCTTTAAAGTTTAAATGTCACACATTACCTTTCTTTCTCCACCATGGACCCTCAGGAACTGAGTATGAGAGATCTTTGAATTCGATGTTGACTGCTGGTCTGCGGGGGAGGTATGAGAATCGCTGGGCTTCAGTCAGATGGTTCTCTACTTTTTTCAGGTGTCCGTTTAAAAATGGCGTCTGCTGACTTCCGACTTGATTGGACATCAGCTCGTCGATTGACACGCACACACTTCTAGTGTCCAGCATAAGATCGGGAGGTCCATTTGTATTCTGGAGATGGAAAGACAGAGAGCTTATGTAATACTCTGCAGCCATGAGTAGAAATACTCAATGTGTTTGGTCTGAGGAAAACAAGATCACTGCTGAAGAAGAGGTTCTGAAATCATCAAGGATAAATAAATATTATTTATGGGAAGATTTATGATTACAAAATTTTAACTGATAAATATTCCATTAAAGGTGCTGTAAAAAAAAAAAAAATTTCATGGAAAAGTTTACAAATAAATTATAATGTTCCTACTCCCTTAAAGATATTAATGAAATAAGTGTCCTGAGATATCTCACCGGTTGCAAACTAGCATATAGATAGACACTCTGTGACAACTGTAGACTTTGTAAACAACAAACAATAATGTGTCTGCGACCCATCAATCATTTTGCTCATTCTCATAGTGTTGTATTTGAAGGCTATGATTCATAATGTTTGCCAGTTGAGGGCACTATTGTGCCACAGTTGAATTTGACAGCCAAAGAATTCAACAATGCAGCCCTTTTGCTCTATTTTGGTCTCAAAATTATCTTTGGAGGGTGGGGTTTTGGAATGAGGGGGCATGGCTAATTCAACAGTCGCATGAAAGCTTCAGAAAACTAAAATCACTAACAGTACCTTTAAAGAAATATTTCGGGTTCAATACAAATTATGCTCAAACGACAGCATGTGTGGCATAATGTTGAAAACCACAAACATTTATTGTGACTTTCCCTCGTTTTCTTTAAAAAAAAACAAGGTTTCAGTGAGGCACTTACAATGGGCCAATATTTGAACTGTAAAATACTAACTTTTTTTAAAAGTTCGTCAAGTCAAAAAGAATATGCCTGTAAACATGATCAAATCCCTTACTAACCTTTTCTGTGTAAAGTTACAGCCAATTTTACAACTTTGTTGCCATGACAATGTAATTTCAACAAATCCTACAGCAACTTTACAGCTCAAATAATACATGAGTTTTAACAGAGAAATGAATGTGTAATAAAATCATATATATTATAAAATCATAAACTTCACATTTCTGCTTTTAAACCCTCCAATAAATTGGCCCCATTCACCTCCATTGTAAGCGCCTCACTGTAATTAACTAGATTTTTTCTTATTATTTTTTAAAGCAAAGGAGGGATGAGTCATAATAATTTTTTGTGGTAATCAACATTATGCCACAAATGCTCTCAATTGGGCTTAACATGTATTGAGCCCGAAATATTCCTTTAACAATACAAAATACTAAGTGGTTGTATCCTTTTGTCATGTCAGAAAACAAGACTTGCAACTTCGAAATATCAAAACTTAATGAAAAAAAAAAGACAATGGCAAGGTTTTATGGGATTTGTAAAATAGTATTATCATATTTTTTTGGACATGTATCATGGTTATTTCATGATATTGACTGAAATATCTTGGAATATTTTATAAATATCTTATATGTTCTAATTGAAAATGACCAAAAAATAAATAAATAAATAAATAAAGTTACCATAATATTTATTGTACATGATATCCATATTATTTTTTCAATATTTATTTACTCTTTTTTTGTATTATTATTATTTTGGAAAACTACAATGGTGGGCATCACAGTGGCTCAGTGGGTAGCACTGTCACATTCACAGCAGCAATGTCCCAGGTTCCAGTCCCAGCTCAAATGGCAAATGTACAGTAGCCTATAGTAAAATTTATTTGGACAATGCACGCTAAAATTAAACGTAAATAACCTCTCCCTCCAGCCACAGAAGGCAGATGGGGTTACTATCGGACAAAGCTTATTTTAAGCTCAGGAAAAACAGTAATACAGTGTCAGTGTAATGCATTTAGTGTGTTTTCCTATTAAAACTGTTTGATGATTTACAGGGATATGCAGTATGTTTAAATTCACATCTTCATATGACAGTTTTATGATATATTCCATATGCATAAATGTATTACAAACTTCAATTGCAAAGGTAAATATTTTGCAATAACAACAGAAAAGTCAGGCGAATAACACTGACCTACAGATATGTGCATAGCATGGTGGGAGAAAATGTGGGATACAGCCATCAGTGAACCATTAAAGCGCAGCTTTATAAAGCATTAAGTTTGGAATCTTATGAAATTATTTTGTGTATTATTATTTATTATTCATTTTAATATTAAATACAATTATTTACAAATAAAAATGAATCATACCTAAACAACAACAACAGCATATTTTCTATATAGATGTTAATAAAATAAAACAATCTTACCATTATGATAGAGTTGGTCACTGTAGTATTGTTGACTGAAAAGGCTGCCATCAGACATGCCATTCCTTTAAAATGTTCTGCGATTTTGGCCAGTGCAATAAACTCTTGGGCATTTGTTTTGGTCCTGAGCTCCTCTCCGAGTCGTCCACTCTCTCCTCGGCTGTATTATTGTTTACAAGAAAGCTGCCTGCGCTCGGTGTTTAGAGGGTGACGTCACTTGCCGTGCAGCCGATGTACTGTACCGGATCGCTGATGGACATCTGAGGAGTTGAGCGATGCGCGCGCCTCAGGACACAGTGGCAGCTGATAGTCTTTAAAAGCACTTCTCTATCACTGTAGGGTTTCAGAACCTTGAGTTCCGTCGGCGTTATTTTATCATTGCTAGTCTATGCAAGCTACACATCAGACGGGTGTCTTTGGCAGTTTCATTTCTCAAATATTTCAGCGTCGCGCTATGAGCGTTGCGTTAAGACTTAAAATGCGTCTCTCTTCTATTCCGACATGAGTTCCGTCATGTCGTTTAAAATAAATATATATATAAAATATGTTTGATATCATTCATAATCAAGTTTTTTGTCATCTACAGTAAAACTACATCACATTTTCCATGCAATTATGTACATTTATTTTCACAGTTAAGTTGAATAATGACACAAATCATTATCCCAGTAAAACTGGGGTGGGCGTACCAATACAAGGCAAAAATATATGGAAATATACAAATCATAATTATTTATTTTTTATATAATACTCGAGATGTTATGAAATACTGAATTTCATAAAAAATTACAGGAAATGTTACACCCTTATAAAATAACCATTGGTTATTTTGAATAAGTATAATCTTAATTTGTTATTTGTCCTACAGTCTCAAAAGTATTTTGACAAATTGTGCCCTCATACAGTACATCCGGAAAGTATTCACAGCACTTATTCCAAAATTGATTAAATTCATTATTTTCCTTAACATTCTTCAAACAATACCCCATAATGCCAATGTGAAAGAAGTTTGTTTGAAATCTTTGCAAATTTCTTAAAAATAAGCACAATACCAAAAAAAAAATCACATGTACATAAGTATTCACAGCCTTTGCCATGACACTCAAAATTGAGCTCAGGTGCATCCTGTTTCCACTGATCATCCTTGAGATGGTTCTACAACTTGATTGGAGTCCCTCTGTGGTAAATTCAGTTGATTGGACATGATTTGGAAAGGCACACACCTGTCTATATAAGGTCCCACAGTTTACAGTGCATGTCAGAGCACAAACCGAGCCATGAAGTCCAAGACCTCCAAGACAGGATTGTATCGAGGCACATCTGGGGAAGGGTACATAAACATTTCTGCAGCATTGAAGGTCCCAATGAGCACAGTGGCCTCCATCATCCGTAAATGGAAGAAGTTTGGAACCACCGGGACTCTTCTTAGAGCGGGCTCCCCAGCCAAACTGAGCGATTGGGGGAGAAGGGCCTTAGTCAGAGAGGTGACCAAGAACCCGAGAGGAGAAACTTCCATAAGAACAACCATCTCTGCAGCACTCCACCAATCAGGCCTGTATGGTAGAGCGGCCACGTGGAAGCCACTCCTCAGTAAAAGGCACATGACAGCCCACCTGCAGTTTGCCAAAAGGCACCTGATGGACTCTCAGACCATGAGAAACAAAATTCTCTGGTCTTATGAACTCTTTGGCCTGAATGGCAAGCGGCATGTCTGGAGGAAACCAGGCACCGCTCATCACCTGGCCAATACCATCCCTACAGTGAAGCATGGTGGTGGCAGCATCATGCTGTGGGGATGTTTTTCAGCGGCAGGAACTGGGAGACTACTCAGGATCGAGGAAAAGATGAATGCAGCAATGTACAGAGACATCTTTGATGAAAACCTGCTCCAGAACACTCTGGACCTCAGACTGGGGCAAAGGGTCGTTGTCCTATTCGAAGATGAACCTAATCACACAGCCAAGATAACAAAGGAGTGGCTACGGGACACCTCTGTGAATGTCCTGGAGTGGTCCAGCCAGAGCCCAGACTTGAACCTGATTGAACATCTCTGGAGAGATCTGAAAATGGCTGTGCAGCGATGCTCCCCATCCAACCTGATGGCGCTTGAGAGGTCCTGCAAAGAAGAATGGGAGAAACTGCCCAAAAATAGGTGTGCCAAGCTTGTAGCATCATACACAAAAAGACTTGAGGCTGTAATTGGTGCCAAAGGTGCTTCAACAAAGTATTGAGCAAAGGCTGTGAATACTTATGTACATGTGATATTTAAAAAAAAACATGTTTTTAATAAATTTGCAAAGATTTCAAACAAACTTATTTCACGTTGTCATTATGGGGTATTGTTTGTAGAATTTTTAGGAAAATAATGAATTTAATCAATTTTGGAATAAGGCTGTAACATAACAAAATGTGGAAAAAGTGAAGCGCTGTGAATAATTTCCGGATGCGCTGTATCTACACTATATTACTATTACATCCCCGGGGCCTTTTACCCTATGTGTGGAGGCTTTTTAACCAAAGTGGTTGTTTAAAGTCCCCCTTTGCCACAAAAATAAATAAAATAAAAAAACCTTCCATTATTAGTTATAATATTATTTCAATATCATTGCATTAAATAACAAAATCGTAAACCAAGTGCTTTTTACAAACAATTGATGCTAGAAACTTTTCTCAGAACTACATTTTCTGAGCCATTACCTCTAACAGCTGACCCCAAGTTGATTTTAAAGTCAGTTCCCCTCAAGTTCACACAGGTATCAGAGTAACCACAGGTGTAGTTCATCATAGTAATATGGAAATGTTCCACTAAAGTTTCACAGCTATAAAATGACAAAATGCTTTCTTATCTTAACTTTGAATAGTATTTCTATACTTGAATACAATCAATCTTTTTTGTGAAATGTTTTGCTTGAAGAGTGTGCTTGTGCTAACTTGTTGTCTAATGCAATGACAGTTATACATTTTTAAGAGTGGATTAAGGGTCCAGATACTTTAAGGGCCCTTGTATAAACATGCATTGTTCGACTTACTCATTGAACCAACTTTGTAGAATGCACTGACCTAGGCTTAAAGCAAATACCCCCTCTGGTGGCATTTAATAGAAAATAATTTTGTAATGCTTCCAGGACAGGAGTAAACATAGCTGTCATGACCATTCACAACGTGAATGTGCAACGCCATATTCATTATGCCACAAAAGATCAAAAAATGTCAGTTAAGTAAGCTTAATTATTCAGTAGCTGCGACAGATTTAAAACCAGTGTGTGTTTGAAGTGGGTGGGTGTAGAGAGAGAGTCCTGGTCACGAGGGCTTGCCTGTGAGCTGCAGTCTGGTCTGAATAGTACTTTTTTTGCTGACAAAGTAACTGGCTGTACACAGTTGCACAACTACCTGTTTATCAATGAGTTCCAACTGCAGAAACACACAGTATGAGTGTTAATCAAGGTCATCTGAAGACAATCGTGTAGCATGAAGTATTTATTAGGATGTTACATGATGCACTGTAAGATTTGCTCATCAGGCTAGAATAACTGTGGGGAATTCTCCAAGAAGCTTGGAACATCCTATCTGCCAACAACCAAGAAAAAAACGTGTCCAGGTGAACCTCGGAGAATTGGTGCTGTTTTAAATGCAAAGGTGGTGGCATGGATTCCACAAGATGTTGGAAACATTCCTTTGAGATTCTGGTCCATTTTGACATTGCAGATTTGTCAGTCGCTCATTCATGTGTTCTACCACATCCCAAAGGCATTGTATTGGATTCAGATCCAGTGACTGCAAAGCCACTAAAAACAGTGAACTAATTGTCATGTTCTTTAAACAAACAAATTTATTTTGTAACACTTTTGCTTTGTAACAAGGTGCGTTATCATGCTGGACGTAGCCATTAGAAGATGGTTAAATTGTGCAACAATACTAAAATAGGCCGTGGCATTCAAGCGATGATTGATTGGTATTAACAGGCCCAAAGTGTACCAAGGAAATATTCCCTGCACCATTACACCACGCCACCAGCCTGGAATGTTGACACAAAGCAGGTCGGGTCCATGGATTCATGCTGTTGGCACCAAATTCTTACCATCTGAATGCCTCAGCAGAAATTTAAATTCATCAGACCAGGCTACGATTTTCCAGTCTTCAATTGTCTAGTTTTGGTGAGCCTGTGCCCACTGCAGCCTCAGATTTCTGTTCTTGAATGACAGAAGTGAAACCCAACATGGTCTTCTGATTTTGTAGCACATCTGACTCAAGGTTTGACATGTTGTGCATTCTGAGATAATATTCTGGTCACTACAATTGTACAGTGGGGTTATCTGAGTTACCATAGCCTTTCTATCAGCTCAAATCAGTCTGGCCATTCTCCGATGACCCTTTATCATCAACAAGGTGTTTCTTTCCACAGAACTGACCTCACTGGATGTTTTTTTTTTGGCAACATTCTGAGTAAACTCTAGAGACTGTTGTGCATGAAAATCCCAGAAGATCAGCCGTTAGAGATCTCAAACCAGCCCGGCTGGCACCAACAATCATGCCACGGTCCAAATTACTGATATTGCATCTTTTTCCCATTCTGATGGTTGGTGTGAACATAAACTGAAGCTGCTGACCCATATCTGCATGGTTTTGTTCATTGTGCTGCTGCCACACAATTGGCTGAGTAGTTAATAGCAATGAATAAGTAGGTGTACAGGTGTTCCTTTTAAAGAGCTCAGTGAGTGTATATGTCCTCTATGTTGGGAAGGGCACATTGGGTGATCCATTCCGCTGTCCTTACCATGGTGGAACTCCCATACCAGGCAATAATGCATCCAGAGAGGATGCACGTCAGTTTCTCCACCTCTACAATGTAGGCCTTCTCGTTGCTATCTCAAATCAGGACCACCACTACTATATCATCAGCAAACTTTATGATGCTGTTACCTCCTGCCCAGTCTAGGATTGGGAAGGAGTAACAAAATGGTTAAAAGTGGAGAGATCAGGAGGTTTCCTGCCTCCAGCCCCAGCACTACAAAGACCACAAATCACCAGTTAAAGAAAACTGATTTTATTGTAGAACAAAGTGAGTAATTGGAAAAAGGCTTCAGGAGAAGACTAGGGAGAAGTAAACTACCTGTAAAGAATAATTCAAACAAACAACAGAAAACTACAAGAGAACAAAAAACAAGAGAAAATCATTCTGATTCATCGCGATCTTCATTTGAACGATCTCGATATCGATTCTTAAATTCCAAGATCGAACTTTCACTCAATGCGCAGCCCTCTACTACATTGAGAGGAAATCACTCGCAATTGCAACCAAACATCACACTATGCAACTAATGTGAATATATTTGGCAACTGGATGGTAAATGTTTACATTTCACTCACCAGTAATTGTGTAGTTTAGTCACAAAGTGTTCAGCAGCAAGATCCTTTCACAACATGTTGAGAGTAAAAGCCTGTGTCAAAGTCGAGATCAACGCAACCCATTTGTCATTGAAAACTGTGTCCTTTAATACCCTTTTTGTTCTTTACCGTTATTGATTAAAAAAAAATCATAAAAAAAAAATATTGAATACATTTATTTTTTCAATTTTAAAAAGCCAAAATGATGAAAAAGTTATAAAATATAATTAACAACATTTATATTTTTCTAATGTACCTCGTTAAAAGATCCCCTGTATAATTAACAGCATTAGCTGGGAGCGAATAAATTTTATATTTAAGCAAAACCAACATTATAACTTAAACCCATATGAATCGAAATCGAATCAAGAGTTTGTGAATCGAAATTGAATTGAATCGGGAAATCTGTATCAAAACCCAGCCCTAGACATGAGTGTACAGAGAGTACAGTAAGGGACTTAAGACACACCCCTGACATGCTCCGATGTTCAAAGTGATGACTCAGAGGTACTGTTACCCACTCTAAGCACCTGGAAGTCCAGTTCCTACTGACAGAGGGGGGAGCTCAGTCATAATTCCTTAAACTTGTTGATAAATCTAGAGGGAATGATTTTGCTAAATGCAGAACTATAATCTACAAGCCGCATCCACACATAGTTCCCCTTCCCAGAATCCACGTGTGACAGTGCTGTGATTGCATCATCTTTTGATCTACTGGAGCAGTATTTGTTGTTTTTGGCACAGGAACAATAGTGGATCCAAGGAAGAATGGATGGATGGACGGACGGACGGATGGAATAAAATGTAGAATAAATAGAATATAGACTGACAGCGAATAGATAGAATAGACAGACAGACATTTTACATTAGATACAAATAAAATATTGAATATAATAATAGATAAACAGAATATAGAATAGACAGACAGATAGATCAAATATATAAATTATATAGATGATACATAGATTTAATCAGATATATTTCACTAATTATAACATTAACTTTAACATATTAATAAATTAAACTTATGTTCATACGTTATAAACTAACAAATTACAATAGCATTTTCTTATCCTAAACTAAGATTATTAAATTATCAAAAATCTATTGTTCATTGTTAGTTCATACTTAGTGCATTTACTAATGTTAACAAAATATAAACTTTTTTGTAAAGTTTTACCCATTAAATAATTAAACACAAATAGCAATCAACAAGTGTAAGCATTATCTGTAAATGAACACAAAATGCCCCATGAAAATGATGTTATTTACAGCTGCATTGACTGGACCCACACCCACCTACCCCTCCCTCTCCCCTCTAACAGGGTGGCAGTACGATATAAATGTGACTGGTCAGCCGTAGAGTCAGAGATACAATATGGGAACAAACATGAGGGCACTGGGACTGCTCATCATAACTCTGCTGCTGCTGACAGCTGGAGAAGGTACAAGAGCATTTAAACACACTACAGTACCTTGTAACATGGTGCTTGTAGGCCTTTAGACTAAATGTATTGCTTAGTAGCATTCTCTCACAAATTGCTGGCAAAGACAACATCAATGACTTTAGGACAATTTTGGATGTGCTGTTGTCTACAGTAAGTTTTAACATTGTGACAATCTGTTCCCAACAGCTAATGATACAGGAACACAGCGGTGGACTTGTGGATATCGAGGGCTGTGCAGGAAACACTGCTATGCACAGGAGTATATGATTGGGTACCATGGATGCCCTCGAAGATACAGGTACAAGGGTTCTTTTAGATGCAACATCACCGAATTACATTTTCTTTTAATTATTATTTTACAATTGTAAATTATTTTGTACAGTACTTGTACCTGACTGCATAGATTAGCCGATCATTTAAAATAATATTCCAGGTTAAATTCAAGTAATGCCAGTTTTATTGACAGCATTTGTGGCATGTTGTTGTTAAAATTTTAATAAAATAAATGCACTTACTATGGAAGTATTGGGGCAACCATAGACATTAAGAGCATAACTGTCAATTCTTTTAATTTTTAACATGGAAAATGTATTTTAAAATGTATGTCGCATTGCAGTGAGGATATAAAGGAATGAATTAAACATTTAGTTATCTAAACAAAATGCTTCTGTTCATTTCTAGGTGCTGTGCTTCGCGATTTTAACCTTCATGAAGACACTTCTGCTTATGAAGTCTGCACGAAGCTAACCTCCATTTCCACAGAATATGAGAAATGCTGTGTTGATTTACAAATGTTAGCATAACGATGATTTCTGTAGCAAAATTTAACCAACAGTTTGCATCATTATTCAAACACTTTCTCAATTAAACAGTCACCTGATATAAGACTGAGTAAGAATTCAGCTAAAGTTACATCCAGTGAGTTTTTGATTGTCAGAAGGATCAGCCAATATGTACTCAAAGACATTTTTAGATTTACCTGTATTTTTTATTAGCCTGATCGCTGTATACATGCAATATATTTTTGTTTGCTACTTGCTCAAATTGGATTAGTGGAGTCAAAGCAGCTCAGCTCTGGCCTCCACAGAATGGCCTGCATTGAGCAACAAAAGTTCACTGACCCACATATCTCATAACAGTGAATGCTACCATCCGCTTACTAGAGGGCAAGTGCTAGTTTGATGTCCTATAATGGTTTGGTCATGAAGCAGCTGGATTGCTGAATTCTTTGTGTTGTAATTTATGGTATTCAAACCAAATAAAATGTATCTTTAAAGAAAAAGAGTTTTTGTTACAATACTGCTTTGGTGACATACTGTTGATTAGCTCACACAGTGAGTGTGTTTACATGCACGCTAATATGCTGATAACAACCAAAAATCTGCTAATTCAAGAAATCTGATTATTATCAACTGACATCAAAATTTAAAGTCATGCACGCAACTCTTGTGCACATTGGATAAGACTGTAAATTCACTGGTAAAGGTGTTTACATGCGGAGCGAAATTGGGGTAATAGGCAAAAATCTAGTTTATGCTTAACCTGTTAATGACATTTCCCTGATAAACGAACAGCATTTAAGGCGTTAACATGACCACACACTTTGTCTGATTATTAAGCATAATCTTGTAAGAACGAGCATGTCAACGTGCTCAATTTCGACTCGTCACTCATTTTGTATAAAGAATTAAAGCACGCACTTCCAGTAATGCACTTACAACGGACATTCATGAAAAATAATTACCAGCTTGTATATTTTTTTTATCAGATAAATATTATCACTCTGGTCTCATTGTTGTGAACTTACACTCACCTAGCACTTTATTAGGAACACTATGGTTCCTAATAAAGTGTCCAACGTGGTCTTCTACTGTTGTAGCCCGTACACCTCAAGGTTCAGTGTGTTGTGCATTCTGAGATGCTATTCTGAGTAATCACTAGAGAATGTTGTGCGTGAAAATACCAGGAGATCAGCAGTTACAGAAATACTCAAACCAGCCTGTCTGGTACCATTAATCATGCCATGGTCAAAATAACAGAGATCACATTTTTTTCCCCATTCTGATGGTTAATATGAACATTAACTGAAGCTCCTGATTCGTATCTGCATTATTTTATGCATTGTACTGCTGCCACACGATTGGGTGATTGGATAATTTGTACATGATTAAGTACAGTTTAGAAAGCGTACAGGTACCTAATAAAGTGCTCAGTGAGTGTATATTGTTATACATTTAAAACAAGTGAGTATTGTAATGATACCTTGCCCATAGCCGTTCATAAGTTACATCCATAACTTAACATTTTTGCTTGTTTTTACAAACTAAGCGATGAGTTGAAATAGTTTTCTATGGTAATCGACAGCATGCGTAATATGTATTAAACACAGAACATTGCTTTACAATGTGGCATATTTGTGCCAATGTTTATCATAAGGGTTTGCCAAGGAATATATTTAAAATGCAGATAATCTTAATGTGTCAGACTTTGAAAACAGTCACATTTTGTTTCAAAGAGTTATAAAGCACATTCCCACCCAGTTCCACTTAGGAGGAGTGCATGTTTTGGATATTTGTAATGGACAACAAATGCAATGCATTGTGTATTTGTGAGTGGTGGGGCTTGGTAGAGGCACACATACAGGTGAAACTCGAAAAATTAGAATATCGTGCAAAAGTTCATTAATTTCAGTAATTCAACTTAAAAGGTGAAACTAATATATTATATAGACTCATTACAAGCAAAGTAAGATATTTCAAGCCTTTATTTGATATAATTTTGATGATTATGGCTTACAGCTTATGAAAACCCCAAATTCAGAATCTCAGAAAATTAGAATATTACATGAAATCATTAAAAAAAAAAGGATTTTAAATACAGAAATGTCGGCCCTCTGAAAAGTATAATCATGCATATGTACTCAGTACTTGGTTTGGGCCCCTTTTGCATTAATTACTGCCTCAATGCAGCGTGGCATGGATGCTATCAGCCTGTGGCACTGCTGAGGTGTTATGGAAGACCAAGATGCTTCAATAGCGGCCTTCAGCTCTTCTGCATTGTTTGGTCTCATGTCTCTCATCTTTCTCTTGGCAATGCCCCATAGATTCTCTATGGGGTTCAGGTCAGGAGAGTTTGCTGGCCAATCAAGCACAGTAATACCATGGTCATTGAACCAGGTTTTGGTACTTTTGGCAGTGTGGGCAGGTGCCAAGTCCTGCTGGAAAATGAAGTCAGCATCTCCATAAAGCTTGTCTGCTGAAGGAAGCATGAAGTGCTCTAAAATGTCCCGGTAGACGGCTGCGTTGACTCTGGACTTAATAAAGCACAGTGGACCAACACCAGCCGATGACATGGCTCCCCAAACCAACACAGACTGTGGAAACTTCACACTGGACTTCAAGCATCTTGGATTGTGTGCCTCTCCATTCTTCCTCCAGACTCTGGGACCTTGGTTTCCAAATGAGATGCAAAATTTGCTCTCGTCAGAAAAGAGGACTTTGGACCACTGAGCAACAGACCAGTTCTTTTTTTCTTTAGCCCAGGTAAGACGTTTGACATTTGAAGCCCATGTCCAGGACCCGTCTGTGTGTGGTGGCTCTTGATGCAGTAACTCCAGCCTCAGTCCACTCCTTGTGAAGCTCCCCACACATTTGAATGGCCTTTTCCTGACAATCCTCTCCAGGCTACGGTCATCCCTGCTGCTTGTGCACCTTTTTCTTCCACACTTTTCCCTTCCACTTAACTTTCTATTAATGTGCTTTGATACAGCACTTTGAGAACATCCAACTTCTTTTGCAATTACCTTTTGAGGCTTTCCCTCCTTGTGGAGGGTGTCAATGATGGTTTTCTGCACAACTGCCAGGTCAACAGTCTTCCCCATGATTGCGAATTCAACTGAACCAGACTGAGAGACCATTTAAAGGCTCAGGAACCCTTTGCAGGTGTTTAGCTGATTAGAGTGTGACACTTTGAGCCTACAATACTGAACCTTTTCACAATATTCTAATTTTCTGAGATTCTGAATTTGGGGTTTTCATAAGCTGTAAGCCATAATCATAAATATTATATCAAATAAAGGCTTGAAATATCTTACTTTGCTTGTAATGAGTCTATATAATATATTAGTTTCACCTTTTAAGTTGAATTACTGAAATTAATGAACTTTTGCACGATATTCTAATTTTTCGAGTTTCACCTGTATAAACAGACGCACGCACACACACACACACACACACGTTGGATGGGGAGTCATTCCATCTGTGCATTTGCTAGTTGGGCGGTGCGGCATGTTAGAAGCACAATGGAACAAGCCCCCACAGCTCTGTTTACGCCATGCTCACTGGCATCACAATAACATCTGTGGCACAGACTAGCATTCTAAAAGGCTGAAAGAGTGACATGTCACAAGGCTTGTCTGTGACTGATTGCAGAAATGTGACTGTTTTTGATAAACGTCATTTCTGGAATCTCATATTTGGCATCACCTAATGAACAGATCTCACATTTAATTGGTAACCTGTTATTTCTTTAAATTGCTAGTACCAGATCAGACACTGGAAGGATTGACACTCATCGTTTGTAATTGAAAACAGTCTGAAAATTCTATTTTGTTGTGAACAACTGTCCACACGAAAATTTTGTTTCCTATCGTAATGTTGAGATTACGAGTGCGTCAAGAAAACACATTCATCTAATTTCCATAACCCAATTAAGCCAATATTCTGGTTTCTACATATTTGAATTAGGCAGCTGGCAAATGCCTGTGTAATCTGAATTTTGGGTCATGGAATATTCCTTCATATCTGTGCATGCTCACACAAAATTAATTCTGGGTGAAGCAAGGGAAGAGCAAAGCAAATGAAGAAACATTTTTGAAACAAATCTGATTTTTCCTCTGAATATCCACTTGAATATTTTCTTAGTGATTTCCTGACAAGGTGTTCACATGACAGATTTCCAATTCACACAGGCATATTGCAGCTGTCTTATTCGTATATCTAGAAACCCACCTTTTTACTTTATCCAGTTATGCAGCAAATGGATTAATGGGTTCACATGACACATCTATAACTGGAATGTGACCAAATTCCACCCAAAGTCTGGGTGAAACAAGCAGAGTGAAGCAATCGAAGAAACATTTTTGGGATGAGATGACTGAATATGCGCTGTAATATTCTGTAACAGAGGATATTTAAAATAAGCTGTTCACATGACACAGACTAATACATGCATATACCAGCAAAATATAATTTTGCAACTGGGTTAACCAGTTCACATGTGGTTTTAGGACCAAATTCTAATTAATAAAGATCAGACAGGTGAACACAAATGTAAACATTTCTTTTTATTTTATAACTTTGTTTGTGAAGAACAGGCACATACAATATTCTGGGTAGCTAAAGCTGAAAATATGTCAACAAAAACCGCAATGATATCTTTTGTGAAATTTAGTAGGCCTATTAGTTCACATTATGGAGGAAGAATCTGCATCCAGATGTTTCTAACCTTGTCAAAATAAATTATGAAACTATTCATCTGCATGAAAATTTGTTGACAGAAAAAAACCCAACAGGAAATCCAAGTCCATGAGTGTGAAAACAGGTCAAAACTGATCAACAATCAACCTCCAAAAAAAGAACAAAACGATTATCCCTGGTTCAAAATTAAATGGCCAAACACAAAAGTATCTAAAGCAGCCAAGGGGGCAACAGACAGATTTTTGCTTTTCGTTGTCTTTTAAAGCCTTTAACAACAGATAAATTCAGAACAGGAAAAAAGCGCAATATGGTAACATTGAAGTCACATTTAATAAGGCTCTCTGGACAATATTTACACTGGTTCACAATTATAAAAAAAAAAAAAAAAAAAAGCTTCTTTCAGACAATGAGTGTGTTATTACTAAACAACAGCACTTCCATTTAATTGATACCTAAAATATGCTGACATGATATACTGAACAATGTTTCAATGCATATTGGGTAACATGTCTGGCTTTTAATTTTCAAAAGGAATAGTTCATCCCAAAATTACACTTTTGTCATAATTTACTCACCTTCATGCTGTCCCAAACCATTTCGCTTTGCCGTGGATCACAAAAAAAACAACAAAATTAGGGTAAATGTTGTAATTTTCATTTCTGGGTGAACTACTTCTAGAAGATCACAAAACTGAAACACTTGTATGTATGTATGTATGTATATTATATATATATATATATATAGAACCTTCAATTAAAAAAACAATTGACATTATAATCAAAAGCAAAAAAAAAAAAAAACTTTGCTAACCTTGAAGGTTGAGAGCTAAACTCTGATAACACACGCAAGCTTGAATAACATCTGTGCTTTGTCCCACTATAGAGCCAATGTTACCACATATGCTGGAACGATGAGGGCTGGTCCTATCATTTTTTGACTAAATGCTACTTTGACTTCTTCTCTGTGCCCAATGTGTCATGAAGCTTTGATGCACATTTTTCAAACTGATCCATCACCAACGTTCCATTCTCATCAAAGAATGCCCCGACAGACTTTGTAAACTCAGTCTCCCTCGTCTGCTTGGTTTTCCCATCTGTGAAGGACATTCTTAACGTATACTGGTCATCAAACCTAATGGAAACAAGTCATTTAGATGCAATCGGTATAGTACCCATCAAACTACACAATGAAACGCATTTGAAACCTATGGTATTCTGAGTCGTTTTACCAACTCTGTACAGTTCCTATGGTGTTTTAGATGGTTACTTATAAGTCCAGGTCAAAAGCCCATTGTACGAAGGCAACTGGAATTGCTCCTGGCAGGCAGCAGATGCCCTAACCCCTGCGCCCCTCCCTAATCCTAATCATATAAAGTCTTTATGGTGGAGAAGCATGCCAGGAACAACTTCAGGCACCTTTCTCCCATCGCAATGTCAAGAGAGCCCACTCAGAAATTACCCACTGTTTCCCAAAAACAATTTGCGGATAAAGCAGCATTTCAATCCCATCCGTTTCAAGAGAGGAAAATTGGCACTTTTTGGAAAATTGGCTCAAAATAACTTCATGTTTGCTTGCGTTCAGTGGCAGATGCCTTATTTCAGAGCCCCGGCATACTTCAAAAAGAAAATCGTAGAACGAACCGGCGCGACATCATTTAGAACAAATTCTGGCCAAAACCAAGGTGTTTTTGAGTTTGTTTCAGTGGTTCAAACAGCTCGCCAGCAGACTTTCAAGAAAACTTCTAAACGGCTGCTAAAAATCTTACGGTCATTGGTTCACGTCATCAGTATATGTGACCTGGCACTCCACCTACCTTGTAGCTGACAGCTAATTCCAGTAACATTGTTCAGTCAGTTAAGGTACGTCAACATGAACACACCGGCATGCAGAGTTACTAGCAAGCTGTTGCAAACGTATCTACATCTGCACGGTTGTTCGAATAGAGACATTTTCCAAGAACATGTCATGTGATTTTTAGTTTTGTTTAATTAGTCTACGAAAGGAATCAAACTTTTTTGATTTTACACAGGCTAATCAAGCCACCGAGAGAGATAAAGGCCAACTGCGGAGTGGTATTGGAAGAGAGGAGACGGCACCAGTGTAAAGCAGTTCAATGGAAAGGAGGCGGCGAAAACCGGCTTGGCAATATAAATAATACTGTAATGAAGAAATAAACCAAAAGACACAAACACACACACATAGGATGGACAGCTGCCTGTAAACGCTCGCTCTGTCGCATCACCAGCCTTTATCCCTCTCGGAGGCTTGATTAGCCTGATAAGGGGTCGGTAGTGTAAAATCACGATCTGGCCCTGGCCTCCGCCCTGTCACAATGCGTTTATACATTATACACAGAGGTTTTTTCATTCTGGAGATTTTACTCGCATCTTGGCATTTCCATCCTGCATTTTATTATGCAAGATTCTAAAATTTGCAAAAAAGAAATACAGGGATGGAAATCCAGCATATTATATTCTGGTCTCTAAATATGGCCTAGGTCCCTCCTTCAATGCAAGTAAAGGGATCTTTCAGTCAAAATCATAATTCCATTTCCTTAGGAATAAGCACACCTTCTCAACAAGCTAGAAGATTTGAGGTATCACTAATGTCCGAGGTAAAATTGGTGTGGGACAAATTATGCGCTGATTTTTAATACATAGAGGTTAGGAATTTGAACATTCTTTATGAACATCTACTTTCTGTTACATCTCAAGCAAGTGTTCTAGCCTGTGCAGACATAGCAGCATGCTGAAAACCCAAGTATTCTTTAACCTTAAGTATGAACAATAACAAGCACCACAAAATAATGAACAAAGACAAATCACCTTTTTAGACTAGAGGAGAGCTGCCAAACGTGATCTGGGTCCATGCCAGCTTGGTCTTTCTGCACGGACACCAAGAAGATGTTCTTCTCTTTGTAAGAAGTGTACAGGGTCAAAATGCCCATCATTATGAAGTATGTGATGATCAGTTAAGGTAAAGAACTATGAGGGGAGGGGGGAAATCTCTAAAAGGATGAAGCAACAAAATTAGCCTTAAGCAGCGGTCACACTAAACTTTGTGCATGTGAAAATACCAATAGAGATGCAATGATGATGTATATTTTCAGTTGATTTGTTTGTTGTATTTAAAGCTTTTTTTAAGTGTGTAAGCTTAAAGTAAATCTTTCAAGTGATTTAAATAAGGAAAACATAGAAAATTGTACCAAACAATTTCAGCAAATTTGCTTTCAGAAAAGGTGACTTAAGCGGAGTAGGAGAGTAGTTCGCATTCAAGACGATCCAATCTGCTGGCATCTTAGGAACGTTCCCTGGATACAAGTGGCACAAAAGTACAGCTCCTACCAAATTGAATGGGGAGGGGGGGAGACCGAAATCTCCAAAACGGTTGGTCAAGATTATGATCAATGAAACATTTGGAATATGGTGGAACAAAACATTTGCATAAGTTGTGTTTGTGTTTCCATTCCCCCTTGTTCAGATACTTGTGAATTTATGAAGTGAATGTTGTGCGAAGTGTGACCACACCCTAAATGGAACAGACAAATTCTGGTCTGATTACAAAGTAAGACCTAATTTACATTTCATTTATATTACTAAATCTCCAATGCAAACAATCCATTTTGAAGTTGGTATGCTGAATAAAGGATATGAAACAACACAGCATGCCAGGACTGGCTTTGACTCTGGGAATGGGTGTAGATAATCCCAAATTAAAGCTACAATGGCAAAAATGCAGGAGATTGTACAAATGAACAGACGTCCATCGACCAGGTTGAAGTTCTCAACATAACCATATTTTTCAATTAGAACCTATGGTGGAAAAAGAAAGCTGATCAATTAAAGAAAACAAACAAACACACACACGTACTTTCATAACTTTTGCAAGAAAGCGCATGTTGAGAATTAAAATGTAAATATGCAAAAGAACGTACCTTCTTAGCTGCATCATCTAGAGAGTTCTTCACTGCAGCACCATCCCATTTGTCAATCTTTACAGGCTTTTCATCAATCCTCCACTGAAATCAGTAAACTAAATGAGCAACACTTTCTTACATTACATATCTAACTGGTGAATATCACATGTCAGGACAAAGAAAAACATACAACTAAAATCATTATGTTTGATAATTATTATGATTTCTCATTTTTATATTGTTTTGATCATAATTAATGACACACCCCCTTCCATTATCATTACAGTAATGTGAACAGATCTTGGTCTCATCACCATATATATTACATTGACAAAATGTGCCTTTTAAAAGACAAAATATTGATATTTATGACAATTGTTTCTTTTTACACTACATGACTGACATTTATAAAAAAAAAAAAAAAAAAATACAAAAAAAATAAAGTACTCATACTTTAAAGTAGGCCTGCAACTAACATTTATTTTGATAATAGACTAATCTACCGATTATTACAACAATTAATCATTAGCTCTTAACCGACTATTCAGCTTGTGTCCCGAAAAAAGGTTATATTAAACGTACTTGCTAACAATAGAGGACAAAATCATCTTGTAAAAATACCTCTAAATTACATTTACTGAATTAAAGGGAAAATTTGTTTTTATTCAATTTAATTCAGTAAAACATTCACTCCAAAAAATCCTATTGTTATCAAGTGTTTGTCTTTTAGAATTGTCTAAAAATCCTTAAAACAAGAATCATTTACATGACAAGCAACATATAAAATATTTAGACTTGCTTTAAGAGAATGTAGCTTTACTGCAAGTGCAGTAAAGACAAATATACTTATATTAAAGATCTATTCTCTAAAAGCAAGTCTAAATATATCATATGCTACTTCTTTTTGAGATTTAAAAATATGTGTATTTTTAATATAAATGTCAACATTCTCATATAAAAAAAATGTATTCAGCAGTATAACTGTTATAGTAAATGTACGTTGTTTTAAATTAGAAGACTACCTCTCGCACCTTTCCGTTCACTTCAATCCATCTTTAACTCTCAAAAAAAATATATATATATTATTAATAAAGCTGCGTATTGACAATTTACTTCATGATAAGACATGCATATATTATGATTAAAAAAGTCACGAGATATCACGTTATAATCTAGCTGCGTTATTTTTTGCATTATTTGAACTTTAATAATGTATTAAAGATATAACGGTGAGTTGTTTCCTTTAAAGACACTCCACACGTAAGTTTTGCTTCAGCGGAGAGGCAGCCCTGGCTCTGCTGTATTTCAAAACGAGAGTGCTTCTGTATTTAGTTATTTTGTATAATTTCCTCATACTTCTCGATCTACATCACCTGAAGCTGTTTGGAAAGTTTAGAGTGCATCTGAACTGTGATCTGTGTAATTCTCATGCCTGATTGAGATCTCCACTCAATCAGGCACGAGCTGCAGTGGTGCTCTCATGCGTCATCATTAGTGTTTCGTATGAGCTTGTGTTACGTTAAGTGAGATCAAATGACTACTTGACAAACTAACATTCTTGTCTGCAATTTTTTTTTTTTTTTTTTTTAATTGTTGACGTTGTCAATAATTCATCTTTTATATTTTTTTTTAGTTTTTTTATCAGTGATCATAACATCTTTTATTTTGATAGTGTCTTCTTAGTGATTTTAACATCCATGTCTGCTGCCCTTCAAAGTCCTTAGCTACTGAGTTCTTGAACCTTTTTATTGAATCTTTACATTTTTCTATCTCTGTTTCC
The DNA here is from genome assembly GCF_025860055.1 of Xyrauchen texanus. Taxonomy (NCBI): domain Eukaryota; kingdom Metazoa; phylum Chordata; class Actinopteri; order Cypriniformes; family Catostomidae; genus Xyrauchen; species Xyrauchen texanus. Next base: position 9,630,364 of record NC_068313.1, on the reverse strand, counting down.
GGTCCTACTCATCAGCATGGTCACACTCTTGATCTGATATTATGTATGGGTATTCCTGTCTTAAATCTTAAAGTTTTAGATAATCATAAGCCTATTGAGTTTAATATAACGTTTCAGTGTGACCCTACAAAACTACAGTCAAAACTTTTTCAGAAGCATGTAATGCTCATTCATTAACAGAATCCATTTTACTTTTTTCTTATAATGTGGGTACAGAGGAATTGGTTACATTGTTCAATACAGTATGTACAGAGATTCTAGATAGCATTGCTCCATATAAAATAAAGAGAAAGAAAACTAAAACTCAACTTTGGCTAAATTAAAATACTAGGGACATTAGACAGCAGTGTAGGAAAGCAGAACAAAAATGGCAAAAAGATAAGCTTATGAGGTCTTAAGAGTGTTTAAATAAATATCAAAAAGCTGTTAAAACATCTGGAGCTGAATACTTCTCTTATATAATTGCACAGAATGTTCATAGCCCTCAAGTATTATTCAAGACTATACATTTTAAAACCAGAAGACAATGTATACTCAGATCTATCAACAAATACCTGTGAAAGGTATTTAACTTTTTTTTTTATTGAAAAGATTGAGAATATAAGAAACTCAATAACACCTGATCCATCTGGTTTATTTGCTATAAACCCTTGCACTAGTAAATTCAGTCATTTTGGGCAGTGTCACTTTCACATATTAAGGACATTGCTTCACACTTAAAATTAACCTCCTCACCCTGTGATATTGTCCCTCCTAAATTGTTTGTTCAGCTTCTTGACATAATTGGTCCTAACATTCTCTCAGTTATAAATGGAACTTTAACCTGTATTTTATTCCATCCAGCCTTAAACATGTGGTTGTCCATCCGCTTAACAAGAAAACAAATCTAGATACTTCAGATCCAAAACATTTTCAGCATCTCCAAGTTGCCATTTATATCCAAATTATTAGAAAAGATTATTTATACACAGCTTTCCTCTTAATAGAAAATTAGGTTTTTGATAAATTTCAATCTGGTTTTAGGTCTGGACATAGCGCTGAATCAGCTTTTATTAGGGTAACAAATTACATTTTATTTTAGTTGGATACTAGTAGCTGTGTTGCTTTAGTTATGTTGGATCTCATCGCAGCATTTAATAAAATAGATCATAACATCCTTATTGAACGGTTAAGGTTGTATGTTGGAATCAAGGGAAATGCTATAAGTTGGATTTCCTCATACTTGAATAATAGGTCTTTTTCTGTAAAAACGGGCAATTTCATGTCATCATCAGCTCCGAAAACCTGTGGGGGTTCCGCAAGGATCTATTATAGGACCAGTTTTATTCTCATTATATATGATTCCTCTTGGTGCCATTTTTAATTCTTTCCCCGCCAAACACGGAATTTTCCGTGTTTTATGAAAAAACGCTTCCCCGCCAAACACGGAATTTTCCGGGTTTCCGTGTTTTAGGTGTTATACGGTAAGGAAGACCCCTCCGCATGTTTTGAAAGAGTACGCAACTCTTTGATCAAAGAAACAGACTGCGATCGTCTCAAATATGAAGAAGTGGAGTATTGAGAAGCTCAAAATATCAGACATAAACATGCCTTTTTCTCAGCTTTTTGTCTGAAATGTTGTTTGACAAAACTGACCTCTGTTCAAGTCGCAATAAAAAAAGAACAAATGAAGATAAAATAAAATCGGTTTTTTTGCCTAAAAGCAGAGGCTCAGATCTTTATTGTGATATATAGCATCTTCATATATTCATGGAAGAAAATATTTTGCGGGCCATTAAAATTTAGCGAAAATCGTCAAAAACCCTGGCAGTGGCTGGCAACTTTTTTTTTTAAAACGCTGGCGGGGAAAGAGTTAAGAAATACGGTATTTCGTAAAATATTTAGGCAGACGACACGCAAATGTACCTCCCTTTGATGTCAGGTGATGATGTATCTGTTAAAACTCTCTGTGAATGTATGAAAGATGTAAAAATCTGGATGGTAACAATTTCCTCCAATTAAAAGATAAGACACAGGTTATAATTTTCGGCCCTAGTAGTTGTGTAAATAATTATACAGAAGTTCTAGCCCCATTGTCATCTAATTGGTGCGCCTATGTCAAAAATCTTGGTTTTATTTTTGACTCGGAGTTAAAATGTGATAAGCAGATAAATTTTGTGGTAAAGAACAGCTTCTTTCAATTGAGAAATATTGCCAAACTTAAATCTGTCTTATCATTTAACAATTTGGAGAAAGTGGTTCATGCTTTTATTTCATCATGTCTCGATTATTGTAATGCACTATATCTGGGTATTAATCAACAATCAAAGACTTCAAAGGGTACAGAATGCTGCAGCAATAATGCTGACAATCAAGAAAGAGGGATCAGACATCCACTATTCTGACATCTCTGCACTGGCTACCTGTCCAATTTAGAGTGCAACATAAGGTGGTGTTGTATGTTTTTAAAGCCTTACACAATCAGGCTCCTGATTATATTTCTGAACTTATTATTATTCGTAACTCCCATACATTTCTTAGATCGAATAACCAGCTGCTTCTTGATGTTCCCCAATCACGGTTAAAGGGTAAAGGAGATTGTGCATTCTCTGTTGCTGCACCAAAGTTGTGGAATGGTTTACCTTTGTCAGTCAGAGCCTCAATATCTGTCAAATTATTTAAAACATGTCTCAAGATGTATTTGCTTAGTGAAGCATTAGGAAAATTACAAAGGTGATTGTTATTTTTCTTTATTTTGATTCAATTAAATTTAAGTCTTTTTATATCATTGTATTGTTTTATTGTAATTGTACAGCACTTTGGTACACTTTGCAATTTTTTTTAAAGTGCTCTATAAATACATGCCCTTCTTTAAAGGTGCACTCATTAATTTTTTCCCAGACCCATTAAAAAAAAAGTTTACTACTAAAAACAATTAATTGTAATTTTAAATTACATTTAAAAATCGTGACCCCTCACATGAGATGAGGACTCTATAAAAACTGTATTATTCTACATGGGGGAGGGGCACCCTGGTGGGGTCTGCCATTTTAGAATCACATGAGCAGCTGAATACTACTCGCTTAATCTCAGTAACGATCCTGTTATTGGACTTTCACTCTTGGATTAAACAAATCATGGCTGATTGTGAATAGTGAATTTCTACAATGGCATCTGTAACAGAAAACTATTGATTTTGAATGATGCTGCATCCACACCACTAGGTGTCATTGTAAATCCAAGATGATACAAACAAAAAGTTACTGAGTGCACCTTTAAAATACAATTGTACTCGAGAAATTACTGAAACATTTATAGGCTACACCACAATAGTATTTGTTGTACTGCCTTTAAAATGTACTTTGACAAAAAAAAAAAAAAAGTGCATCAGACAGGAAGATTTTCATCTCTGGATTAAATTTGTATGAAAATGTCACAATGCAAATAAATAAATAAATCCAAATATTAATAATATTAATGGTTTTAAAACAGGCTTCACATTCTTAGGGGATTTTTTGGTAAAATAATACTTGGATATATTATAGGGATAGTAAACTACAAACTAACAATTGCGCTTAACTGCCACATTTGTAAGAAAGATGGAACTATCATGTGTTCCTGCCATATGCGGGTAAAAATGTCAGGTAACTACTGGGTGATGTTTTCAGGGTTTTTCCTGCACTGAAATTTCTATGAAATTCAGGCGACTCGGAGCCACGCTCCTGGAGCAAATTTAATGGTATTCATGCCTCTAATAACTTGCACGCGCATCTGTAGCTCTATTTCCAACTAAGTTGTGAATTGAATTAATGTGAAAAAAACCAATGTGAGAATAAAGCCGTGATTTCATCCAAGGGTGTTCAGAAGGATGAAATCGTCACATCCAGAGAAATTGTAGCCATTGTTTTTTTTTATAAATACTGGTGGTTTAGAGCACGCAGACAAAACACTAAAGAACTTTGTGTCATGTTTGGCTGAGCACTAATATATGTGCGTTCATCCATCCTTATGACTAAACCGTGGGGATATATATAAAATATTTTTCAAAAGTGTCAATAATCCTTCTTTTCCTTAGAGTTCAAGTTTGCTTTTGACTTATTTTCTGTTTGCTCTGCAAAATCTTTGTAGGCTTTGGATTTTCAAGACTGTTACTCCAGGATGACCAGTGCAACATTTCAGATGGGATGATTGTTGGTCCAGTAATGAACAAGTTATTCAGTCACATGACCTTTGTGATTTGCAACTTTTATTTCTAATAAATTCAATAAGAGTTTATTCTGTAAATGTGTTTCCATCATAGTTTATGCACATTTCTTTTTATCGAATAAAACAAAACTAGCCACCTCAAGAGTATACATTTTTGGAGCGCATTTTGGAGATTTATTTGCATCTTGGTGATTCCATCCAGCAGTTTTTATGCTGTATCCCAAACAAAACACAAAAATGTTGATGGAAACATAGCTTGTGTGGGGCGAATGAAGCGTGCTTTCGTGTGACCGCCCCAGCGCTCAGCAGCCTGCTCCAGAAATAAGATTGCCAAAGCTCTGGAACAGCGCAGAGGGAAATGTGCAATTCAGTCGAACTTCACTCGACATTGCGCGGCAGGTGGAGAGCACAAAACTTGCAGTATGTGACTCATTTGAATTCTACAGAGAACATTCTAGCAGAAATCTCTTTATGGAGAAAGTCAAACCTATCAAACAGATAGGCAGCACCTACGTTATCAACAGCACTGACATGGTAAAGGAGACAAAAACATCACCAGTTAAAATACACTCCATCGTTCTTCCTAAAAGTTTATTTATTTATTTTACTGCAGTAACACTAACTGGTAACTTGTACAGATTCATATTAAATCTATTAGGACTAAACTATTACACTTAATTTTTATTACAATGTTGAATGTTGTACAGGTTCTTAATGTATTTTTGTACAGGTTCAAATGTACCGTTTGCATTTTTATAACAAATACTATAGTTATTTTTATTTATTTTATAGAAAACACTCTCAAGATTATATTAACCTAACCAAAGTAATGTGTAGCCATCCATGGGCTTACCTGTGTAAATGGCCTTATCAGTACAAATGCTACTGTTAATCAAAGCTAGAAGTAGAGCAATGGTCAATTTAATGAAGGGGTTAAAAATTTCATGAATTTTGAATAAACTCCTGTACTGTCCTATTCATGTTCTATCCTATTCCTTTTCTAACTGGCCGTGTTTGCCTTCAGATATCCTAAAGGTGACTTAAATCATTAGGCCTGTGTCCTGCTAAAACAATGTCATTCTTGTTCAAATAAAATGTCCAAACAAATGCATACAGTTACAGTCTCCAGTTAATTTTATCCCCTTATAGTGAGGTGGGGTATTTTGGCTTGTGAAAATGCTGAGTGGCTAGTGACCATGGAAAACTACTAGCCAGAGTGGCCGGTGAGCCACAAAGTTAATTTCAAACCCTAAACTTAACATACAGTGTGCAATTTATTTTTACAACTAACAGGGGTAAGTTTAAGATCCAAGTATTGTTGTCCTTCATAAAAAAAATTTTTTTTTTAAATTTGCATTCTGGAGCCATGTGGATATTTTGAATTATAAACACATACACCATTGATTTTTGGTTGAATTAATCATTGTGTGACCTTTGGGACATTAGTGTCTTTTACATTTTTTCAATTAATTAATAAATATTAGAATAAATATTGACAAAGGTGTGTATTTTGGTGGGAATTTAGATATTTCAACCTCAGTTCCTAAAATACATCTATAAACAAGGTGTACACAAAAGAGTTACACTCAGGACCTTCAGGACAAAAATGTCCCAATTGAAACCCATTAAACTGCCATATTTGATCCCAGTGCCATTAAAGCATAAAATCAATAACTCTATTATATTGTGCTTTCATTCCAGAGCCCTGGCTTAAATATTTGCAATATTTTCAACGAGATGGCACCATTTTTCACATGTTTATCCTATGGAGCAAATACATGCTTTTTTTATTGTTTTATAGAGCAGGCCAGTTGCATAAATGATGCAGCTAAAATTGTGTGGGTGTGTTGGTATGGATGTCAGAGTGTGCTTTGTATGTGTGTATTGAGAAATGTGTGTGTATGTATGTAAAAAACAACAGTTGCTTATATAAACAAACGGGCATTTAAAGGGTTACAATTCTGAAAATGAATGAATATTTGATAGTTATGATCAGGACTGCCGCTGGTTTAAAAAATGTGCTACTTTAAACTGAAAATCATATTAATATATATTATTATGGCAGTTTTTTTGACGTGGACATCAAATTACCTCCGAGTTTTTTTTTTTAATGACGCACAAGAGTTAAAAAGTCCAGTTAGCGGTTCAAATATGGCCAAGTTAAAGTTCATACATCACGCCTGAAAAAAAAAAAAAAAGAGGGTAATGATATTCGTGTCATACACATACAGTAACGAATCCACGCAATGTTGCGTAATCATTTATGTATAATATATTTTAAGCAGCATAGTTTCAATTTACATGCTCATATGCTACTCAATAAATGCTAGATTCAGAATGTGCATCCATTTATTCAAGTTTCCGTTTTGGCGCTGACATGAAAACAAGCATTATAGTCGCATCAACGTTCACGTCTGACCACTGAGTGAGAAAGCAGAGAAAGTAAAATAGTCCCTTGTATTGCACTCAGAAGACCGTTGCACAAATAAAAACGCATCTTCAGACATGCTAAACACAATAAAGATGTCTTACTTTTTCAAGTAGACCACTCTTCCCATTCCTCGCCGCCATCTTTTCTTCCTGCTCGTTTGCTGTGATCTGGATGACTGTAATTGGCTAGAATCACATAAGAAGGGTCCAATCGTAATTGGTCTGAAATGTATACGTCAAAGGGGGCGGTCTACAGTGGCTGCGATCAACCCGAAAGCAGTAGAAGAGTCAAATGTTTTATTCTATGAGAGAAAGAAATGAGCGCTGAACGACTCAGAAAACTGCATTTCTCATTGGTATTAATCAAATAAATTAAGTTATTTAAGTTATTTATTGTATACATATTTGTAAACAATGTATTACAATTTATTGTTTTTAATTTCTTAGTTAATTTGCTCATTTTTATTTAATTTTCAATTTCAGTCAGAAATGAAGCAATTTATTTTTAATATTGGTGTAGCAACATAATTTGGGTGAAAATAAATTATAACCAAAGGTTGTTTCGTTTAAAATGAAGTGTTTAAAAAAAAAAAAAAAAAAAAAAAAAAGAGGTGGTAAGGGAGCCTTTTACCACACTTAAAAGGCTGAAAGGTAAAAGGCACCTAGGGGGTTTAAATGGATAAATTGTAGATACAGGGGCAATAGTTCTAATTTGTCAACAAATTTGTCAACAAATGCAAATCATTTTGAGACACCAAGATGCTTTTTTGAGTAACAAATTAAGATGACACCTGCTCAAATTAACTACTTCAGAAAAAAGTAAACCATTTCCTGCTAAATTCAAACACAATTGACATTTTATTACATATCAAGTACTCTATAAACAAACTAATCTCTTTTATGATTGGATGAGTCAATGTGATTCCACTTTGAAACTTTTAATAACAAATCTATTCACCCTGCATTTTATATGAGCATTTAGCCCCTGCAACAGGGTTTTTCCCCCCCCCCAAATACTATCCTTTCACTTATTGGACAGTTATTGACATATGTTTGATTTAATTACCTTAAACAGAACTCAAAACTATAAGTATTTTGTCTCAAAAGAAATGTGTTAACTTCAGGGATGTTCATAGCTACATACACTTGTGGCCAAAAGTTTGGAATAATATACAGATTGTATACTTATGAGAAGAAATTGGTACTTTTATTCACCAAAGTGGCATTCAACTGATCACAATGTATAGTCTGGACATTAATAACATGAAAAATTACTATTACAATTTGGAGAAAAAAAATAAATTCAGAACTTATTATACTACTTCAAAAAGTTCTCATCAAAAAATCTTCCATGTGCAACAATGTCAGCTTTACAGATTCTTGTCATTCTAGCTGTCAGTTTGTCCAGATACTCAGGTGACATTTCACCCCACACTTCCTGTAGCACTTGCCATAGATGTAGCTGTATTGTCAGGCACTTTTCACACACCTTACAGTCTAGCTGATCCCACAAAACTCAATGGGGTTAAGATCCATAACACTCTTTTCCAATTATCTGTTGTCCAATGTCTGTGTTTCTATACCCACTCTAAACATTTCTTTTTCTGTTTGAAAAGTGGCTTTTTCTTTGCAATTCTTCCAATAAGGCCTGCAGCACCCCTGGTGGGTAGAATTCAGTGAAGATATCAGCTGAGGACATGGGAGGTGTCTATTTCTCAAACTAGAGACTCTGATGTACTTATCCTCCTGTTTAGTTGTACATCTGGCTTTCCACATCTCTTTATGTCCTTGTTAGAGCCAGTTGTCATTTGTCTTTGAAGACTGTAGTGTACACCTTTGAATGAAATCTTCATCTTCAGGCAAATTCGAGCATTGTATAGCCTTCATTCCTCAAAATAATGATTGACTGAGGAGTTTCTCTTTTTTTTTATGCCATTTTCACCTAATATTGACCTTAACCCTTGTGCATCCTTGTGGACATTTTTGGCTTTTTCAGTTTTGTTTTTTTTTTGATAACTTTGTCTGTGTTAATGCTAACTGCATAAATTTTTCCACAGGTGTGAATTTTTATTGGAATTTTAATATTTCACCCTATTTTCTTTAAAAAAATGTGTTTTGCACTAGTTACACAAAATACTCCCTCTTAGCGTCGTTTTGGACAAAAATGGCACATTGAAACCCATTAAAACTGCGATTTTTAATCCCAGTGCCATTTAACTATAAAATTATGCAATCTTGTTTAACATGCTTTCATTATGTTGGCAAGGCTTCAAAATTTACATTTTAAATATTTTTTACCAGATCGTGCCATTTTTCAGGTTTGGCATATCATCGCTTTTGTTGTTGTTTTCTGCTGTTTTTGGCTTATGTATATTATAGAGCCAATTAGATACATTATGAATATATAATTGTGTGAGTGTGTTGGTATGGATTTCAGAGTGTGGTTTGTATGTGTCTGAGGCTCTAATAATAAAAAATAAAAAAATTCTGTTTAGCATTTATTAAATTGAAAATAATTATAATTATTATATTTTCTATAAAAAACAACAGTGGCATTATGTAAACAAACCGGCTTTTAAAGTGTTAAAATTCTGAAACTAAATGAATGTTTGGTAATTATGATTAGAACTGATGCTGGTTAAAATATAAGTCAGTGAAAGTAGTAAAAAATATTATTCTATAATATTTTTATGACACTTTTTTGACATGGCCATTTTTGTCCATTATGGACCTAAGTAGCTTTTTTTTAAATCTGATACTGCACAAAAAATATGAAAGCATCAAAATGAATGTTGTTGTTAATCATTGACATATCCGAGGCTGTAATAATCAAAGAAAAAAAATTCTGCTTAGCATCTATTAAATTGAAAATAATTACTATTTTTCATTTTTTCCTAAAAAAACCAACAGTGGCATTATGTAAACAAACCAGCGTTTAAAGGGTTAAAATTCTAAAAATGAATGAATGTTTGGTCATTATGATTAGAGCTGATGCTGGTTAAAAAAATTATGTCAGTGAAAGTGGAAAAAAATATAAATCTATAATATTGTTATGACAGTTTTTGGACATGGCCATTTTTGTCCATAATGAACCTATGTGTAACTTTTTTTAATTGATGCACAAGTGTTAAGACATGCCGGTCTATTGCATACTGTGGCAACTCAAAAACAAACACAAGGTTAAGCTTCATGTAATGAACCAAATAGCTTTCAACTGTGTTTGATATAATAGCAAGTGATTTTCTAGTACCAAATTAGCAATTTAACATGATTACTCAAGGATAAGGTGTTGGAGTGATGGCTCCTGGATCTATAGATTTGATAAAAAATTACTTTTTTACCAGCACTACGTGTGGTGACGGCGGTGTTAGCAGACTCCGATCGTTGAATGATTTCAAATTAATTTACATAGGGAGGTGTAAAGGCTGCAACCACCTCAGGGTTTGATATTTTTCTTTTTCTTCAAAAAAGCATTTTGGCCTCACCGTTGCCATTGTCTGAATGTTTTTGTGTACACTACAGCAGTGTTGGAAAAACTGTATCACTACATGAATACTTATACATGTAACAAAATAATTGTTTTTTAATCTACTCAAATATTTTCCAAGACAAATAAATATTTTCCAGAACATGACTGGAAAACAGCATTGTGAAAGTCCAGGTTTTCCTGGATTTCTAAGATGCGTGGGAACTCTGGTCATCTATCATGATAAACTGATTGCTAGAATGGCTTGGTATCATTGCTGCATGTGGAGGATTTTTGGATGAACTGAAAGATTAAATAATAAAATACTGTATTATTGAAACTTTGTTTATCCAAAAATTTGAAATGGGGAAAAACGTATTTATACAGGTGAAACTCGAATAATTTGAATATCGTGTAAAAGTTCATTCATTTCAGTAATTCAACTTAAAAGGTGAAACTAATATATTATATAGACTCATTACAAGCAAAGTAAGATATTTCAAGCCTTTATTTGATATAATTTTGATGATTATGGCTTACAGCTTATGAAAACCCCAAATTCAGAATCTCAGAAAATTAGAATATTGTGAAAAGGTTCAGTATTGTAGGCTCAAAGTGTCACACTCTAATCAGCTAAACACCTGCAAAGGGTTCCTGAGCCTTTAAATGGTCTCTCAGTCTGGTTCAGTTGAATTCACAATCATGGGGAAGACTGCTGACCTGACAGTTGTGCAGAAAACCATCATTGACAACCTCCACAAGGAGGGAAAGCCTCAAAAGGTAATTGCAAAAGAAGTTGGATGTTCTCAAAGTGCTGTATCAAAGCACATTAATAGAAAGTTAAGTGGAAGGGAAAAGTGTGGAAGAAAAAGGTGCACAAGCAGCAGGGATGACCGTAGCCTGGAGAGGATTGTCAGGAAAAGGCCATTCAAATGTGTGGGGAGCTTCACAAGGAGTGGACTGAGGCTGGAGTTACTGCATCAAGAGCCACCACACACAGACGGGTCCTGGACATGGGCTTCAAATGTCAAACGTCTTACCTGGGCTAAAGAAAAAAGAACTGGTCTGTTGCTCAGTGGTCCAAAGTCCTCATTTCTGATGAGAGCAAATTTTGCATCTCATTTGGAAACCAAGGTCCCAGAGTCTGGAGGAAGAATGGAGAGGCACACAATCCAAGATGCTTGAAGTCCAGTGTGAAGTTTCCACAGTCTGTGTTGGTTTGGGGAGCCATGTCATCGGCTGGTGTTGGTCCACTGTGCTTTATTAAGTCCAGAGTCAACGCAGCAGTCTACCGGGACATTTTAGAGCACTTCATGCTTCCTTCAGCAGACAAGCTTTATGGAGATGCTGACTTCATTTTCCAGCAGGACTTGGCACCTGCCCACACTGCCAAAAGTACCAAAACCTGGTTCAGTGACCATGGTATTACTGTGCTTGATTGGCCAGCAAACTCGCCTGACCTGAACCCCATAGAGAATCTATGGGGCATTGCCAAGAGAAAGATGAGAGACATGAGACCAAACAATGCAGAAGAGCTGAAGGCCGCTATTGAAGCATCTTGGTCTTCCATAACACCTCAGCAGTGCCACAGGCTGATAGCATCCATGCCATGCTGCATTGAGGCAGTAATTAATGCAAAAGGGGCCCAAACCAAGTACTGAGTACATATGCATGATTATACTTTTCAGAGGGCCGACATTTCTGTATTTAAAATCCTTTTTTTTTATTGATTTCATGTAATATTCTAATTTTCTGAGATTCTGAATTTGGGGTTTTCATAAGCTGTAAGCCATAATCATCAAAATTATATCAAATAAAGGCTTGAAATATCTTACTTTGCTTGTAATGAGTCTATATAATATATTAGTTTCACCTTTTAAGTTGAATTACTGAAATTAATGAACTTTTGCACGATATTCTAATTTTTCGAGTTTCACCTGTATAGCGCCATTCTATGTAGTTGTCATATAGTGCTTCACAGTAAAAAACAATTAAGCAGTATAAACAGAAACAAGACATTACAACATAACACACAGCCATAAAATACTAATAAATTTTTTTTAAAAACATAAACCAGACAAAAGACCGCACATCACCCGACATAAAATAGGTGAAAACCAACATGTAAAAATTTTACGAGTTTCTTAAATATTGGAAATTGAACTAGAAAGTCATTTTAAACCGATTACATGTATTGATTGTAATTCTTGATCAATTTAAGGCACGCTGGGAGAACACAATTATAAAATATCATAGTGATTCCAAACTTTAACTTACAATTTGATGGTTGCGGCTTCACTTCATGCAATGAACATGTTGATACCATTGGTATAAACCCTGTCAATCAACAAGTTATTTAAAAAAAAGGTGGAGACTTCTATTTGGTCTTGCATTTTTATTTTGTTTTATTAATTGGATACAACTTTTTTATCTTAATTTTCTTCAGTGAATTCCTTCAAGTTAAACAAAAAAAAAATGCAAAGAGGGATTGGCAAATATGAATTGTCAAGTTATAAAAATGATAAAGAATAGGGCTCATCATGAGTAGTATTGAATAGACTGTCAAAAGAGAGAAAGGCATTTCACTTAAACAACAGAAACACATTTTCATCCTGAGCATCTAATGAGATGTATCAAATACAAAGTAACTGTTTTAAATACTTAATAAAAAGGCAAAAATCAACTTTAAAGTGAATGCTACATTATTTCATTACTTTAATGCCAGTTATAGATAATGTATGCACAGTTTTTTGTTGATTGAAAGCAGACAATCCTATGTTTTAGAAATGCCATATTTTTAAAATGACATAATCACAAAGTACCATTCCAATAAATATATGTGCTTTACACTTGCACAGAGTTTATATTTTCAAAATAACACAACATTCTCTTTCAAACCCAGCACATACCTTTCAACAATGGAAGACAGTCCAAGGGCTTTAAAAGCCAGTCAAAAATGGCAGTCACAAAAATCAAATCCCCAATAACGTATTTGCATCAATGTCAATATAGGAGAGTCATATTTCCAAAATAGTACAGTAATGCAAACATTATTTTTTTTGTACTTTACAATAGTACATCTTGTAGTCTACTGAAAATTTGTATAGAACATGAAATCAACCTGTAATATATATATATCTATATATATATATATATATATATATATATATATATATATATATATTAGTCGATTTGCAGAAACCAGCCAATTTGGCACATTACAAACAATGACCTGTCTAAATGAAAATAAAATCAAGGTGAAAAGCAAGATTAAATGTACGTGCATGTACATGGTCCATGTGAATGTGTCATTTTTCATCAAAAGTAACATGATTAAACCTTGCTTGGCAGACACAAGTCACAAAATAGATCTCTTTAGTAAACAATGCTTAAGAAAGTTGAAAAAAGCAGCCCTTCAGAGTAGACTCACACAGTGGGTGAACATCAAGCTGAAAAACGAAAAATTGAGAAACTCTCAAACTGGTTCGAAATGAATATAACAGAAAAAAAAAATCCTAGAGAAAATTAACCAATTTGTTTTGCTTGTTGTCAAATAAAGCTGGTGTTACATGCAAAGCTTTTACAGAAGTGTCCAAATGCATTTATTTGCATCCTCTCAAACTGTCTTGAATCACAATTCAGTAATATTTAGACACAGCTATGATATCTAAATTATATGGATAAGTGTTCCTGGTTGTAGGAAAAACAAATAAAGGTTTAAAATTCAAAAGTTAAAAAAAAAAAATTGGCAAATAAAACTAATTGCATTTAGAAATCAGGACTAACACTGACTGTCGCATAGGGTCTTTTAGTGTTTCAACAGAACAAACTTAATAGTTATTTTACTTAACACAAAACATATTAGATAGGCCTGGAAAATACTCAACATATGCATGTGAACGCAAACACTTCTAGCTATGCAAGCTGAATTTTACTTGCTGTTGTGTTCTGAAATGTGTCAGAGCCCAATCTGTACCACAACTATGCATTGTACTCTCAGCATTGATGTAATGGCCGTTTTAGTGAGCATTAGTGTAAACTGTCTTCTTCTGATGTCACTTTTCTCAGTCAGAACTATCATAACAATCAACACATGAATGACTCGGCTACTTGCAGTTCTCTCTGCATTTTAGGTGGGGTTAAATGTATTTTAACATTGAAAGATTTACACACCACCTCTATGATGTACAACGGGACAGTGTGCTTGCAACATTTTGGCCAAGCATTCACATCTGTGTTCGTGTTCTTGCATAAGTATATTTCTGATCTTGGGCTGGAATTTTACTCTTTTCCACCTCAATGAATTATTTATGAAGAAACGGTTTTAGATTCATGTAAGGTGGCTGCTTAAAGAAATACGTTTTCCAATGTCTGAGCTAAAAGGGTTAAGCTACATTTTGTACACTACATATTCTGTTCTTTTCCTATGATATTCTTTGAAACATGCAAACAGACTTCTTGTGGAGTAATTGTCATGAGCACAAAGACACTGCAAGGAGTACTACTACTGACTCAAAACACTAAACATACTTGAAATAATGAAATGCTAAAGAGCCTTTCAAAAGTTCTTTATACTTTATATTTTCAATCCCCAGACAACATAGCTAGAGCTAGTTTCATCTCTTTTTGGGGTTTGGACATAGATGACAGAGCTGGATAGAAACAAACTGCAGGTTCAAATCCAGATCACTATGGTAAGGTTGCGGAGAGCACAATCTTGATTTTTGCAAACTGACTTTTACATGCCGCATTCTATGTTTCGTCACAGTTTCCTGGTGAAATCAACACTAGAGGCGCTACAACAACTGTGCACTTGATTCACTTTCACACAAATCATGAGTACAATGCCTCATGACTTTGTAAACACTTATTTTTAGCACACAAACAAGCAATGAGATGACATGGTTTCTACAGAAATTGAGCTTTTCATTTATAATTCTTGTTCATTTTGGAGGTATGTTTTACTCATTAAATCCTTCATCTTCTATTCAACTTAAAAACCTTGTCTGATAACGATTCACTCGCTTTTGGCACCCCCGCTGGAAATTTCACAGGGAAAAGGCACGTTATTTTGTTCAGCAAAAATTTGCCATAGTCACGTAATGTTCATGAGACCAGACTGTTTTAAGTACCTTACTTTAATTACATATTTATAAAATAGTATTATGTAGAATTTAAAACATGAATTATGTTCACTTACACCTCTCTTTGTGTTTGTGACTGCTGAAGCATACACCACTTAATAAGTCATTGTAAGGGTAAAATGTGTTGTGTTGAGTGCATGAATTGCACGCAATAATGAACAAGAAGGAAAGAGACATTATTTTGAATACATTGAGCAAAAAAAAAAAAGAAAGAAAAAGTTTTCTGTGAAGTGTTTTAGAAAGTCATTAATGTAATTACTTTTTCGATGAAGGCCTGAAGCATAATCCATGCAAGTACGTGAACGCAGGCGCATCTTGCATTCTCAATGTTGCTATGGGACGCTCTAGCGAAATTAGAGTGAACTGTCCACTTCTATCATGTGTTTTCTCTTTCAACTCAACTACTGTGATGGTGAAGCAACAGTTTGAAGAGAATATTGCTGAGCAAGTAAGCTTAAGTCAATATATGTATAGCAAATGACCTAATGACAATACATCTAGTTTAATGGCACAGGCATTTGTAGGTAACTATCACCTCGAGTACTGAGATTTGTAAGCATATTCAACCAGACCGACCACTGGCAAAGTGGTGGCCATGTGCTTGCATCTTGCATTCACATACTTGCGTAGAGTATGTTTTGGCCTTAAAGGAATGTTCCGGGTTCAATACAAGTTAAGCTAAATCAACAGCATTTGTAGCATACTGTTGATTATCAAAAAATTTGTATTTTGATTCATCCCTCCTTTTCATAATACCGGAACATTCCTTTAATTAATCAGTTTAGTGGATTCTTTTTCGAGTACTTTACCAACACGTGCCCTTGAACAAAGGCACTTAACCCAAATTTTGCTCCTTGTGGAATGTTTCTACTGATGTATTGCAAGTTGCTTAGGATGAAAAGCTGATAGATTACAAGTAAAATAAGTACATAATTATCTTGCATTACAATATTCTCCAGCCTATTTTCTGCCAAAATAAAGAAAACTTGAGTGACTTGTGACTAATTGCTAAAATAAAACACTACAATAAATGTAGGTCCCTTTAATAACTACAGTTAAAGTGCTCATTTCTTTTGGATAGTCTATCTGATCTGCGTGTATTGTGTTCTACCGTCACATCTTTTGTAGCCCAAGACCGGAGTACATATTTGTTATGACTTGTCTTGTGCCTGTCCACTTTTTGACGTTCTCTATCAAATTGTCTTTGTAACTTAAGTGCCAGTTCTCGGTCCTCCTTTTCCTGATTAATTCGTCGAACAAACAGATCATCAAATCTGTCGCAGGCATTGCAACAATGTATCCTGGATATTTTTGACTGTACAGTCTCTTCCAAGTGTTTGGTTTTGTGGCTCCTCTTTTTGCCCTTTCTTGAGGTAGGTCTGTTAAATTCACAGCTCCTGGTAGTGGGATCATTTATAAGGTTAACAGGGTCTATAGTACCCCGATTACAATGTCCAACATGCTTGTCTAACATCTGATAACTCACACCTGATGGTCCGTATTTACAAATTGATTCAAATCTGCTGTCCCAATTTGGGGTTGACGTATCAGCAATAGTTTGTGTTGTCGATTTGGTGAGAGCACCAGCTGGTTGTGTACCTTCCTCTTTGTTACACTGATCAAAAACAAGCCGTCGCTTATTCCAGAGTACAGGCTTTTCTTTACGATTTTTAGACTGTTCGGTGCTTGCATGGCACATGCAATGATGATCATGCAAGACGTCCTTGGCTACAACACAGTTGCAGTGTTGAATGTCCCTCTCTTTAACAGTTCTCAGTTTAAGACAATCTTCTGCGATCGGACTTGTGATGGTTCCTTTAGAGGTCACTTTGATGCACTGACGATCCACTTCAATTTGCTTCCACTTCTGCAAGATGGTGGGGCTGGCCTCGTAGCTTGTCGACTTGTGTAGACTGCGTGCCAAGTTCCTAGGTGTTGACTTCACAATTGTGGGTTCCAAAAGTTGCCCATCGGGCAACCTTTTGGGTGGAGTGCATGGCGAGCAGACGATTGGCTTAAAATGGTTTAGTTCTTCTGATATGCTATCGTTGCTCTCGGGGCTAATGGACCTCTCTGGTTTAGTCTGAAGCCCGAGTGTAGCAGAGGAGGTGTGGACACCCCGCCAGTGGTGCCTCTTATCTAGGCTGAATACCGGTGCTGAGAAAGACCTACTGTTCTCAGAAGAGAGAAGAATTCCAGCGTTGTAACTATGAGTGATGTTAGCCTAGAGAGGGGGAAGATATTTATTGTGGCACCCCTGAGAATGAAAGACTGATACACTGGAAATACACTTGAAGTTACAAGTTTATACACCTTGGCTAAATACATTTAAATACATTTTTCACAATTCCTGACAGTTAATCGTAGCAAACATTCCCCGTTTTTGGTCAGTTAGGATCACTACTTTATTTTAAGAATGTGAAATATCAGAATAATAGTAGAGATAATTATTTATTCCAGATTTTATTTCTTGCATCACATTCCCAGTGGTTCAGAAGTTTACATACAATTTGTTAGTATTTAGAAGCATTGCCTTCACATTGTTTAACTTGGTCAAATGTTTTGGGTAGCCTTCCACAAGCTTCTCACAATAAATTGTTTGAATTTTGGCCCATTCCTCCTGACAGAACTGGTGTAACGGAGTCAGGTTTATAGGCCTCCTTGCTCACACACTTTTTCATGTCTGCCCACAAATGTTTTTGTGAGGACTTTGTGATGGCCACTCCAATACCTTGACTTTGATGTCCTTAATTTTGCCACAACTTTGGAGGTATGCTTGGAGTCATTGTCCATTTGGAAGACCCATTTGCTTCCAAGCTTTAACTTCATGGCTGATGTCTTGAGATGTTGCTACAATACATCCACATAATTCTCCTTCCTCATGATGCCATCTATTTTGTGAAGTGCACCATTCCCTCCTGCAGCAAAGCACGCAACATGATGCTTCATGATTGGATTGGTGTTCTCCAAGCCTCACCCTTTTTTCTCCAAACATAATGATGGTCATTATGGACAAAAAGTTTAATTTTTGTTTCATCAGACCAGAGTAAATTTCTCCAACAATTAAGATCTTGGTCCCCATTTGCACTTGTAAACTGTAGTCTGGCTGTTTTAAGGCAGTTTTGGAGCAGTGGCTTCTTCCTTGCTGAGCAGCCGTTCACATTCTTAAAATAAAGTAGAGCTCCTAACTGAACTAAGACAGGGAATGTTTTATACGATTAAATGTATTTGGCTATGATGTACGTAAACTTCTTAATTTAACCGTATGTGGTTAATGTTTTTATTTAGAATTTGGGAGAAATGTTGTCAGTAGTTTATAGAATAAAACAAAAATTTTCATTTTACTCAAACACATGCCTATAAATAGTACATCCAGGGACTGATAATTTTGCAGTGGTCTTCATTTTTTCCAGAGCTGAATACACATATATAAGGGGGTCTTGTAACATTTTCACTCAGGGGGGCTTACTGTCCAAGACTTTGAAAAACCCTGCTTTAGGGGGATTGTTCCTGTAATAACTATACTTCGTCACTTTGGATTAATTTGTGCGATAAATGACAATCATCTAAAAGTAACTGAAATGCCATACCTTTTCAGGAACAGTGGGATGTGCATGACCTCTGTTTTTCCCTCTGCCATCCTCAGAGTCAGTACAGCTCCTGCTCCTCTGAACTGCACTGCTATGAAGGCAACTGTAATGCAGCACAATAATGGAACGGATGTTTTTTTATGTCAGAAAAACGTTTGTTGAGGAAAGCATCAAAATTTAAGTCACAATGAGTAAGCTTTACTCCAAAATGCAGACATTATAATATAATAAATCGTGATAGAATGATATATCAGTCAGGTTAATCAGCCACCCTGTTCTCTGGATATCGGTATCAGCAACTGAAAAACCCATATTTATTGGCTACTCATAATAACTGGTTTAAATCTGATCATAAAATTATCAAATGTAAAAAACAAAGTGTAATACTCTCTATTGCAATCAAGGGAGCACCTTGTTTTTCGTACAAATGCTGAAACATGTCTGGTCCTCTTTCCAATGGGCTCTTCATTCTCAGCATCGGAGACTCCACAGAACTGAAACACAGCAACAACCGTGAGAGGTATATTCAACAGTCACTCAGTACTTACCGATATTTAAATACAGAAATATAATAACTTACGATCCCCAAGCATGTGAATTAACTGTACGTGTGTATGTTTCAACCCAAGTAGGTAACAAAAAAGTCTAAAACGTACAGGATATTGACAATGCTTCAGCATCCCACAATCATCCATTCTGTGAAGAGGGAGTTTTTTCTTTCTCTCCTCAGTATCTTCACTGGCACCACCCTGATGAGAGATTCAGTTTAATATACTTTTATTACTGAAATGTTATAACGAATGTGACATTTTAAAACAAGTTATTTTTTTATAAAATGGGCTTCCGATTTAACATGTTATTTTAGTGTGATTAATTATATAAAAAATAATGCATTCAAAAAATAACCATGTCTCATGATCAGCACCCAAATTCCAATATAAAAGTACATATTTTCCTACCATCGGAGTCAATCAAGCTCGAAGTACATGTAACTTTGTGTTTTTACAAGTCATATCAGTAGGGGGCAGTCAGCGCACCTCTTCAAACCTCACAAGCAGCGCAGCCACAGAACAAGAGTTGGTCACACAGGAAGTGTTCCTAACAGCTGGATGAAGTACAGCAGAATGCAGGGATCTCGAGATGCAATTTTCAAAGTTAAACTACTTTTAACTTCACATAGCGCCTTAAAAATGCTGCTTTTTTGACACTGAAGACCTTCTGAAGCATATGTATTTTCGTTGTTGTTCTATGTATTTAATTGTTGTCTATGTACATAGACCTACATTTAAAATTAGCGCAGAACACAAGAACACATCCTGTAAGAACAGGACAAATTGACATGCTTGATTACAGAATGGACACCAATGTGTTGTCAATCAAATAAGTCCTGGGCATCCTTTAATACTACTACAGAAACTGAGTGACTACTATTTGCAACGGGTGTAAATAGCACCTGCCACACAGCACAGCTATTTCCATGGCAAAAGTCAAGTGGAAACTCCGAAACTGTAGACAAACTGCACCCCTAGTGTTGCTGCAGTAGCTTGGGATGTAATGATAGTGTGGGTGTGCTTTTATTAGTGTGGACGACCTGGGTTCAATTCTGCCTTTTGTCCAACTATTTCCCATCCTGTTTCCTGTATACACTATTTATATTTCCTTTAATACTAGCTATAATAGTCAATAAAAATAAAAACAAACATTGATTCCCTCGCAATTATTTTGTCACAGAGAAGGTCAGGGAGTTGAGAGAAAGGTTTGATCCGGGTCAAAATTAACCATGGTTTTACTATAGTAATATTGTAGTAACCATGTTTTTGGCAGAAGTCACAGTTTTAATGCAATTAATCATGTTGTTACTACAGTAATACAGTGTTAATATAGTAACCATGTTTAATCTTGTGGCTAGTATGATTTTATTACAAAATACCACAGTGATACTGTGGTTCCTGTAGTAAAACTATGGTTAATTTTTATAAGGCAAGGTTAAGGTTAGGTTTAGGGGTTACGGGTTGGTGTAGGCCTGTAGGGTGTCTGTGGGACTCCATATAAACACTCTGTAGTGATGCCCAAACACTGTATATTAGCATTTAATAAAAACAGCAAATAGTTTCTGCCACTACATTTACCAGGGTGCAAATAGCATCTATTGGCACTTTTCCACTGCACGTTACGGTTCGACTCGCTTCAACTCTACTCGCTTTACATTTCTGAACTTGCATTTCCACTGCAGTTTAGTGCTCCTCAACGTGGGTGGGATTACAGGATGATTGTCATAGTTGTGCTGCCTCTACTGTCGTGACATCATCTTAAACACAACACAAACTGACAAAAACAATAACACAACGGCTAGCTGTTAGCTACTAGCTCATTGTGCTACATAAATCGGTTGTTGCATGGTGATTTAACAAAAGTGTAACCGTTAAATTGGAAAAGTTGTTTTAGAAGCAAGCTTATCAGTAGCTGGTCAACTAAATTAATAAAGTGAAGCTTTCAAGCAGAGTATAGCGTAACATACCAAACATACCATCCTCCATCGTGGATCAACGCCAGTCCAGGGCACTCTCCCTCCCATTGCTCGCCAGTTTAGATAGCATCCATTTGGTCGAACCACTTCCACTTTTCCTTGATGGTTCTGTAGTCACCTTTACATTTTTTTAATTAATTTTTTTATCTTTTTCCAGCACTGTTGGTAGGTCCGGTGGTAGCCGTGTACGGCCAACAGCTGAGCCACTTAGTGAGAGACTTTTTCCATTTCTCTCATCGCTAACGAGTGGACCGTCTGCACCTCGTTTATTGACCATGGCATGGTTTTGCACACAGCCATTTATTTTTTCACAATTCGAAAGACGTGTGAACAAATTATACTGTTATCGCTGTTGCAAACTTTAAAACTAGCGGGTTGATGTTGCGTGTCGGAAATCCAGTGACGCTGGTAGTGAAGATTCTCCCTGACCAATCTGTAATCTTATTTAGTATCGGCTCGGCTCGCTTGGAACCTCGACCCAGCTAATACAAAAAAAAGTATCAGGTACCAGGCACTATCTACAGTGGAAAACCCCAAAAAAAGCAAGCAGAGTTGAGTTGAGTCTAGTTGTACAATGCAGTGGAAATGCCCCATAACACTATTCGTACTTCGAGCAAGTTAGCACTTGGTGCAAATAGCCCCTGCCTTCTGAAATTATACCATGGTGGCACAATGGTATATTCATATACTATGGTACTTACATGGTACTATAAATACTTTAAAGAATGGCATGGTTCAAAATGGGATTACCTTGGATTGCATCTAAAAACATAGCATAAGTCCAATCGAATGTAAATATCAAATGTGGACAAAACTCAGAAGTTTAATAATACCTATGTAACATACCTTGATTTTTAGTTTATCACACTCTTGACACATTACTCCAGACTTATGAATGGGTACAGGTGCACGAAAAATTTCTAACAGAAAAAAAAAAAAAAAGATTAGCAATTAAAAAAAGATAAAAGGTTATCAGCTCTTTAAAAATTTACCAAAGTGGTCCTTTCCCTTTTCCTAAAACCAAAGCCAACTCACACAATAAACAGTTAGATCCCCTAAAGAAATCTCAGTTCTTCCACTAACTCCTCCCACTGGACGCACACATGTCTGTTCAAGTTACAATCCGTCCAAGCAACAGATCAAGCTTACAAACTGTATGAAAACTACACACCTGCGCAAATATGACAAGTAAAATAAGGTGTACTGCAAATATATATAATAATAATAAATAGTTTAATTAGCAGATTAATAAAAATATCCTGATTTATTTATTTATATTAGATCCGCATGACAAATTCGGATTTACTAGTATTTTAAACGTATAACGTTACCAAGTCGAATCATGTTTTTAATGTTTTCGGGGAAACAATCCGCTAAAATCAATAAGGTGTCGTTCACACATGACTCGTTTTACGTTCAAAACTGTAAAACGGAAGCACAATAGTAGTCAGAGGGTTCAAACGTATTTCGAAAAGTTTTTTTTTACTTGACATGGCACCTTGATAACGCAACGCCCGCGACAGTTACGACGCAACTGTCAAAATAAATTAATAAAAAAACAACACAGACGTAACTCAAGGACGTGTCTTTGTGAACGCCCCAAAATAGTTTTCAGATTCACGTTCGAAATTTAGAAGAACTTGCTACTTAAGCTATCGAGTTACACTTACAAAGTGTCCATTGAACTCAGTAGAGTTCAGTTTGAAGTAATTTACTTCAAACTAAAGATTATATAATCTGTCAAGGCATACTGACCATCGTCCGCGGTCTCGCCATCTCTTTGCTCCATCCTACGCTTACATCTCTCCGGGTGACTGAGCCGAACCAGCTCCCAGAGCTCGGTGTTGACCAGGCTCTTCTCCCGGGACTGTTTACGGGCCCAGCTGGACACTCGCAGCCGGCACAGCGGACAGCATAAACTGATCAACTTCACCGTCCGCTGGAAGCAATGCAGGCACACCGAGTGTCCACATGGCATCGTTACAGGCTCCAGCAGTATCTCTGAGCACACGGGACACCGAGCTTCCTCCAGAGTCAGAGGAACGGAAGGAGCACCAGGCCTGGTTTTGTATGCCTGCCGCAAACTAGTGGATTTGGCAGAACCCACCGCCGCCATCTTCTTTGGTATGTGCCTGCGTCTGAAAACAGGCCCCGCCCAGTCATTGCGTCGCGGGAAGCGGCAAGTGTCCCTTCTTCTTCTTCTTCTTCTTCTTCTTCTTCTTCAATTTTTTTAAATGGCGGTTGACAACTATTTGTTGCATTACCGCCACCGCTGGACTGGAGTGTATAACAGGAGTTACATATTTTCTATAAAATTTAATTCTTTTCAAAAGGCATGTATTCTTTAAAAACAAAAACAAAAAATGCAAAATCTTCCCAGCCTTTCTTTGTAAAATATTCCTATATTCAAATACACTTTCATTGGCTTCTACTTGAGCAATAAGCCTCTGCCTATCTTGATAATATTTTTGACAATGAATTAATACATGCTCTACTGTTTCAGGGCTACACCTGATACAATACCCACAGTTTCCATCAACATGCTTTTTCATTAGAAATAAAGTACTATTAAGTCTGGTATGCCCAATTCTCAGCCTGGACAATACCACTTCCTCATGTCTAGTTCTGATCGAATCTGCAAACTTTTTAACTTTAGGCTGTATACTAAAAAGATGTCTCCCACCAGGTTCATTATCCCAATAGACTTGCCATTTTTCATAAGCTCTTGTTTTAATAATGCTCTTAACCTCTGCTTTGCTGTATTTTATGTCCACATCAATGTTGTCTTTTCCTGCTGCTTTCTTGGCATATATATCAGCCAGCTCATTCCCCACCACCCCTATGTGGGCTGGAACCCATAAGAAGGAAAATTTTAATCCCGCCTTTTGCAATCCACTCGCTAACTGTAAACTATCCAGAAGAATGTCTTTCCTAGACCCTGAGTGGGAATTCTGGAAACTTAAAAGAGCAGAACTAGAGTCAGATGCTATAACTACTTTTCTATTACCCCCATTACTTTCTACCCATAACAGGGCAAACCATATAGCTACAAGCTCTGCCGTATATACCGCCAAATCATCATTTAGCCTTTTACCTACAGCCAACCCCAATTCAGGCACCACATGCGCCACTCCCACCCTCTTATCAGTTCTTTTCGAAGCATCTGTAAATATGATCATATCCTGCCTGTAATGTTCTGCTATATATCTACTAACTCTCCATTTGTCCACTTAGTTCCTTCTCCTGCTTTTCTTCAAGTAGCCCTAGATCCACTTTTAGTTCCTCAAAAGTCCAAGGGGGAACTGTAGAGTATGGTACTGTAGTACAGATATTAAGTTCACTTAACCCCATATTCTCAACTTTTTGTTTGATAGACCACCCAAAGCTTTTAACTCCCTCATTCAGTCGCTCTTGACAGTTTCTTAATACTGGCTGTGCAATGTGATCATCATTATTTCCCATAAGATTAGCCCAGTACATTAGAGCAAGCTGATCTCTTCTCAAATACAATGGCATCTCCTCCACCTCCACTTGGATGGCTGCCACTGGAGAGGTTTTGACTGCTCCACTACATATTCTCAAGGCTTGGTTTTGCATTACATCAAGTTTATATAATAATGACTTGGAGGCTGACCCATATGCTACACACCCATAATCAAACACTGATCTCATTAGCCCAGTGTAAATTGTTCTCAATGCTGACCCAGATGCACCCCACTCAACCCCACACAAGCATCTCATTACATTTAGAATTTTCTTACACTTATCCACCATCTTCTGTATATGAAATGCCCATGTCAACTTCCTATCAAACCATACTCCCAAATACTTAAAAACCTCAACTCTTTCCATCTCTCTACCTGACAGGTGAATTTTAAATTCAGGTCTTATGTTCCCCTTAGAAAAGAACATAACTTTTGTTTTCTCTACTGAAATCCTAAATCCCCACTGTACTGCCCATTTCTGGACTTCATTTACTGCAATCTGCATTTTCTTTACTATGAAGTCCAAATTCCTCCCTTTCTTCCACATGGCTCCATCATCAGCAAACAAAGCTACTCCATCATGCCCCTGCACATTTTTAAATATCTGATCTATCATTATGGGCAAAAAATATAGGGCTAACATTACTCCCCTGAGGAGAACCATTCTCAGTTATATATTCAGCACTTAATTCCCCATTTATTTTAACCCTTAAACTTCTTTCAGACAAAAAGGCTTTTATCCACTGGAGCATTCTGCCCCCAATCCCCATTTGCTGCATCCTGATTAACAGGCCATTTGTCCACATCATATCGTACGCTTTTCAATATCAAAGAATACTGCCACCACTGATTCTCGATTTACTTGAGCTCTCCTTATAACATCTTCCAAACATACAGGGTCCATTGTACCTCTACCTCTTCTAAAACCACACTGGTAGCTATTCAGAAGCCCCTTAGACTCCACCCAGTAATTCAGCCTATCATTTACCATTTTCTCCATAGTCTTTCCCACCTGAGAAGTTAAGGCTATTGGCCTATAGCTACTTGGATTGTGAGGAACTTTACCAGGCTTCCTAATTGGAACAATTATGGATTCTTTCCATTCCTTAGGAATCGTTCCCTCCATCCATATCTTATTAAATAGCAGCAACAGCTTATCTTTCCCTATATCACTCAAGTTATCCAACATATCATAACAAATTGAATCCCTCCCTGGCGCGGATTTCCTTAACTTCTTTAGGGCAATATTTAGTTCTGTTCTAGTAAAAAAAACATTAATCCTGCCTCCTTCCTCATTCACACTCTCATCTAAATTAGAATATCTTAAAATTGTCTCTTCCCTTCCTTTCTTTTCCTCCAGACTTAGGTTATCAGAACTATGCACTCCAGCTAATGTTTTTGCAATCACTTCTGCTTTATCTTTACTCGTAGTCACCATATTCTGGCAAGTGTCCCTCCCTGGCTGCAGCTTGAAGAACTGGCAGCTTGAAGAACGGGGCGGGGCAACACATAACTTACTCTCATTGGCTCGGTCATCTTCTATAGTACATGATAGGAAATACGTTTATTTTGCGGATAATTTTGATTTTAGTGCTGTGGCTCGTAAGTGATATGAAATTGCGTTGTATCTCACAGTTCTTTGCTAACAGATGTAGTAGGAGTCAGACTGAGCATGCAGCAGTAGCATGTTGTTATTTTAGTCTTGAACGGAGGGCAAAATTACTAATCCTACAATGGCGAAGATTCAACTGTAATATGAATGCGGTGTAGTCAGTGTTAAAATTATTTAGCAAGATAATATTAATTTTAGTGCTAAAGCTCGTAAGTGATATGAATTTGTGTTCCTCACGTGTCATTTCAAACAAATTTAGCAGGAAAGAGTCGCATGGAATGATGAATGTCATTCACTATTATTTAAAAAGCTGCAATTTCACAAAGCCTTCATTATTTTAACGCATGGTTGGAAAAATGAATTACATTACCGATATTATTTTTTAAATCACCACAGAGTGAAAAAAAAGTGTACTAGATTTGTTGTAGCCTAATATAAACATTGTAACTAATATATATATATGACACACACACACACACACACACACACACACACACACACACACACACACACACACACACACACACACACACACACACACACACACACACACACACACACACACACACAATTGTTACTGAATTGTTATTAGTTCTGATACAAATGCACCCGACATATAGGTTATGAGAACCAACCATCTTCTGTAGGCCTAAATTAACTAAATTACACTCATAATTCTTCAAAACGCTTTAAAGACGTAATAATTCTTAATATAAACGTGTGTTCAAATATCGTAATAATTTGGACAGAATACAAATACACTTGCTTGTTTGTTCGTTCTTTCGTTCGTTCATTAATTTATTCATAATGCATGTGATTGTGTCCAATTAGCAATTCAGCTTCCATAACAGCTCATCATCATGAGTAGGCCTAATTATTTTTCATGTATTCATAGATTCGTTCATTGACCAAGTTTGCTTTATGCACGCAGTCTGTATCTGCATTTGAGGAATTTAGTCATTTTAATTTTTGCCCTCAACAATAGTAAACATGAAGCTGATGAATTGATGAAAATCCGTTATCTCGTCGGCCTAAAAATTACTTTCTAATTGACATGCACACAGAAACCAACAGCAAGTAATCAATCTGTTAAAGTAGAAAATAAGGCATAGGCCTACTGCATGAGGCATAGGCTATATCTACAATCTACTGTTAATACCGAATTGATGGTGCATGATCACAAATACGCATGCTTCATGCATGCTTCTCATATTTGTTTAAGAACATTTTCACGTCAGATTCAGCCTTTAAATCCCGATTTGTTCCTCACTTTTAACGTAGGATATAATCCATGGAATTTAGGATATAATATCACATACAAGTAAGCACTATAATCAAATTGTTTGGCTTAATTATTCAATTTCGAAACTATTAAAAAGATGAACGAGCCAATGAGAGTAGATTGTGGGCGGAACGACACGTGATGATATTGCCCAAACAAGGCTAGAATTTTAATTGTGTCGTCAATCGCCAAAAACAAACAAAAAAAACGAGATCACAATCCAAAAACAAGACCATAGCATTTCTTATTTGAATAATTTTATGAAAAACTAAAAAAAAAAAAAAAAATAGGAATAGGCTTGAGACCAAAATTAAATTGAAGTACAAAATAGTTGTGAGATTGTTTCTGATTCCTCTTTGCAAAAACAACATTGTGATGAAAGATCTTTCTCAGATGTAACAATAAAGACATTGCAGGGATAATATCGATTTATTACTTTAAAATTAATCTCTTTAACTTTGTTTGGAATTACATATTTATTAATGTGTTACCACACATTCTGAATAGAAAGCAAATGATAATCTCGCTTCCACTTCATAACAGCACTAGAGAAGAGACTTGTATTTTTGGATAAGATCTTTCTAATATACAAGTTATTATAATTTTTTATCCCTGAGGTCAATGCCTTCAACAGTAAGACCCGGAAGTGAGCCAATTATGTTAATACATATTTTCTGTTTTTATAAGATGAAGTAGTTTCAAGGAAATACAATGAACACATTTCAAATATTCTTTTAGATGCACATTTATCCCAAACATATAAATGAATTCACTGTAATTATATACAGTACATCACCAGAATGATTTAATAAGTCTACAACAAAAATTAAGCCTTTGTTGATAGTCTTTCTTAAATATTGTTTTTTATTGTAATGTTTTGATTGTTCCAAATAATGCATGTGTGTGGAGAAAAATTATGTTTCTAAAGCTTATTTATGAAAATTGGACAGTCTAATAGAGAGTATAGTGTATTTGAAATCACAAGAAAGTAAAAATTGTAGTCCACCACATCTATTGAAAATTAAGTTGGGGCTAAAAACCATACAGAATTATTCCCACACCGTTAGCAATTTCTGTATATCGGGCAGTATTTTACTGTATTATGAACAGTTTATTACAGTGGAGGGATTACACAGTATGCTACTGTATTTCACAGTTGCATTATGGGTAAATATAGTCTGATTGGTATTAAAATACAGCATTTTTGGTTTACTGTAAATCCAAATACAGTAAAATTGAGCGTGAAAAAAACTGACCAATGACAGGAGACTTTTT
Organism: Xyrauchen texanus; assembly: GCF_025860055.1. NCBI lineage: Eukaryota > Metazoa > Chordata > Actinopteri > Cypriniformes > Catostomidae > Xyrauchen > Xyrauchen texanus. Next base: position 9,601,368 of record NC_068313.1, on the reverse strand, counting down.
TCAGCTCTTAAAACTTTTTTTTAAACGAATAAACTCCCCCATCAAGTGTCCCATATTTCAAAACTTAAAAAGTGGCAACCCTAGGCTATCATCTAGCCCAATAGTGGGGTTAGATTGCCACTTTTCATATTATTTTTATTTTGTGCTCTGACAACTAAATTAGTAAATGTTTCTATTTATTTCCCTTGATAATATATTGGATGATGCATCACCATCCTGTACATGCTAAAAGTTGATCTATATATGTTACAATTTAAAAGTAAATGAACATTGTTTGGAGGCATCTTACCCTAGTAGTTTAGTATTTTTGCATTTTAGTAAGAAAAATGGGGGAGGTGCTAAATTTACTTAAAAATAATGCCACGGGGCAAAACAATTCTTTTTTAGCAGAGTTATATACAATTTAAGATTTCCTTCTTTTGAAGGCTACCCAACCCAGCTGTACGATGGCGTCCCAGACCAGTAGGTGGTAGTAAGTGGCAGTAACTTACCGCCTTCATCATCAACCTGAGAGGAGTAAAAGGTCAATACTGGCAACATGGCAGCGCACGGTGAGTATTAACAAATGGAGAAAAAATCGTTCTGAATGGCCATCACCCGAAGCCAGCTTCGGTTTAAATGCATATAAGGCGTTGTGTAATTCAATTCTGGGAATTTCGTTTTAAAGCTGATGTTAAATGAGAGCCTGTAAGCCAATGTTTAATTCCGCTTGAAATGTGGTAGGTCAATAATAAAAAAAATTATGTTTTTAGGGTGAAATGTCCTTGTGAACTTTGCCAGATCATCTGCATCCGTTAACATAGAAATGTACTAAGTCAGAAGTTATTTGCACTAAGTGTTAAAACCAACAAAAAGCATCTTCTTTTCACTAAGAGCAATCAGCGTAAGATGCCCTCTAGTGCAATTAGTGTCAGTACCCTTACACCCCTGTTTAAATACTAACATACAGTTTATTCCAGATAGCACACATACGTCTCCGAGATGTCTGTTTTAGATATTTTCATCTGGAAAGCATCACATTCTAAATAACATCTGCTAAATATCTTAGTAAGATCAGATTTACAAACAGTCTTAATCATAAACGTCTCAAAGACATCTGCCGAAGGTCTTATTGACATCCGAGAGGAAACGTCTTTTAGTCATATTGCAGATGAGCAAACAACCTAAAAAATGCATCTTCCAGATGGAAACACACACATCAATTAGACGTCTAGGTGATGTACGTGTACTGTCTGCATCACTGCAGCATGTGTTTAATTGGAGTCCCACAGATACCCTACACCAACCCCTACTCCTAAACCTACCTTACAAAAATTAACCATGGTTTTACTACAGTAACCATAGTATCACCATAGTATTTTTCTAGTAAAATCATAGCAACCACAAAATTAAACATGGTTACTATTAACTATTATTAACAACATGTTACTGTAGTAACATCAGAATTACATCAGAACTATATAGTTTTCACCAAAACACATGGTTACTACAATATTACTATAGTAAAACCATGGTTAATTGTATCCAGACCAAATCCTCTCTCAACTCTCAAATCCTCTCTCAACTCCCTCATTCACTGTGACCAAATCACTGCAAGGAATCTCTTTTATTGATTACTATGAATAGAATTATAAGAAACATTAAGAGTGGAAACACACACACTTCCCTCATGCTATTCTAAATAATCTTTTATGGACAAATTACGTATATAGAGGTAACCATGACTATGTTTTCTGTCTTTTAGTTCTACAGGGAGACTATCTTTGGTAGTAACTCCTGCTGCTTCAAAACCCATCTGCAAATACAATGTCTCTTGGCAAGACTGCTGTCAAGGTGGTACATTTAGGCAGGATTTCTTACTGCAGTGCCTTGAAGATACAGCAACAGCACATAAAGCAACATCTGGATTCATTCAGTAACAGCCCAAACACTCTATTACTATGTGAACATGAACCTGTGTACACCATTGGCATCAGACAGGCCCAGTACCCTCCTGAGGAGGAACAAAGATTGAAAGCCCTGGGTGCAGACTTCTTCCGTACAAACCGAGGAGGTCTTATAACATTCCATGGGCCTGGTCAGTTAGTGTGCTACCCTGTACTCAATCTTGGCTGCTTTAAGAAGAGCGTGAGATGGTACGTGTGTGAACTTGAAAGGACTGTGATCAGATTGTGCAGTAAATTTGGGATCAAAGCCTCCACTTCACCAGATACAGGAGTCTGGGTGGGCAGCAATAAAATTTGTGCAATTGGTAAGTAACTTTTTTAGGTTTAGTTTTTCTTTATATACATACACTTGCAGTCAACGTTTTGCACCAGTGGTGAGGCCAGATATCTCCAATTGTGTGGACCTTGATGAAACAGGGTGGACCTCTATTCTGTGCCTTTTTTAATTTCATTGTGAATATTATGAATCATACCCCTTTCCTCAGCTAATGACATGTGATCTCACACAGACGTTGCACTACAAATTATCTTTATCTGTCATTTGGACAGACTTGATGTTTTATTATTATATTTTAGTTTCACCGATAATAACTATTTGTCTTAATTTAGCCAATATTAAGCCAATATTTTAGTAATTAACATTTGTGGCAACCGTGAGTCTGATGAAACGTGTTCTTTTTTAATTATTTGCAGGGAGAGTTAGGGAATGTTTCAAATAATTTTGTTATTGATAAAGAAACTAATTGTTATATTATTATTCCCTTTGTATAGTGAGTTGCGTGTTTTTGCGTAATTCATGAAATATTGCTTTTTTTTTTTCTCATGGTCACTTCACTTGGTTAAGAGCGCTCTCAGTTTCAGTTTTAAAGAGATAGTTCACCCAAATATAATAAATATAACTTCAAAAGTTCTGGTCACCATTTACTTGCATTATGAGGACCTACAGAGCTGAACTGTTCTTTTAAACACCTGTGTTCTGCAGAAGAAAGTCATACACATCTGGGATGACATGTGGGTGAGTAAATGATGAAAGGATTTTCATTTTTGGGTGAGCTATCACATTAAGGTGCTTTATTGGCAAGACAAATAAATGTATATTTGTATTGCTGAAGCAATGGCAGCTTATCTGCATACAAAGAAAAAAACAAAAACAGTGCAAAACAATGTACATTAAAGGGGTCATGACATGCCTTTTTTATTATTGTAATATGTTCCTTGTGGTATGCTTATTATTAGTAAAGTTCTTTGCACAAAAAACAGTAAAATATTGGTAAAATATGATCATTTCTCACCCTCTGTCAGAAACGCTTGATTTCAGTGCTGCTTCTCCTTAACAGTAAACGCCCACTGTTATGATTGGCTCTCTGTTTTTGAGTGACCTGCTCTCTCCTTGCCATCTCACTGTTTAACACTACTGGGCGGGGCTACGGAGGTGATAAGATAAATGTATTTATTTTAATTATAATAATTTTTTATTGCTTTAATCAGTACAACAGGACAAATAAACAATCCAATTGAGAACAAAAATAAGAAATAAAAAGAATATAAAAAGATTACTTTCAAAAGGGTATATTGTGAGTGTACAAAACACTTAAGGCTATAAATTATATAAAAGTAGGCGTTAATGTGTTGTCGTGGAGGCGGTCAGATGCAAATATCTACCACACTGTGACATAACATTGTAGAGGAAGTAGAGAACAGTCATTTTGGCTGCTTGGTTTCAACAATTGCTCTTTTTGCAGTGAGGAGGAAGTTTTGAGTTCTGAAACTTACAGTATGTTTTATAGTACAATGACCTCTTATGTCAAAATATCAAGGAAAATTTTGTTCCTCATGTCATGACCCTTTTAAGAGAACCGTTGAGAGCTCTTTAACGGACGTACAGCATGAGATGCCACATAAATGTCACTGATGCCCTAGGTTTAAATCACAATTATACACACACAGTATGGTGACTATTAAGAGCACGTGAATATTAAATCAAAGCCAAATCCTGGACATTTAGGCAATTTAGAAATCATGGCCAGACGCAGACTACAAAACATGTGCTACTCTTTACAATAAATACAAGAAGCCTGGTGTGACCCATTTCAGTTCACCATAATCATATGAAAGTTTTCTTATTTTAAATAAAAACACTTTTAATAACTGTATTATAACAGGAATATAATGATTATTATGCATGTGAATGATTTGACGTGTGGGAAGAAAAATAATTCTGAAGTCATGAAATAGCACAAATGAAATTATGTAGTGACTAAAAGATGTTAAATCAAAACTATTTTATATTTCAGCCAATCTTTGCCTAGATTACAACCCTGCACTAATGAGTTATCCACATGGCTTGCTTTTTAAACAGTATTGAGTTATTTGCTAACAACAAAAAACAAACTAGCAAAAAATCAAGCATTTAAGCATAAGCCTATAGAACACATTTTTTTAATTGTCATTAGAAACACTGGGCCCTATTTTGAGAGTGCTAGCATTAAGTGCAAAAGTCATAATCGCAAGTCAATAGCATAGCCATAGTGTTTTGGTATTTTTGTGCAGTCTAGCCCATTTTGCAGAGCCTTTACAATTTAGATCATAAATACAATTGTACATTTAAACATAATAATAATAAGTGAAAAATAAACCATGAGCCATGATTTAACACAAATCTCATAAATGCTTTGTTCATACATGACGGCTACAACTCTGATCGTCAGGGACATAATTTCATTTACCATAACATTTTCAGAGTTTGGACATTAACTTTATTATGACCTGCTGGTGGAATCTCCAAACTGCTAATTAGAGCCCGACCAATAAAGGATTTTGAAGGCCGATACCGATACAAATATTTGTTGGGTTTAAAATCCGATAAACCGATATATCGGGCGATATATTTTTTAAAAATTTTTTTTCAGAAACGCGCAACAAAACATTAACAGATTTCCCTAACATTAGTTATTTGTAGTTATTTATGAGTTTTAACTAAAATAATATGATAATGCATTTTAAAAAGAAACTTGTTTCTTTTATTGTCACAACAGAACAGAGGAACATCAAAATATATTAAAGTTCTGATAAATAAAATGTATAAAAATACAAACTTAAGATATGAAACGTAAAGTCCTTTGAACAAAAACACAAAAACAACAACAACCAAATCAAAGTTACCAGTATTAAAAGACTTGGTATAGCTTCATAAATATAACTTTAAACTATACTACTTATAAATTGCTAACAGTATATATGAGGTAGTGTACTGAATCAGTCAATCCTCAATAGCTCCAGTCCAGCAGAGGCAGGTTGTAGTATAAGAAGCAAAGTTTCTCTGCATTATCTCCTTTCAAAGAGCTTCGCCTATCCTCATAAATATTCCCTATGGTGCTGAACACTCTTTCGCTCGCCACAGAGGAGGGTGGACAGGAGAGGTACTGCCTTGCCAAAACTGACAGTCTGGTGAAACGGTTGGTTAATGATGAAAAAATAATGATGACATTATTACTAGATATATCATCATAATTTATATTATCATTAAACAAGATAAAGGTCATTCCTAAATGTTTGTGTGCGTGTATTGTAATAATTAGTCCCACTCCCTACATTGCCTTATAAGCTACCTTATAATTACAATGTCAGCTTGCTTATCCCTTTACCTGCACTTTTTAAATTCTTTCCATCAAGCTACATCAAACCATTTTCAATCATCAGTTGCTGCCTGCCTTCTAAAACCTATTATTTAGCGATTCTAAATCCATTATGTGACTCGTTAATGCTGTGGCTGAACGACAGTCTGCAACGCACACTTGGCGTCGTTGGATTCACACACATCATGTAAAAGAAAAGCTAACTTTGTCTTTTATGCACAAGATACGTTTGATACTTTTTCTCTGTCTAAATGTTCACTCCTCGCAAGTCTAACTTACATTTTACAATGCAGGGACTGTAACTAGAGATATGCTAGTTATAATTACAGTAATAATCATTACTTTATTTAGGCAGAAAAAGTTTGTTGTGGTTTCCAAGCTCATTACTGTTAACGTTAGCGGTCTTCCACTGATGATAGTGGCATTAGCTAGCTTTGTGGTTAGCTAGTCTATGATGAGCCATAATTTAGCAATGGATAACGTCATACTGCAAATTGTAAAACATACATTTTCAATATAACAGGCCAAGGAGAGATGATACGTCTCATTGCTATAACTGTCACGCGCTATTAAAGAAATACTTCAGTCACATTGTCAAAAGTTAAAAGGACAGTCAGTCAACTACACTGTAACAACGTAACGTAATTATTACTAGCTAATTCCGCTTCACTCTCGGCTTATTTAACAGCAGCAAAACTGGACATGATAGTCACAAATTTTGTCATGCTTATTTGAGTTAAGAGAACTGATGGGGATGTTCTTTTAATTGTTATTCAAGCAATGTATGTGACCAACTCACCATGGCATGAACACACTTCACCGATGATCTCACTCGCGGATAACTGATTCTCTCTGCCCGACTCTGGCTGGATCAGCAGGATGTGTGGCGCGTTATACACGAGTGTTGCCAACAGGGACGGTGTAGAGTGCCCTCTGGTGGACAAACTATACAACTCCAACACTCATGACATGGTTGAAGGGTGTTTTTTTTTTTTTTTAAATATTCATTTATTGGCCATTATAAACGCCGATATCGATAGTTTGGAAAATGCCTAATATCGGTCGATAATATCGGCCTGCCGATAAATCAGTCGAGCTCTACTGCTAATACAGGAACTTTGCACAGAATGTAGTCAGGATACATTTGAAAACGTTTTCGTTTCAAAACGCTCTCCGTCCACACTAACGTTTTAAGGCATTTTCCAAAAGTTGCTCGTCCACACTGAAACGTATGAAAATGCTTAAATCCCCTTACTACGCATGTGGAAAATCCCCGCTACATGTGCGGTCTGAAACGCAATTGTGCTCGTGTTCCGTCGCCGGACACCAATTCCGAGTAAACATCCCTTCCCCTTTGAAGGAATGCAATGTGAAGGTTGTACAAAGTGACATTTATTTTTTATCATATCAAGGTGAGTATCAGGCACAACAGCGCCGCTATAACACAGGCCGCCATCTTGATTGTTTTAGTTGTATAGATCACATGACTAAAAATGCGTCATCGTTTTCCAAAGCATCCGTTTTCTCAGTCCACACTACAATACGATTTTCAAATTTATCCACTTTGGAGTGCGTTTTCAAAAAGCTACATTTTTGTGGACAAAAACGCCATTTCAGTGTGGACGGAATGCCAACAGAGAGAAAAAGATGCATTTTCAAAAGAAAACGTATTAGTGTGGACCAGGCCTTAGTGCAATGACCTATCTTCTTAATATAATAGCACATTTCGCTTTTTGCCACATCATACAATACACTCACAGTTTGTGTGCATACACCCACAGAGAGCGCAAACACTCCCACTCACTCCCACTTGCACTTCACACTGGCATGAAAATTGCACTTAGAATTAATACGCTCGTGAAAATTTTATGAAACGTAGTGCACATTCGTTGCACATACTGCTGTGCTTTACACAGTCACAAAAATAGAGCTCATTAATTCACTCAAGTGTTGTCCAAAAGTGAAAGCACCACTATTTAAAGGGTTAGATCACCCAACATTTTTAATTCCCTTATCATTTACTCTCTACTCACCCTCATGCGATCCCAGATGTGAATGACTTTCTTCTGCTGAACACAACTGAATATTTTTAGAAGAGTATTTCAGCTCTGTAGGTCCATTCAATGCAAGTGAATTGGTGCCAAAAGTCCACATAAGGGCAGAATAAATGTACCCCAGACAACTCTGGCTGTTAAATCCAAATATTCTGAAGGGATTCGATAGGATTGGATGAGAAACAGATCAATCTTTAACTCCTTTTTTACTATAAATTCTCCTTCCTGCTCAGTCAATTTCCACTTTGCTTTAACTTTCTCAATTCTTTTTCTGTTTTTGTTGATTCACATCTTTTTTGCATATCGCCCCCTAATGGGCAGGAAGGATAATTTAAATACTTAAACATTTCTAAATAGACTTAAATACTTATCTGTTTCACCCACACGTATCATATCATGTCGGAACACATGGATTTAACCACTGGATTCCTATGGATTTATTTTATGGTTCCTTTATGTGGATATTTTGGAGTTTAAAAAATGTTGGCACACATTTACTTGGATTGCTGAAATATTCTTCTAAAAATCATAATTTGTGTTCTGCAGAAGAAAGTCTTACACATCTGGAATGGCATGAGTTGAGTAAATCATGAGAGAATTCACATTTTTGGATGAAATATTCCTTTAAAGTACTTCTAATTGGCATTTTTTAAATGTACTACACATTTTATTATTATTATTATTATCATTATTAATACAAATTATTATTATTGTTATAACAATTTGAGTGAAAAGTTTCAATCAGTATTATATATTTTGCTTTAATGACAAAATGCACTCAAGTTGCCATAAGGTCCTTAAATTTAGATCAAGTTTACATTTTGTTTAGAAAACCTGATGGTCAGTGTTGTCTCTGGCAACATAGTCTCCTGACAACTCATGATAATTTCCTACAAGATGGCTAAATCGTAAGATACAGTACAACTTGTTTTGCACGAAAAGGTATGATTTTTAGACTAACCATTATACAAACAGAATTTCAAATTGATACAATAATCAAATTTTAGCTAGCCTCATATCCCAAACTTTTTTTAGAAAGAAACATCTGTAAATAAATTTGGATGCTCATTCCGTACAATGTTTTGCAATACATATGGCTGATGCATGTCAGTAACCTGTAATACACTTCCCTTGTCTTGTCTTAAACCCAGATGCCTTGGTTCACAACAGTAAGTTTCCTATTAAAAATTTCATTGGTAGGTTTAGATTTGGGTTAGGGTTACATTTTGGAAAAATCCTAATAACATTGTTCATTGGCTCATATATTTTTCTCTATGGTAGTAAAAGTCTTGTTTTTGTACAAGCCAAATTAATTATGATTTCTTACGATTATGCCATCTCATGGTATTGATACGACTAGTCATAAGACACCTGTTCTGTTGAAGTCTGTTCCCCCTATGTTTCCCCTTAGGTTAGTGTAACCCATAGCACCTTTATACATTAAACATAGGGGGAACAGACTTTGACTCTAACCTAAGGGATAACAGAGGGATAACAGAGTTCGACAAAGGGGGAACATAGGGGGAACAGACATAACACAACACCGGTTTTCCTAGAATGATTAGAGAATGTTCCAAGGAATCTTGTGTGCTTCAATGAAAGCACTGAAATCTGATCTTTCCTACAAAGAAGCCAATGGCTAATGTTGCAAAATTGTTTATTGGATTAGTGACTAATTGATCAAATATTCCAGAATCTTAAATATTTCCTATTCATTTTGTAATAACTTCTTAGTTTCTATTTTCCAAATCCTCAAACTGTTTATTTCCATGTAAACAAAGAAAAAAATAATCTCATATTTTTCAATGTGGTCTCAGACTTCTAGATCGTGATCTAAATTTAGAGACTTGAGAGAGTGTTATGTTGTTAATTTTCATGTTTTTGCAGGTATCCATTGTGGAAGATACATAACCTCCCATGGTTTGGCTCTAAACTGCAATACAGACATGAGTTGGTTTCATAACATTGTACCATGTGGGCTTGTGGGGAAAGGTGTGACCTCACTGAGCCAAGAACTGAGACGGGATGTCCCAACTGAGGAGGCCATTCCAAAACTACTTGAAGCCTTCACTGAACAATTCAACTGCACTTTAACATACAGTGATCAATTAAAACAAAGATGTTTATGAATATCTACTTCATTGTAAATGGTAGTGGTTTAATTAAAGTATATGAAAATCTGTCTGCTTGTATGATTAATTCACATGTTTGTGTTAGATTGTCAGTGCTATGATATTTTGATATACTGTATAAGTCAAAATTTTGAATAAACTTTTTCATCTAAAGGCTTATGCTTAAAAAGCTTGAAATTAGTTTTGTAGACACATTTATGCCAATGCATGAATTTCTCTACAAAACTACACGTTTTATTGACTTTTTGGTAATGATTTACAATAAGGTTTTATTTGTTAAAATAAGTTAACAACATTAGTTAACATGAACTAACAATGAACAATACTTAAGCATTTATTAGTCTTTGTTAATGTTAAATATAACATATAAACATATACTAATACATTTTTAAAATCAAAAGTTGTATTAGTTAAAATTAGTAAATGCACTATGAACTAACATGAACCAACAATGGACAATTGTATTTTTATTAACTAACATTAACACAGATAAATGCTGTAACAAATATTTTGTTTATTCATGATAACTAATGCATTTACTAATATTAACAAATGGAAACTTGTTGTAAAGTGTTTCCAACTTTTGAATGGGTTTCTTGGACCACAGACTGAAGGAAAAGCATGCCAACAAGTTTCCAGCATACATTGCATTGGCAACTCCTCCAATGCTGTTTTAAAAGCATCAGTGGCACTTCATGAATTCAGTTGATTCACTAGTAATCTGGTCAACATGTGGCTACTTTGAAGATGCTGAGATATAGTTTTGATTGGTTTCTATCTTTTGATTACTAATTAATTCCCATACGGGCATTATGTGTGGTATTTCATAGTTTTGATGATTTTACTATCATTATAAAATGTGGAAAATTAGTACAGTGCTGTGAAAAAAGTATTTGCCCTGATTTCTTCTATTTTTGTGTATTTTTCAAACTAAATTGTTTTAGATCTTCAAACAAGATATAACATAAAACAAAGGCAATCTGTGTAAAAATAAATGACAGTTTTCAAAAATATATATATTTTTTTATTGAAGCAAAAACTTATCCAACACCTACAGTATTTCACATTAGTGAGTACACACCTCACATTTTTGTAAATATTTGATTATATCTTTTCACGTGACAACACTGAAGAAATGACACTTTGCTACAATGTAAAGTAGTGAGTGTACAGCTTGTATAACAGTGTAAATTTGCTGTCTCCTCAAAATAACTCAACACAGCCAATAATGTCTAAAAAGCTGGCAACATAAGTGATTACACCTCTAAATTGGGCCCAATTAGCCATTTTCCCTCCTGGTGTCATGTGACTCGTTAGTGTTACAAGGTCTCAGGTGTGAATGGGGAGCAGTTGTGTTCAATTTGGTGTCATCGCTCTCACACTCCCTCATACTGGTCACTGGAAGTTCCACTGGAAGGCTATAAGAAGATTGCCAAGACCCTGACACTGAGCTGCAGCACGGTGGCCAAGACCATAAAGTGGTTTAACAGGACAGGTTCCACTCAGAACAGGCCTTGCCATGGTCGACCAAATAAGTTGAGTGCACATGCTCAGCTTCATATCCAGAGGTTGTCTTTGGGAACTAGATGTATGAGTGCTGCCAGCATTGCTGCAGAGGTTGAAGGGGTGGGGGGTCAGTGTGCTCAGACCATACGCCGCACACTGCATCAAACTGGTCTGCATGGCTGTCATCCCAGAAGGAAGCCTCTTCTAAAGATGATGCACAAGAAAGCCCGCAAATAGTTTTCTGAAGACAAGCATACTAAGGACATGGATTACTGGAACAATGTCCTGTATCTAGACCAAGATAAATGAGTGGCGGAAATGAGGTGAGGAGTACAAAGACAAGTGTGTCTTGCCTACAGTTAAGCATGGTGGTGGGAGTGTCATGGTCTGGGGCTGCATGAGTGCTGCCGGCACTGGGGAGCTACAGTTCATTGAGGGACTGTAACATACTGAAGCAGAGCATGATCCCCTCCCTTCGGCGATGGGGCCGCAGGGCAGTATTCCAGCATGATAACGACCCCAAACACACCTCCGAGATGACTACTGCATTGCTAAATAAGCTGGGGGTGAAGGTGATGGACTGGCCAAGCATGTCTCCAGACCTAAACCCTATTGAGCATCTGTGGGGCATCCTCAAATGGAAGGTGAAGGAGCACAATGTCTCTAACATCCACCAGCTCTGTGATGTTGTCATGGAGGAGTGGAAGAGGACTCCAGTGGCAACCTGTGAAGCTCTGGTGAACTCCATGCCCAAGAGGGTTAAAGCAGTGCTGGAAAATAATGGTGGCCACACAAAATAGTGACACTTTGGGCCCAATTTGGACATTTTCACTTAGGGGTGTACTCACTTTTGTTGCCAGCGGTTTAGACATTAATGGCTGTGTGTTGAGTTATTTTGAGGGGACAGCAAATTTACATTTGTTGTGTTCATGGAGATGAGAGATTGTTGCCTACTGCCAATGTTTATGTCACGATAGAATATCAGACTTACCAGATGGAAGTGGGGGTTGTTGATAACTTATCCTTCCCTGTGATTCAGGGTTGAGATATACCAGTGCTGTTGGAGTTACTGCACCCGGCACAGGAGTGTCACCTGGTGGTGACCAGAGAAAAGGTGAACCAGTCAGAAGTGGTTGAGCACACGCTGAGTACTTTACCTTTCTTTGATGCAGAAATTGAGACTGGGGTGCCGAAGAAGTGAAAGACCCAAAGAGGAAAGAGAAGGTGAAATATGTTGCTTCTAAAATGTCTGAAGAGAGAGCCTGTAATTTGCCTGTGAACATTCAGTTGCCCACTAATATCATTCAGATGCAGCAGAAAGATGCCAGTCTCACAGAGTGTTTTACCAGAGTTACAGAGGTAAGAGAGAAGCCTCTAAACGACAATACAGCAAAATATGTGTTAACAAAGGGAGTACTCTATCACCAGATTGGACCACAGAAACAACTGTTGGTTCCACAGTGTGTTCGAGGGGTGGTGTTGCATCTGAGCCACTCAATTCCTTGGACTGGCCACCTGGGGAAAAATAAGACCATTGCAAGTATCAAGAAATACTTTTATTGGTCCGGTTTGAAAGTAGATGTGTCCCAATTTTGTTAGAGCTGTCCTGTCTTTCAAAAGGTTTCCCTCAGGTGCCCATTTATAGCACCACTACAGCCCCTTCCTATTATTGGCACCTCATTTGAGAGACTTGGGATGGATGTTGTTGGTCTGGTTAAGAGGAGTCGATCAGGGAACCGATTCATGCTGGTGATTACAGACTATGCCACAAGATATCCAGAGGTATTTCCTTTAAGATCTGTGAAAGCAAAATCTATAGCTGCTTCTTTGGTTCAGCTATTCTCTAGGGTTGGGTTTCCTGCAGAGATCCTAACCGATTAAGGCAATAATTTCATGTCTACCCTGTTGAAGCAGGTTTACCAGCACTTGGGAATTAAAAGTCTGCGTACTACTCCTTATCATCCCCAAACGAATGGACTGACTGAGCGATTTAACCAGACTTTGAAACAGATGCTCCGAAGGTTTGTCAGTAAGACCGGTCGTGATTGGGACAAATGGCTGCCAAATCTTCTCTTCGCTGGCTTCTACAGGCTTTTCTCCATTTGAGCTGTTGTATGGCCATGATGTCAAGGGGCCATTGTCTCTGCTCCAGGAGATGTGGGAAGGAAGTCCTGAAAGGAAAAAGCCCACCAGCGTTGTCTCCTGCATTTTACAAATGAGGGAACACCTAGAGAAAATGACCACTTTGGCCCAGGATCATTTGGCGGAAGCCAGAAAGCAGCAGAAGACCTGGTATGACCCGCTGACTCAAGAAAGAAATCTGGAGGTTGGTCAAAATGTACTTGTCATTTTGCCTAGTCGAGAAAGTAAGCTGCTAGCAAAATGGCAGGGCCCTTATGATGTCAAGAAACAGCTTGGCCCTACAAACAATGAAATCAGTATGCCTGGTCAAGATCATATTAGTAGAGTTTTGCATGTAAACCTGTTGAAGAAGTGGGTTCCCCGACCTGAAAATAAATCACAGTCACTGATGATTCGCTGTGTGAAAGAGGAAGAGTCTGATGATCAGTATCTGCTTCAGCCAGTTCCTGGAGATATCGGTCTAGACCATTTAACAGACTCCCAGCGGTTGCAGGTTCAAGCTCTCTTTACTTCAGAAGTATTTTCTGAATATCCTGGGTTTACCAACTTGATTGAACATGATGTGGTACTGAAACCTGATGCTGTTGTGAAACGTCAGAGTTATAGGATACCTGAGCGACTCCAGGGGACCTTGAAGGATGAGGTAGACCTAATGCTCCGCCTATTGATTATAGAGCCTTCTAACAGTGAGTGGTGTCTTCCAATAGTCCTTGTGCCAAAGAAGGATGGGAGTATTAGATTCTGTATTGACTTCCAATGTTTGAATTTGGTATCCAAGTTTAATTCCTACCCTACACCTCGCATAAGTGACTTAATTGACCGTTTGGGCCAGTCCAAATATTTGACGACAATGGACCTTTCTAAAGGATATTGGCAGATTCCACTGACTCAATCCTCTCAGCCATTGACTGCATTCAGAACACAGGGGGCCATTTTAAGGTGTTAACTTTTGGCCTCTATGGGGCTGTGGCAACGTTCCAGAGGTTAATTGACCAGGTATTGCGTGGTTTACCTTTTGCTGCTATACAGGTGAAACTCGAAAAATTTGAATATCGTGCAGAAGTTCATTAATTTCAGTAATTCAACTTAAAAGGTGAAACTAATATATTATATAGACTCATTACAAGCAAAGTAAGCTATTTCAAGCCTTTATTTGATATAATTTTGATGATTATGGCTTACAGCTTATGAAAACCCCAAATTCAGAATCTCAGAAAATTAGAATATTACATGAAATCAATAAAAAAAAAGGATTTTAAATACAGAAATGTCGGCCCTCTGAAAAGTATAATCCTGCATATGTACTCAGTACTTGGTTTGGGCCCCTTTTGCATTAATTACTGCCTCAATGCGGCGTGGCATGGATGCTATCAGCCTGTGGCACTGCTGAGGTGGGAAGACCAAGATGCTTCAATAGCGGCCTTCAGCTCTTCTGCATTGTTTGGTCTCATGTCTCTCATCTTTCTCTTGGCAATGCCCCATAGATTCTCTATGGGGTTCAGGTCAGGCGAGTTTGCTGGCCAATCAAGCACAGTAATACCATGGTCATTGAACCAGGTTTTGGTACTTTTGGCAGTGTGGGCAGGTGCCAAGTCCTGCTGGAAAATGAAGTCAGCATCTCCATAAAGCTTGTCTGCTGAAGGAAGCATGAAGTGCTCTAAAATGTCCCGGTAGACGGCTGCGTTGACTCTGGACTTAATAAAGCACAGTGGACCAACACCAGCCGATGACATGGCTCCCCAAACCAACACAGACTGTGGAAACTTCACACTGGACTTCAAGCATCTTGGATTGTGTGCCTCTCCATCCTTCCTCCAGACTCTGGGACCTTGGTTTCCAAATGAGATGCAAAATTTGCTCTCATCAGAAAAGAGGACTTTGGACCACTGAGCAACAGACCAGTTCTTTTTTTCTTTAGCCCAGGTAAGACGTTTGACATTTGAAGCCCATGTCCAGGACCCGTCTGTGTGTGGTGACTCTTGATGCAGTAACTCCAGCCTCAGTCCACTCCTTGTGAAGCTCCCCACACATTTGAATGGCCTTTTCCTGACAATCCTCTCCAGGCTACGGTCATCCCTGCTGCTTGTGCACCTTTTTCTTCCACACTTTTCCCTTCCACTTAACTTTCTATTAATGTGCTTTGATACAGCACTTTGAGAACATCCAACTTCTTTTGCAATTACCTTTTGAGGCTTTCCCTCCTTGTGGAGGGTGTCAATGATGGTTTTCTGCACAACTGTCAGGTCAGCAGTCTTCCCCATGATTGTGAATTCAACTGAACCAGACTGAGAGACCATTTAAAGGCTCAGGAACCCTTTGCAGGTGTTTAGCTGATTAGAGTGTGACACTTTGAGCCTGCAATACTGAACCTTTTCACAATATTCTAATTTTCTGAGATTCTGAATTTGGGGTTTTCATAAGCTGTAAGCCATAATCATCAAAATTATATCAAATAAAGGCTTGAAATATCTTACTTTGCTTGTAATGAGTCTATATAATATATTAGTTTCACCTTTTAAGTTGAATTACTGAAATTAATGAACTTTTGCACGATATTCTAATTTTTCGAGTTTCACCTGTATATCAGTTAGGCCGGCCTAACTCTCAACCCCAATAAGTGTGCTGTGGCTAAACAAGAAACTGAATACCTGGTAGAGCCCGACCGATAAAGGATTTTGAAGGCCGATGCCGATACAAATATTTGTTGGGTTTAAAATCCGATAAACTGATATATCGGCCGATATTTTATTATTTTTTTTTTTTCAGAAACGCGCAACAAAACATTAACAGATTTCCCTAACATTAGTTATTTGTAGTTATTTATGAGTTTTAACTAAAATAATATGATAATGCATTTTAAAAAGAAACTTGTTTCTTTTATTGTCACAACAGAACACAGGAACATCAAAATATATTAAAGTTCTGATAAATAAAATGTATAAAAATTCAAGCTTAAGATATGAAACGTAAAGTCCTTTGAACAAAAACACAAAAACAACAACAACCAAATCAAAGTTACCAGTATTAAAAGACTTGGTATAGCTTCATAAATATAACTTTAAACTATACTACTTATAAATTGCTAACAGTATATATGAGGTAGTGTAGTGAATCAGTCAATCCTCAATAGCTCCAGTCCAGCAGAGGCAGGTTGTAGTACAAGAAGCAAAGTTTCTCTGCATTATCTCCTTTCAAAGAGCTTCGCCTATCCTCATAAATATTCCCTATGGTGCTGAACTGATGACATTATTACTAGATATATCATCATAATTTATATTATCATTAAACAAGATAAAGGTCATTCCTAAATGTTTGTGTGCGTGTATTGTAATAATTAGTCCCACTCCCTACATTGCCTTATAAGCTACCTTATAATTACAATGTCAGCTTGCTTATCCCTTTACCTGCACTTTTTAAATTCTTTCCATCAAGCTACATCAAACCATTTTCAATCATCAGTTGCTGCCTGCCTTCTAAAACCTATTATTTAGCGATTCTAAATCCATTATGTGACTTCGTTAATGCTGCGGCTGAACGACAGTCTGCAACGCACACTTGGCGTCGTTGGATTCACACACATCATGTAAAAGAAAAGCTAACTTTGTCTTTTATGCACAAGATACGTTTGATACTTTTTCTCTGTCTAAATGTTCACTCCTCGCAAGTCTAACTTACATTTTACAATGCAGGGACTGTAACTAGAGATATGCTAGTTATAAATACTGTAATAATCATTACTTTATTTAGGCAGAAAAAGTTCGTTGTGGTTTCCAAGCTCATTACTGTTAACGTTAGCGGTCTTCCACTGATGATAGTGGCATTAGCTATCTTTGTGGTTAGCTAGTCTATGATGAGCCATAATTTAGCAATGGATAACGCCATACTGCAAATTGTAAAACATACATTTTCAATATAACAGGCCAAGGAGAGATGATAAGTCTCATTGCTATAACTGTCACGCGCTATTAAAGAAGTACTTCAGTCACATCGTCAAAAGTTAAAAGGACAGTCAGTCAACTACACTGTAACAACGTAACGTAATTATTACTAGCTAATTCCGCTTCACTCGTGGCTTATTTAACAGCAGCAAAACTGGACATGATAGTCACAAATTTTGTCATGCTTATTTGAGTTAAGAGAACTGATGGGGATGTTCTTTTAATTGTTATTCAAGCAATGTATGTGACCAACTCACCATGGCATGAACACACTTCACCGATGATCTCACTCGCGGATAACTGATTCTCTCTGCCCGACTCTGGCTGGATCAGCAGGATGTGTGGCGCGTTATACACGAGTGTTGCCAACAGGGACGGTGTAGAGTGCCCTCTGGTGGACAAACTATACAACTCCAACACTCATGACATGGTTGAAGGGTGTTTCGTCCGTTTTTTTTTTGTTTTTTTTTAAATATTCATTTATCGGCCATTATAAACGCCGATACCGATAGTTTGGAAAATGCCTAATATCGGCCGATAATATCGGCCTGCCGATAAATCGGTCGAGCTCTAATACCTGGGTTATGTCATTGGCCAGGTTGTTGTGCGACCACAGGTGAAGATAATCCAAGCCTTGGAGAAGTGCCTTGTGCCCCAGACATGCAAGGACCTGCGATCCTTCCTAGGTATGGCTGGATTTTACCATCGCTTTGTCCCTAACTTTAGTCAACCCTTCATTTTACAGACCAATGCTTCAGAGAAGAGCATAGGAGCCGTGCTGTTGCAAGGACCACCAGAGAGCGGACAGCCAGTGGCTTTTATCAGTCGTAAGCTTTTTCCAAGAGAAGTATTACTGGACTGTGGAAAAGGAGTGTTTGGCTGTAAAGTGGGCACTGGATTCCCTAAGATACTATATACTGGGCTGTGAGTTTACCCTGGAGACTGACCATAAGGCATTACAGTGGTTGGAGAAAATGAAGGATTCTAATGGAAGGATTACAAGATGGTATCTAGCCATGCAGCCCTTCAGATTCAAGATCCAACATGTGTCTGGTAAAGTCAGTGTTGACTTTACCAGACACTGTAGACAGTGCTGACTATCTCTCCCGCTCTACCAGCGAGATTCCTGAAGGGGGTGGGTGACGGCCCTAGGTTTGGCCGCACAAAAGTGCTAATGTAGACACATCTCTTACACGCACATACACACATACATTTACGTGGAGGGTATGTGTTTATTAATTTATGGTTAATCTCTATATTTAATTTTCATTCTTTCTTTCTTTCCTCATTTATTTTGGTTACAGTATAATGGTAGTTTACAATAACCACAGGAATCAATCTGTATTCTTTATTGCTTTAGGTTTGCATATCTTTATTTACATAGTTACTGATTTGGAGTGCACACAAGTTAGTTTCGTTGTGTCTGTTATTTATATAGATTTTTATTTGAGTTTAAGTTTACCGGTAATGAGTGGCGATGGTCTTCAGACACTGATGGCAGAAGCAGCATACTGGGGTGACGAAAATTAGAGTCCGGGAGGAATTTAAGCTTTATTGGTTCTGTCCGGACATACCATTTGCTCAGATTGCATGGGGGAGGAGGAAAAACTGATCCATCCATCCATCCATCTTCAACCGCTTATCCGAAGTCGGGTCGCGGGGGCAGCTGCTCCAGCAGGGGGCCCCAAACTTCCCTATCCCGAGCCACATTAACCAACTCTGACTGGAGGACCCCGAGGCGTTCCCAGGCCAGTGGGAGATGTAATCTCTCCACCTAGTCCTGGGTCTTCCCCGAGGCCTCCTCCCAGCTGGACGTGCCTGAAACACCTCCCTAGGGAGGCGGCCAGGGGGCATCCTTACCAGATGCCCAAACCACCTCAACTGACTCCTTTCAACGCAAAGGAGCAGCGGCTCTACTCCGAGCTCCTCACGGATGACTGAGCTCCTCACCCTATCTCTAAGGGAGAAGCCCGCCACCCTTCTGAGGAAGCCCATTTCGGCCGCTTGTACTCGCGACCTAGTTCTTTCGGTCATGACCCAACCTTCATGACCATAGGTGAGGGTAGGAACAAAAATTGACCGGTAGATTGAGAGCTTTGCCTTTCGGCTCAGCACTCTTTTCGTGACAACGGTGCGATAGAGCGAGTGCAATACCACCCCCGCTGCCCCGATTCTCCGGCCAACCTCCCGCTCCATTGTCCCCTCACTCGTGAACAAGACCCCCCAGGTACCTGGGGGAAAAACTGATATCTTTATTAATTGACTTCTTTAGTTCTATATTTATGGTATCTTTATAACATTTTCTTTCCTTCAATTTTGATTTCATAAATGTATTTGTTGATTTGATCATGATTTTAAGTAGGGTTATGTGTTAAATGTAAAGTTACTGTGTTTTCCCTTCGTGTTGTAATGGGCCCATCCTTTCCTTTATAATCTATTGCTTTGTTCATTACAGGGTACAGATTTTCTGTTTGAATGTTGTGTTATCTTATTTTTTTTGTTTGTAGATTTTGTTATGTTGTAAGAAATGTGAGTTTGTATTGGGTTCAAATAAAGGCCCATTTTTCCAGTTAAGAGCTTGTGTTCCTTGTTTCTGATCCTCGGTCCCTCACAAGCACCATACCTAAAGTAAGATGAGATGTTTACAAATAATTATTTTATTCATTCAATTTAAAATCCTCAGTTTTATTTTCTCTCCAATCTTTGCTCTATCTGAAAACAGTGCCAAATTGTAGAAGCTGTAATTAGTTTTTGGAACAGTTCTCCCTCAAAAATGGCATTTTAGGAAACATGATTTATTTTCTGTCAGGCTTGTGGAAATGACAGGCCTGTGGTGGAACAGCTGTGATTTATAGTTATGTTTTTTTCCCCTCTGATCATTGCAGTGGTGCTGAGTGTGAAGGCAGCAAAAGGACGGACACTGGATTATATTACACATCTTGTCCTTTATCAAGGATATGTGTCCTTGGGACCAAAATCTTGTGAACACATTTGTCACTGATAAAATGTCACCTTGTGAAGCCAAGACACCTCTCTATGATTTTAGAGCTGATGTCGGCGATGGTGAAGTTTAAAATGAGTTTTTATGATGTTAACATATCTCTGCATTTGCCTGGAAACAGAATGTTGTTGTGTTTGTTTTTTGTTCTTTATTACAGAACAACAAACTATTGCTCCAAAGGTGAAACAGCTCTAAGATACATAGTATTGAGACCCTTGAATCAAGCATGAAAAGTATAGTTGTGACAGAGATACAATAACTTTGTGTGATGAATGGACTGCAATTTCAGTAGTCATGATAATCTCATGACAACGCGTAATCTTCTGTATGAGATAGCGAAACAGTAAAATATCCTATGACTTGGCTTGTGTGAAATGGTATGACTTTTATTCCCATGAGACCATCCAATCAACAAACATAATTTCAAATCGATACAATACAGGCATCAAATTGTAGGTAACCTGCTATCTAACACTTTATACTCATTCCATATTTATGAAACAGAAATTACTAATAATCTGTAATCCCGCATCTAATTCCAAACCACTATGTTTCTTAATTTGGTGGTTCACAAAAGTTATTTAAAAAAATAAAAAAATAAATAGAGTCATGGTTAGGTTTAGGGTTTGGATTAGAGGTAAGACTTCTGGTTAAGTTTAGGATTAGGTTTGGGTTAGGGGTTTAAAGTTAGGAAAAATCGTTAGAATGCTCATTTAAATTCAGATGTTTACCTTTTTTCTGTAATATGAGATACTTCTCATAGAATAATATGACTTCTAATGAGACAGAATTGGAAAATGTTCCCTGTCTTGTTTTGACTATTTTAATGGTGCTTTTTTCTTTTTGGAGCTTGATGGGCATGTTCACTTTGAACTATCATTGCATGAGAAAACTCTGCTTTTGTGTTCCATGTGGGGGGAAAAAAGAGCAACATGATTTGACATTTCAGCAGAATTTTCATTTTTTAGTTAATTACTTTTTTAAATGAGTGTTATTTACTCGCTTTTACCAGTAGATGGTAGTGCATTAAAGCGCATTAAAGCACCTAACTGAAACTGCTTTGCTAGAGGGACTTTGATGATAGATTAGTAATGGTCCTTATAGTCAGTGAGATTTGTAATATTGTAATGTGGAAATAGAAAACTGAGCCCTTTTTTATGTTTTGCATTGAATTTAATCTTTTGTGACAAGGTTGTTTGATTCTATTGTTTTGTAAATAACTGTACATATACATAAATTGAATTACAAGTGACAAAGCATGGGATAATGTACTGTCAGCCTTATTGCAAAATAAACCCTGAATTGGTGAACAGGAACACCCTGAAGGGGTTTATTTTGTGATAATGGCAGACCATCTGTAAATTGTCTTGCTTATTACATGGTTACTTACCATAAAAATGCCATTAATAAATAAACTGAAATGAGTTTAAGTTGAAATTATTTTCTATTATGAAGAAAGAAAGAGACTGCAGACAATTATACAGCTAAGCAGACATTGTACAAAATATTTGTCTGCAGAATACCATGATTGACCCATCAGTATCAAGAATTATAGCCGTTTAATGAGTCACAAATACTTGATGTTCATAAATGTGTCATATTTGTATGCAAGGGAAGTGGAAAGGAAAGGACAATTCTATAGATGGGCAGAATGGGAGGAGAGAGAGAGAGAGAGTGTTTTCATCACAGCACTTACCCTCCCTGCCTGGTAGACCTCCTTTGTTTCATTTACTGATCAAGGGTATTGAACATTAAATAGTTGTTCATATCCAAGCCAGGTTAGTTATGTAATTCAAGTATGTGTTGTCAGATTGGAGCAAAAACTGTTTGTCACCCCTAGATCATGTCTTTAAAAAGAGATCCAGCCACTTCCTACCACCCACTGATTAGGTACAGTACATCACAACAATAAGGACTGGGGAAAAAGTAACCTGAAAGCATGATGTCATTACAGTACAGCAAAACTGGCCAGCTGGCATGCATATTCGTTGGCCAGTAACTTACAGTGCCATCATAAAAATATGACAACCTTATATGAAAGGGGTTTGGGAGAAATCAGGAGAGCTGTAGCCTTCTCAGTATTTAAAGGGTTAGTTCAACCAAAAATTTGGGCTTCAAAATCTAAGGTAACATTCACTCCCATAATAAAGCGTGGAAGAGCCAGGATATTTTTTAAAATGACTCTGATTGTGTTTGGCTGAAAGAAGAAGTCATATACACCTAGGATGGCTTGAGGGTGAGTAAATTATGGGATCATTTTCATTTTTGGGTGAACTAACCCTTTAAATGCAACAATAATGCAGCCTGTGCTTTGGAATCTAATGGCCCTTTTGTGTGTTTGAACACAGCAGTTAGCTTTAATGCAGTAACAAACAAGCAAACTGCTATCCTTTGCAATGTGCTGTGGTCACATTGTCCCATCAGCTCAAAAGCTCTGACTGACAGCCAGTATTACAGCAGCTGTGTAATGAGGCAAGTACTGCAATTGGATCTGAAAGTGGCAGTGCTGGTAGCACATCCTTATCTCCTGGAGAGAGCACCAAAGAAGAATAAGTAGAGGAGACAAAGAGTGTGTGCTGCCACCCCAACACTCCAAAGCAGCCATGGACCATCTGGATGACAATTCTTCAATGACTTGATGATACTAGAAAAATACACTTTTTTACATATTTAATTATTAAAGATTGGCATAAAGATTAAGCTCACCACATGCTGTATTAGTAGTATATAATAACAAAATGAAAATCTTTATAAGGCCTGTAGATATTAATGTATCTATTGTGTATAATTTCTGCAGCAATTAGGGTTAGGGTTACATTATTTATTTATTTATTTATTTTGTGTTCATGTGAGTAATATTTAGCAGTGTGTTCATAAGTCAGTAAAATAAGGTTACTAAGGTACTATATTTAAGAATCAATAATAAACAGATGTGCTCTGTAACACTATCATTAACAATAACATTTACAAAAATCATTTAACCCTTAAACAGATCCCTTGTGTCTTTAGTGACCTGGAACCTTATTTTTTGGAGATGTACCCACACCTCTTTAGCATTCCTAAATCTTTCTTTAGGAAAAAGGGGGGGTTGGACTGTCTCATTATTGATTGCAGCAGCTGCCAGTCACGTGCTTGATAATCGCACTGATAATAGTGGTGTTTGTCTTTTGCCCTTTGTCAGGTATTTATTTTGTAATGTGTTTGTTCATGGTTTTTGATCATATTCATAGTTCATGTTTTTAATTTAATGTTTGGTTTCTTCCAAAGTTTTTAGATTTATTATATTAATGTCAAGTCAAGTCAATTTTATTTGTATAGCGCCTTTCACAACACACATCGTTTCAAAGCAGCTTTACAGAATATCAGCATTAACAGACGATAAAACTGTAATGTCTATAAAGTCGATTAATCATCATTGTGTAATTTCGATAAAATATGATTTTTAATAGTGTTTAAAAATAATTAAATGATAATTGTATTAATATGTACTGTAATGTAATGTAACGTTGTTGACACAAAACAGGCAGAGACAATGACGAAGTGGAGATGAACCCAAGTGCAGTTTATTCTGAAAACGTGAAACCAGGATCCCAAACTATAAATGTGAAGGGAAACAAAACAAGAAACCAAGGACCAAACTAATAATGACAAAACTAGACACGACATGAAATAACTAAGGCAAGGGCTAAGGCTAAGGCTGGACTGGAACAAAACTACAAGGTACATGGATACAGACTGGACTAAACTTAGGCTAGACAACAAAGTTACATGTACACAGGTGAGACTAAACTGTGGGTGAACGAGGTTACACAAAGACAAGCTAGACTAAACTATGGAAGAACAACAGGTTAACAAGTACAAAGGCTAGATTAAACTATGGCAGAACAACAAGGTAACAAGTACACAGGTAAGACTAAACTATGGCTAAACAACAAGGTGATATAAACACAAAGGCTAGACTATGGCAGAAAGACAAGGTTACAAGAACAATACCTGACAAGCTACAAATGCAAATATGAGGGTTTAAATACAAAAGACATGGGTGACAAAGGCTAATAAACAAACACAACTCTAAAACAAGATAATAAGACAATTAACTAAAACCAATGACAAACTAGAACTGAATCAAAGTAATCAAACAATAAACCAATCAAAACCGGACACATGAACAAGGGAAAACAGGAATTGATAAGACTAGGGAACAGGAACTAAACAGGAAATTTCAAAATAAAAGTACAAAAACAAAAGTCAAATGAGAATATTACAGGAGCTCCCCCTTTAAGGAGCGGATTCCAGACGCTCCATAAATAATAAAAATAAAAAAGGTAAAATGTCCACAGAGTGTAGGGGAACAGAAGTGGTTCCGGGAGGCACAGGGGGCAAACAGGCAGTTCAAGGGGGCACCAAGGGCAAACAGGCAGTTCAAGAGGGTCCCAGGGGCAAACAGGCAGTTCAAGACAAGGTCAGGGGGAACATAGCAGAAAGGAGGGTGGCCAGGAGACAAAGGGAAATGCGGCAGACCAGTCGGGAAGCCAGGAAACCAAGGGAATGACTTCAAGGTGGGGACCAGGTCGGGAGGTCTGGGTGGCAGCCATAGGGCAGAGACTGGGTCAGGGGGCCTGGAAGGCGACTGTAAGACAGGGACTAGTTCTGGAGGCGGCCATAGAACGGGCACAGGGTCAGGCGGCCTGGGAGGTGGCCACAGGACAGGAACCGGGTCAGGAGGCCAGGGAAGAGGCCACAGGACAGGGTCAGGAGGCCAGGGAAGAGGCCACAGGACAGAGACCGGGTCAGAAGGCCAGGGAAGAGGAATGGTTACTGAGGAAGCTGGCAGAGCCATGTGAGGAAGGGTTTCTGGGGGCGGAGCCATGGGAGGCGGAGCCAAGGAGGACTCCAGGGGTGGAGCCGTGTAAGGCGGAGCCACGGAGGACTCCGGGGGCGTAGCCGTGGAAGGCGGAGCCAAGGAGGACTTCGGGGTCGGTGCCGTGGAGGACTCCAGGGGCGGAGCCCTGGAAGGCGGAGCCGTGGAGGACTTGGGAGACGGAGCCCTGGAAGGCGGAGCCGTGGAGGACTCGGCAGGCGGAGCCCTGGAAGGCGGAGCCGTGGAAGACTCAGCAGGCGGAGCACTGAGAGACTGAGTAGACGGCGCCGAGGAAGGCTCGGGAGGCTCAGGAGATGGAGCCGTAGGAGCCCTGGGAGGCTTGAGAGGCGGAGCCCTGGGAGGCTCGAGAGACTTGAGAGGCGGAGCCCTGGGAGGCTCGGGAGGAGGAGCCCTGGATGGCTCGGGAGATTTGAGAGGTGGAGCCCTGGGAGGCTCGAGAGACTTGAGAGGCGGAGCCCTGGGAGGCTCAGGAGGAGGAGCCCTGGAAGGCTCGGAAGAGAGGCGGAGCCCTGGAAGGCTCGAAAGGCGGCGCCGAGGGAGGCTCAGTAGGCGGAGCCGTGGAAGGCGAAGCCGCGGGAGGCGGAGCCGAGGGAGGTGGCGCTGTAGGAGGCTCTAGAGGCGGAGACCTGGAAGGCTCTGAAGGCGGAGCCGAGGGAGGTGGCGCCATAGGAGGCTCTAGAGGCGGAGACCGGGAAGGCTCTGGAGGCAGAGCCGAGGGAGGTGGCGCCGTAGGAGGCTCTAGTGGCGGAGCCCTAGAAGGCTCTGGAGGCGGAGCCGTAGGAGGTGGCGCCGAGGAAGCCTCTGGGAGCGGAGCAGAGGCAGGCAGAGCCGTGGAAGACTCTGAGGGCGGAGCAGAGGCAGGCAGAGCCGTGGAAGACTCTGAGGGTGGAGCAGAGGCAGGCAGAGCCGTGGAAGTCTCTGAGGGCGGAGCAGAGGCAGGCAGAGCTGTGGAAGACTCTGAGGTGACCTCTGCGGTCTTGAGCACAAGAAGAGACTGGGGAGAAGGTGCCCTCTTCCTTCTCTTTCGGCCAACAGGGAGCGTGGTTATGGGGACGGTCGAGGCTACAGGCATATGCTGAAGCTGGTGACTGTGCTTATGCCAAGAAAGACGTGTTCTAGGATCAACATCTTTTGTAGGTCTTCAATCAACTTTCATGTTAAACAAACAAACAAACAAAAAAAAAAAGTCAAAAAAAGGCTCCTAACCATTAACTACCCCAAAGGAAAAGTTAAAAATTGAATGCTGTTCACACCCGAACCACAGCTCTAAAATGAAAATGAACCTTAAAATCTAATTGGTTGATATCAGTGTTGTTCCAGAACCTATATCCTGCATGGCAAAATCAATGACTTTGATTTTGGGTGGTTAACAAAGGCTAGTCATGAGCAGGAATGACAGCCTTGTGCCACTTACAACACAGAGACACAGAAGAATAAAATGAGGATGTAGTTTTTAACCACTGAGGTGACGCATGCTGTTAGTACAGGGGTGCTGCTACTGTTTTGGGCTGTTGATCTTAATAAGGGTCTTTACAAAGTATTAAACATTGACCTTATTCATACGGCATCACAATACAGTTGTCCATCATGTTTTAGAGACAATTTCGGTTATTAGAGGGATAGTTCATGTCATCCCAGATATGTATGACTTTCTTTCTTTTCCAGAACACAAACACAGATTTTTAGAAGTGTCTCAGCTCAGTAGGTCCCCCAAGTGAATGGCAACCAGAACTCAGAAGGTCCAAAAAGGAAAGAAATGCATCCTAAAAGTAATCCATAAGACTCCAGTGGTTAAATCCCTGTCTTCTGATGCAATATAATACGTGGGGAATGATCAGATTCTGATCGCTGCTATCTCACTTGACGCCAAAAAGGCATTTGATATGCTAGAATGGGATTATGTTTTTAAGATTTTGGAAATATACAGTTTCGGGAACAATTTTACTGGATAGATTAAGTTACTTTATTGACATCCGGTAGCAGTGGTATGAATTTTTAATACCTTTTCTAAGTTCTCAGGATACAGAGTCAATTGGTCTTAATCCGAAGCTTTAGCTCTGACAGCATACTGTCCAGTAACAGCTTTCCAGCAGGGCACCTTCCAGTGGCCCGAAAAAGGGCATTAAGTATTTGGGCATTTTATTCCCAGCAAATTTGTTTGATTTAGTTAGTTAATTTTGACCCCTTAATAAAAAGGTTTTTGAGCGATGTAAGCAGGTGGGCTTCATTTCATTTATTTATGATTGGGAATGTAAATGTTATTAAAATTATTTATATTCCAAAATTGAACTACCTGCTTCAGTCTCTCCCTGTAGATGTCCCCTCTATTATTTCAAGCAATTCGATAGCATAGCGAAGTCCTTCATTTGGAATGGTAAGCGTCCTACATTAAATTTTAATAATTTGCATCGGCTGATCGACAATGGTGGGATAAATAATTTTTTATTATTATGCATTCAGTCTTTTTTTGTCTGGTTTTGTATTGAAAGGAAAGTTCTTGCCCCTATTTCTCCATTGCAAAGCCTTTCTATCAAACAAATCAGAGAAGTTAAGTTACACCCAGTTATCTCGCATTTGCACTCAGTATGGACAAAAGTGTCCACAGTGTTTAATTCGAACATTTATTTAAATGTTGCCTCAAGCATATAGCTGAATCTTAAATTATCTATTGATAAATCCCATTTTGCTGGTCAGAGTGGATTGTGAGGGGGTCACTGCACTCAATTGCCTATATGAGAGTGTTGAGATCTTTTAAAGATTTGATTCAACATTTTGGGATTCCTAGATCTTCGTTTTTTAGGTATTTACAGCTGCGCCACCTGCTCTGTACTATTTGTGGGAGTAGCATACCCCCCCCCCCCACACACACAAAAGCAGCAGACAATCTGAAAGTGGTGATTACTAAAGGTCATAATAAAGGTCATGAGGCATCAGTGTCTTACTCCCTGCTAATACAGAGTCTGGAGGTCTGAGCTTTAACTTCTATCAAGAGATTATGGGAGAAAGATTTGAACTTGGTAGTGGAGGAAGGATCATGTCTGCATCTAGAGATGCAAGGGTGCACCTTATGCAATTCAAGATTATACATAGATTCTATTGGACCTCCTCTAGATTGTATAGGCTTGGTCTTAAAGACACACCCACCTGCTGGCGATGCCAATCGGAGGATGGATATATGGCCCATGTGAGGACAAGGAGCAGGTCACCTTAGTGGCTCCATACTGGCCCACCCAGACTTGGTTCTCGAACCTCATGCTCCTTGCGTCAGCCAATCCGTGGCAAATTCCCCTGAGGAAGGACCTTCTTTCTCAGGGACAGGGCACCATCTGGCACCCGTGACCAGACCTCTGGAACCTCCATGTCTGGCCCTTGGACGGGACAAGGAAGATCTCAGTGGCCTACCCCCTGCAGTGGTAGACACTATTACTCAGGCTAGGGCCCCCTCTACGAGGCGCCTGTATGCCTTGAAGTGGCATCTGTTCGCTAAGTGATGTTATTCTCGACACGATGACCCCCAGAGATGCGCAGTCAGCTCAGTACTTTCCTTTCTGCAGGAGAGGTTGGAGGGACAGCTGTCCTCCACCTTGAAGGTGTACGTAGTGGCCATAGCTGCACACCATGACACAGTGGACGGCAAGTCCTTAGGAAAGCAAGACCTGATTATCAGGTTCCTGACACGAAGAATCCCAGAGATGCGCAGTCAGCTCAGTGCTTTACTTTCTGCAGGAGAGGTTGGAGGGACAGCTGTCCTCCACCTTGAAGGTGTACATAGTGGCCATAGCTGCACACCACGACACAGTGGACAGCAAGTCCTTAGGAAAGCAAGACCTGATTATCAGGTTCCTGAGTGGCGCTAGGAGGTTGAATCCCTCCAGACCTCGCCTCGTACCCTCATGGGACCACTCCATAGTCCTGCAAGGCCTGCATGGGGCTCCCTTTGAGCCCTTAGAGTCAGTAGAACATAAGGCACTCTCCTTGAAAACTTCCCTCATGACGGCGCTAACCTCCATCAAGAGGGTAGGGGACCTGCAAGCGTTCTCTGTCAGCAAAACCTGCCTGGAGTTCGGTCCGGGCTACTCTCAAGTAATCCTTAGATCCCGACCGGGCTATGTGCCCAAGGTTCCCACGACCCATTTCAGGGACCAGGTGGTAAACCTGCAAGCGCTGCCCCAGGAGGAGGCAGACCCAGCCTTAGCATTGCTGTGTCCAGTGCACGCTTTACACATCTATTTGGAGCTTTAGGATCTCTGAGCAGCTCTTTGTCTGCTTTAGTGGACAGCGGCAAGGAAGTGCTGTCTCCAAACAGAGGATCGCCCACTGGATCATCAATGCCATAGCTGTTGCCTACCAGGCTCAGCACGTGCCTCCCCCTGCAGGGCTATGAGCCCATTCCACCAGGAGTGTGGCGGCCCCCTGGGCTCTGACCAGTGGCGCCTCTCTAGCTGTCATTTACAGAGCAGCGGGCTTGGCTACACCCAACACCTTTGCGAGATTCTACAATCTCCAGGTTGAGCCGATTGTCCCGTGTCTTAGCAAGAACAAACGGGTAAGTCTGGGTTGACTGGCCGGGTATACCGCTTGCGTCTAGCACATTTCACCTCCCTTGAGCTGAAGATGTGCGTTGTTGATTCCCAGCAGTGTTCACAAATGTGTTCTGGTTGATTTCCTCCTAGCCCTGTGGCAGAAGAGTTTGCAGAGAAACTCACTGCCAGCCCAGTACTTGTGCTAACTACGGCCCGTACTGGCACAGGTGCTCTGCATGGGCTGGTTCCCCATAGGCAATCCCTTGCAACGTATTTTCAGCTGAAAAACATTTTCCGGTTGGCAAACTGCGTCTTCCTTGGCCAGAGACCCCTCTGCCACAGTCTCCATGCTCGTAGAGCTTCCTCCCCATTGGGTAGGACCTACCATGGGACTTCTGTGTCTTCCCCTTGAGAGTGACACCCCCCAAACGTGGACACTGGCGTCCCGGTCAGTTAGCGAATTCTCTCTTTTTCTGGGGAGAAAAAGAAAAAAAGAGGGAAAAGAGTCACGATTAGGACAAGCCTGTCCCTATCCTTATGGGTAGTCGACTCATCCCCAAAAGGGCTGTTCGACACTCACACTAGCGTCAGGAGAGGTTACGGGCCATTCCGGTGTGCTGACTTTGAGGCATACAGCAGTCTGCCCATCTCACACCGCCGATCCACGTAACCCAGTTCAGCTAGTTGTGCCGTTTCTGTAGGGGACCCCTTGTGTCACTACATCGACACAACGTCGAGTGAGTGACAGATAGGGAACGTCCTGGTTACTTTCGTAACCTCAGTTCCCTAATGGAAGGAACGAGACGTTGTGTCCCTCCTGCCACAATGTTGAACTACCCGCTGAAATGGCTGGGACCTTATTCTCGGCTGCTCAGCACAAAACGTAATGAGCGGTATGCACGCCTCCTCCTTTTATATCCGTATGTCCAGGGGAGGGGCATGCAAATGCCACTCGCCTATTCCCATTTTATCAAAGATCAGAGGCATCTCGGGCTCTCAAGAGTGACCCATAGTGTCACTACATCGACACAACGTCTTGTTCCCTCCATCAGGGAACAGAGGTTACGAAAGTAACCAGGACAACTTCAACTGTATATTATCAGCAAATTGAGTACAGTACATGTACATGTATTTCAGAATTTCCATATACCAAATACTAAGAATTTCTGAAAGTCATGTGAATTCAGCCTTTTACTATGCAACATATATACTATATAATAACTATATAAATGCAATAACTATAAAATTAGATTTTTTTTAATAATAATAATAATAATTAATATTAAATTGAAAAGGTTATTATGTTTTTTGGGGGATGAGATGGGGATCTTAGACTAATCAACATCACTTTGTTCAGTGTTGTGCAAAAACCTTTGTATGTACAGTACCTTTTAGCTGTACGGTATTTACAAATTTACTGTTTTGGACTGCCTCTATGCACTGCCCTGACATGTTTGTTGTACAATGCTACTGGATGGCGTTCCACATCCAGTGTGCAACCCACTTTAGACTACATTCTTCCTGCAGTTGTTGGTATAGAGCTTTAAGGCTAAAGAGTTATGGCTGTAATTTAAAGAGGTGACCAAAAATTCTTTATTCCCCTCTTTCTCAGATGCTTGATTCCCACTTTAATATTGTTGCACTTAGCAAGATCTATTTGATTGTATTTTTGATAGATTTGTATTTATTTCAGGCATTCAATTTAGCTGCTTCAATATTGAACTAGCATTTGATCTGCCATCACATAATTTGAAGATTTTATTAAATGGGCAATACTGGAGTAAGGGGGAGTGAAAGTAAATACATTCAGACTGAATGGACTTGAAATGGGTTGGAGTCATTGTTTGAAAAGCGTGACACAGTGATGTACAAGAGCAGTCTCCCTCCTTTAGGCAGCAGTTTTTCATTTCCCATCTCTTAAACAGTCAATGGAAAAGGCTAGGCAGACTTGACTGGGCTTTATTGTCAAGTAATCTTTCCCAGCCTCCTTTTTCATAATATCCATAAAGATGTGATTTACTCCCCTCCATACCCCTATTACACCAGTAAAAACTCTGAAAAGGCCAATCTTGAAGCTTTGTAGGAGTTAACATATTCCATCACCCCATATACTCAGCCTGTGGGCATTTTCACAGTTTAATCATTTTGTGCAAACACACTTCCTTATTACCTTTAAAGTCAACATGAAACAGCATTTGCAACTCATTTTACTTCAGTAATGTGACATACAGTGGGGTGCAAAAGAGCCCACTCGTGAAAATGCTTTTATTTTACTCTTTTGTATTTTAATACAACACAAATATATCAGCATTAGTTATCATTAAAGATGATTCATTCATACTTGCAGATGTATTTAGTAGAAATGTATTAAATTAACCAAGATTAATATATGCTGTAAAAGTATTGTTTAATGTTATTTCATGTTAACTATTGCATTAAATACTGTAATGATAACATAAATAACCTTCTTGTAAGTCATTGTTACCATTTAGTTTTTTTTTCTTTGGAATAATATGTAATGTATTCCATCAGCCCAGAAATGTGAATTTCATGTCGACTTTACATACTTGCGTATCTATAATGCATAGTGTATGTCCTCGGTGTATCATATATGTAGCATGCAATATTAATGCAAGCACTAAGAGCAATAATGCATGAATTAGTATGTAGATGCAAGTAAGTATGTCCTGTATTTATGTTTTAATGCAGTGTGAATCTATTTTTAAACTGCAGATGTTTGTCTAAGTGAAGTGTAGTGTGTATCCAGCATTTTATCACCCATTACATTGGTTGTTATGGATACCAGTAAAAAAAAAAGAAGAAAAAAAAAGCAAGTTGTGGACTGAAATAAATGTGGGCTAATGCCCGTATGGAGACATGCTGCCTTTTGTTGGTAGCAGCAATGAAATGCATTCACCTCATCAGTCTAATTAAGCTAAGTGCCAGTCCTTTGAATATGGCCGTCTAGTGACATTGTAATGAAGGTCTGTGCTTTTTGGTGGGGATTGAGAGAGTGGATTCCTGTAAAGGGGTATGTGTAATCCAGGCAGGGGAGGAAGAGAGGAGATGGTGCACCTGGTAAACCTGCATTTCAGTGACATTGTGACCTCTCGCTATAAAACTACACCCAGACTGCAACTGCTTTCAAGAGAGGCATAAAGGAAAGAAGCAAGACAATGGACTTTCTTCATTACAATTTAGCACTAAGAAAACAGAGTAACATGGAAAGCAGAGTTTTGGGCATGTAACATGGTAATACTGAGTACATGTATCATGGTAAAACCATGTTTTTGGACAGGTACCATGGTATAACCATGATTTTTGGACCGTAGTTACAACTAGGGATGCTTCGGTCAGAATTTTTACAGACAATACAATTACCTGGTCCC
This sequence comes from Xyrauchen texanus, assembly GCF_025860055.1. NCBI lineage: Eukaryota > Metazoa > Chordata > Actinopteri > Cypriniformes > Catostomidae > Xyrauchen > Xyrauchen texanus. The sequence goes on along the minus strand of NC_068313.1, from coordinate 9,568,220 downwards.
AACAGGATTTCGCAGCACTTTTTCCTGATTATTGCTGTCACAGATTCACCGGACTCCCTCTCTCATGCCACACTCTGCTTCCTCTCCCTCACTCCACACAGCACTCACACTTCCCTGAGTTGATTACATGCATCTGTACGTCATCAGTACTGAAATCATGGACTGCATAAAACGTATCGGTTACCTAACGTAACCTCGGTTCTCTCTAGATGAGGGAACGAGTATTGCGTAAGCTAGCTTACGCTACGGGAAAGATTAATCTTTTCTGAGATATTGAAGCCAAAAAATTATCCTTAATTTTTGTATCCATTGTCAACGCAGTGCGGCAGCTGCAGACCTTGAGCGGGCTAGCTAGCGAGCTCATAGGTTGCTCTGTGGCAACTGCTGCAGCCTATAGACGAGCTTGGGCGAACTCGCATCCAATGAGAGGCGTCCAGCGCTCACTGCATCAAAGTCCGCCAAAATGGGCGTGACTAGAGTGCATATAAGCGTAGTTCAGTAGGCTGGAACACTGGTTTTCATTGACTGAAGCGAAAAGTCGCGCGTGGCGCGAAGCACGGCCGGCTACGCAATACTCGTTCCCTCATCTAGAGAGAACCGAGGTTACGTTAGGTAACCGATACGTTCTCTTAAGAGAGGTTCTCTCGTATTGCGTAAGCTAGCTTACGCTACGGGAACCCATTGTCAACGCCGTGCGGCTCAAGCATCCACTGTATGAGCCCCAGGGAATTAAGGGGGACCCGGGGAGCCCTTATGAGTGGGGAAATAATATTTGGCCGGCAAGAATGCGGGTCATTGATTGTGTAATACATAAGCACATAGTGGGAAGGGAACGACAGAGGCGGTGCCGGTCTGTGTGGAATGTGTCCCATCAATGCAGCTCACCAGGGGAGCTGTAGCGTATTAAACCGCTAGTAGTTTTGCCTGCAGAGCGGGCACTTCCATATTGTAAAATCTGACAAGGGTGGAGGGGAAGTCCATCCCGCTGCCACACATATGTCGTGAATGGAAATCCCGCTGGACCATGCCCACGAGGATGCCATGCCTCTAGTGGAGTGAGCCCTAATGCCCAACGGGCATGGCAGGTCTTTTGACGCGTATGCAGCAGCAATAGCGTCCACTATCCATCTAGATAGTGTCTGTTTCGAGGCGGCGAGACCTTTGGTGCGCCCTCGAGCGAAACGAAAAGCTGCTCAGAGCGTCTGAAAGCGGCGGAGCGCGCAGTATACAATCTCAGTGCTCTGACCGGGCAAAGGAGATTGGCGTCGCGTTCGCTATCCGGTGCTGGCAGCGCCGATAGGGAAATGACCTGTGCTCTGAAAGGAGTACCGATCACCTTGGGAACATAGCCGTGTCTAGGCTTTAAAATGACCTTGGAGTCACTTGGTCCAAACTCAAGACACGCAGGCTGACAGACAGCGCGTGAAGGTCTCCCACACGTTTGACTGATGACAGGGCAGTCAGAAAAGCGGTTTTGAGTGAAAGGTATTTCAAATCCACGGATTGAAGTGGTTCGAAAGGGGGCTTTCATAGTTTCGAGAACTATAGAAAGATCCCAGATAGGAACCGATGGAGGCGCGGGGTTCATCCTTCTAGCTCCCCTGAGGAAGCGGATGACCAGCTCGTTTTACCCCATGACTGGCCGTGCAGGGGTTCAGCGAACGCCGCAGCGGCCGCCACATACACTTTGAGCGTGGATGGGGATCTGCCCTTATCCAGCAGCTCTTGTAGAAATACTGAGCAGCGGCGACACCCCACATGTCCGCGGGTCCAGGTCTCTGTCGGTGCACCATTTTGAGAACACAGACCATTTTGATGCATAGAGTCTTCTCGTGGAAGGGGCTCTAGCGTGTATGATGGTGTTTATTACTCCTTCTGGCAGAGCGACGGGTAGTCGTTGATCACCTACGCATGCAGCCCAGCGCTCTGGGTGGGGATGCCAGATTGTGCCGCGAGCTTGAGAGAGGAGATCTGCTCTCACTGGGATGGGCCACGGCGCTGTCAGTGACAGCTGCGTAAGCTCCGGGAACCATGTCTGATTCTCCCAACGCGGGGCTATGAGGAGCACCGAGTGACGCGTTTCCCTGATCCTCTGCATTACCTGTGGCAATAGCGAGGCGGAAGGCGTAAAGCGGGCGTCTGGGCCAGCCCTGGGCCAGCGGCGTCCTCGCTTCGAGAAAAATATTGGGCAGTGAGAGTTCTCTGTGGACGCAAAGAGGTCTATCTCTGCTCTGCCGAATAGGTGCCATAACGTCTGGACTGTTTGAGCGTGCAGGGACCATTCCCCTGGGGGAATATTGTCTCTGGACAGTCTGTCCGGGCCGTCGTTCAGGTGGCCTGGCACGTCGCGTCGCCCTCAGCGGCGCAGGTGGCACTGGGACCAACTCAGTATGCGTTTTGTCAGATGGAAGAGGTTCCTGGATCTGACACCGCCCTGACGGTTTAGGTAGGATACCACAGATCTGTTGTCCGAACGGACCAGGGCGTGGTGACCCTGAATGACCGGGAGAAAGCGCACGCGGCGTACTCGACCGCTATCATTTCCAGACAATTTATGTGAAGGAGCTTTTCCTGAACTGACCATAGGCCAAAAACCGGAGAGCCCTCGCAGACCGCGCCCCAACCCCTGTTGGACGCGTCTGTCGAGATGACTTTCGGCGAGATACAGCTCCCATTGTCACTCCCTGCTGATACCATTCGGCCACTGTCCAGGGCTGCAGAGCTGATATGCAGGTCTGAGTCACCTTGATGGGCTGGCGGCCTGTGGCCCAAGCCCGGCGAGACGCTGGTGTTTAGCCAATGCTGAAGCGGCGCATGTGCAGTAAACCCAGCTGAAGTACTGCTGCGGCTGAGGCCATGTAACCTAGCACTCTCTGGAATTTCTTCAGAGGCGTGAGGCTGTTCATCTGAAAAGATGCGGCTAGTCAGCTGAACACGGCGTCGCGCTGTGTAGATAAGCGAGCCGTCATTGCCACGGAGTCTAGTTCTATTCCCAGGAAGGAAATGGTCTGACTGGGCTGTAGTGAGCTCTTGGTCCAATTGACTGCAAGACCCAAAGTGTTCAGATGGCTGAGGAGAACTGCTCTGTGAGACAGAAGCTCCATATGTGACTGAGCCATAATCAGCCAGTCGTCCAAATAGTTCAAAATTCGCAAACCCTGACTCCGCAGGGGTGCGAGCGCCGCATCCATGCACTTCGTGAAAGTACGGGGTGCTAAGGACAGGCCGAACGGAAGGACGGTGTATTGATAAACCTGGCCGTCGAGGCGAATCTCAAGAATGGCCTGTGACAGGGATTTATCTGAATCTGAAAGTATGCATCTTTCAGATCGAGAGAAATAAACCAGTCCCCTGGCGCACATGCGCGAGGAGTTTCCTGATTGTAAGCATTTTGAGCGGTCTTTTGCAAGCACCTTGTTCAAAACCCTGAGATCTAATATGGGTCTGAGGCCGCCGTCTTTCTTGGGAACAAGAAAATAACGGCTGTAAAGCCCCGACTCGCTCAGAGAGGGTGGCACTTTTTCTATGGCCCTTTTGCACAGAAGGCTTGCTATTTCTGAACGAAGCATGCACGCTGCTTCCGTGTTCACAGTGGTTTCGAGCCAGCTCTGAAGCGAGGGGCGGCGATCGAACTTTAGCAAATAGCCCTGTTGTATTGTGCTTAACACCCACTTGGATATCCCTGGAATAGCTTCCCACGCTTTGAAGCGTAACGCTAGAGGGTGAATGGCCAATTCGCTCTGATTGCCGCACACAGAGCTGAACAAAATGTGTGAGCGCGTTTAGTGTGTTCATGCATGATTGCTCGCAGACAGCATGAACAGGCTGTTTTGTGAGTGACTTCCGATTGGAATGAATGGGGAAAGAGTCACATCTGTTACGTGATGCGCAAGCATAGTCATGGGCACGGGACTTACACACAGAGGAATGGTTGCTGGCCGTGTAACAGAGCGGGCAGAGAATGGGCGCGCGCACGCATTTGTGGCCGCATTTATTGACTCTAGCACTCGAGCGGTTCGTAACCGCTTTATGTGAGCGTGCCCTGGTGGGGACACGAGACATGCAGTGCTTGTGTGCAGAAGTGAACACTGGATTGTGGGCACATTTTCTACACATAGGGCTGGTCTTGTGACAGAGCGGGCAGAGAATGGGCGCGCGCACACATTTGTGGGCGCCTTCATTGACTCTGACGCTCGAGCGGTTCGTAACCGCTTTATGAGAGCGTGCTCTGATAGGGGCACGGGATGTGTTATGCTTGTGTGTAGGGGCGAACACTGGGTTGTGGGCACTTTTTCTACACATAAGACATGTTTGCTCTTTACAAGATTTATTTGGTTCGCCGTGAAAACGGCGTTTGAGTGCTGAGCAAGCGGGCAGTGTCACCGGCTTGTTGGCTGCTAAATTCACCACTGTAGTAGCCTGAGAGAAGGGGACTGACAGGGGGCAAAGCTTTGATGGTGGTCCGGCCGCGGCGGGACTGAGCCGTCGTTTGTTCAACAAAGTTAGGAAGACTTCGGTTGCTCTGGTTTCAGCGTTACCTTACATCGAGGCCCGCGGGGGGGCGGCGGTCTGCGGCGGCTGTCTGAGCGCGATCGAGGGCGGCCGCCCTGTCGACGCTGAGAAGTCTGAGTTTGTTGAACTGGGCGCTGTGAAGAGGCTCGTGCAGGAGGCTGATCACGTGAGCGGCCTGCAGAGGAGCTAGCGCGACGCGGCAGGAAGAGGTTCATGGCTTGGGTGGCTTTCTGGACTTCTGAGAAGCGGTCAACAATGCCACTCACCGCGGAGCCGAAGAGACCGGTCGGAGAGGGCGGTGCGTTGAGGAACGTGGAGCGCTCTGCTTCTCCCATGTCGGCTAGTGTTAGCCATAAGTGTCTCTCGGTCACAGTCAGCGAGGCCATGCACTTCCCTAGAGCTTGGGCTGCAGCTTTGGTAGCGCGAAGGGCGAGGTCCGTCGCGCTTCGTAGATCAGTAACAGCCTCTGGGTGCCTGCCTTTCTCATCCCACTCCCGAAGAAGGTCTGCTTGTAGGATCTGTAAAACGGCCATTGAGTGCAGAGCAGATGCGGCTTGGCCGGCGGCGGAATAGGCACGGCCAACATAGGCGGAAGTCGCTCTGCAGGCCTTAGACGGGAGCACAGGCTTGCAACGGCATCTCGCGGAGGGCGGACAAAGGTGTGCTGCTACCGAGTCCTCGACCGGGGGGATGGAGGAGTAGCCTCTCTCAGTGGCGCCGTCCACTGACGCGAGAGAGGTGGAGACGTGGGAACGGGTCCTGGCTGAAAAAGGAGCGTTCCACGACTTTGCAAGCTCCGTATGTAATTCCGGCAGGAAGGGAGCGGCCCGGGCCGCGGGAGTAGAGCGGCGATGGCTTTGAAGAAAGCAGCCGTCGAGTCTGTTGAGTGCCTGCTCAGGGGGCGGTGACCACTCGAGCCCGAGGCGGTCGACGGCCTGTGTGAGGAGGCGTGTTAACTCCCCTTCGACTCTGGCGCGGGTCCTGCTGGATTCCTGGGCCGAGGAGGAGGCTTGGGAGCCTGTCCACTCCTCGCTGTCCGAAGCCATGATGGAACAGCGGCCCTTATCCTCCGCCTTGTCATCCGAGATGGCAGCAGTGCGGCTGCTCGGCGGCAACTGCGCGTCGCGGGGGGGCGGGGAGGGTGAAAGCGATGCTCGAGGGAGAGGCTCCGGCGAGGCAGTCACTTCAACCACAGTTTCCGGCAGCCTTTGTGAGCGGCGCTTCTTCCTGCGCGGCTGAGGGTAAGGCGGCGCGGCGGTTTCTGCTTTGACCGCTTCGAGTCGAGCCCGCAGGGTCGACATCGGTAGCTCCTCGCAGAAATCGCATCCGCCATCAGTGAGGGCGAGCTCTGCGTGCCCCAGTCCCAGGCAGAGAGCGCAGATGATGTGGCGGTCTCCTGTGCTGAGAAGGGCGCGACATGAGGCGCAAGTGGAGCGAGGTATCTTGAAAAAGACGCTCGTACTCTTTTGTGAATAGTTCGTGAGAACTAGCTTGCTGAATAAAAGGATACGTCGTCGGATGGCGTAGCTCGCAGGATGGCTGAAGGTGGCTGAGACGGCCGGCTTCTTCTAGCGCTGTCCACGCTTGCTAGATGCGATGCGGAGAGCTTCGCTGAAGAGATGAAAATCAGGGTTCCAGCCTACGAACTATGCTTATATGCACTCTAGTCACGCCCATTTTGGCGGGCTTTGATGCAGTGAGCGCGCGGACGCCTCTCATTGGATGCGAGTTCGCCCAAGCTCGTCTATAGGCTGCAGCAGTTGCCACAGAGCAACCTATGAGCTCGCTAGCTAGCCCGCTCAAGGTCTGCAGCTGCCGCACTGCGTTGACAATGGATACAAAAATTAAGGATAATTTTTTGGCTTCAATATCTCAGAAAAGATGAATCTTTCCCGTAGCGTAAGCTAGCTTACGCAATACGAGAGAACCTCTCGTAAGAGAACCCTGCTCTCACTCTCAGTCACTTTTCTGTTCTCGTCTATGAACACACTGAAACTACAGACTCCTTAGCCAATTCAATAGTTAACAGTTTGTTTACCTACTTAGTTAATTGTTCCATCATCTGAGTTCGGTGTATGTGTCCTCCTCCGTGTATTCCTCCAGCCATTTTACTCTCCCATTGTTTGTCACGATTCCTACAAAGACCAAATGACTGTTGTGAGTTCTCTGATCATCTGCACTGTTAATTACCCTTTTTGGAGTTTACTCACCTGCTGTTCGAGTCATACCTGTGTTTGGATTACCTCACATGTTTGTTTCACCTCATCCCTTTCCTTGTCAATAAACCCTACAATTGAGTCCATCTCTGAGAGTTCATAATCTGACAATTGTGGCCCAAAATGACTCAATTTGCTGCAGATTTGCTCAAAGATTAGATGCCATTATTTTGCAGTGAAAACTCACAAATAATCATAATATACTTGTGTCATAAGTGCAATTGCATGTAATTATTTATATACAGAATATAAGAGTGTATTATCATATGTGCTAATAATTTAATATGCAGCTAGCAAGCGAAACATACTCAATACACATAAATACAATTAATTTAAGATGACTCGAGATATGGCTAATATGAGTTCAATGGAAGACCTTTATTTTTATATTAAAATAGAGAGGTGAATAGTTAAGAAGTACAAATACTTTGTAACTGTACTGTGGCAGGGCGAAGGGTGGGGCCGAGTCATGATTATACACACCTGGTCCCTTATCAGGCTAATTAAGCCTCCGAGAGGGATAAAGGCAGATTGCAGGTGGTGGTGCGGGAGAGAGAGATCGTTTACGGACATGTCCGTCATGTGTGTGTGTTTGTCTTTTAAGTTAATCATTAAAATATTATTTATGTCGTCAAGCCGGTTCTCGCCTCCTCCTTTCCACTGAACTACGTTACATGTACTTAAGTACAGCTTCTGAATATTTGAACTTGAGTATAACATTTCTATTGACTTTTGGTTTTACTTTAATAAAAAATACCTGAATGTGTAAATTGCATGTGGATCTGCGATAGTGATGTCTGATTTGTGAAAGAACATTTTAAGTCAAATCTTTAAAATTTACTTAGTTCAAAAAGATTCAAAAAATGGTCTGATTGATTTGTTTTGTGAATCACAAATCTGAAACAAAATCATTAGGAAGCATGCGTCGAACAACGAACCATGTGTGTTGCGTCGTCTCTACTTGGTAAAGAAGAAAATGCTCATGTAAGTTTTCATCAGTGTCGACTTTTAATTAATTTGTTACGTTTTGGCTTGAACATAAGGATCTTTGTGAAATAATGATAAAATTGTGCAATCAGTCTCCCACCTTTCCAGGAGACTGGTTCATATCAGCTTTCAAGTCAATCAATGCAGTTACATTTTACATTTATCCAAGGTACCATGTCTTATATGCATGAATATGCAGTAGTGAACTCACTTGGATTCAACTAGTCTAACTATAACACTATATAGTTCTAACTATTTCTCGGTCAACAGGTACGGGAGACAACATTGCACCATGGCTGGTTACTTCAACACTGGAGGCTTTGTTTTGAACAAGAGAAACTTGATCATCAACAACCTCTTATACAAAAGTGCCCTCTAGTGTCATGAAGGTAAAACAAACACAAATACGTCACAACTTCTCACATTAATCAAAGCCTAGAACTTAAAATTTAGCCTGACAAAAATTTAGAAAGACAAAGAATTTCCCACTACAAATTAACAATATCCTAATGAATAATTACTGTTAATAACAAATAACAATAACAGTATCTTATTCAAGATGTAATGTAACAACTGTAAATTTTACTACAGTTCTCCAGTTATTAACGTGGCTCTGCCAATATTGCCTACTCATTACAAATTCAATCTGTTGGGTGGCTTGCAAACTCATTAAGGGAATCTCCTAACATTTTGAGTAGGAGTAGGCGGTGGTTCAGTGGATTTGGTTTGATCAGAGGTAGTCAAGATTGGTTAGATGTCTGGAAAGGATATTGGTTCTTTAGAGGAATTCAAAACGTGCTTGAATGTCTGTATGAAACATTCCATTAGACATTTTGTGGCTGGGTGGAACGGGGCCGATCGCACATGTTTCCCACAGTTGGCCTTGAGAATACCAGCAAATCTTCAGGTATGTCGAAATGACTGAATAGATTCCTCAGTACTTGAATGGTGTTGGATGAAGTCATGGAGTCTATCAAGAAGACTTCTGGCCATCTGAAATGTACATCAGCCATTACAAGATACATGTGTCCTTCAAAAAGACCAGCAAAATCAATGTCAATGCAATGCCATAGTGCTTCAGGCCAAGGATGTAAAGGTGGGAGACTTATGGGTGTGTTGAGAGAACTGATAGGTCTTGGATTTCTCTTTAATTTGAGCATAAGTACCAGGCCACCAGATGTAACTTCGTGCCATAGCTTTCTTTTTGACAACACCTTGGTGTCCTGTGTGCAAGTCCTCTAATCCAGGGGTTCTCAACTGGTCCCACCCTGGGACCCACATTTTCCCATGGTCATTAAGTCGCGACCCACTTTTTTAGAATTCAACCAACAAAATTTATTTTTCAAAAATAACTGTTGAAAACGCTCATATATCATCTTTTTAAAAAAATAACCCTACATACATGCATATATTATCCTGTGCAACGTGCATTTCAGAGCATATTAATAAGTAACTGGACCCTGACAACCGCATGTACAAAAGTTAATTAAATAAATAAGGCCACATAACAAGATATTTTTACTCTATTCAGAGCAAATTAATAAGAAACTAAGGAGGACCATGACAACTGCATGAACAAAAGTGAATAAAATCAATGTCAAAATCACTCAAAATAAATAAGGCCACAAAACAAGATATTTTCACTGCATTATGACCAAATTAATAAGAAACTAAGGAGGACCATGACAACTGCATGTACAAAATTTAATAAAATCAATGTCAAAATCACTCCTAACCAGGTCATTTGTGGAAGTTAATGAGACAATTGGGGATGTGCTTTACTCTTGATAAGAGTTTCAAAGTCTGGGGTGACAGTAGACAGAGCTACTCTCAGATCATGCTCAGTGTCCAACCTGTTTCTCTGCTTTGACTTGAGCTGGACCAAGGTAGAGAAGCCACTTTCACACAAATAGGTTGTGCTCAATGGTAAGATCGTTTTGACTGCTAAAGTGGCGAGGGATGGATACTCAGTCATCACATCGCTGCACCAGAAGTGGGAAAGGCTTACCTCACCAAATCTCTTTTTCAGCGTCAGGTCACATGACAGGTCCACCAGCTGATGCTCTTCGCTGCTTGGCAACGTGATGTTTTCCACATTGATACCGAAGGGGTCGCGTATCCAGTCCATGGTTGTTTGTTTCTTTGCAATGCGGTGAGCTACTAGGTAAGATGCCCGAAGAGCTTGTTCTTGTTTGGAGCAAGACGCTGTCAGACACTTTTGTGATGCCCTCAGCTCCTGGAGACGTCTTTGAAAAAACTCCACCGGCTTGTCTTTCGATGCGGGATGTTTGGTTTCTAAATGGCGCTTCAGTTTGGATGGTTTCATGCTCTCATTGGCAAGCACTTCACTACAAACCACACACTGGGGTTTCTGTCCCTTTTTATCCTCAATGTACGAAAATCCATTTTTTAAATAGTCTGGGTCATATTTGCGCTTCCCCATCTCGAATCTGAATGTCAAAACAACGTAAAGACAGGATGGTTACCATGGCGATGGTTACCATGGCTACCATAGTAAACCACCGCACGTCTCTGACGAATGCCTGTCAAAATAAACCTTTTTTCAAAATAAAAGACCAATCAAATATGAGACGCACATAAAATTTTTTTTTTTTTTTTTTTGACCAGCTTACCGAGACCCACCCAAAACAGGTCTGCGACCCACTTTTGGGTCGCGACCCACCAGTTGAGAACCCCTGCTCTAATCCTCTTTTTGGATTTTTGGTGGAATGATCACTCTGTTTCCTTAACATTAAGCAGCCCTGTACATGAGTGAGCTCATCCTTTCTGGTAATATATGGTGTCAGGATGCTGTCAGAGCCTTTGGTGGAAGGAAACTGTCCAGGGGACACCATCTCCATTACTTGAGAAAGAATGGGGTCTACTATTCAACTACCATTCCATTCAGCTCTTTGGAAGTGTGTGCTGTTGGATATATGGTGCATTCCAGCGGCATTCTCTCCACTCTGTACTCCACTACAGACTACGGCCCTGGGTGCTTCAACTGCGCTTTAATAGAGTTTGGTTTCCTCTAAAGAGTATATTTCCTGTACTAGAGTTGGCACATTGATGTTTAACGCTTTTTTAAAGATGCATCTTTATAAAGATGCCCTTCTGTCTCTGTGCAGTTCCTGGATGCGGTCATTACCTCTCCACCTCTGACGGTCACGATCACCGCCTCACGTGCCTGGGCCAACATCACGTTGAGGAAGCTTTCGTGGATGGTTCATATTCTCATTGCGAGAACATGACCATGGCAACTTCGCGGTCATGGCTTTCCTTCCTTCGAGAAAAAGCCACTTCAGCTGTCCCCCCTGCCGGTAATCTTTCTACGTACGAGGCCACCCTGGTTGATGCTGAAGGCGATTCAATGGGTACGGTTCCACCGGGTAATCCCCCACAGACCGCCCACTCCCCGGTATGCTCATTTGCTCCTGTCCAGTTCTGGGATGAGACAGGCACCTCGCCTTAGTGCCAGCCTAATGTCTCTTTCGGAGCTCGCGAGCCAGATGAGATGTCGATCGCTGGTCGAGGACTTGATCAGGATGCCGCCTTCACGTGTGGCAGCTCAGTCTGAGGCCGATGCGGAGCTGACCGCCATGCTTCACTCTCCACCCACCCCAGAGCACTTCTGGCTCGACGACTGGTTTCTGGGATCGGCGCGCCGCTTGTGGCCACGCCCTTTCCAGTCCCCTTCTTCCCGAAGGCACACGATGAGCTGACAAGATCGTGGAAGGTACCTTTTGCTGCCCGAACCCGATCCTTCAGCTCGTCTGCTCTCACTACCCTCGACGGTAGGGCGGTCGATGGTTATGTTGTAATAACCCAGGTGGATAAGGCAATCGCGACACACGGTGAAGTTGTCTGGCACTCCCTTCCGGACCCTGGAGGACGACGTCATCTCTGGAGACCAAAGCCTACAGCTTTGATGGTCAGGCCGCCAGGTCCATCAGGCCAAGGCTTTGAAAGAGCTGCACGAGGGTAGTTCTGATCACGGTATGCTTTAACAGCTGCACTCGGTGAGCGATCTCACCCGGGCAGATGATGTCGACACTTGTGGTCCAGGAGCACCAGCTGTGGCTGAACCTGGTTGAGATGAGGGATGCAGAAAAGGTGACACCGTCGAGGACTTTGCCCAGCAGTTCTCTGCGGTGAAGCAACAGACGGAGGCCATCAAGGACATCTTGCCCCAGCGCGGCTCAAGAGTGCACGCACCATCTGTTTGCCAAGGGCATTCCCCTGCGGCAATACAAATCCAAGTGGCCCTGGCCCAGCCCATGCCAAGCCCTCAGCATAGAGCCCCCCCCCCCCGCAGGAGAGGGATGCCCCCTGCCTCTCGGATGGCTAAGAAGACCCCCAGGTTGTCTCAAGTGCTCCTGAGATGGGAGACCCAAGGATCGAGACGTCTGTGGGAACTCCAGAGCTGGTAGTCAGACCACACCATCCCCCGGTGGAGTGCCAGGAGGAAAATCTTTTGTTCCATTTTCCCTTCTCTGCACCCCGTATTGGCTGCGGTACCCACACTGTCATAAAAAGAGCAGTTTCCTCTCTCCTAGGGTCACACCGCCAGTGCCCACGGTCACCGCCCCAGCAGAAATTGGACACCGAGTGCTCGCAGCCAGGGCCTCACATATGTGGCCCCCACATTCACATGCCCCACTGCATCACATAAACCACACCCCCGGCCAGCCGGTGGTGACAAATCTTGAGGACGGCATGAGAAACCCTCAAACACCGGCCCGCCTTACGCCGGGAGCAAGGTAAGTGCTTCGAGGGCTCCCTCAGCATGTCGCCTGTAGCCCCCACCACGAGGCCCCACCCCCAGAAACGTTGGATGCCATCTTTCCGCTAGTGCCCCTTGCCTGGACCTCCATTGAAGATGTTGATGCGAAAGCACATTTAGACGTGCAATTTGGCTTCAAGATTGGTTCACGGAGGTAGACCAGAAGGATGCATACATTCACGTCTCGATTTTACCTTGACACAGACCTTTCTAACGGTTCCCATTTGACGGTCAGGCATATCAGTACAAGGTCCTCCCCTTCGGCTTGTCCCTGTCCCCTCATGTTTTCATGAAGGTCGCAGAGGCAGCCATTGCCACGTTAAGGGAAGCGGGCATTTGTATCCTCAACAACCTCGATGACTGGCTGAATATAGCGCACTCTCGAGAGTTACTGTGTGGGAAAAGAGCAAGCTCTCCCCGGTTCAGAGCATCTCTTTTCTCGGCATGGAGTTAGACTCTGTGTCATTGATAGCACATCTCACAGCCGAGCGTGCGCAATCGGTGCTGAACTGCCTGCACTTATACAGGCAGGAAACGTAGGTCCCACTAAACTACTTTCAGAGGCTCCTGGGGCATATGGCATCCTCAGCGGTGGTCACGCCACTCGGGTTGATGCATATGAGACCGCTACAGCACTGGCTCCAGACCCGAGTCCCGAGGTACGCATGGTGCCACTGCACACATCGCATGGGTCTCACACCCGCCTGTCACCGCCTTTTCAGCCCTTGGACAGATCTTGCGTTCCTGTGGGCTGGAGTCCCCATACAGCAAGTGTCCAAGCACGTCGTGATTACGACAGGCTAGGGTGCCGAGCCACTGGCTCCTGGACAGGACCTCACCTGCATTGGAACATCAACTGCCTTGAGTTGCTGGCAGAAAAGCTCTCCCTGCGGAGGCTATTGCATTTGATCCAGGACAAGCACGTGTTGATCCAGATGGACAACATGATGACAGTGCCTTATAGAAACTGCCAAGGCAGTTTACGCTTTCGTCGCATGTCGCAACTCGCCCGTCACCTCCTCTTCTGGAGTCAGCGGCAACTCGGATCGCTGCGGGCCACTCATATACCTGGCAACCTCAACGCCACAGCAGAATTCTCTGTCATGGCAGATGACTCTCAGGGGAGTGTGGAGACTCCATCCCCAGGTGGTCCTGCTGATTTGGAGTCGATTCGGCAATGCACAGGTAGACCTGTTTGCCTTCTGGGAATCCTCCCACTGCCTGCTCTGGTATCCCCTGATGGGAGCTCCCCTCGGAACAGACGTGCTGGCACACAGCTGGCAAGGTCAGGGAGGACAAGGAGCAGGTCATTCTCGTTGCTCCCTGTTAGCCCACCCAGACCTGGTTCGCGGAACTCACCGTCCTCGCAACAACACCTCCCTGGCAAATTCTCCTGAGGCAGGACCTTCTTTCTCAGGAACAGGGCACCCTCTGGCACCCACGCCCAGACCTCTGGAATCTCCATGTCTGGTCCCTGGACGGGACGTGTAAGACCTAACTGGTGTACCGCCCGCAGTGGTTAACATGATCTCTCAGGCCAGAGCTCCTTCTACAAGGCAGCTATATTCCCTGAAGTGGTGTATCTTTGTTTAGTGGTCTTCTTCCCTTAGCAAAGACCCCCAGAGGTGCACAGTAAGGTCAGTGCTTTGTGATCCTAAGGCTCACGTGATCCTGAGACCCCGACTGTGCTATTTGACCAAGGTTCGCACAACCCCTTTTAGGGATCAGGTGGTGAGCCTGCAAGCGCTGCCCCCGGAGGAGGCAGACCCAGCCTTATTGTTGCTGTGTCCGGTGTGTGCTTTGCGCATCTACTTGGATCGCACACAGAGCTTTAGATGCTCTGAGCAGCTCTTTGTCTGCTTCGGCAGCAGAATGGGAACGCTGTCTCCAAACAGAGGTTTGCCCACTGGATAGTGGATAGTGGATGCCATCGCTTTGGCCTGCCAGACCCAGTCCGTGCCCACCCCCTTGCAGGTTCGAGCACACTCCACAAGGAGTGCTCCCATGCTAAATATGTCTCCTCAAACCCCACTCTACCCCAGGGTTGTTGGGAACGTTTTTGGGGTGTTTGGGAAGGCTACGTGCAGAGTAGCTTGCCTACACCTGCATCGGCAGTTCACATAAAAACAGTTCAGCCATGCGTTTCGTATAGGGACCCCTAGTGTCACTACATCAAACAAGTCAAGTGATTGACAGAAGGGGAATGTCTCGGTTACAGTCTTACCTGATGGAGGGAACGAGACGTTGTATTCCTCTTGCCACAGGCTGTACTATATTGCTGTAATGGCCGGGGCCTTTTCTTGGCTCCTCAGCACAAAACCTAAATGAATCTGCATTCGAGCTCCCTTTTATACCCATATGTCGGGGGGACTGGCATGCAAATTTACTCGCTGGCCATTTCTCACAGATCAGAAGGTGTCTTGGGCTCTCAAGATCGACCCCTAGTGTCACTACATACATTGATTGTGTGATATTATATTTTTTTGCATAAATTAAATTTGCAATTTGGATGGCAACAAAGCTAGTCTACTATGTGAGCACTCCAAATGAGCTGAGGCTGTCTTAAACCCACAACCCGGACCATTCAGAGCAGCTCCTGAAGGCTGCGTAAAGATTAAACACTATCTGTAATGTACACAATGTGTTTAAAAGTTTAACAATTTTAAGCTTTCGAAAGTGAACACAAAAAGTTCTGGTTTTGCTTGTTGTGGGTTCATTCATACGTACAGGTTTTATGGCATGCAGCGAGACAGACGAGGAGACGATGTGGAGCCGCTTACTCTGTTACTGTGGTGATGATACAATGGTGGCTTTGCAATTGGAGATGTGCACTTCAAGCTTTTTGTGCACCTGTTTTGCTGCTGTTAATATGGAGAAAAGTGATCAAATTACTTCAGATTCACATTTTATGTGGAAAAATTGCATAAATTATACAAAATTGCAAGCTACAGCAAATAATGCAGAGATTGGTTAAATTATCTGCATTAAAAAATTTTTATGGGGGGCGGCCGCTGGTTGGCTACATCTACCGCTGGTTGGCTACATCTACGCCGAACATCTGCTGCTTTGCTTTGTATGTTTTTCACGTTATGCCAGCCCACGGTTTCTTCGTCGTATCTGGCTGCTCTTTCCCACGGGACCAAAATCACAGGTCCCGCGGTTAGTTCAAGTTAAACGGGCAACTTGCATCGGTTAAGTTGTTTGCGGTGTTTATTTCTTTGAACTCTTGTATTTCTCCTGCTGTCGATATCCATAGTGATGGACCTATTTGTTGTGACTGTTTTGTTTTGATTCTTTTTGTTTTCTTGATTTGTTCACATTGATGGGAGACCTTGGAAGTTGCTGATCCTCAGTGTGGCATTTCTGTTATTCTGTTTATTATTGTGTATGGTTTATAGTTCAATCTTGGGCTTAGAACGGGTGGTTTATTAGCCACCGGGTTACTGTAATTTGTGTGCATGAAAATGTGTGGTTAACTTTTCATCTGTCTTTCCTCTGTTCAGGTGCGAAGAACGGCCAGTGGGAGCAGTGCCTCTTGGGTCTCTTGGTGTGTGCAGTGGCTGTGTGTTCGCCGAGTGTGGTAATTTCCTTTATGTGTGTGTGTGTGTGTGTGTGTGTGTGTGTGTGTGTGTGTGTGTGTATGTGTGAGCGTGTATTTATCACTTTGTGGGGACCAAATGTCCCCATAAGGATAGTAAAACCCGAAATTTTTGACCTTGTGGGGACATTTTGTCGGTCCCCATGAGGAAAACAGCTTATAAATCATACTAAATTATGTTTTTTGAAAATGTAAAAATGCAGAAAGTTTTCTGTGAGGGTTAGGTTTAGGGGTAGGGTTAGGTTTAGGGGATAGAATATAAAGTTTGTACAGTATAAAAACCATTATGTCTATGGAAAGTCCCCATAAAACATGGAAACACAACATGTGTGTGTGTGTGTGTGTGTGTGTGTGTGTGTGTGTGTGTGTGAACTCAGCATGTGTGATTGCTGTAACGATGTTAGGAAGAGTCAGTCGGGAAGTGCGGATCCAAAAGCGGCTTTATTGACAATCTTGAGACAGATAAAGAGATAGACAAATTCAGGAACAAATGAAAAGTCCACGATGGGAAAAAGAACTAAATACGGGAAAACATAAAGGGGCTACACAGGTTGGGGAAAACATCCACGAAGGGCAGGGAGACCTCGAACGAACGCAGATAACCAGAGGAACAAGAGCAGCGAACATGCAACGATAACATTCAACTTACAACATACATCAAACACAATGAAGACTAAACGAGACACAGGTGAGAACAATGAAGAGTGTAGGCAGTGAGAGAGGCCAGGAATTGTGGGAATTGTAGTTTTACACACGGACAGTGAGACTCAGGGCGGACAACAGGGAAAACCTGACATGGAACGGGATCGGTGACGGGTGAAACGGAAAACACGGAGCAGACAACACGGAAACATGACATAAACGTGATGGGTGAAACAGAGAACATAGGGCAGACAACACAGGAACGTGACAATTGCGGTGTTTTCCACGGATGCTCATTGCTGGAGCCACTAGCCTCCCACTGGTAAGATTCTGCACTATCTCTTTCCCTTCTTGATGAGTGTGTGTGTTCTGATTAGAGTGTAAGGATTGTGTTTGTTTTGTTGTTGATTTTGTGTATAGTGTATTTTGTTTGCTTTGATAAATTATCTTATAGGTTTGCTGTGAAGACCAAACACTTGTTGGAGCGAAGTATTGTGTGTGCTTTTGATTTTAAAAAGAAAGGCAATAAAATTCTATTTTTGTACTGGACCACTGTCTCTGGCTAATCAATCAACGAACTTGAGTGCCTTGTTAGAATAAACTAACTATTTCTTTGGGTGTAAATCCCATCGTGGCGTAGTCTGCTAATTGTCTGTGCTTAACCCCTGTTATTTGTATCCCACCTGCCACACACACTCAAGGAAATCATACATATATTTGATCAATAGCAGAAAACCATTTTGTCAAATCATGTTAATTGTTGTTTATGTATAGACAAACAAACAAACTAACTAACTTTATGTAGATTTATATTATTGTGTTCAACTCTTTAGATTTCCAAAAGACCCAGTTAAGTGGAGAGAATGGCTTGTGAAGCTCAGGAGGCAAAACTTCAGGCCTACTCCTGCCTCGGCTCTGATCACTTCACTGCAGAGTGTTTAGATAGGACAGGACAAATAGTCAGGTTTCGCCCAGATGCTGTGCCAACAATTTTCAGTTTCCCTCCACAGCTGCAAACGGTAGACAGGCAGACAGAATTACTTATAGGAATAGTTGACCCAAAACTGAAAATTCTATCATCATTTACTCACACTGCCGTTCCTAACTCGTATGACTTGTTCATCTTCAGAACACAAATGAAGATATATGATTGATGACAAATTCACGCTAAAATTAAATAAAAACACTGATTATCATCTGATCATCATATAAAGTTATCGTATTACTACAGAACACCTGGGATATATGACTCGAGCCCCATAGAGAAGTGTTACAATGTCTTTATGTCCTTTTTGGAGCTTGAAAGATTTGGTCACAGTTGACTTTCATTATATTTGGAAAAAAACAGCAGATAATATTCTTCAGCTATCTTCATCTGTGTTCTGAAGATGAACATGAGAGTGAGTAAATGACAGAATTTTCAGTTTTGGATGAACTATTCCTTTAATTAGACAAGCAACATAACATGTCATGGTTTACTTCAAGTTACTCCTTTTGGCTTGTAGCATTCTGACAAGCCACCACTATCCGTTAAGCTATGAATGCATTCAGTGTATTTAAAGTGAATTGTATCAACTACTTATCAGAAATGTAGGGGAAGCCAGCCAAAAATTATTTAATTTAAATAATGCCTAATGCGGAGTACAAAAGAGCAAGCTGATAGTCAGGATAAGTTTTAATACTGACAGGAGACAAACACACATCTTGTATGTTTCAGAAAAAGACCCACAGAAAGGCCACCACACAAAGAGAAACAGAGACAATTTTTGCCTGCAGTGAAGACTCCCCTCATACCTCAACTCACACTCCTCTTGATGTCCCCAAAACAGATGAGCACAGCTATTGCTTTACCAGCGCAAAGACGACTGCTTAACGCAATAAAACAAATTAATAAACACACACAAAAAACAGACAGAACCTTCAAAAAAAAAGGAGACACAAAAACAGAATTTCAAACCTTCAGTACATCTTTAAGACCCTAAAGAAATCTCAAATATTAACAGAGAACAGAGCATTCATGCTTGACAACTGCCCTGATGTACAACAAAAAATTCCGAAGAGAGATCAATTTAGTCATGCACAATACCACCCAGCCCTAAAGTCATTTGCACTTACATTGCAGTTCTACTCAGCTAAGGCATACAAATATGTCAGGGAGACATTTAACTTGGGTTTGCTCATCCACAATAAGAAGATGGTACAGCAGCATTGGAGGAGATCCCGGATTTAGCGATGAAATCCTAACTTCTCTCAAAGCAAAAGCATCTGCTGCACAGGCTAAGGGACAGGAGACCCTTTGTGCACTATTGATGGATGAAATGTACAACATGAAGCATATAGAGTGGGATGGGACAAAAATGAATGGATTTGTGGACATAGGCACAAAAATAACAAATTAAGGCATTCCAATGCAACAGAGGCACTGGTACTAATGGCTGTATACATTCATAAGCACTGGAAAGCTCCGGTAGCATATTTTTTAAGGCAGGGCATGACTGGGTCAGAGAGGGCTACACCAAGACAATGCATTCTAAAACTGTCTGATGTTGGGGTAAGGGTGGTATCTCTTACATGTGAGGGTCCATCAACACACTTTTCCATGCTTCGGGACCTTGGCGCCGACCTGCAGACCACAAATTTAAACCCCAGTTTCCCAGATCCATCAAATAGTCACCGAAGGGTCCACATCATCTTGGATGTCTGCCATATACTGAAGCTGATACGTAACACCTTGGGGTCCTGTGGTATTATTGTAGATCCCTGTGGAAACAACATAAAATGGGAATACATTCAATAATTACATGAACTGCAAAAAGATGAAGGGCTATATCTAGGCAACAAAATTAGATCAGCTCATCTAGACTGGCAAAGTCAAAAAATTAAGGTAATCCTTGCTGCTCAGACCCTCAGTGCCAGTGTGGCAGATACCCTATGGTTCTGCGACCAACACCTGCAACTCCCACTGTTTGCTGGATGGGAGCTGATGTGTAAATTCATTGAAACTTTTGATCGGCTTTTTGACCTGATGAATTCCAGAAACCCCATGGCCAGGGGATTTAAAAGCCTCCTGAGGCAGGCCAATGAGACAACAAACATGTCCTTTCTAACAGAGGCTTATGACTACATCAGTGGATTGAGAGAGCCATGTATCAATAGGTGATCCCTTGTGACAACAGGGACCAGTGTACACCAGTCTACACCAATCATATTCGCACATTGAGATAAATCTCTCTTGCCATTAATTAATTCCTTGGAATATTCAGCTATAGTTATTTCCGATCATGCTCTACACTTCCTTAACCTGATTTTCACTTGTAATAGAGGTAGGGCAAATCAATTGTGGTTTGATTCAGGATAAACAGTTTTGTGAATTTATCAGTACCAATATTGATGTGTTTATTAAGACCAATAAGTCAGAATCTGTGTCTCCCTCTTTGCTATGGGAACCTTCAAAGCGGTATTCCGAGGACACATTATTTCATACACTGGTTATAAAAACAAACAAAGAATTTTTCAAGGTTACAAGACCTAATTAATTCCATCATTGAGATTGATAAGAAGTATTTTAATAATCCTACTCCTGAGCTGCGGGCTAAGAAATTGGAGCTAAAATCATAATTTCATCTGCTCAGTTTAAAGAATGCTGAATTTATGCTGTGAAGAACTAAAGCTACTTATGAGTATGGAGACAAAGATGGTCGGCTACTGGCATCCCAGCTTAAGGGACTTGCTGCCTCTCGTCTAATTACTCAGGTGTATGATTCGTCTGGTTCTTTAACTAAAAATCCATCTGATATCAATGATGTTTTTTCCTCTTTCTACTCTGACCTTTATAAATCTGAACAATGGATATGATGAACCAAAGCAGATGATTTTGATAAACCTCTAGAGTTAGATGATATTTTGAAATGTCTCCAGCTTATGCAAAGTGGTAAGGCAGCAGGTCCGGATGGTTTTCCAATTGATTTCTACAAAAGGTTTGCCAAACATCTGGCACCCTTATTGTTAGATATGTATAATGATTCCTTAGTGAATGGTTCTCTCAATCTGACTCTCACTCAGGCCTCTATTTTACTTATACTCAAGCGTGAAAAGGATCCAGATGAATGTGGCAGATGGAGGCCAATAAGTCTGCTAAATTCGGATGTGAAATTGTTAGATAAGTTGCTGCTTGCCATCTGGACTCCTGTCTACCTAAAATAATCTCTGAAGATAAGACAGGTTTTATCAGGGGGTGACAATTGTCATCAAATATTCAAAGACTCTTAAATATATTCTTTCTCCATCTACAACCACAACTAGTGAGCTGGTAATTTCATTGGACCCAGAAAAGGCCTTTGACCGGGTAGAGTGGAATTATTTATTCAATATATTAGATAGACTTGGCTTTGGCCTTCTTTTTACGTCATGGATACACCTTCTATACACTGCTCCTGTAGCTAATGTGAGAGTAAACTCTTTATGTTCTCAATATTTCCCCCTCACCAGAGGTACCCATCAATTTTGTCCTCTTTCTCCCCTACTGTTCGCTTTAGCAATAGAACCTCTTTCATTAGCTTTGAAAAATTCCCTGCTCTTCTCAGGTATTGTTAGGGGAGGGATAGAACATTGTGTCTTGCTCTTTGCTGATGACCTTCTGCTCTATGTTTCTGATGCCGTCGGCTTGGTTTCAGACCTTTGTTTCATAATTTTAACACCTTTGGTTCTTTTTCAGGATACAAGCTTAATATCAAAATCAAATCAAATCAAATCACATTAATGTCACACGACCATGTACACAAGTGCAACAGTAGGTGAAAGTCTTGTGTGCCCGAGCAACATAGCAGTCATGACAGTGACGAGACATATACCAATTACAATAAACAACATATTTACAGAACACAATTTACATATCAAATGTACACATACTTACACAACACAATATAATATACAATGTACAGTAAACAATATAGAATACACATACAATAAAAAAAATAAAATAAAAGTATTTTAAAAAATATATATATTCAGTAGTTGTATTGTGGAGAATATAATTATGACGGTCCAGCGTGAGATATAAGATTAATAAAGTGCAGTGCTGATATATTGATCGTGAGAGATCAAGTGTTCAAAAGTCGTATTGCTTGGGGGAAGAAGCTGTCATGTAGTCGGCTGGTGCGGGTCCTGATGCTGCGATACCGCCTGCCTGATGGTAACAGTGAGAGCAGCCCATGACTCGGGTGGCTGGAGTCTCTGATGATATTATTTAATATAAATAAAAGTGAATGTTTCCCAGTAAATAACTTAGCTAAACAAATTCCAGCTGAAGTGTTGCCATTCCATCTTTCCTCCACATAGTTTAGGTATTTAGGAGTAAACAAACTAAACTCCTTCAAACTATTATATCAATATAATTTTTCTAAATAGCTTACTCAAGTTAGCTTTACAGTGATGGGATAAGCTACCTCTTACTCTATTTGGTAGAATTCAGTCAATTAAAATGAATGTTTTGCCTAGGTTTTTGTTATTTTTTCAGACACTCCCGGTGTTTCTACCTAAATCCTTCTTTAAGTCATTGGATGGAGCAATTTCCACTTGTATATGGCAGGGCAGACCTCCCAAGTTAAGTATGGCAAATCTTCAGAGACATAAAAAGGTGGAGGTCTTGCGTTGCCTAATTGTATTATTTAAACTGAGCAGCAAATATTAGCAAAATTCCCAGCTGGTATAATTCTGTCTTTGCGTGTGCTCCTTTGTCTAGTCGTCCCTCAAATTACACTGCAAATTTGGTTGTACGCACTTCTCTGGAGGCAATTCAGACAGCATTTTAAACTTGCTGCTGCTTCTCTTTGTAGTCCGATGTGCACTAATCATTTGTTTGTTCCTTCAACCTTAGACTCTGCATATGTTATACGGAAAAACAGAGGCCTTTAATTTTTTTCTGGCTTATTCATTGAAGTTTTTGCATCTTTTTCTGATTTTGCAGGGAAATGTAATATACCACAGTCCAACTTGTTTAGTTCAAGTATGCAATTTTGTTCATTCTCACTGTCCTTCTTTCCCAGTCTTGTCTGAATCTTCTCTATATGAAAAGTGCTTATTACAGAAACATGGCTCTATATCTATTTTACATATTTTTCTGGACCAGGAATGGTGGGAAATTGCTGCTGGCAGGATTAATTTGTCTTCAACTTGTGCCAGACAAAGTCTGATTCAATTTAAGGTTTACCATAGAATTCATCTTACAAACGTCAAACTAATAAAACTATTTCTGGGCATGGTTGTCACTTGCAATAGGTGTTTTCTGGCTTCTTCTGATTACACACACATGTTTTTATTTTGCCCAAAGCTGGAGGATTTTTGGTATTCCTTTTTTTGATAATTTTTCTACCATTCTTAATATTTCCCTCAAACCATCCCCTTTGATTGGTATTTTTGTCCCAGTGGTTCTAGATGAACATACAAAGTATACTAATGTTCTATCCTTTGCCTCACTGATCGCTCATAGAAGAATTCTGTTACACTGGAAGTCCTCTAAATCTCCTTCCACTTTCTCGTAGTTAGACGATTTGATGTCTTTTTTATATATTGAAAAAATTAAGTTTGCACTAAAAGGTTCCACTGACAAATTTGATAAAAACTGGGATCCTCTCCTAAATTTAGTAAAGAATACACCCTCTGTCTTTGCTGATTTGTAATATGTACTTATTAAACTACGGATATCCTGTGTTTACACTCCTTTGTCTCATTATATATTTATATGTAAATGTCTAGGTGCAAGACTGATGTAGGTGTGTATGTATGTGTTTTATTTATCTGCAAATGTACCTCTCTGTTTTATTCTCCTCCTTTTGGGGGTGGGTGAGGGGTAGGGTCCACTGATGGATGTGATTGTTCATGTTTGTGTCCACCCTTAGAAGTTGTTAAAATTTATATATATATATATATATATATATATATATAGAGAGAGAGAGAGAGAGAGAGAGAGAGAGAGAGAGAGATATTAAAGGAATGTATATATTTATTAATATTGTTGTATCCTTTGTGTATTCTTATAAAAAAAAAATTGATCGATGAGAACAGAGTACTCTAGTAAAACGAAATGTTGCCACTTGAAAAGCAATAGTGATATGGTTATAAGGGATATGATGAACAGATAATTGAGAACATTGATAGCAGAAAGCCTGAAACCCTATCAACCACCAGCCATATACACTTACGATTGATTGTTCCCCCAAAAGTAGAAAAGACTGAGAACTTAGCATATTTTCCTGACGGTCAGTGATTATCCAACATGAAGCAACTGTTGCTTGGAAAAGCGAGGCATAGAATGTGACATTACATGCATGCGCGTGACTGAAAACAACAGAAGTATGCAAACAATGAGAGACAGTTGTGCAGGCTTATAAAGCAGAGGCTGCATTGTGATTCTATGAGATGTCTGATCTCCAGAGATCTTCCAGCTAAAACGTTTTACGCTTCCATAAATTTTATTAAGAGCTTACAATCTTTACATTAAGCTTTGTCTCAGGAATATGAAGGGGGCATTTTAATGTCCACCTCTGTCTCTGAACTGCATAAACAAAGTGTTTTTGAGTTATACACTTTTTCAGACCAGAGCTTGTCGGGATTGGATGCATTATTTTCCCTCTGTCTGTGGACTTTGTTCACTCTTGTGGCTGCATGTAATCCATTTCATTTTCATGCCTAGTTAAGAGTGTATTAGCTTTTCTTAGATAATGGCCAACAGCCCATCCCCACTCCTATCTTTGCCCTTAGTCTCACCTTTGCTTGTCATTAAAGGATAAAGCAAATTGCAGCAACTGAAGTGGAAATGTCGAGTCAACACGCAGGAGTGATGAAGATGCAATACCTCCACCTCATATACCACATCTCCCACAATTTCAAGGCAATGCTCTTTTGATTGAGGCACACTTTGTATGCAGACCGATGACAAAAAGGAAACGTTTGACAAATGAAATACCATTACCAATATGGTAAGATGTGGGAAAGCTAATGCAATTTTTCCATTTATTGCTCCATAGAGAGCTGTTATGTTTGTGGCAAGCTCCATCATTTCAGTGATTTCATTGTTCCATAGTGTGTAACCATGATGAAATGCTTTTCTAACTCAATGTTCTCAGAAAAGTCCTAAGAAAGTTACAGCATTTCTTAAAGATTCCATGAAGTAGCAGGACTAGCAGTTTTAGTCACTGTGTTGAAATATTTGCTATTAATAAAGCAAGTACATATTGAAGGGCTTGTTCTTTTTTTTGAAGCCGAAAGAGTGCAACAGTGCCTGCCCACTTTTTCAGCCATCTTTGTTCCAGAAGTACTGTTCCCATTTGTTTCATTAATGGGGATTTCATAAAATTATTTAGAAAAGAGTTCTAAGCCATGAACCAAAACAGAAAATCAGACAGAAAGATAAAGGTACAAGTCTGTCGTCTTTCATAAGGGTATTAACTATTGACAAGATGACAAGCACACACATCTGGCGCTTAACTAATTCAGGTATTCCACTAAAACAATTATAATTTTACTCTAAATGTTTGGTTTGGGCTTATACTAAATTTCAACTGCATCTGGGAGATACAGCGTGCTATTTTTTTTCACACATTTTTTTCTGTCTTTATGTATTTTTTGCAGTTTATTATTCTTCAGTAACACACTGACAAAGTTATTGATGTATGTCATTATGAAATCAGACACCCCCTCCTCAAAATCCCAACAACAAAATGAAAGAATAAATGGATGTACACCACAACGAAACCCGTTTACTTGATACTGGAAGTAACGACCACACGTGCTAAGCATCACAGGATGTAGGAAAAGATGGATACTACTATTTCACTGTTGAGTGAAATCTGAAATGTACCAGCCAGTGGCTATTCAAAGACATTTTTAGTTACACAGCGCAAAATGTATTCACATTGTAGAGGGTTGCGCACTAAGCAAAAATTGACCTTGGGATTTAAGAATCAATAGATTGTTCAAATTAATATTGTGATGCATTAGAAAATCTATACTTTTACCCAGTCCTAAAAGAAACAGGCTGATTCGTGTGCGGTCTTGTTTGGGGAAGATGCAGAATGCGTTTGCTGGATTCCGTCTCTAAGATAACGTTACCTAGTGTTGCAGTGTGTTGTCGCAGTTGAATAGCGGAAGAGAAGCTACTGTCTGAAGCAAGGCTTTCGGAAGCGTGCATAAATGTTACATCCTTTGGATTTTCCCTGCAAAAGCGACCCGCTTCCTTCGCATGAAAATCAGTCTACAGTCTTTAATAGGCAACCTAGGAAGTCCGAGAAGGGCTCATTTTTTAAGTTGCGTTACAAACCATTCACAAATTGGCAAAAAAAGGCAAATATTACATGAAAATTTTACATATTGCACCTTTAATATAAGTGAAATGTGCTGTGCTGCTGGCTGTAAATAATCTCAAATGGCAAAAACTGAGGGCTTCATATTTATCAAATTCTGTCATCAGAGTTGACTGGACTGAGGAGAAAATTTCCAACTCAACGTTTGCAGTGAACATTTTAACCCTTCAAAGCACTTCAAAGAGATTAACAATCTACAATTCTGCTAAGTACAGCAGAGGACTTTGGTTGGTAGTTCTGAAGAGATTGGACACACCAGTGTCAAAATTCACAAAGCCCAATTTTAAGACTGAAAATGTATGACTGTGATAACACACCAGCCAGACTAAGCCCATGACCCAGCATTGTAGAAAAACAACCTGTCAGTCATGCCCAACATACTATACAGTATATAATGAAACATGTTATGTTTCCTATAACTGTTGACTGGCATGCTGGTAGCTGTTGTGAAATAATTACTAATTGTTTTACTACCTCTTTCTAATGACCCTGAAATCCATGCCGCTGAGAAAAGTATTTGCTCAGCTTGTTGCTATTTTACATGTTAAAATCATTACAATATTGGGGTGGACAATATGACAAAATAATGAAAATACCTTCATAAATAATAATGAAACAATGTTCAAAATGTAATATGAGGCTTCTGTCTAATTGAACATAAGCATTTGATTTGATTGTGAAGTAAACCCCTCCATCACGTATATGTTTTAAATTTAGGCTTATATTGGATACTAAAAAGATTTTTGACATTAACATTTTGTGTATATATACACTCACCTAAAGGATTATTAGGAACACCATACTAATACTGTGTCTGACCCCCTTTCGCCTTCAGAACTGCCTTAATTCTACGTGGCATTGATTCAACAAGGTGCTGAAAGCATTCTTTAGAAATGTTGGCCCATATTGATAGGATAGCATCTTGCAGTTGATGGAGATTTGTGGGATGCACATCCAGGGCACGAAGCTCCCGTTCCACCACATCCCAAAGATGCTCTATTGGGTTGAGATCTGGTGACTGTGGGGGCCATTTTAGTACAGTGAACTCATTGTCATGTTCAAGAAACCAATTCGAAATGATTCGAGCTTTGTGACATGGTGCATTATCCTGCTGGAATTAGCCATCAGAGGATGGGTACATGGTGGCCATAAAGGGATGGACATGGTCAGAAACAATGCTCAGGTAGGCTGTGGCATTTAAACGATGCCCAATTGGCACTAAGGGGCCTAAAGTGTGCCAAGAAAACATCCCCACACCATTACACCACCACCACCAGCCTGCACAGTGGTAACAAGGCATGATGGATCCATGTTCTCATTCTGTTTACACCAAATTCTGACTCTACCATCTGAATGTCTCAACAGAAATCGAGACTCATCAGACCAGGCAACATTTTTCCAGTCTTCAACTGTCCAATTTTGGTGAGCTCTTGCAAATTGTAGCCTCTTTTTCCTATTTGTAGTGGAGATGAGTGGTACCCGGTGGGGTCTTCTGCTGTTGTAGCCCATCCGCCTCAAGGTTGTGCATGTTGTGGCTTCACAAATGCTTTGCTGCATACCTCGGTTTTAACAAGTGGTTATTTCAGGCAAAGTTGCTCTTCTATCAGCTTGAATCAGTCGGCCCATTCTCCTCTGACCTCTAGCATCAACAAGGCATTTTCAGCCCACAGGACTGCCGCATACTGGATGTTTTTCCTTTTCACACCATTCTTTGTAAACTCTAGAAATGGTTGTGCGTGAAAATCCCAGTAACTGAGCAGATTGTGAAATACTCAGACCGGCCCGTCTGGCACCAACAACCATGCCACGCTCAAAATTGCTTAAATCACCTTTCTTTCCCATTCTGACATTCAGTTTGGAGTTCAGGAGATTGTCTTGACCAGGACCCCACCCCTAAATGCATTGAAGCAACTGCCATGTGATTGGTTGATTAGATAATTGCATTAATGAGAAATTGAACAGGTGTTCCTAATAATCCTTTAGGTGAGTGTATCTATATATATACACTAGATATAAAAGCATGGTTGACAAAAATGTTATTAAATAATTTCTATAAGTAATTTACTAAGTGCTATCACTTTAAACAAGAAAAGATTGACAGTGTCAGCAACAGTAACTAAGGGCAGCGTTATGGCAAACCATTTTATTTTCAAGCTCTTTCTTATTATCTGTTGGCATTTAAAGGGAATAGAATATACAGTTATGTTAACCAGATAAATCCAAAATGATGACTGTCTATGTCAAGTAAAAATAAACACGAGAAAGAAAACCATTTATGAAGCATGAAACAGAATTAGCGCAGCAGTTTTCATTTGAACCATCTTAATATATGCCTTTTTTCTCACCCCATGAGCAGCATCTGTGACAGAAAAAGTGCTCACGTACACGACCATCAGAAAACAGCAACTTCAAATGAAAAAATAAATTCCTCCTACGTTTGACTTTGTTTAGAGTCATCATGCGTTCTATGTGCTCATCTTTCACCATGTTTGTTCATCTCTCTCTTAGTCTCATGGGGTCCAAGGTGGAGGTTTGCACACACAGATATTTACAATCTGTTCTGATTTAAACTTTATACCATCACCATGATATTTATCGCCATACCACCTAGCCCAACTTCATACCTTTTCTGCTCTCTAAACATACAGCAAATAGTTTACAAAGGGGATAAGATATGTTATTACCAATTCTGTTCCACTTGTTCTTGTCAATTGTTAGGGTATTTACAAAGCAAATCTAGTTACTACAGTAGCATATGCAAAATTTCCAGTTTTCATTATCGAATAGTTGGTGGGATGTCTGAGCGACTAGTCAACTAGTTGATGTTTAGGCAAAATTAGGCAGCAGTATATCCACCAAGCCCTGAATAGACACGGAGCTCTTTAACTAATGGATATTCAACAAATTAATAGGCTAAATATCTATAACCTCTTACTGTGCAAAACTATCAATTCAAGAACAAGCTTCAAGTTGTAGTTACAATCACATCTAGCAGCAAATAATCTCTATGACCCTTTTCAATCAGAATTTCGTCTATTCCACAGTACTGAAACTGCTCTCTTGAGGGTTGTTAATGATCTTCTCCTCTCTGATGACTCTGGGTCCCTCAGTATTATGATCCTGCTTGATTTGAGCTCTGGTTATGACACTATATTTCATAACACACTCCTCTCCCGACTCTCAGATATTGGTATAACTGGCACTGCTCTGTCCTGTTTTTCTTCCTACCTCACTAACAGACAATATTTTATCTCAGTTAAGAGACACAACCCCCCCTACTGCTCCTTTCACTCAGGGTACATCCCAGGGTTCCATTTTAGGTCCTCTATTGTTCATAATTTACACTCTTCCTCTTAGTCAAATCATCCGTCATCATGGTCTAAGTTATCACTCCTACACTGACGACACACAGATTTATACATCTGCATCTTTGATAAAGTGCATGCTATTAGCTCATTAACAGCCTGTATCAATGATGTAAAAATTAGGTTAAACAGAAATTTCTTCAAATTCAATGTTGACAAAACACTTACAAGAAATATTGACATTTGTATCGATACTGACATAAATCGGACCGAACCCTAATTTTTTACCAATCACTCACTTTTGAAGCCCACATCAGAACCATCATTAACATGGCATTCTTCCATCTACATAACATTGCATGACTTCGACCCATTCTTAGTTTAAAGGATGTTGATTCACTAGTTCATTCTTTCATAACATCCCGTCTTGATTACTGTACTTGCTCTTCGTTGGCCTACCCACTAAAACCATTGCCCGATTACAATATATCCAAAACTCTGCAGCTAGAGTTCTAATAAACACCAAGTGGTCTGCACACATTACTCCCACCTTGTTTATTCTTCACTGGTTGCCATTGTGATTGGTTGTCACATGCTGAATTAAGTTATAAATTCTTTGTAACAAGGTTAAGGTTGGGAAAGGAGGTGGCGGGAACTGGATGAACCATCAAAATGTTTAATGAAAACAAAAAGTCACACAACACAAATGCACACACTGCAGTTGCAGCAAGTCCTCTGAGCCCTGGTGGATGGAATGCCCCTCCACGTTTGGCGGCCGGTAGGAAACTCCTCCGCCCCTGGCAGCGGCTCCACCACTCCAGGCGGCCGGCAGCGAGCCCCTTTTCCCCTCACGGATGGCGGCTGTTCCTCCATGTCCAGGCGGCCAGCAGCAGCTCCTCCATCCCCCAGCAGATGGCCACGGCTGCTCCTTTGGGTTGGCTGTTAGAGGCGAGGACTCCACGATAGTGCATCCCTCCTCCTCCCCGGGCTTCAACACCAATGTAACTAGTTTAAGGTTGGGAAAGGAAGAGGCAGGAACCGGACGAACCATCAAAATAATGTTAAATGAATACAAAAAGACAAACAACACAAACGCACACACTGCAGCAGCACTTATCCCTCTCCTCGGCTGATTAGCCCTCCTCCTCATCACATTCTTCTATTAACCTACAAAGCTCTCTGTGATCTGGCACCTCATTATTTAGGTGATCTGCTGATCCATACACACCTGCATGTTCTCTTTGTTAATCTGATTCCAAACTGCTGTCTATCCCCAGATTTCGTCTGTCAACTTTTTAGTGGGAGATCCTTCAGTGTAATTGCACCTAAAGTATGGAACTCACTACCTCAGAGCCTCCACAACATCTCCATCTTCAAGTTTCACCTTAAAACTCATCTTTTCTCAGAGTACTATCTATCCATTGATGATTTATTTTTTTTATTTTTTTCTGTGATTGTAATATCTGTTAAAATGCATATCCATTGTAAAGTGACCTTGAAATGTTGGAATTATTATTATTATTATTTTAGAATTGTGTCTGAAAAATTATCATTAGTCGACCTCACAAATTGACTAGTTGTTTGTTGATGAGTTTAAATAGGGTGAATTAGGGAAATCCAGGACATTTTTGCACTTTTTGAAAATGTACAGATTATTTCTAAACTGATTGATGATTAATATATTCATAGAACAATCTATGGCTGGATGAATTATCATAATTTGCACTGACTTTCACCACTCATCCATGTATCAATTTTTCCCCCATTGTTTTATCCAATTTACTCAGCTAATTTTTATAAACTATAACCTAATGTCCCAGATTACATACTTCACCCTAAACTGTATTTGTATGGACTTTTTTTGTTGTTGTTTTTTTGGTCTATTGACTGAGCAAACCAAACAGCTTGAAGATTTGTGTGCTCTTTTCAAGCCATAGCTGATGCTTTTTTTCCTTGACAAAGCATCAGTTTACCTGGAGCAATATCTTGTTATGTGTACACCGAAAAAGAGTTAGAAAGAAGCTGTGATACTGTATCTTCACCTTCATCAGCATTTACCATGGCATTCAGTAAGAAGTTTTTGCTTTCTGAAGTGCCAGTCATTTCTGCCCAAATAATGGATGTTGCTGAATAATTACAGAATTACCCCATCTCCACCTGGTGCCAACACAGCTTCAGTCTGAAAACTGTCCAGGACCATCCCCTCGCCCTCTCTCTCCCTTTTCCTACCTTGTTTCATCTTTTACCATTTGTGAGGAACAACTGCAGCCAAGGGCTTAGAGGTCAAAGAGCAACTCTTCCTTCAGCAAGTTAACATTAAAGGAAAACTTCACTCTAAAAGGAAAATTCTGCCTCACTGACATTTGGCCCTGTTTTAAGAGTGCAAGCGATAAGCACAGCACTATGCCGTAAGTCATAAGCGCAAAGTCAGTGGGCATGCTATGAAGTTTTGATATTTTCATGCAAGTATGTGCCAAGCCTTGGCACAAGTGGGTTTGGCAAAAACACCCTTGTATTGCACTGTCTAAGTCCTATTATAAAGTCCATTCCCTCAAGTACCAGTGATATAAACATTGACAATGAAGGCAATGCAGTAGAAAAACTACAAATTACATTATTTTATGTGTCTGCATCCTTGTTGACTATCAGGCATATTTCTATGACAGTGACACTTTCATACTTTTATATGCATGGAAAATGTGATTTTTGTCAAAATTTGGTTGTAGTATTATTAATTATCTTAATTTACTGACACACAAATCATGGCTAGTATTAACAGTGGATGTATCAGCAAGCACTTCACTTCTGGCAGTCGATTTTTGAGAAAGTTTATTAATTTATTCAAATTAGACCAAAAATATTTCTAAATTTAAATTACACTTCAAACTAAATGAAAATATAATCAAAATAACAAAGTGTTAAAAAAAAATGGTACCAATTCAAAAACATTTTGCTGTCTCCAACTTCTACCACCGTCCTGTTTTGCAGAATTAAATTCACTCCTCGACAACAGGTAGAAAAATACCAATACAAATTAGACAATACATTTGTAAGTGTAAACATAATAATAATAATTGAAAAATAAAACATGACCTATAGATAGTTTAACACAAATCTCATACATTTTTGTTTTATATAAGATGCCTATAACTCTGATTGTTGGGGACATAATTTCATGTTCCAATATATTCTGTTACAACATGAACTATTACCTCCAGCTGGTGAAATAAAAACAGCATTTTTATATAGCCTAAGTAAACAGACATGAACATTTTTTTGTGAACTATTCACTTAAGAGGAGAAATCTATGTTCCGTTAAGAGAATGTATTTTTGCAAACAAATTGCACTGAATAATTCCCAAAGAACTTATAATTAATCATTTACATTTCACCTTTCAACTGTATTGGATAATAAATTAGCAAAGTTAATGCATGCAGCCCCTCAGCTTGACATTCTGGACCCATTCAATAATTTTAAAAATTAATCAGCATTGATTTAACATTAGCATTTTATGCCTAATGTCTGCAAATAAATTATTCCAAATAAGCAGGTTTTATGATTTGCACATTCAGTTCAGCTATTACATCAAACGCAGCCATCTAGGCCAATGAGAAATTATCATTGGGAATATTAGCTCGCAAGCACTCCTAGGAGGGATGAATTGTATGAAGGAAGGTGGGAAGTGGGAACAGTACATTTACTTGAGGGACAGACTGATGGAGAGGAAGAAGCTCAGTGGAACTGGCAGATGTAGGGCATCCTGCCTGTCAGAAGTCCTGATGAATTATGCATAGGTTGGTACTGGCCGAGGTCTGCCAGAGAGATAGCTACCCTCAGTGGACCTGACAGCCAGGATCCAACTCAAGCCTAAACATTCCACTCCCTCTACTCCGATGTTCCACCAAATTGGGGAGGTTTTGTGATCCCCTGAGACATCCTAGAGACAAGAAAAGCAAGAGGAGAGAGAGATGTCCAGGGACCACACACACAGACTTAGAGGGATTAAATGGCCTTGACCTTACAGAGCAGTGCTGCATGATGTAGTGTTAGCAAATTGCTCAAATGAACATCACATACTGTATAAGAAAGGTGTGTTTTATTATACTTTTCTGTTGGCAGTCTTCTGGAAAAGACCAAGACAGGGTTGAAAATGGTCTGATGTATGTGTTGTGATTGCACTTTTCCAGCATATTCTCATGAAAGTCATGTGACTGTGGCAAAATTTTGGCAAAACTGTATTACGTGGTTCATTAAACATATTGCAGAGGTTCTGAGGTGAAATGTCCACTGTCACACAAAAAAAAGCAAAAAAAAAAAGCTTGAAGTGAGTTAAATTTTTTGCCAAACAGATTAGGTTTTCAAGATTAATGCTCTGTCAAGTTGTCGTATTTAAACAAACAGCTCAAGAATACACAGAATTTATTTTTATCAATGATCTGCCCCACCCCCTCCCCACACACATACACACATATACACGTATAAAAAGACAGTCCATAGAAAAAACTTGATGACATTAAAAAACATATAAAATTAACCAACATAAAAGTAAAAGGGTTCTTCAAATTTATTTTAAGTCCCCAACTTCTTCCCATAAGCACCCAAACTGCCCAGCCTTCTGTGTGATATCTCGGTGCACCACTAATGAATGAGGGCGCACCAGCCTATTTCCAACCCCTAAGAATTACCTTCCTGCTGATCATCACGCTGGTAAGGACCCAGTTTTTTATATGTTTGTTTATTATATTAATACCTGCCCCATCACTCAAAATACAAAGTCTTTGGCAAAATAAAATCTGAGAGCTCAAGACCTCACAGATAAAATTCTGAACCCTCAACCAAAACTCTTGAAGTACAGCACCTAAAAACATGGGCTATGTCCCCATCCTCCAACTGGCATTGCCAGTAAGTAGGTGTGTCTTAAAGGCCAAGGCTATACCATCTAGAGGGAGTCCAATAAAAACAATGTAGAATCTTAAATTGAATGAGGTGCACCCTTGCATCCCTAGACATAGGCTTTCAATTTTAAAAAATCCAACCCAATTCTCCATCTTCCAGTACTAAATTCAAGTGTCTTTCCCATAAAATCTTAAGAGATGTTTAACCCCCATCCCCTAGACTCTGAATTAGCCAGGAATACAGTGCTGAAGCTTCATGACATTTACATTTACATTACATTTATGCATTTGGCAGAAGCTTTTATCCAAAACAACTTATAGAGCCCTTATTACAGGGACAATCCCCCTGGAGCAACCTAGCTGGAGTTAAGTGCCTTGCTCAAGGACACAATGGTGGTGGCTGTGGGGATCGAACCGACAACCTTCTGCTTAACCACTCCACACCACATTCCCTTTTCTAAAAGCAGGAAGTTCCACCTCAAGAGTGTCTGTCGCTTAAGGGTACTGTGTACTACACCCAAAGGTGATACAGAGTAGATGGCACAGCTGTAAGTACATAAAGAATTGAGATCTGGGAATCCCAAACTGCTGTATAAATTTTTCAATGGATCTCAATGATCTATTTTCATACAGGTCACCCAGCATAGCAATAAGCTTCTAAATCCATTCTATCCAGCAGAAAGGGGACTTATTAATGCATAAATTAGGTTTCCACCAAATCCTTGTGGCAACATTCAGATAAATGTCCAAATTTAACATGCAGTAAACTTTTGTCCACACTAAATGCATGTGCAAGATAACGGGATGTTTCTTTTCTTCTCTGCACTGCTAGGTAGAAAGACTTTGCAATGGCAAGATAGGGGCATGGACCTCCTGTTCAATAAAGAACCATTGAGGGGCTCTCTCAGGTGGAAGTGACCAATGTGCCAAATTTCTGAGACCAAAAGCATAATAGTAAACAAAAACTTGGGGAGACCAAACCCAACTTTGTCAATAGGCCTATGTAAATTACTGGAAGAAAACAAGGGCGTTTACTATTCCAGATAAAGGATTTAGCTATACTATCAAATTGTTTAAAATAAAAGAGGGGAACTTTAACGGGGAGAGACTGTAGTAGGTAGTTGCATTTTGGAATACAATTCATTTTTATAACTTTAACCTTCCCAGTCATAGATAAATGTAGTGAAACCCACCAGTTCTCATCACTCAAAAACCTTTTTATTAAAGGGTAATAACTCACAGAGTTAATAACAACACTCACATTTTCTGGAAATAGAATTCCCTTAATGCCCTGCTTGGGCATTTGGAAGGCTCCCAGTTGAAAAGCTGTTACAGGGCAGTATGCTGTCAGAGCCAAAGCTTCAGATTTAGACCAATTCACTCTGTATCCTGAGAACTTATACAAGGAATTAATAATTATGTGGAGGCAAGGCATATATTTAGTAGGGTCGGCGACAAATAATAAAATATCATCGGTGTAAAGCAAAAGCTTGTGTGCCACACCTTCCGCCACCACCCCTGGATAATCATCATCCTTTCGTATCGCGGTTGCTAATGGTTCCAGGGCAAGACAGAACAATATGGATGAAAC
The DNA here is from genome assembly GCF_025860055.1 of Xyrauchen texanus. Lineage (NCBI taxonomy): Eukaryota > Metazoa > Chordata > Actinopteri > Cypriniformes > Catostomidae > Xyrauchen > Xyrauchen texanus. The sequence goes on along the minus strand of NC_068313.1, from coordinate 9,532,331 downwards.
CCTGCCGGGTGACCCTATCCAGAGTAAAATAATCTGAAATTAATCAATTTGTTCGAACAGCCGATACCGGGAGTTTATAAAGTAAATTAATCCACCCAATAAAAGTATTCCCGAACCCGTACATTTCCAAATTCTTTAAAAGATAATCCCATTCATCCATATCAAATGCCTTTTCAGCGTCAAGTCAGATGGCAGTGACCAGAGTCAGATCGTTCACCACTGACCACATGATATTGATGAAACGCTTAATGCTATTAAAAGAGTTATGGCCCTTAATAAACCCCACCTAATCTATTTATATAAGAGATGTCATAACTTTACTTATTCGTTAGCCCAAATTTTTGACAATATTTTAACATCTAGATGGATCAGGGAAGTTGGACGGAGACTCTTACATTCTCTTGGATCTTTTTAAGAATCAGACTGCTCGGGCTTGCGTCATGGTTGGCAGAAGCTTTCCATTATTTAATGATTACATATAAACTATCTATTATTATCTTCTAGACAACAAAAGATAATCTATAAAACAAACTCATACTAATTGCAGAATAAACACAAAGAGTGTGTAGATTCATCCACAAAACTGGCCCAAAGTGTGCAACTCCACAAAACAAACTCCAGCCGCTAGATGGAGCTAGCACAAAAAGAAAAAAAGGCATTCAGTTTCCTCGAATATTCCAACGAATGTTAAGTGAGCAGGCCCACTTGGCTTCAACATGAGTGCAACAAATGACCTAATCACTCTTTGTGAGAAATACTCCACAACGTGAGTACCACAAGATAACTTATTCACTCCATTGACTTTATGAAATTGCTTGTTGTGGGCATGTGAATGTTTTAAGGCCATCCTTAGCATCTATTTTCAATTTGGCCGGGAATATCAGTGCAAATGTGACCTTCCGTTGATGTAAAGGTTTCTTGCATTCCTTGAATCTATGATGTTTCTCTTTAGTTTTTCACAAACAAGGTTTTTCCAAGAAAGCCTTCCTTTACTCCTTGCCTCACTTAACACAAGATCTTTATTGGATTATCTCAGAAATTTGGCCAGAATTGATCGGGACTGCCTCCTACCGCAACTTGAAGAGAATGACCCTTGTGAGCTCACTCAATTTCCAGCTTATGGCCTGTTATGTCAAGCAGATTTGGAAAGAGCCCAATTTCATATCCCGACTCTCTTCAGCCACAGGAATTCCAACAATATGGACATCATTCCACCGGCTACGGTTCTCCATGTCCTACAATTTCTCCCAGGCACGCTCCAAATCCACCTTGGTCGCTAGCGGATAAGCAGGTAATTCCCTCTCCGATGACTCCAGATAATCAATCCTTTTCTCAACATCCACACTCACAGCTAGATCCTCCAAGACAGCAACGACCTTCGTCAGCATTGCCGACATGTTCAACAGATCTTGCCGCAATTCCCTAATTCTCTGACCAAATCTCACTGGCTCGGGGCCTGAGCACGTAAGTGTCTTTTAATGTCTCCACAGCCTGATGATTTTGAATTCCTTGACATATTGTCCTCCTAGAACAGTTATGGAACAGAGTGTATCGAATCTCACTGGTTTATGTCATTAAAAGTGTTAAAACTAGCCAAGTGCACAGAGCTTGCCTTTCACACATCTGATCCTCGAATGGCATCATGTCCAGCCCATGTTAGAGCGTTGTAGAGAGTTGTAACATGCAATTTGGCCATGTTGGAAAAAGTATGTAAATGTAGTTGATTATGTAATGCAAATGTGAAATGTATCACCTTACAAATTATGCACTATAGTAAAAGTGTTTAGATGTCATAAAATAGCATTGTGTGATGAATAATCTACTGTAATATGCTGCTTTGATCATGTAAAAATCATTGTTGCCATTGCAGTGTTCATTTCATCAGGAAACTGCTTCAATATGTTAAACGAGGCAGGAAAAAAACAATAACGTGATTCTATGAGACAAGGTTACACTTTTCTGAAGACATACTCTCTTAGTCTACACCCACAATTGTTGTGATCTCTACATTTTACCCCTCAAATAAATGTGTAAGGGGCAATGTCTCTAATATATATATAAATAACATTTCAGAGGCTTGAAAACAGTTTCATCCATTACATGATTACACACTTTTCTAGAATGCTTACATATATATTAGGGCTGTTGATTTAACGCGTTAATTCAGTGCAATTAATTTTACAAAAAAATAAAGTGTTAAAATAATGTATGCAATTAATCGCAATGCCCCCGGACCGTAATAAGGAAGATTCCTGAGAAATGCAAGCTTGTAGTACCACCTGTTTACTCCAGAGGGCAGTAAGTGAAACTTCAGCTGTATGAGCAAGAAAACACTTCAGTAGGCAAAACAACACAAACATGTGTTAAGTTCTTGCGTTCAAAACACTTGAAGGAGCACAAATGCGAACTAAGGGATCTCAAGATGTGTTTAAAGATTGAGTATTAAACTATATTTAACTTGATACAGTGACCTAAAAATTTTGTGTTTATGACGCAGCGCACCCGAGACACTACACAAGCATATCTGACGCAGGTGTAAATTGGCGGGTCCTTAAACAAGCCCTCATAATAAATCTTCAACTGATTGACAAATTCACTTGTGAAATGGATTGCTGTGAACTGTATGCCAATGATTGACTTATGATCAATAATATGGTAGTAAACAATACATTGTTTTCTAAAACCACTTTTTGTATTGTCTTATCAATGATCAACTCCTCTGCTACAAGAATGTAATGCATTTTAATTATCTGAATATTTTTTATTGTCACCTGTGTCTGCCCCTGAGCCCGTTTATGCTTCCCATGCATATTTGAGCGCTGTGAATTCTCCACCCCCGGAGAGGTTTTTTGGCTCTTCGGACGCTGACCAAGGGGTTTTTATGCGAGGCAGTGGTTGTGTAACTCATAACCCCGCCCTCGACATTAAGGAGCCAGCGGCCCGACTCTTGGGGTTGTGTCAGGGGAGTCAACCCTTGGAGGTTTTTGTTATGGATTTTTGTGCCCTGGCGTACCAGGTGAATTTTGATGAGGTGGCTCAGAAAGACATTTTTCAATGTGGACTGAATGAGCCAACCTCATCATTCATGCCAGGTGGTTGCTGCTCTCTCAACCTGGCTCAGTTTATTGACCTCGCCCTACTGTACGCTGGTTCCTCGTTTACTGTGGGGGAGGCAGAAACTGAACCAGCGTTCCATACCACGGCCCCCGTCTAGAAGCCTACCACGGCCCCGGTCCCGAGGCCTGTCACGGCCCCAGTCCCGAGGCCTGTCACGGCCCCAGTCCCATGCGAGAGTCAGCGCCCATGCCCGCCATGGCCAACGAGTCAGCGCCCATGCCCGCCACGGCCAACGAGCCAGCGCCCTGCCCGCCACGGTCGGCGAGCCAGCGCCTGTAGCCTCGACCGTCCCCATGGCCACGTCCCCTGTTGGCCGAGGACGCAAGAGAATGAAGAGGGCCCCTTCTCCCCAGTCTCGTCTTGTGCTCAAGACCGCAGAGGTTCCCTCAGAGTCTTCCACAGCTCTACCGACCTCTGCTCCGCCCCCAGAGTCTTCCACGGCTCTGCCGGGTTCTGCTCCGCTCCCAGAGTCTTCCACGGCTCTGCCGGGTTCTGCTCCGCCCTCAGAGTCTTCCACGGCTCTGCCAGCCTCTGCTCGCCCCTCAGAGCCCTCGCGGCCTCCGCCTCTCGAGTCTCCCAAGGCTCCTCCTCCCAAGCCTCCCAGGGCTCCTCTCAAGCCTCCCAGGGCTCTTCCTCTCAAGCCTTCTAAGGCTCCTCTTCTCGAGCCTCCCAGAGCGCCGCCTCTCAGGGCTTCTCCTCCCAAGTCTTTCAAGGCTCCTCCTCCCAAGCCTCCCAGGGCTCCTCTTCTCGAGCCTTCCAAGGCTCCTCCTCCCAAGCCTCCCAGGGCTCCTCCTCTCGAGTCTTTCAGGGCTCCCCCTCCCAAGCCTCTCAGGGCTTCTCCTCTCGAGTCTTTCATGGCTCCACCCCTCAAGCCTCTCACGGCTTCGCCTCTCGAGTCTCTCAGGGCTCCTCCCCCTCTCAAGCCTCTCAGGGCTTCCCCTCTCGAGTCTCTCAGGGCTCCTCCTCCCCTCAAGCCTCTCAGGGCTTCTCCTCTCGAGTCTTTAAGGCTCCACCTCCTTCCAAGCCTCTCAGGGCTACTCCTCTCGAGTCTTTCTGGGCTCCTCCTCCCCTCGAGCCTCTCAGGGCTCCTCCTCCCCTCCGGCCTCTCGGGGCTTCGTCTCTCGAGTCTTTCATGACTCCCCCCCTCGAGCCTCTCGAGCCTTCCAGGGCCCCACCTCTAGAGCCTCTCGAGTCTTCCAAGACCTTTTTCCCCGAGCCTCTCACAGTTCTACTCCCAGAGACTCCAGAGCTTCCTAGGGCTCCACCTCCCGAGCCTCCTAGGGCTCCGCCTCCCGAGCCTCCTACGGCTCCCCCTCCAGAGCCTTCCACGGCTCCACCTCCCGAGCCCCTCACGGCTCTGCTCCCAAAGACTCCAGAGCTTTCTATGGCTCCGCCTCTCGGGCCTCCTACGGCTCTACCCCCCGAGACTACAGAGCCTGCCAGGTCGTCGCCTCGGGGACCTCCCAGGGCACCACCTCCATTGGCTCCACCTCCTGAGCCTTCCAGGCCTTCCCCCTAAAGCCTCCTTCAGCTCCACCTCCAGAGCCTTTCAGGCCTTCGCCCCTAAAGCCTCCTTCGGCTCCACGTCCAGAGCCGCCTACAGTGCCGCCTCTGACGGCACCGCCTTTCACGGCTCAGCCCGGACTTCCTGACCCTCTCCCTGTCCTGTGGCCTCTTCCCTGGCCTCCGGACCCTATTCCTGTCCGGTGGTCACCTTCCAGACCCCCGGACCCAGTTCCTGTCCTCCAGTCGCCTTCCAGACCCCCTGACCCTGACTCTGCCCTACAGCTGCCCCCTAGATCTCCCGACCACCCGCCTGTCCGCTATGTTCCCCCAGACCTTGCCTTGATACTGCCCATTGACTGTATCATTTCCCTCTGTGCCCCTTGGACTGCCCTCAATTTTGTTTGTGTGTTTTGTGGGTTGTCTGTTCAGGGTTGTCTGTTCAGGGTTGTCTGTTCAGGGTTGTTTGTTTGTTTGTTTGTTTGTTTGTTTGTTTGTTTGTTTGTTGGGATTGTCCAGCACCACTTCCTCGCAACCGAGCGCGGCCGTCAGGAGCCGTCCGTTTTAGAGGGGGGAGTACTGTCACGAACCCCGCTCCTCTGCCCCATCCCCGCTTCGTCGCACACACACTCACTCCCTCGACCTCACTCCCTCGCTCCGCTCCCTCGAGCTTTTCACGCTCTTTTTGCTCGCTCGAGCCCTCACGCCCACTTTGCTCCTACTCGCTCACATGCTCGTAGGTTATCTCCCTTCCTCTAGTTTCTCACGCGTTTCCAATCCCCCAGAACATTATGACCACCTGCACTCGCGTCATCTGCACTCCTGCACATTAGTTTCACTTGCACTCGTCTCATCACCTGTCATGGTTTACACCTGCACCTTCCCCTATAAACACCACAGCACATCCGTTTCACGGGGGTTGGTTATTGTATTTAGTTTCCCGTGTCTTTGCCCCCCGCTAGTCTCGTCTAGTTTTGCTCTCCTCTTGTTTACCCCTTAGCTTGCCAACTCTAGTGTTCCCCTAGCTCCCCTGTTTAGTATCTTGTTGCGTTCATTCTGATTACCCCGGCTTTGACCCCCACGCCTTCCTCGACCTCTCTCCCGGATTTGCCTCTTTGTTCCATTCTGATTCCCCGGCTTCGACCTCCCGCTCTCGTTGACCATTCTCATTTGGATTTGCCCTTGTTTGTACTTTTGCCTGCTTTGCTTTGTGAATAAAGCAGTTTCCCATCGACATTGTGACTGTCTCGTCTTATGTGTGTGTGTGCGGGTTACATTACTACACAGTTAAAACATAGGTTTCCCATATAAGCAGTCATACAATGTTACAATGGACAATGGACATTCTTCAAAAATATTTGACTAATTTATGCTGTGATTGACCGATCAGAATCAAGTATTCTAGAAAAGTGTGTAATCAATGGATGAAACTGTTTTCAAGCCTCTGAAATATTCCAAGCGCTCATATTTCCATATCTCTGTTTAAGGATAAATGGAGCCTTGGAGTTTGACATTCTTTGAGATTAATTCTCCAATATTCTTAAATGTGTATATAGGAAATTGGGATTAAAAATAACCCTTGTGCTTTCCATGACTTAATCATAGATAAGGTCTGAGGAGACAACACATACTTCAGAAACAAAGTCAAATTTTTATGTCAGATTTTCAACAACATAGCAACAGCAGTTCTTGCATTGTGCTATGTGACTACAAAGGAGGTTTAGATAGACATAAAACATATAAGGAAAGCAAATATGTAACAAAGAGCAATACTATACTTATATTTAAAAATGTGTAAATTTTCTGATGGTGGCTATCCTTCATGCAGGACAATAGGAGCTGTCCATATGCTTCAGCATACATCACCTTAATACATGCTCATAATATTCACAGCATTCCATGCATTCAAGTACTTGTCCAAATCACTCAAAGCATTTTATGGATTAAACACATGCTTAAACACTCACAATATTTTATACATTTAACACACTCAAAAATCCCTCAAAGCATTTAATGCATTTCTAACCAGGATTTACAGAGAGTAGTTGAGATAAGTAGAAATATTAGGCAAATTGTATTCCTCAGGATTTCTTTTATTGTTGAACAAACACAATGTTCTCAGTCAATTCAAAATGTTATTGAACCTCAAACCTGAATGTTTAATAAAAGGACAAAGTGAGTTTTGTCTTTCTCGGGGGAATATATAAGTGTGCACAATTACTAGGCAACTATTAGTGTGCACAATTATTAGACAACTATATTACAAAAATAATTTCTCCCAACTCAATTGTTTATTCTCAATTTTTAGAGTAATGCAACAAATAAGTAACACAAAATGACAATTAAACAACATTTTTGGCCTTTCAAAAATATTCAGTGGCCAATATAGCCACCCTTCTTTTCAATAACTGCCATGAGCCTTCCATCCATGGAGTCTGTTCACGTTCAACTTTTCATGAAGCAACATCCACAGCCTCCCAAATGCTGTCCAAAGAGGTGAATTTTCTTCCCTCACTGTAACTCACATTTGAGAAGGGCCCACAAGTTTTCAATAGGATTTAAGTCAGGAGAGGAATGGCCCAAGTAATTATTTGGGCATCTTTGAGGCCCTTGCTGGGTAACCAATGCCCAGCAAAACAGATGCATGTGATGGAGCATTGTCCTGCATAAAGATCATGGCCTTCTTGAATGCTGAGACTTCTTCCTGTACCACTGCCTGAAGAACGTACTTTCCAGAAACTGGCAGTAGGTTTGGAAGTTTCAGTCCATCTTCAACTCGAAAAGGTCCAACTACCTCATCCTTAATGATAGCAGGTTATACGAGTACCCCTAATCCACCTTGCTGGCACCTGACTCGAAGTAGTGCCCTGTGTCCATTAGGGCCCATCCATCGTCAATCTCATTTCATCGGTCCATAAAACATTTGAAAAATCTGTCTTTGGGTATTTCTTTGCCCAATTTTGATGCTTCAACGTGTAAATCTTACTCAGTGGTGGTCATGTTTCAGCCTTCTTGTCCTTGGCCATGTGTCTTTGCACTTGACACCTTGTACTTTTGGACACTCAAGGTAGGCTGCAGTTCTGGAATATGGTGGCACTGGAGGATAATGTGTTCCTGGTAGCTTCACGTTTAATTCAAGTCTTTTGCAGATAATTTGCACCTTTCTTCTCCATGCGTTTTGTTGAGCCCCAGTTGACTATTCACTATTGTCTGAAAGGCATTTGACACATTTTTTTTTTCAGTGTCAGTTAAATCTCTTTTTTGGCCCATTTTACCTGAAATAATGAAGCTGCCTAATAATTATGCACAGTTTGATATAAGGTTTTAATCACTTTTGCAACACCCTCCCTCGTTACACAAATACATGTCACCTGAAAGTTATTGAATAAAATAAGCATTCAAGTTTATATGGTTTAGAGTTGGAAAATTTGCATGGTAATAATGATAAAATCAGATTATTCACTTGCCTAATAATTGTGCACGCAGTCTAAAGACATGTATAACAGTTTAAAACAATACAATTCTCACATGTTCAATCAAATGGAAAACACCAGGGACTATAAAACATAAAATGAGATATGATTAATACCAAATCCACATACACAGTTCTCACATGTGTGCACAGAACATGGTCAAACTCTACACATGCGATCCATATGCATCCCTTAAGGATAACCCATAGAAAATGCTCAATTCCAACACAAAACTCTTCTGAACACATATCCAATGCAATTTACAGTACCAGCACATAGTGCAACATTTATATCTACCCAAAGAATTATCAACTGATGAACAAAAACATGAGCTCTCTTGCACAATGTATGTTTTTACATTTCTAACATGATAGAGTGTCGAAAAGCAAAATTCCGGACCAAAAGCAATTCTGTAAAGCAAAAATGGTGCTGCAAATGGCTGTTGCGGTATGGAGTTCTCTAGCATTTTTGTTACTTTTTCCAGATCAGTTTTACCAGGGATGAACTGCTGAATATTCAGCAGAGCATACCTGATAAATCTTTGCCGGTGTTTGATTATTCTGACGTTTTATTAGACATCTTAGTTGGAGGTGCAGTGGTGCTCTAAAAGTGATCCAAAAGATGCACACGAGGGAAGTGAGCCGGCACGCTTGTGAAGCTTTTTCAATGCAGCTTTAGGACTCCGCTGCCGAGTATTGATCTGGCGAATGTCTGCCCCTTCGCCAACAAAACAGACAAACTGCTTCTGCTCACTCAAAGAAATAAGGTCTTTAACTCCGCTGCTCTCTGTTTCACGGAAACCTGGCTGAATGAAGCCATCTAGGACTGTTTTTTTTCATTTGCTGGGCTTCCAGCTGTTCAAATCTGATGGCATTGCAGAATCAGAGAAAACGAGAGGTGGTGGAACACACTTTTACGTCAACAAACGTTGGTGTAAAGAGTTAATGGCGTTGAAGAAGATGTGCTGTCCTAATTTAGAAGTGCTCTTCATCAACTGCAAGCCTTTCTACTCGCCATGTGAGTTTTCGTCGTTCATTCTGGTGAGTGTGTACATCCCACCACAAACATGTATGAACGCAGTGTTGAAACAGCAGGCTGATCACGTCACAGACAAGGAGCAACAACACCCGGACTCACTAATTATTATTCTGGGAGATTTTAATAAAGCTAACCTCACCCGTGAACTGCCAAAATACAAACAACACATCACTTGCCGCACCAGAGACATAAATATACTGAATCACTAGTACACCACTGTAAAGGATGCATATCACTTGTCACACATGCAGCTATAGGACTCTCTGATCACTGTCTGGTTCATCTTCTCCCAACCTACAAGCAGAAACTAAAATCAGCTTAACCCGTAGTAAGGACAGTAAAGAGTTGTACCAATGAGGTAGATATGGAACTACACACCTGCTTTGACTGCACAGATTGGAGTGTTTTTAAGACTGCAGCCACAGACCAGGATTAGCTCACAGATACTGTGACATCATATATCAGTTTCTGTAAGGATATGTACATCCCTACTAGGACATTTCTATCATTCAATAATGATAAAACATGTTTTACAGGAAACCTCATACAGCATCGTCATGCCAAAGAGGGTGCTTATAGAAGTGGGTATAAAATATTGTACAAACAGGCCAGGAACACACTGACTAATAAAGCCAATGATCCTGCATCTAAGTGGAAAGGCCTGAAAAGCATCACCAAGTACAAGACACCTCCCCCTCACTCTATAGAGAGTCAAGTAATCAGAATCAGAAAAAGCTTTATTGCCAAGTACGTTTTTTACGCATACAAGGAATTTGTTGTGGTGTTGTAGGTGCGTTCACACAGTCTCTAAATATATGAACAAGAAAAAAAATAAAGAAATATAAATATGTCCACGCAGTATCAATTAAAAGTAAGTATAAAATAAAAGAGAGCAGAGTAGTGCAGTGAAACGTAGAGCCAGAGGTGGAGTGTAGAGCGTGTCAGGGTGGGTACCGGGCATTGTTGATAAGGCAAGTAGCGGATGGGAAGAAACTGTTCTTGTGGCGTGAGGTTTTTGTCCTGATGGACCTCAGCCTTCTGCCAGAGGGGAATGATTCAAAGAGATTGTGGCCAGGGTGGGAGAGATCAGCCACAATCTTTCCAGCACGCTTCAGGGTCCTGGAGTCGTACAGGTCCTGGAGCGGCGGCAGATTGCAGCCAATCACCTTCTCTGCAGACCGGATGACTCTGCAGTCTTGGTGATGGAGGAAGTGAGGATGGACTCGATGATGGCTGTGTAGAAGTGCACCATCATTGACTTTGGCAGGTTGAATTTCTTCAGCTGCCGCAGGAAGTACATACTCTGTTGTGCTTTCTTGATGAGGGCGCTGATGTTCAGTTCCCACTTGAGGTCCTGGGAGATGATAGTTCCCAGGAAGCGGAAAGACTCCACAGTGTCAATTGTGGAGTCGTAGAGGGTGATGGGGACAGGTGAGGCTGAGTTCTTCCTGAAGTGCACAACCATCTCCACTGTCTTTAGAGCGTTGAGCTCTAGGTTGTTTTGGTTGCACCAGGTCACCAGGTGGTCAACCTCCCACCTGTAAGCGGACTCGTCACCATCAGAGATGAGTCCGATGAGGGAGGTGTCATCCACAAACTTCAGAAGCTTGACGGACTGGTGACTGGAGGTGCAACTGTTAGTGTACAGGGAGAAGAGCAGAGGAGAAAGAACGCAGCCCTGGGGGGATCCAGTGCTAATGGACTGTGAGTCGGAGATGTGTTTCCCCAGCCTCACGTGCTGCTTCCCTTCAGACAGGAAGTCAGTGATCCACCTGCAGGTGGAGTCAGGCACACTTAGCTGGGAGAGCTTCTCCTGGAGCAGAGCCGGGATGATGGTGTTAAAGGCAGAGCTGAAATCAACAAACAGAATCCTGGCGTAGGTTCCTGCGGAGTCCAGGTGCTGGAGGATGTAGTGGAGGGCCAAGTTGACTGCATCGTCTACAGACCTGTTGGCTCTGTATGCAAACAGCAGGGGGTATAGGAAGGGGTCGGTGATGACTTTGAGGTGAGAAAGCACAAGGCGCTCAAAGGACTTCATCACCACAGAGGTCAGGGCGACGGGTCTGAAGTCGTTAAGTCCTGTGGTCCTTGACTTCTTGGGAACAGGGATGATAGTTGAAGACTTGAAGCAGGCTGGCACGTGACATGTCTCCAGTGAAGTGTTGAAAATGTCTGTGAACACTGGAGACAGCTGATCAGCGCAGTGCTTCAAGCTGGATGGGGAGACAGCATCCGGTCCAGCAGCTTTCCGGGTGTTCTGTCTCCTGAAGAGTTTTTTGATGTCCCTCTCATGGATGGAAAGAGTCATCACTGGGGTGGAGGTGATGCACTGTGGCTGGAGCTGTTGGGAGGTGTCATAGGGGATGGTTTCAGGGCTGTCCCTTTGTCTTTCAAAGCGGTAGTAGAACTCATTCAGGTCATTGGCTAGGCATCGGTCGTTGATGGCCTGGGGGTATTTAGGCTTGTAGTTGGTGATTTGCCTAAGCCCTTTCCAGACAGATGCAGAGTCGTTGGCTGAGAGCTGGTGTTGGAGCTTCTCAGAGTACCGTCGTTTAGCCTCTTTCACCACCTTGCTAAACTTGTACTTCGCCTCTTTAATTCTGTCTTTGTCCCTACTCCTGAAGGCCTCTTCCTTATCAAACCTTAACCTTCTGAGTTTGGCTGTAAACCAGGGTTTGTCGCTTGATGGAATACAGCAGTCCTCGCAGAAACTGATTTATGACGTCACAGCCTCTGTGTACTCATCTAGACTGTTTGTGGCAGTCCTGAACACATCCCAGTCAGTGGTGTCAAAACATGTCTGGAGATCCTCCACAGCCTCACTGGTCCACTTCCTTGATGTCCTCACTACAGGTTTGCAGAGCTTTAGTTTCTGCCTGTACGCAGGAATCAGGTGGACCATGATGTGGTGTAACAGTGATCCAGAATGATTTCCTCTCTGGTTGGGCATTTAATAAACTGTCTGAATTTAGGGAGTTCATGAGTGAGGTTTCCTTCGTTGAAGTCACCAAGGACAATAACTAAAGAGTCCGGGTTGGTCCGCTCCACACACAGTATCTGGTCGGTGAGCATGCGCTGTGCGGCCTGCACGTTTGCCCGCGGCGGGCTGTAAACACCGACCAGAATGAATTAAGCAAACTCACGGGGTGAATAAAAAGGCTTACAGTTTATGATGAAGGATTCCAGGTCAGGAGAACAGTGCTGCTGGATCACTGTCACATCGTTGCACCAACTGCTGTTGATGTAAAAACAGATTCCTCCACCTTTAGTTTTGCCGGAAAGTTCCGTGTCTCTGTTCGCTCTGTAAATTTGGAAGCCTGCCAGCTGCAGCGCAGAGTCCGGTATTAATCCACAAAGCCACGTCTCCGTGAAGCACAAAACAGTAGATGAAGAAAAGTCCCTGTTTTTCCCCAACAGCAGTTGTAATTCCTCCAATTTGTTGGACAGTGAATGCACATTAGAGAGAAATATTCCCGGTAACGGTGTGCGTAATCCTCGCTGGCGAAGACGCACAAGCGCACCAGCCCGTTTCACTCTCCTTCAGCATTTCGCTGCTTGAGTAAAGGTGAGCGCACCTTTGACCAGAATGTCCAAAATTTCCAGTGTAAGGAGAAGTAGGAAATAAGTCCTCTGGAGTTGTACCCCTTATGTTCATGAGCTCATCTCTGGTGAAAGAGCTCCCGGTACCGACGCAAAAAACAGAGTTAAAACACAAAACAAAAACAACGCGCATACATACACCGAGGTGGCCGTCTGTGGTGCCATCTTGAGTCAATGAACTGAATGTGTTTTACTGCAGGTTTGAAAAGCCCAGTTTCACACCCCTCCCCTGCTCTTATCTTCACTACACACACACCAATGCCTCCTGGAACCCCCCTCCTCCCCTCTCCTGCTACTCAATCTGCACTTATGATCTGTGAGAAGGATGTGTGCTGGGTCTTTCAGAAACAAAAGACTGGGAAAGCTTAAGGCCCAGACGGTGCTTTACCTGCCTGACTGAAAGTCTGTGCTGATCAACTGGGCCCCATCTTCACACAGATCCTCAATAGATCACTGGAGCAGTGTGAAGTTCCCTGCTGTTTCAAAAAATCCCCAAATCACAGGACTCAATGACTGCAGACCTGTCGCTCTCACGTCTGTGGTTGTGAAGTCATTTGAGAGACTGGTTCTGGCCTATCTGAAGGACATCACTGGACCCCCTTCGGTTTGCTTACCGAGCAAACATGTCTGTGGATGATGCTGTCAATATGGGACTTCATTATATCCTGCAACACCTCGACAGACCTGGGACTTATGCAAGGATCCTATTTGTGGACTTCAGTTCAGCCTTCAATACCATCATGACTGAACCAAACTGACCCAGCTTTCCATGCCCACCCCAATCTGTTGATGGATCACCAGCTTTCTGACAGATAGGCAGCAGCTAGTGAGACTGGGGAAACTCACATCCGGGACCCTCACTGTTAGCACTGGTGCTCCTCAGGGATGCATTCTCTCTCCACTACTCTTCTCCCGGTACACAAATGATGTAGAATATTTTTATAAAGTTAAATATAAATGAATCAAGTATAATCAATGTAAATCTAGCCATTTTATTCTACAATTATTTCTAATGGTCAAGTATGTATCTTACTGTGTGTGTCTGTGCAGAGGCCTGGGTAAGAATGGAATGTGCTCATATATGGTAAACTGAGTCTCCTGTTTTGACACTAGAAAAAATATATTGTGAGGCCCCTCCACAGAGGTTTCCTGTCCACTTCTTAAAAAACAACAGATTGGAGTCACACAACAAAATGATAAATAATAGTGACATGTATGGAATGTATTAGCCACGCCTTGGTAGATCATATGTATACAAGCGGGTATAAACCCAGATGCTACAGTTACTCTGCAGACAACTCTGCTTAATAAAGTCTATCTTCTGTCATCAAAACCCCAAGACTTTGACAGAGATTTTTCACAGAGGCGGCAGAAGCCACGACAATGACCGCACTTAAAAGACCCCACCATCAAGCTCCTGAAGTTTGCAGATGACACCACGGTCGTACAGACAAGAGGTTGATCAGCTGGCTGATTGGTGCCATCACAACAACCTTGAACTGAACAAAAAACAGTGGAGATGATATAGGACTTCAGGAGAAATCCCCCAACACTCCCCCCTCACCATCCTGAACAGCACTGTGGCAGCAAAGGAGTCATTCAGGTTCCAACATAGATTCCATTGTGAAGAAGGCTCAGCAGAGTTTGTACTTCCTTCGCTAGCTGAGGAAATTCAACCTGCCAAAGGAGCTGCTGACACAGTTCTTCTCGGACATCAAGGAGTCTGTCCTGTGTACAACTATAACTGTCTGCTTTGGTTCAGCCTCCAAATCAGACTACATTGGACAGTCAGGACTGCTGAGAGGATAATTGGTGCTCACCCTGCCACCCTCCAAAACCTGTGTGTCTCAAGAGTGAGGAAGCGTGCAGGTAGAAGATAGTCTGGAACCCACATACCCTACCCATTCCCTCTTTGAACTGTTGCCCTTTGGTCGGCACAGACTACTGAGTACCAGGACATCCAGGCACAACAGTTTTATCCTCATGAACTATTCAACTGCCTCAGTACTCCCCCATAGTGCAATAATGTAAATACATCTCATGTACATATGTAAATTTACATATATAATTCAATAGCTGTACATACCCCTACATTGAACATACATTACCACTTGCACATATACATATGCCATTCTGTTATATGTCCTATTATTTATATGACTATTTATACTCTTACATTGTTATATATTCTGTCTCACGGTAATGTTCTTTGTGCACTTGTTTCTCCTATCACCAAGAAAAATGTCCTTGTGTACGTGAGAACACTTGACAATAAAACACATTCTGATTCTAATTAAAGGGGGCACATCCAATTGATGACTAGAGACAAATTACATTACATTTCTCCACTTGGCTACATATAACTACATATACACGCATGGCAAATCCAGACAAATCCAGATACAAGGAAAATATTATTAGAGGTGAAAAGTAAACTTCTCAGTTGTTTCCAAGCCTTCACTTAATTATTGTTAGATATTATGCATTTATATAGAGTTGATGCTGCTGGATGTTGACTGAAAAGCAGATCTGTAATTAAACTTACTTAACTCTTAATGAACTGTATGCTTGTTATGATTTCTATGCTGATAAATCCACCACACAGGAAAAAAAAAAAGAATTTTTGGTTCTGAACAGGAATTAAAAAATTCTGTTTTTGCTGAGAGTGAACCGAAATGAAGAACATTTATTTTTTAGTCGCTGGTTTTTTAAGTGTTACAGAGCATGGATGGATTAACACAAAGGCATACTTAACATTTTCTCAGAAACTCCAACCAGTAGGGGACCCTGTTGAGCTGCAGTAACTGTAGTTCAGACACTTGGGTTTTGTCTTTTGATTTTCTGTAAACCTGCTTTGAAACGATGTGCATCGTGAACAGTGCTATACAAATAAAAATGACTTGACTTGAATTGAGTCGTGTTATGGGAATGCACTTGATTTTATATTTCCTCATTTTCTTGTGCATTCGTGTCTGTCTTGTCTTCAGTGTTAACCCCACCCTTTCGTATGGCTGGTTACATGTTTGTCTGGTGCCAGTTCATTGTGTAATGTATTGTGGATTTTTCATGTTAGGTGTCTGTCAGTCTGTACCCGTCCTGCTCCAGCCCAGCCTGTCATCTGGTTTGTCGGCTTAGTTTTTATTTTGGATTTTATTTTTTGTTTTAATAAAAGTTCATTTAATTGCCTCCTGTGTTTTGGTCCTTCCCTCACTTCAAACCTTACATATTTTGGTATCGTTTAATTTATTGTCTTAATCTGGAGAGGCTGGAAAGCTATATTGCAGGGGTCGGCAACCTTTTTGACATGGAGTGCAATTTTTTTAATTTTCCAAAAAGTTAATTTATATCCTTATTAGGGCTGTCAATCGATTACAATTTTTAATCTAATTAAATTACATGGTGTCCCGATTAATTAATCGCATATACAAATATTTGCTGAGAAAGCCCCTCATAACAATAATTCAAATACATAACTGATGAAATAATAATACATCAGTTATCTTTAAATATTAAAAAAAAAAAAAAAAAACATAAACCACAAAACAAATAAATATTCAGATAATTAAAATGCATTACATTCTTGTGGCAGAGGAGTTCATCATTGATAAGACTATTCAAAAAGCATCTTTAGAATACAATGAATTGTTTACTACCATATTATTGATCATAAGACAATCATTGGCATACAGTTCACAGCAATCCATTTCACAAGTGAATTTGTCACTCAGTTGGAGATTTATTATGAGGGCTCGTTTAAGGACCCGTCAATTTACACCTGCGTCAGACATTTATTTTTAATTTTTGTTTTGAAACAAGCCAGGGGTGTGTATATATATCAATAATGACAAGACATTATATTCATTACATAGTGCAATGGTTTTCAATGCTTTGGAGTTGTTGGAGGTACAAAGAGTATTTAAATAATATTTTAAGTCTTTATTTAAAAAAAAAGTGCAAATAGGGGCTTTATAGACAAATTGACACTTATGTATAAAAAGCTTGGCAAGAAAAATAAACAGATTAATCAGAAAATATTAACTTAAGTTATCAAAACATCTTTATAAAGCAAAGAAAAACTAGTTAAAATAGAGGTACGTATAAACAAACAAAATTCTCTCCAAAATACTACAGCGTGGACATATTCCCAAAAAAGGTGAGGGGCATTCTTCTACAGCATTACAGAAGGAGCAAAGTTGATTTATTTCAGGGAGCAAGTTTCTTATATAAAGATTGACTGGGTAAAAACGCTGTAACAGTTTAAAGGACACCTCCTTAACCTTGTTGGTAATTAAATATTTGTGAGGTAAAGACCATACGACCTGCGTCAGACATGCTTGTCGCAACTCGGGTGTGTTGCGTCAAAAGTAAAATGTTTAGGTCACTGTGTAAAGTTAAATATAGTTTAATACTCAATCTTTAAACACATCTTGAGATCCCTTGTTTCGCATTTGCGCTCCTTCAAGTGTTTTGAATGCAAGAACATAACGCATGTTTGTGTTGTGTGTCCGCTGAAGAGTTGTTAATGTTTTGTTCACTGTAATAAACGGTGTGTTGCTCATACAGCTGAAATTTCACTTACTGCCCTCTGGAGTAAACAGGTGGTACTACAAGCTTGCATTTCTCAGGAAAGCATTGCGATTAAATGCGTTAATTGTTACGCGTTATTTTTTGTAAAAATAAACCGCACGTTATTAAGGCGTTAAATCGACAGCCCTAATCCTTATATTATGTCATTGTAATCATTAAGCAACAGCGAAAGAGGTTCGGGCTATTTTATTTATATAACGTTTTTCACACCTGCATTCCAATCTATGTCTTGATGTAATCCTTCCTCATGCATGCATGCTCATGCAAAACGCATGTTTTATCAGCTGAATTGGCGACTAAACACTTTTAAACTGTGACTACTCATGCTGCACGTGCAAGCCATTCGTGCATTACAAGCTGATCAACTATTTAACCCTTTTCGGTGAATTACACCTGCAAACTCCTAAAATTTTAATCTCAGGTTTAATTTATATTTTGAAAAGACTTGAAGATTTTTGAACCCCACGATGTGGATTTGTTTTCTTTTTTAATCATTTAGTGTAATTGAGTGAATTTTGGTTTAAGGCAGATGTACCTGTATGATGGGTTAGAAATATCAAGGACTAATAGTGGTGTTTTCCTTATTACATCACGTGTTGTTCTGAAAGCAAAAAGAAACAAATGTAACTCGGAATGTAGGCTGTCATCTGCACATAACCGAACACATTAACCGTAAGTGAAGTGCTGCCAGCTCGTGATGTGCGAATGGTTTGCATGCGTTGCACAAATCTGTTGGGTATACTGCAGTCTCATCACATTTAACTTTTTGTTTAGCCTCCCATTCAGCTCATGAAAACATGCTGTGTGATCATGTGGAAGGATTACATCAAGATGTAGATTGGATGCAGGTGCAGAATTTATATGTATAAAATAACATGGATAAATAATATGGATAAAAGCGTCTGCCAAATGCATAAATGTAAAATGTAAATGGTCTACTTTGATTTGTACCATAGGTTGCCGACCCCTGCTATATTGGATACTGTTAGTAAATGTGATAGTACAACATCTGGTTTGTTGTGCCAGACAGCAGGCAATAGGAACATGAGGGCTTAAATACACAGCCACTGGCTAACTAGATAACAATACAATTGACAACAACCAAACACAAAACAGAACTAATTAACACGACCTAAAGACTAAATAAAAGACTTAGACGTGGTGGCCATAGTGGCGGAATCAGACGTGGCAGCCATGGCTGGGGATTCCTCATCAGCCACTCACAATATAAACAATATAGTGGCTCATCCAACCAACTACGAAAAATGTCTTTTAAAGGGACCTCATTAAGGTCCACCTGGTCACACAGTATTCAAAAATCCACTTCACATGGGACGACTCACCTGGCACAAGCGCATGAGGCTAACTTCTGGGTTCAAGATGGGTCTGGCTTTTTGTAATTTAGATCCACACAGGCGAGTTGAAGATTGAATCCAATTGCGGCTCATTCAAAATAAAGATAAAAAAAAATAAAAAATGACCAAAATACTTGACTTGATTTAACAAAATTTGGACTAAACCTGACATGACCAAACATGAGACTCACCAAATATGTGTTGCAATAAACAAATCCAGATATCAGACAACTGGAGCATGAGGGCTTAAATACACAGACATCCCATAACTAGATAACAAGACAATTGACAACAACCAATCACAAAACATAAGTAATTACCAAGACTGAGCAAAACAATGAACCAAGAACCAATGGCAAAAGTGGCAGTAGGAGCTGGCATGTACACTTACAATCTCACATACTGTAGTTAGAGTTGTGTTAGAGCCTTCTCTGTTAATGTGTTTTTCTAAGCACTTTGGCTTTTTCTGAGGAGCTCTGCAAGCATTACAAGAACAAGGCTTATGACCTCATCTGTCAACTCTCAGCCACTGCTCCATTACAATGTTTAATTAAGGCCATTAATCCTGCTTATTTTTCATTATTCTCTCATTCATTCCATCACAAACTCAGCCTAACCTCGATGCAGGCAGACACAGTTGTCTGGGGCAACATCCCAGTTAATTACAGTGGGTACTGTTTCAATAAATAAAAAGGCTGTAAATGAAGTCTTGGACATCAGAGGAACTCCATGAGGTACCCTTGTTGCACAGCACTGATATATAAATGTGCTAATTGCTAACACGTCCGCAAAATATTGCATATTGGTTCGAGATAACTCCTGGGTGGGTTATTCCTGTTATGCTGTAGCTTTTGAATTCCATAACTTTTCAAACAAGAAATTTCTTTCTAAAAAATTAAACATGCTCTGGTCAGGTTCAGGGCCTTAATATTTATCATGGCAAGAAAATGAACAGGAGATCTAACAGGATAGAACTAATAAAGAGCTCAAATTAGCCATTGCTCAGAAAGGGATTGAAAGTTAGCTTACATGAGGGTATCAACTTGAAGTTAATATTGATATTTTTTTAAACCATCTTTTAAAATGTTGTGCAGAGCCCCTTAGAGCAGTGTTTCCTAAGTTTTTTTTAGCCTTGAATACCCCCACTGCACCATCAGTTAGCCTCAAGTACCCCCTCATCAACAGAAAAACAAAAATGCTTACCAAAGACTGGGGTCCTGTGTAGCTCAGTGAGTAAAGACACTGTCTACCACCCCTGGACTTCGTGCGTGACTCCAGCCAGGTCTCCTAAGCAACCAAAATGGCCTGGTTGCTAGGGAGGGTAGAGTCACATGCGGTTACCTCCTTGCGGTCCCTATAATATGGTTTGTGCTCGGTGGTGCACGCATGGCGAGTTGTGTGTGGATGCCGCGATGATGGCGTGAAGCCTCCACACACGCTATGTCTCTGCAGTAACACATTCAACAAACCACATGATAAGCACGGGTTGACGGTCTCAGATGTGGAGGCAACTGAGATTCGTACTCCGCTACCCGGATCGAGGCGAGTCACTACGCCACCACAAGGACTTAGAATGCATTAGGTATTGGGCATTCAAAATTGGGGTGAAAAAAAAGATGTTTACATAAGACTATTTGTTGCAGGGCAGGGCCGTGATTTTGCACTGCCGTATCCAGTCGCCTTTATCCCTCTCGGGCTTAATCCGCCTAATTAGGGGCCGGGTGTGCGGAATCACGACCCGGCCCTGCCCTCCTCTCTGCCACACTATCATTTAATATTATCATTTAATAATGTAATATTCCCAAAGTACTATATGAAAAAATGAAGTTGCTGGTTATGAGGTTTATTTATTAACAACAACTGAAACAAAATCAGGACATATGAGCCGTGAAACTCACGATTAGAACAAACTATAAATAAATATAATATATAGTTTCTTAAATCAAATCTAAATAAAAAGTCAACCCTAATGGCAAAAATCCCTCTTTTTCAAAACAATCTAAAATAAATAAAAATAAAATTCTCTTCACATTTTCTTTTGAACCAGTCACTGTTGTTTTAACAAAAGACATAAAACATGACTTAAAATGAACAGAAAAACATAAATAACTTTAATTTTGTACACTATTATCAAAGTAAACCTTATTTTAATGATTGAGTTATAGCTACTATAAACAATCAATGTTGTGGTTGAAGAGAGTGGACAAAATAGGGATATTTTCCCTCACCAATTAGTCTTTAATGAGACACCTTTGCTTGTTTTTATTTAACAAGTTTTGACAGTTCATGTTACAGTGTGGCCACAGGCTGTAATCAGGCTGTTTTCAACATTGAGTTTGTTCCTCTGCTTGGTTTTAATTTGGGTCAAAGCTGAGAAAGTTTCTTCACACAAATAGGTGGATCCGAAGGGGAAACGGTCATTAAGTGCGTATTTCCCTAAGTCATGATAATCCTTTTTCACATCACACCAGAACTGTGCCAATGTTTTTTTCTGCACATTTCATCTTTAGCCCACGGTCTGACGACACATTCATCAGCTGTTCCTGCAATTTAGTAGGAAGCGTTTTTGTGTCAATGTCACTGAATTAGGAGTTTAACTCACTTTTGAGTTTAGATCCATGTGTTTTCACCATTTTCATGACAGGTCCATCAAGCAATGGGAAACAGCTTATCTTCATTCTCACATCTCCATGTTAAAAACGTGTACATCTTTACCTTGCAGTGATAAAGTCAGTTAATTCAGTTTGGTGAACATGTCAGCAAGATGCCAAACATGCAAACGTCTAGGTTACTGTCGTAACCCCATTCCCTGATGGAGGGAACAAGACGTTTTGTCGATGTAGTAACACTAGGTGTCTCTCTTGAGAGCCTCGGTTGCCTCTGATCTTTGAGAAAAGGCCAATGAGAATTGGTGAACAGAATTTGCATGTCCCTCCCCCAGACATACGGGTATAAAAGGAGGGAATCGTGCATCTGTTTAGTGACTGACTAGTTTTAAACTGAGGAGCCGAGAATAAGGTTTGGCCATTACAGCGGTTGGCATGGTGTTGTAGCAAGAGGAACACAACGTCTCGTTCCCTCCATCAGGGAACGGGGGTTACGACAGTAACCTATACATTCCTCTTCTCTCACATACTCAATGTTGTTTGCAGGTGTTGGCAGGTAGTATTGCGTCGGGAGGCAAGGTTGCATCCTGAGGCACCGGTGCTGAGGAAAGACTCAAGGCACTTACCTTGCTCCACGTACCCGGCAGTGGGCAGGTTGGTGACTGAGGAGGAGATCCTGTGAAGACGTCCTCTGGACTCATCAGAACTGGTTGTCCGGGGGTCTGTACGTGATACAGTCACTGGCGAGGAGGTAAAGGGTCCTCGTCCAGGGTGCCAGTGTTTGGTGCGGGCCGCCGTGAGAACAGCGTGTGTGTGCACCGATTAGGTGACCCAAGGAATGAGGAAAACACTCTTTTATTGAAAATATGGGTACCGCAGCCAAAAGGGCGTGCGGCAAAGGATACAAAGGAAACCAAGGATTTTCCACCGCCTCCACGGGGATGGAGTGGTCTGTCTACCAACTCCACAGTGAACATCTCGTTCCTCGGGTCATCCGTCTCAGGAACACTTGGGAGCCTTCCGGGTCCTCGAAGAAGTTCGAGAGATGGGTGCATCCGCCTCCTGCAGGGCACTCTACACGGGGGCTGAGAGCTGGGCCCAGGTTGAGGCAGAGCTGCCTGTTGTTTTGCAGCTGCAGGGGGATGCCCTCAGCAAGCAGACGGTGCTTGGCTTGAGTTGGAACGGCGCTGAGGCATTATGTGCTGAATCGCCTCCGTCTGCTTCTTCACATCGAAAACTGCTGGGCAAAGTCCTTGATGGTGCTGCCGAATAGGCCGAACTTGGAGATGGGGGCATTGAGAAAGCAGGGTTTGTCGGTGTCCCACATCTTGACCAGGTTCAGCCACAGATGTCGACCACGAGGGTGGCCATTGCTTGTCTGAGTGCCTGCGCTGTAACCTTCGTGATCCAGAGGGCGAGGTCAGTTGCTGAGTGCAGTTCCTGCTGCAAATCAGGATCAGGACTACCCAAGTGCAGATCTTTTAGTGCCTTGGCCTGGTGGACTTGCAAGAGGTCCATGGCGGCTTGTCCAGTGGCATTGTAGGCTTTCGACGTCAGGAACGACGTCATCCTACAGATGCGTGGCTGCGAGCGGCACCCTGACCCGAGGAACCAATCGTCTAGCCGTGAGGGCTGAGGGGAGGACTGAGGGTTCCAGTCCAGCCCCACGCTCACGGCGGCCCTGTCAAGCATAACGCCCATCTGCGTTTTGGCCTCAGACTGGGCGGGCAGAACCGAAGGTGGCAGCCCAGTCGAGTCCTATGTGTCAGACGCCCTCCGATGCACATGTGATGTCATCATCCAGCTTCAGGGGTCTGAAGGAGACATCAGAATGTCCGTGGGGCGAACCAGTCTGGCGTCGGACCCGGACGGGAGCAAACAAGCATGCCGGGGGGCGGGTGGTTCGAGGGGATTTACCCGGCAAAACCGTGCACACTGAACTCCCCAATTCGTCTGCATTGCAAGCCGCGTCGGCCTCCCATGGGAAAAAGGCAATATGCAGGGGGCAGCTGGAGTGTCGTTTCCATCCAGAAAAGAAAGCCGCGACCGCAAGCTGCCATGATCAAATTCTCACAGTGAGAACAAGAGCCATCCACAAACACTGCCTCGGTGTGATTGCAGCCCAGACACATGAGGCAGCATCTATGACCATCAGAAGCAGAGAGATATCTGCCTTCATCTAGGAACTACACAAAGGCAGAAGGGCATCTTCAAAGAGACGCGTCTTTAAAAAGAAGTTCAATGCCAATGTGTTACTATTTTAGAGAAAATACTCTTTTAGTGGGTGTCTGCTCTTTTAGAAGCACCGGCGTGCAGAGAAGAGAAAAGCCGCTGGTAACGCACCATAGATCCAACAGTAGTGAACAGTAGTGGGAACGCCAGCTTGAAAAAAATCTGACTAAACAGATGCACAATTTCTTACTTTTATATCTGTATGTCTGGGGGAGGGACATGCAAATTATGTTCGCCAATTCTCATTAGCCTTTTCTCAAAGATCAGAGGCAACCGAGGCTCTCAAGAGAGACCCCTAATATCACTACATCAACACAACTTTGAGTGAGTGACAGAAGGGAAACCACTGTGTGTCCTCTAAAAGCACAACAAGAGGGTGCAGGTGCCCCTTTAGAAAGGCACCTAAATTAGTGCAATGTTGAAACCGAATTACAGTGTGCAGCACTTAGGCTAATTAGGCTGTTGAGTGAGCTCTTTGTATTCTTTGGTGGCCAGTCCAAAGGCAGAGCAGTCTCTAAACAGAGGGTCGTAGATGCTATAAAATTAGCAAACAATTCACAGGGCTTAGAATGCCCGATGGGGGTTAAAATCCACTCCACAACGGGCATGTCTTCCTCCTGGGATTGGGAGGAAGACAAGTCCTTATCTTATATCTGGTGTTTGCTAGATTTTATAATCTAGACGTTTCCTCCCCGTCTTCACAGGTGCTTTCTGTGAAGCGGGATTGAGCTCTCATCACTGAGTAGCACTGAAGCAATCGACACAAATTTGTAATTCCCCATATCTGTTAGTTACAACTTAAATGTCTGTTATAGCTTCACTATTAAACCAGCCAGAAGGTTTTTTTTCTGATCAGTAAAACACCTATCCCTATGTTATTCAGCACAATAGCAGTTTTTACCACTCATGACAAAAATCCTTTCATATACTCCCAATAGCATCTAGTTAAAACTGGAAATTTCTGTTAAGGCTTCGCTCTTAAACTACATAGAAGGATGTTTCCCTGCCGGGTGAACACCCTTCTCTGTGTTTCTAAGCACAACAGCAGTATTAATACCACATGGTGGCATCAGTCTTTTTGTATACTACCCACATGGTTAGATACACTAAGAAGTCAAATCTGAAGGTTACCCACATCTTTGCATGAACAAAAGAGTTTTCCCATCTGGCTAACACCTCACTTGTAACACTGTGAATTGTATCTCGAGTCATGCAGCACTCTTGTGTCAGTAGGACAGTTGGTCCCTAAAAATGTCTTATCTTCCTCCCAGAGAGGACAGGCAGTAATCACATAAATTTTTATCCTTTATCACTCCGTGTATTCATGCTCACTGTGCATGGAAGGCAGGACTTTAAAAGACATCTGCCCATGAAATTGCCGTAATGGAAAACCACTCAGAGAGCTCAGGACTCTCAGAAGGGACCCCTAGTGTTGATCATCGACGTAACATCTCGTTCCGCCTTTCAGGGAACTAGGGTTAAAATAAGAGTAAGAGCAGGGGAGTCATTACATTGATAATTAAACATCTACAATTCAAATGTCCAAACAGATTAAAGATAAATTAGGAAGAGTCTTTATTGTTTTATCAGAAATTTAGGGGCAAATGTTGATTTTGGTTAATATTTACACACATAATGCTGATGATCAGGGCTTTTTAATAGATCTTGAAGGGATTTTAACAAGCCGCTGGCACCCCGACATGATATGATATTGGGAGGAGACTTTAATCTATTTATGGATTCAGTCCTTGATCATCGTGAAGCAAAAGTATGCAAGCCCCCTAGAGCAACATTGACACTTCTCAAGATGGGTAAAAATCTTGACTTTTAAACCCATCTGGTAGGGACTATATTTTTTTCATCAGTCCATAAGATTTATTCTAGAATATATATATTTTTATATCCAAGTATCATTTCATCTGTTGTTGATTGCTCAATTGGAAACATTTTAGTTTCAGATCACGCCCTGGTGAGTTTAGAGGTGTTGCCACATATGGAGAAAAAATAAATCATTTAGTTGACATTTTAATTTATCCCTTTTGCAAAATCCTAATTTCCTACAAATGTTAAAGGCTGAAATCAATGTTTATATGGAGACCAACAAGTCCTCAGTATCATCTGTGGGCGTGGCTTGGGAGGCACTTAAGGCTGTTCTTAGGGGTCAGATCATACAGTATGCCTCATTCATCAAAAAATCTAAAGCACGAGAGCTTTTGGAGTTGGAAGGTAATATTAAAAGGGCCTAGGTAGAGCAGAAGCGCTGAATATCATCTGATGCCTCAGAGAATTGACCCGATTGAAATACAGATATACAATTATTTTTGTTGCAGAAGGTGGAGTTTTGGTTATTTAGCGTCAGAGTCATATTTTGAGTTGGGGGGCAAAGCAGGGAAGCTTTTGTCTAGATATATAAAGCAGAGAGTCTTTTTCTACCATTCCCTCAGTGAAATCTGCTGGTGGTGAAATTTGATCTTTGCCATTGATATTAGAAAAAATATAAATCTATCTTGATCATTATTGTCGTTCCACATCTTCATCAAGATATTAGAAACTTTGGGAACCATTAGATCTCCCTAAGCTGACCACTGACATAAATCAACTTTTGAAAAGGACAGCACAGTAGACCATGTGACTCTGGAAAGTCACTTCTGATTGGCTCAGGACACCTTTGGGGTGTGGCTAATTTCACTTTAAAACTTTCCTACCTAAGGAAGAACTCTCTCTTCTCTTGATCTTCGCTCTTGCAATGCTCTATTGCTTATGGAACGCGTCTCTTGCTTCTTCCAGATCCTCTGTGCCATGTAGAGTCCAATGAAAACATCCTGGTTACTTCCGTAACCTCCATTCCCTGGTGGAGTGAACGAGAAGTTGTGTTGATGAAGTAACACTGGGGGTCACTCTTGGGAGCCCGTGACACCTCTGATCTTTGATAAAAGGCCAATGGGAATTGGCAAGTGCTATTTGCATGCCCCACCCCCGAACATACTGGTATAAAGGAGCTGGCATTTGAACCGCTCATTCAGGTTTTGTGCTGAGGAGCCGAGAGAGAAGGTCCCGGCCATTTCAGTGGGTAGTCCAGCGTTGTGGCAGGCGTGACAATGTCTTGTTCCCTCCATCAGGGAATGGAGGTTATGGAAGTAACCAGGATGTTCCCTATCTGTCACTTGGTAAGTCCTACACAAGGGGGGAGGAGTTTCTACAAACATGGTGACTGGAGCAGAGCGCCTCTGCCCAAGGATGACGCAGATTACCAACAGGGAACCGATTTAGCGGAAGATATACATCGCATGGGGTTACCTACGGGGAACCAGCATATGCACTAACTAAGCCCTGTATTGGGGTATGTGCTCCGCATGTGCTGGTTCCCCGTAGGTAACCCCATGCGATGTACTGGGCCAGCAGAATGTTTCTCTGCAAACTCATCTGCCACAGGGCTAGGAGGAACTCACTCTATGGTTCATGCACCCAATGGGAGTCGCGAGTCCTCCTTGCAGAAGGCCTTGCTTTAACCAGACAATAACTATTCGCGATTATAACCATCGATAGAGTCCAAAATATTGACGGAACGAACTTTCGACAAAGAGCCAAAGAACCATGCAACACAAAGAACGCAACGCAAGGAAACGCAATGACATGCAAGTACATCTTGACTTCTGCTCAAAATGCTGGTGTATTAGTTAAATACGTTGGGGAATCCGATTGCTAATCGATTTAGACTCAAAGAAGGATAAATGGTTCTTAAGGCATTGTCAACAGACTCCATAAATTTCATTTTCTCTGTATTGATCATTTACTTCACATTTTGTCACTACTCACCAACCTGTTTCATGTTGTATGTGTTAGATTAGTTTTATGTTTAGAATAGCAATACATGTTGTCTGTATTCAAGGATAATTTGAATGTGGTATATTTTGATAAATAATCTCATCCCTGTTTTTAAAATATTTCTCTTCAAAGCTGTTCCCAAATATGTGTAATATTATTTTCAATAACCCATGAGGATAATATTACTCCAATAAGTGTATTAATCATAAATCCCTTATTAAATCTAATTCCTTACAATAGAAATTGTGAGTGGATACAACGAGACGTTGTATTACGATTATAAAGATGGAGAATTTTATTTAGACAAATAATCTAGTTATTTGTAATTTATCTAATTTATAATGGTTGTCGAACGCGACTAATTCCATTATAAATTTCCTTTCACAATAATGTAGAATAAGGACAGTTAAATCCTTTAATGCCTGAGCCCAAAATTCCGAAAATTCCATTCTGTGCCAGAATATGATATTCATATCCAAATTAATATTCATATTATATACATATTCATATAACATCACACACCTGAACTGTATATACCATATTGAAGAGAAGAACTAGGGCTTTCAAATTATATAAATAGATGTATGATTATTTAAGGCTAATCATCCTTTATCAATAAGATTTCACAGCAATTTTTACAAAAATCTTCTCCGGCCACCATATTTCATCAGACAACTGCAATTTCAACCATTTTAATGAAATTTAGAGTGTATGAAATCTACATAATTTTGTGGGCAATGTAGAATAGCAGACAGATTAGAAATATAATCTATTGTTTAAAAGTTATGACCATTCTAGTTATTAGTGGGAAAATTTAATAAAACAAATATTCAGAATGTTAAGATACATTTCACATGACCACTCCTCAAATACTCCTTTTGAGCTCCTGTAATAATAAATTGAGATTGCATCTGAAATTGAAGGACACAAACATGAAAATATACATTTTATGTGTTAAATAAAACACACTTTATTTAATTTGAACATTAGAATTACACATGAATAACACAGCAAAACATACTAAATCAAACTTTCGAACCATCTACAGTAAATACATTTTTAATAAAGAGTGCAGGAATAGAATATATATAAATTCATAAATACTCAACAACAAGCAATACCTATGAGAGAAGAGAGGGAGAGAAAAGGGGAGGATGACAACACCAGTAAACACAGCCCAACCTTGACTGAAAACAGTTCATATCGCGAACCAAGCAAAGTCTTTTGCCATTACATTCCGTCATGCAACAAGCTACTTTAGTTTTATTTTCAGTCCTACTTTTCCAAAAGCATAGCGAACATTTCTTAGAGGACTCTTCAAATTTAGGGACATGGGCTGCGTGAAGTGATGCAAAGGAGGGACTATAGGCTTTACTGTATGCAAAGGGAAACTTGCGTGAATATCGATACCTACCAGCTGACGAGCCAGGTTTTCTCTGAAATCTATCTTGGTTAAGTTCACAAGTCTACGCTCATCCTGCTGCATGAATTTGTTCCCATTACTTAAGCAATGTCTATGAAGTTGAAAAAAATCATTTTTTGTAGGACATCGTAAGATTTTATAATTTGGTCTGACCTATCAACACCGCCCATGTTTTTGTTGTAATCGCTGATGACAGTGGGTTGGAGGGCTACTTCTTTTGTCCAGTCGCCATAATTTTTTACAAACCTAGTAATTTCGGTTGAGCCATTCGCATTGTGGAAATTGGAGAGGCATGTAACTGCACGCGTGTCCTTCTACTGAATTACAAGTATATTCCCCTTAATCCTACACCACCTCATATCCTCATGAGCTGTCTTGTGTTCTCATCTTTTGATTTCTTCTAATTTGGCAGGAAACAGTTTACAATTCATGATGCATGTCTCACAGGCATTAGTTCCCATTTCTAACAATTTAACCATAAGAGCTGGGGACGTTTAAAAGATGTCAAACCAAACATTGTGGCCCTGGCTGCAGTAACGATTCAACTACTTTGGTGGCCAAATCAGTGACACAGCCATCATGACTACCTGTGTTAAAGTCAAACTGAAGTCAAAAGTATACCCCGAGTCTGATGTTGTAATTAAAACCCCACTGAGTAGGCTTGCCCTTCATGTATTGTTTAAATCCTGACCGAGCTTTAGACTTCACCATATGTTCATCTGTTGCAAGATTTTGATTAGGCTGAGAGAGCAGCTTGCATTTTTGTTTGAGGTGGTCCATAAGATAATGCAACTTCCTAAGGCGACTTCCCACGAGCCCTGAAGTGACTTGGTTCCCGAATGATGATGGGAATCAGGGAGAATTGAAACACCATGTAAATCAGCAACCCAAGAAATATGTCAAATTAATTGGGGGTCACCTCCAACCAAGCTCCTTGGTAGCTAGAATATGACGGACAGCTTAGGACGACAAACACATTCACACACCAATGACGGCAGAGCTGCCATCCAACGCAACTTGGGGTTCAGTGTCTTGCCCAAAGACACTATGGCATGTGGATTCGTGTGGGCCAAGAATCAAACCACCAACCCTGCGATTAGTGGACAACCCACTCTACCACCCGAGCCACAACCACCCCTAAATTTTTAAGGGTGCTGAATAGGGAGCTATAGTCTCTATCCACCTCTACATCAGAAAAAGTACACAGTTGGTAGCCAGCAGTGTGTTCTTCACAAATCCGTACACTGAATATTCTAACCAGAATGTCCAACTGCAGACAGCCCTCTCGCACTTTCCTTGTGAACAGGAAGCTACACACAATCTAAAATCATGTCTTTGTGATGTATATGTAAGGCTGTCTAGTAAATTCTAGAAAGATATCTACCAGTTTTTATCACATGTGAAAATCAACAAGCTAGATAACTTATCTAACTAGCAGGCCAGTTTCCAGGCAGGTCTGAACATAAAGGTATGACCAGCATCTGCCTCACTTTACTTAAGGCAGATTTTTCACAAGCAACAAAATTGGCATAAAAGTTATTAATATTAAGTTAAAAATGTACATAGTATTGCTAGCTAATGTTTATTTATAAAGTTTCACAGAAACTGAAAATATAAAAAAAAACTTTATATAAAAAAATAGGCTCAAAGAAATCTGCTTAAAAATAGAGGCCAGCTGCCTGTCCGATGAACACCAATGGTCATGTAATTTTTTCCAGAAATAACTAGTGTTACTCCAACAAAAAATGCTTCATAACTAAAGCATTTTAACTTTCAATAGACAATATTGACAACACATATTAAATAACTTGTCTTACCTTGAAAGATCCCCGGGGCATCCTCTCTGGCTCCGCCCAGGCAAATGTAGGATGACGATGATGACCATACAGTTATTATTCACGCCCAATATCCCCTTAACCAATCATATGTGCTTTTAGCTTCTATTGTCATGAGTATCTGGCAGTTTTCAGAAATAAAATTGGTGATTGGACAGCGAAGATCTTGAGACCAGAACCATGGAAATAATTGTTCCCAAATTTGAACGCTGCTGCTGGTAAGGGTTAATTTATTTCCTAGCTCACACATACTGTTCCTACACATAATGGTGGAGAATTGCAGCACTTTAATCCTAAACTGGTGAGGGTCAGGTGTGTTCATGGGGATGTTGACAAGTATCCTATGGTGACCTTGGTGATCAAATTCCGGGGGGAAAAACATAGAGTGGAGGCAGCGGTTAGTTCCCGCCTCACCCATCCGCTGATTTTGGGGACCGATTGGCCGGATATTAGAAATGTGTTAGAGGGAATTTGCGTGGATGGGTCCTGCACTAAAATAAGGAGATGTGCGATGCTTTTGCAGGGGAGGCGGAGCCGGGCCGTACTTGACTGCTACAAGTCGGAATGACTCCTCTTCTCAGGGAATTCCCTGGGGAGGATTTCCCTTTGGAGCAGTCGCGGGACAAAACCCTTAAGCACGCCTTTGACCAAGTTAGAGTAATCTTATTTCGCCATTATAAAAGATCGGTTATATAGAGTGACGCAGGACATTCAAACAAAAGAAAATGTGACCCAACTGTTGATTCCACGGAGCCGCCGGGAAATGTTATTCCATATGGCTCATTATAATCCCATGGCAGGTCACCAAGGAGAAAGAAAGAAACTACTCCATCTAATAGTCAGTTTTTATTGGCCGGGCATTGGCGGCGACGTCCGCAGGTGGTGTGCGGCGTGCTGCGAATGTCAGCTGGTAAACCCACCGGCCACCCCAAAAGCGCCATTGCGCCCCTTCCCCTGATCGAGGTCCCCTTCGAAAGAATTGGGATGGACCTCGTCGGGCCCGGATCACCCGTTGGTATCTGGCCCTACAGCCCGGGGGTGCAGATGGCTGTCGCTGACTTCCTCTCCAGAAATTGGGGGGAGTGGTAGGCAGGCCGGATGGCACCCCGGCCTGAGTTGGGCGGTGGGGTTATGTGGCAGTGGGGGCGTGGTCAAGCGCCCGTCTGGGAGATAAAGCGTTAAGGGCGCTTGCACCTAAGATAAATTATGTCTAACACCTGTCTCTAATTTCAGTGAGCACGGGGAGAGCGGCATAAAAAGCAGCCACAGGACCTCCAGGTGAGAGAGAGAAGCTGACAAGCCAACCCAGTGTGCTTATGAGTTACTGTGTATTTGCAAAGAGAAAATGGCAATTAAAGCCTTACCTGTGTTTTGAAGCCCTGTTTCCTGCGTCCTCCTTGAAGACAAGTTTTACACACGTTTACAATCAAAATAGGCAGAAGGAATGGTGTCATTTACAAGTGTTTGACTACTAAAGCAGTTTACATTGACCTTCTTTCTCATGCTGATTCAGACTATTTCCTTATGTCCTTCTGATGATTCATTGCTGGGAGAGGGAAACATCATGAATTACACTCTGACCATGGAACACATTTCAAGGGTGGAGACAGTGAGCTTAAAGAATCTTTGAAAAATCTTAACCCCTACTTACAATCCTCCTAGTTCTCCTCACTTTGGTGGATCCTGGGAGAGAGAAATACATTCTGTTAAAAGATCTCTGTATGCCACCCTTGGTGCCCAAACAGTCAGAGAAGAGGTGCTCAGGACTGTTTTTAATTGAAATAGAAATAATCCTAAACTCAAAGCCACTAGGATACGTATCTTCAGATGTAGCTGATCCAGACCCAGTAACTCTAACTCTCTAATAATGGGTCCACTGGATTCTGCCTTGCCACAGATAGTTTATCCTGAATCTGAACTGCTTAGCCGCAAAAGATAGAGGCACAGTCAAGTAATAGCAGCTCAGTTATGGAACTACTTTCCTGATGGTTGGTACAGTGGTTATGATTGCTGACCCACAATTCCCAAGAGCACTATGGCCTGTTGGGACTGTTAAAGCTGTTAAGGTCTGAGCTAACAAAAAAGTCAGAGTAGCAGAAAGTCCAAGACAGAACTTACACCAGGCCTGTCGCTCGACTTATTAAGCTCCATTACTTCCAGAATAATTGTACTGTGCTGGCCCTCAGGATGCAAATCTGCAATACACATTTGGGGGCAGCTGTAAAGTGAGGGCCAGTTGAATATGCTTGTACTACCATCTAGTGGCAATGTAACAGTATAACATCCTTATTAGGATTTTTCATTAGGCAGTCAGCTGCTTACCTATAACTAGGACACATTATATGCCATGGACCCAGTAGTGATGATGCAATTCTGTTGTACCTCATGTGCCATTGCTCTTGATACAGTGGATAATCCCAGTTTATCAAAGATGTTCTTTGAAAATGTTGTTAATTGTATCATGTGTGCGTGCATAAAATAAACCGCACACCTACATACCTTGAAACCAGTAAGGAGCCACTAAGGTGACCTGTTCCTTGTCCTCCCTGACCTTGCACAGCACCAGTGCAAGTAAGCTCACTGGGGAAAATGCGTACTTGCGCAGCCCCCGGAGTCAGCTGTGTGTCAGCACGTCTGTGCCGAGAGGGGCCTCCATTAGGGAGTACCAGAGTGGGCAGTGGGAGTTGTCTTGAGAGGCAACTGATACACCTGACAATCGGACGCGAGCCGTAGGGAACCATTGCGAACCAATCTAATACAAACGCAGGATATAACTTGTTTCTGCAAGAGCATTCTGAAAGGGAGTTTGTTTAAATAGGCCATAAGGTGAACTAGGAAAAAGTGGCTAGAAAATGATTTTCGTTCCCACACCTGGGCACTACTTTTTAAATGAATTTTTGCATAGACAAAACCATTATCGACTTTGTTAAAAGTTCTCCGCAAAATACCCTGCAGTTTTTTGTCACAATCCATAAATGTATATAATTTTGAATTGGAAAAAACGAAAATCTTATGCTGCTGGTTTTGTTTGTAACTTTATTTATATACATTTTAGCAACACAAAATCTCTCTCAAACTGACATTTATACATGTACCTAAACACTTGAGACAGGTTTTGGTGCATTATATACTCAAGTGTGAATGTAGACCATGAAATATAGCACATTTGTAGAAAATATGGTTCAACTTCACGGATTGGCACTAAGCAAAATTAAACATAAACATTATAAATTTAGCAAAACTGTGATGTTTTATACATAAAAAATGTCAGTAGGTACTGTGTAATCACAGAAAAATACAAATATAAGCACACTTTGGCCCAAGTTGGCTGAAATGACTCGAAATGCTACACTGTCCCCTTATTTTTTAATGCTGCCAAAAAAAATTACAATTCTACAACAGATTCTTTACAGCTCAAAATCACCTTAAATTATAACACAGCGCATATTTACTCATCGGTATCATCCCTATCAGAGCCATCATCCCATGTAGGTCTTTCTTCTGTTTCCTGTGAAACATTTGCACAATTTTGGCACCGACATAAATCAGTACAAGACAGTCTTGCAGACATACAGGAACATCTTCCACTCTCACATTTGCCATGCTTGCAACTGCAGTGGACTGCCTGCAACACACTTTCAGTTGCAGGATTTCTAGTCATCCAGGTCACTGTTAACTCACCATCCTCGAGGTGCCATCCATTGCCAATGGGTGAAGGGGCACACATTATACCTTTCAGAGAATGTATGAAAACCTGTCCAGATTGGTATTGTGCATCTTTCAGCATCTATGGACTTTACAAAAACATATGCCAGTTCAGTTTGTACAGCAGACACAGTGTTCAATTTGTAAAAGTCTGCCTGTAATGGAACACTTTCCTGATGAAACAAGTTCTGTGGTCCTTGTCTTTTAGACTGATGGTACTGTTCTACAGGGATGCTAGGGGGTGCTTTCAATGAGGAAACTCCCTTCTGTAGAGGTTGTCTGTTTGTTGTTGACACAGGTTCAACTACAGAACTTTGCAGCATAATCCCATTTGTGTGGTGGGTAGTTCCACGACCTGACAGTGTCTCCTCCCCAAAGTCAATATTGTCCCACACTATTGTAAGTACTGTAGGAACCTTCTTTGAGAATCCCTTTGGTATTTTGTCTCTGCCCTCTACTAGTTGAAGTTGGGCAAGGCTAGTGTCTAGACTGACAACTGTGTCCCATGATGCACAATGTCCTAGTCTATTTAGAAGTGACACAATTTGTGATGAACCTGTTAAATGGCAAACCGTTAGACCAAGACACAATGATTTAGGGGTCTGCCTCTGGCCCTTAGATGCAAGATACACAATGTCTTGACAGATAGATATCACTTTTAGGTTCAAATCATCTGGAATATCAACATAATGGGCCAGTGTTGGTTCCTCGGTTGCACCAATAATCCAGGAAATCAGATTGTACAGTTCAATTGGCACGACAGATTTTGCCTCGCTCACATTTAAGTCATCTGATGTGGGTGGCCACGGGCATTTCATACCGGGAGTGTCACAAAGAAGCATCTTTAATATTAATGCTGCACTGTAAAGTGTCCTTGTGTCCTCTGCAGTATTGATGGAGGCCATTGAAGTTGGTCTTTGTGGACCAGATTTTGCACTAGCCCTGTTTTCACAGTCACTTTGGCTAGTTACCTCAGTTGACTCTGTTGTTTCTGTGCCTGATGGATGAGGTAGCCCGTCTATCAGCTTATCTGCAGACAATGTCTCAACGAAAACCATCTCATTTATGTTACGCTTCTTGGGGGAGTGAAACACCAGCTGGGGGAAATCACGGGCCAACCTCCTCTTCAATTTATCCTGCCTGAATCAAAAAGATAGAGTGAAAGATGATCACAATGGTATAAATAAAGGTATATTCACACTGAATTTGTTTTTAAGTTAAAATACACTGTTAACAGATTCTACATGTTATAAAATATGATTATGATTATTATGAATTCCATTTTTGTTAGAAAAAGAATGTTGCATAAACGTTCTTTCCAAAGATGCCAAAGACACTTGTGGTATTCAAATTACCTGTAGTTTGAAGCATCAAGATCTTCATGTTTTTTCACCAGATTTAAAAAGATCCTTCTTAGCTGAGTCATTGTCAACACCTCTTGGTTTACAATTATTCTATGGCGGATGATCCTCTCAAAGAAGATCTTGTAGCTGGCATCGAAGGTTGGCTCATTTCTGAAAAGAAAACACATTAAAAACAGAAAAGATGTATTACTTTATGTGCCATAACTTTTGCACAATGGCTTCAATTTTAAATGTAGTAGTATAAATAGTAGCAAATCGAAACCTGACAAAGTGATTTGAGATTTTTTTTTTTATTCTTCAGCAAGAAAATTATTTCTAGTTTCTTCTACCTTAACAAATCACAAAAGAAAAATCATTTTGAATTACTGGTGCAATAGTTGTGCAGTCAAGACTGTGTTTACAGACAAATCGACAATATAGATGGTCAATGCTTTACTTTTGAAATGTGAGGGAATTATTATTTAATAATATAAAATATTAATAACTCACTGTTCTTCTGAGGTCCCAGTAACTGATGAACTAGACTTTGTCAAGAACCTGGTTTACTGTCTATAACAGGACTTGTGGTATCGCACCTCCAGAGACACACAGTCTTTGTCTCGAATATGCACAAGAATGCTAGTGTCTTCCTTCATCTCAGCAGCTTTCAGCAACTGGCCTGTAAATAAATAAATAAAAACTAATTAAACTAATAAAAAACTGTGTTAATAGTTAAACAATATTGAGTGTTCTGGCTGTAGCTGTATGCAAAACAATGCAAATCTGTCTCTGACTGTAAAATAAACATTGCATAAATTATGTAATTGTAATTGAAAGTTAGCCATGGTACCTAGCATAAGGGAATAAAAGTTGTAAAATCCTTTGTTTCTTCTTTCTTTATGGACGGGAGATGCATGTAGCATTGTTTAAAATACTTCTTCTCTTGGCTCTCAACGAAGGCGGTCACATTTTCTCACCCTCTCCCTACCCTTATCTTCCCTGCTTTGCTCCTCTCGTCATATCTAGTCTACTGTCTTGTACTTGAGAGACTCTCTCAGCATTGCTCTTCGAACTAAGACATCATGGATTTGATCAACTGGTCTCTCAACGCAATTGACACCATCTTCTCGACGAGAAGCTTGGGTTCGGGGGAACCTGTCTGCCCTGACGGAACGTTCGCAGCTGGCTACATGATGGACGCGTGGGAGAGGTGGCGGGTCGTGTGTCTGGCGGCTCTTTCCGTGGAGGACGTTGAAGATATCTACCTATTCGGTACCATGATAACAGGTCTTCTGCTGATTGGATTAGGCATTTCCCTGGATTATCGAGGAGTTAAGAAGACAGTGACAGCTGTCCAAAGCCCCACAAGGCTGCCCGTCATGATTGAAACAGTGGGCAGAGCTGTCTGCACTCAGACTGGGTCTATGAACCAAAATACGGATAACATCATGGAGAAGCTCACAGCTTTGCAAAGGCAAATGGATCGTTTCAGAGACCAAAATGGACCAGGAGAATAGCCGTGTAAATTAGAATGCGGCTACTCTCCTTAAGACCAAACAATCCCAATCTTATCTGTTTCGGCCGCCCTCAACCAGCACTGGCCTTGGCCAAGGCCGCTGTTGGAACAATAACTCCCCCGGAAGAGCACTGCAGTGAGCCACTCTCGCGTTCCTTCCCGACTCCCCAGACACCTGGTGATTGTTGACTATGTCTGGGACCTGATCAAGGTTGTCTCCATGGCAACTTGCTGTGTATCGCTATGACAACCCTGCGGACTGAGGCACCTAGATTAGATGCTGGCATAGCGACTCTCCAGGCCTACACACACATGAACTCTTACACATATATACAGATATGCAATCATCCGCCCGATACCCTATCCCTCGCCTTCGCCGCTTTGTACCCCCAGTCTGACAGGCGGGTCTGTGACCAGCGCCGAACATGGCTGCAGGTCTGGATGGCTGCTTGCCTGTGCTGGGCCACCTCCACCCCCCAATCCCCTCCCCTGTTGCAAGTCTTGTTTATGTTGTAGAGTGTACTGATTATGTGCTAATGTTGCTGAGGTGTTTTTTTCCTGTTCCCACACTGTACTTCTTAAGGAGCATAGTCTGGGGGCTGCCTTTTTTCTCCTCTCCTCTCCTCATGTCATGCTGTATTTCTTTCTAAATTCCCCTTTCTTTCTAAATTCCCCTGAACTCGCAGGTCCAAGATTGGCCGCAACCCACCGTGGGTAAGATGAAGTTAGTGCTGTGCATGCAGTGGAGCAAATACCGCCGAGACGAGGCTGGGAGTCCGGCAAACTGAATGTAAGTCTTTGGTGCAGCGGTGCCGTGAGAACAGCGCGCACCAGCTAGATGACCCAGGAAGTGAGGAAATCGCTCTTTTATTAACAATGTGGGTACCGCAGCCCAAAGGGGGTGCAGCAATGAAGACAGGGGACAGAGTGGTCTTGGTACCACCTCCGGAGCGAACATCTGACTGCCTGGGTCTTCCGTTTCAGGGGTGCTTAGGAGATTCATGGGTCCTAGAGGTGGTCCTGGAGATGGGGGGTGTACACCGCCTGCGGGATGCTCGAC
Source organism: Xyrauchen texanus (assembly GCF_025860055.1). NCBI lineage: Eukaryota > Metazoa > Chordata > Actinopteri > Cypriniformes > Catostomidae > Xyrauchen > Xyrauchen texanus. The sequence goes on along the minus strand of NC_068313.1, from coordinate 9,494,113 downwards.
GCTGGGCCTGAGAGCTGGGCTCATTTGAAGAGGAGCTGCCTGTGGTTTAGTCGCAGGGGGATGCCCTCAGCAGGCAGAAAACTGCTGGGCGAAGTCATCGACGGTGTCGCCGAAGAGGCCGAACTGGGAGATGGGGGCGTTGAGAAAGTGTGCCTTGTCAATGTCACGCATCTCGACCAAATTCAGCCACAAATGGTGTTCCTGGACCACGAGGGTGGCCATCGCCTGCCCTAGTGCTTGCACTGTGACCTTCGTAGCTCTGAGAGCGGACAAGTGAGGAGGTTTGTTCTGGGCTGTAAAAGGTGCCCTCCACGAACTCGTCGGCTCGTCATGCACTTCCGGGAAGAAAGGTAGAGGGGGGGCGGGGGGCATGGCTTTGAGCTGCACCCTGGCCCACGGAACCGATCGAGTAGCCGTGAGGGGTTTCCAGCCTCGCGCTCATGGCGGCCCGGGAAAGCATAGAGGACATCCGTGTGTCAGGCTCAGACTGGGCGAGCAGACCCGAAGTTGGCAGCCCAGAGGAGTCTTCAGCATCAGACGTCGCTGTGACACTCTCCGGTGCAGCGGCGAAATAGTCATCCAATTCCGGGGGCTCGAATGAGAATGCCGGCTGGCCGCAAGGCGAGCCGCACTGATCCCGAGCTCGGATGGAAGCAAGTAAGTGTGCCGGGGGGCGGGTGGTTCGTGGGGTTTTACCTTCCCTGAATTGCCTTCAACGCTAGCCGTGTTTTCCTCAATCCCATGGGAAGAAGGAACGACGCTGGGGCGGCTGAAGTGGTTTTCTCTCATGAGAAAAGAAAGCCGTGACCGCAATGTTGCCATGGCTATGTTCTCGCACTGAGAACATGAACCATTCATAAAACGCTGCCTGCGTGTGATCACGAAGCAGCTTTTATGACCGTCAGAAGTGGAGAGAAATCAACCGCATCCAGGAACTAGACAGAGGCGGAAGGGCATCTTGAAAAAGATGCGTCCTAAAAAGGATGTTCAACACCTGCTGTGTATTACTCTTTTAGGAGGAGAAACACACTTTCAGGCAATGAAAGCACTGTCGAAGCGCCCAGGGGCGTGGACTGCACAGCACGCAGAGAGGAGAAAGCCGCTGGAATGCACCGTAGATCCAACAGCAGTGTTTATCAGCAGTATAGGTGAGTGGAACAGTGGTGAAATCAGCTTTGCTGTTGCACAACCGCTCGGCTCCGAAGAAAAAAATCTGTCTGACAGTCGCTCGCCCGCTCCCTTTTATACCCGTATTCCCATTTAAACCTGCAAATTCTGCCTGCCAATTTGACATTGGCCTTTTCTCAAATTCAGAGGTATGCAAGGCTTTCAGAAGAGACCCCTTGTGTCACTACAATCGACACAACATTGAGTTAGTGACAGAGGGGGAACTGTTGTTTCTGAATTCATTGTGAGATTTGTCTGTTGTGGCTGTCTGGCTGCTTTATGTACTCAATTGGCAGAGTTTACAGTCGTAACTGCAGGTTTTTCAGTACAGATCAGCCTGGCCTGAGATCTCTGAATGAAAATGCAAAGGCTTCTCTAATTACTGATCAAAAGCCTGCCTTCAAGCCTGCGGCCTGTTGATAAGTCTTTCTGATATTTAGAGGGCTTGAGTTGAGTGTTAGTGGCAATACATCAGAGACCATCACTCAAAATGAAGAATAAATGATGGATATTTAATTTGTTCCTTTGTAAATTCTTAGACATGGAGATGACTTCATTCAGGGTATTTCCTGAATGTAAGTTCTTAAATTTCAGAGTCATATTAAATGTCAGTCAGCAGGTTATTAACATCAGGGTCAGATAGGTGAATTAAGTCTGTCATCTTTTAATGCCTCCTTGTGTATGGTACTGTGCAATATTGATGTTACAGACCCCATGAAATGACTATGCACAGCATACCTGTCAACACTCCCATTTTTCCCTGGCTTCTCCCGTATTTCACACCCATCTCCCGCCACCCTCCCGTTTTGTTATTTCTCCCAGGAAACTCCCGTAATTTGTATGGCCCAAACCTCATTATATGAATAATCACATAAATATATTATTCCAAGGTTGTCCAGTTGCCAGATCTTGTATGAAACACATCCTACTCAAATAAATCGACACAGCATACAAATTTCAACCCATTTGTGACCTCAACCTGGCAACCTACAGCCCAGTTGTGCTGTTGATATCTGCACAGGTAGTAGAAGCGGGAAGTTGAATCAAGCATCACTGGTAGATGGAAGGAGAATACTTAGGTTGTGCTCCAGTGAAAAAACTAAATATACATGTAAATTTAATAACAGCTTGACAGAAGAATTTATTTTCATATCTCGAAGTCATGTCAACAATGCCCATACCTTTTGCAAAGTGTATCGCACTGATTTTAATATCGGACACAGTGGGAAAAAGTGACCTTACTCTGCACATAAAATCACAATGGCACAATTTGTATGTATGTAGCCTGCATCTGCCATCCAGCAAACCCCCTCGCTCCGAGGTCTCCCGGATTTTGGTACCCAGATGTTGACATGTATGATGCACAGTTCTCTGTCATGTGTCCATGTTTTTCCTATAGACCATTTCATAACATTACTCATTGGTTTTTAACAAGTATTGTGTAGAATCATTTTCAAAACACATCCATTATATCCATTACGGGATTGAGAACAGAAGGTGTCCAAATGTTGTGGAGTACTCTGACAATTAATCAAAAGTAGCTTTAAAAAAAAAAAAGGATTTATTTTCTGTTATTAAACAGCTCTCTGGAATAATTGATTCAGATCATTATTAACAGCATTCAGTAATCAAATATATCTAAATAATGACATGTCACGGCAACACTGTATAAATGACTGCTCAAACTGGAAATCTTTGTTTCATACATGCATGTGCTTGTGTCTCTATGTCTTCTGTACAAATAAGCTGAAAGAAAAATAATCTCACCTCAAAATCAATAGTTCATGTTCATTAATTTATTGATTTGGGAAGTATAAATGTAATGTGTCAGACCAGGTATATACAGTATTTGCAATAATGACCAACTGACCTACTGTACATTATCCCTTAACCTGATAAAACACGTGCATCGCCCAGACACCTATTTGATGATGTGTGTGTATCTGGAAGACATATTTTTTAGGTTATTTGCTCATCTTCAACATCACCTGCATCCCTTGTGAATTCTCAAACAGGAATTTTGTTGTGCTCAATGCTTCATTTACTGGCATCTCATCCTAAACTAATTTTAGTGTGTAAATGGGGGCAATGCCTTTCAAAATATACACCTATGGAGAGACATGAATTCAGTTTGACAATACAGCACCCCCACAGACAGCACAAAAGTCAAACTATTATTTCACTGAACATGAACAGCAGGGCTGTTTTAGTCTGCGTAAAGCACTAAGCTACAGAAATGGTCAAAAAGGGATGTTCCTTTTTACTATATCTGCTTTGATTCCACACCATGCCACACCAACTGGGAAATCAGGAAGATCTTAAGGTACATTTCAGCTAACTGTATAGTAATTTGCTGGATAAGTGAATCCACTTACAGCGAGTGATATGCAGTCCAAAATGACAGTTCCCCGTCTGTCACTCACTCGACGTTGTGTCGATGAGTTGACACTAGGGGTTGCTCCTGCGGAGCCCAGACATCTCTGATTTTGAGAAAAGGCCAATGAGAATTGGCGTGTGGAATTCGCATGCCACTCCCCCGGACATACGGGTATAAAAGGAGTGACGCTGCAAATACACATCAGATATCTTCTTCGGAGCCGAGATAGCAGTCACAGAGCTGAATTCCTCTGCCGTTCATTCATCTCTACAAGCTGTTGGTTTTACGGCACTTTTCAGTGGTTCTCCCCCGTGCACACTACGTTGTGCTGAGCACACACCACTGGGCGCTTCAGCAGCAGAAAAAGAGCTCATGGAGTGAATAACTTCGTTTATATATATATATATATATATATTCATATATCCATATATATATATATATATATATATATATATATATATAAACACCAATAAAAGAGTATATTTCTCTAAAAGAGTGGGGCAATCGGTGAAGCATCTTTTTCAAGATGTCTTTCCGTTTGTGTGTATTTCATGGTTGCGGTCGTTCTCTCTCCCCGTCTGATGGCCAAGATAGCTGCCTCTTGTGTCTGGGTGCTACCCACGCAGAGTCAGCGTTTGTGGATGGTTCATGCCCTCACTGCGACAGCATGGACATGGCTACTTTGCGGCTCGCCCTCGTAAGAGCGCAAGCCACCCCAGCCGCTCCCCGACTCGGTCCTTCTACCTACGGGTATGAGGCAGTGTCAGTTAGCGCTGGGGGCGATATGGGGACCTCAGTGGGAGCCTCTCCGCCGGGTATAACCCCATGGACCTCCCGCTCCCCGTCACGCTCATATGCTCCAACCGAACGCTGGGGCACGGTTGCCGGTTCGCTTCACAGCGGTCGCGGTGCACTTATGCTCGCAAAACGCCTCCACCTGGCGGAACCGCCCGAGGCTTCCATCTAGGGCCTGTAGGCTGACGTCGTCCCTGATGGATAAACCCTACAGCGCCGCTGGGCACGCCGCCTCCGCCTTGCATGCCATGACACTCCTGCAGGTGCATCAAGCCAAGGCACTTAGAGAACTACACGAGGGTAGTCCTGACCCGGGTCTAATGCAGGAGCTGAATTAGGCGACCGACTTCGCCCTCCAGGCAACGAAAGTCACAGCGTGGGCTCTCAGGCACTCGATGTCCACCTTGGTGGTCCAGGAATGCCACCTCTGGCTCAACCTGGTCGAGTCGCAAGAGGCTGATAAGGTACGTTTCCTTGACACCCCCATCTCCCAGGTTGGGCTGTTTGGCGACACCGTTGGAGACTTCAACGGTGGGGAAGCAGACGGAGGCTATACAGCACATCCTGCCCAGGCAGAGCCACAGACCCCACACCCCGTCTGCTCGTCACCCAGCGCGTCCAACACCAGACCCACCACAGCCCGCCCCTCGGGGCCGGCCCCGACGCGGAGCTACCCGCAGGACGGCGACGTCCCCCGCCTCATGGACGGCCGCCAAGAACCCTAAGAAGGCTTCGAAGCGCCCCTGAGAAGGGCAGCCCTGGGACTCAGGAAACTGCACTTCGGGAGCTGGTAAGCAGACCACTCCCTCCCCTGCTGGAGGGGTGGGTGGAGAATCCTTATTTCCTTTTGAAATGTATTTCGCCGCATGCCCAACGGGCTCTACTTCGTTTCCTCAGCCCTCGGGCTCTACTTCTGGTCTCCCCAGCCGTCGTTATCACGACTGCCGGCCACAGGTTCTCTTTGGCAGGTACAGCGCCCTGGAACCGGATCTCCCGCTTCCACGCGCCCTGCCGTGGCACAACCCCGCCCCCGACGGTCTCCGCGGGCCACGAGGACGAAATTCTTCCTCCCCCGTCCCAGGCTATTCCGGGAGCAGTCACAACGGCGTCTGCCTTGCGTGTGGAAATCCCCTCCCTCCTATAGAAGGCCGCGATATAGCCTGTCCCTCCAGCCGAGATGAAGAATGGGTTTTACAGCCCCTACTTCATTGTACCCAAAAAAGGCGGAAGGTTGCGGACAATCCTCGACCTGTGAGTTCTGAACCGAGCTTTGCACAGACTCCCGTTCAAGATGCTCATGCAGAGACGCATTCTCGTGAGCGTCCGGCATCTGGATTGGTTCGCGGCGGTAGACCTGAAGGACGCGTACTTTCATGTCTCGATCCTTCCTCGACACAGACCCTTTCTCCGGTTTGCCTTCAAGGGTCAGGCATATCAGTACAAAGTCCTCCCCTTCGGCCTGTCCCTGTCCCCTAGCACCTTCACGAAGGTAGCAGAGGCAGCCCTTGCCCCACTGAGGGAAGCAGGCGTCCGCATCCTCAACTGGCTAATCTTAGCTCACTCGCGAGACATGTTGTGTGCTCACAGGGACCTGGTGCTCAGGCACCTCAGCCGCTTGGGGCTTCGGGTCAACTGGGAAAAGAGCAAGCTCGTCCCAGTTCAGATCATCTTTTTTCTCGGTATGGAGTTGGACTCGTCTCAATGATGGCGCGTCTCACCAGCGAGCATGCACAGTCAGTGCTGAGCTGTCTGCATACTTTAAGACGGAACACGTTGGTCCCACTGAAATCCTTTCAGAGGCTCCTGCGGCATATGGCATCCTCAGCGACGGTTACACCTCTTGGGTTGATGCATATGAGACCACTCCAGCACTGGCTACAGACCCGAGTCGAGAGACGAGCATGGCGCTACAGCACACACCGCGTCCTCGTCACACAGGCTTGTTGCTGCTCTCTCAGCCCCTGGTCAGACCTAGCATTCTTACGGGCAGGAGTTCCCCTAGGCCAGGTCTCCAGGCATGTCGTGGTCACGACAGATGCCTCCCAACGGGGCTGGTGCGCTGTATGCAGTGGGCACTCAGTCACAGTCCAATGGACTGGCCTGCGACTGCATTGGCTCATCAACTGCCTCAACTTGCTGGCAGTACTACTTGCCCTGAGGAGGCTTTTGCCATTGCCATTGATCCAGGGCAAGCACATGATCTGGACAGACAACACAGCCGCGGCGCGTATATCAACCGCCAAGGCGGTCTACGCATGTCACAACTCGCCCGCCGTCTCCTCCTTTGGAATCAGCACAACTCAAGTCGCTGTGAGCCACTCACATCCCAGGCTACCTCAACAGCACAGTGGACGTGCAGTCGCAGCAGGTTACATCCAGGGGAGAGTGGAGGCTCCACCCCCAGATGATTCAGCTGATCTGGAGTCGATTCGGCCAAGCACAGGTAGACCTGTTCGCTTCCCCGGAATCCTACCATTGCCCACTTTGGTACTCTCTGACCGAGGCCCCCCTCGGCACAGATGCCTTGGCACACAGCTGGCCCCCGGGGCTTCGCAAGTATGCGTTTCCCCCAGTGAGCCTACTTTCACAGACGTTGTGCAAAGTCAGGGAGGATGGGGAGCAGGTCCTCTTAGTGGCCCCTTATTGGCCCTTCCGGATTTGGATCTCGGATCTCACGCTCCTCGCGACAGCCCCCCCCTGGCAAATTCCCCTGAGGAAGGACCATCTGGCACCCGTGACCAGACCTCTAGAATCTTCATGTCTGGCCCCTGGACGGGACGTGGTAGATTTAGGTGGCCTACCACCCGCCACCCGTAATTTCTGGGCTCCGCAGGAGCGACCCCTAGCGACCCTAACTCATCGACACAACAGAAAGAAAGATCTCGGTTACTAACGTAACCTCCGTTCCCTGATGGAGGGAACGAGATGCTTCTTTCTGAAACCTCTTCTTTCATATACTATCTTAATTTACTGTCTTTTGATAATGCTCTGCTTGGAGAATGAATTCACCAGCTGACAACTGCAACCTTGGAATTCTCCTTGGCCTTGTGTTTTTATTCCTTACACTGTACTTTGTATTCAATGCATGCTCCCATTGTGGTCAGAGGCAGATAATACTCTAGCTGGCCTACCAGTATCAGCGTATGGAGAAAAGCAGAGAGCTGGAGTGCTTCATTATTAGGGAGAACCATTCTCCAAAATACCCCACTAAAATGTCTCAGAGGCTAGATTTTGTAAAGCAGATAAATAGTCAGTGTTAAGGAAGCCACTTTAAAACTGCAGCTTTTCAAGTTACAAGCTACTCGTTAAACTACAGTAAAACAACTCTTTAAAAAAAAGAAGTTAGGTACACTACAAGTTACTAACAAAAGGTTAGCTATTTGAAGAGGAATATATACAGTATAATCATAATCAGATAATGTTATTTAATGACATATTTAATACTAAAGTTATATATTAAACTCATGTGATAATGAATTCTGCAATGATCACCTGATAGTTTCATATTTAATTAGGGTGACATTAACCAAATATGGTGACAACACTGAACATAAATTAACTTAAAATGCACAAAAAAAACTAGAAACTCCCTGTTTTATATAACTGAATCGACATGTAATGATAAACTGCAGCAATTAACTAAATGTTTGCTTCAGAAAAGACTAACTGGCATAGTCCCTGGGAGTTCCCAATGCTAATGTGGATGCAACAGACATCTTTTTCAAAACATAGGAAAGTAACTTGCTTCTGTAATGTAATGGAGACTGGAGGCTGAATAGAATCCATTTGCAGCAGTTTAAGTAATATTATAAAGGGAATAATCCAAAACGAAAGTCTGGTGACATATATTCCAGGAAGAGGTCATACACAGGCAATCTAAATAAAGCAAACAAATCCAAGGCAATAATCCAAAAACGTGAGAAGGAAAAACAGAAAGAAAAGTGTAATACGTGCAATCCAGACAACAATGGTAAACGCATGGTAAACGCATGGTAAACGCATGGTAAACGCATGGTAAACGCATGGTAAACGCATGGTAAACGCATGGTAAACGCATGGTAAACGCATGGTAAACGCATGGTAAACGCATGGTAAACGCATGGTAAAGCTGGCAATACTTTGCACTGATGTAGAGAAAAGGCAGGGTATAAATACACAAGAGGCTAATTATAAAACTGGGAACAGGTGTGTGGAAGATGGCAGGAGCAATGGGTGCTGGGAGTTGTAGTTCCTGATCTGGTTAGTATCCAGGTGATGGTGATCTTTGAATACTGGATGAATTTCATGATGTTACAGTTTCATATGACATAAAAAAATTTATGAAATAAAATAATAAAAATAAAATATACACAAATATGGATAAATATACAGTATGTTGGTCTAGTGGTATGACACTTGCTGCGGACCGATAGACATGTTTTTGAGTTTAAAATTCTCCCATGTATACTATGTAAAAAAAAGGCAAAACTGCTTCATCATATTAGGGGCACATTTGGTTGCAATTTATATTGTACTTTTACCTAAACAGAGGCATACAGTGAGTTTGCTGCGGAGCGATAATGCCTCAAAATGCTGTCTAAGTAGAAAGATCACTACCTTTTTGAACAGAGCTCTGGATGACAGAAGCCATAGTTTCATGGGCAACCTTATTGGAACCTTGTTCTTGCAGCTGACACCAAATTTTAAATCTAGCAAGTTGTTGCATATGCTTTCAGAGGTGACAAACGCAGTGTGAAATCTGGCAAGCTTTTCATAGCTAATGCTAATTTGATAGAATGTTTTGTGTTGCTAGGTGACAAAATTTAAATGGCAGGCATTTACATTATGGTCTGACATCAAGAGCTGAACACTATCAATAATAAAAATATCATAATAACTAATACACAGAACTTGAATTATCTGATAGCTCTAACTGATATCTGCACATATTAAACTGGCTTTTAATTACATAAGCGCACTTTATCTTCTTAACTCTAGAATGTGCAAAACTATTTTTTTAACAAACAGACAAAAAAAAAAAATAAATCTTAGTCCACAGTGCTTATATGTATGTGTTTGTGTGGGAAGGGTTGCATTTTACCACTAAACATGGAAACTGACCATATTTTTTTTATACTGTACAACTTTTTTAACACAGTCACCCATACATTCTACTTCATTTTCAATGTGTGTAAAACTCTTTGAAATTTGATTATAATTATTATACAGTATATACAGTATATACTGTATATATATATATATATATATATATATATATATATATATATATATATATATATATATACAGTATATACTGTGTATATATATATATGTATATATATATATATATATATATATATATATATACACCATTTAAGAATGTAAATTATTAATAGCATTATCATTACAGTTCATTTTTCCGTAGCTTGACATAAGCTCAGCTGCTTTTAAAAGAGAGTAGCTTTTCCAGTAGCAAACTACTTTTTCCAGCACGTAGCGGTGTAGTGTGACCAAACACTTTATCATGTTGGTCAGATTGTAACTAATTACCTTCCTTATTGCGTAGAAACCAAAGTTCTACCGACAAAACATCCGATGATCTGGCAGCATATTTCTGCTGATCAGAATCAGGCAGCGTCTGTAAAGGCAGATCACAAACAAAAATAGTGAATTACCATCATCTACTGAGAGCTTATTACAGCTCAATTGGATAAGAAGAGATTGTCTGATGGTTAATAAAAGAACACCCTTTTATTCTTCTATGTAACAAAGAATATTTCAGACACTTTGTTCCTAATAGATCATGCAACAGCATATTTACCTTAACTAAAATAAATTAATTTATAAAGTTACAAAAAGCCTTTTGAGGGATTTCGTTTCTGTTCTAATATGTTTATTTCGCTTCTCATCATCTGTACGTTCTTGGGAGCAACGAATGAATTATTATTATAATATTTATAAATATACAGTATATATTATTAGAATAATTACTATCATGCAAAACTGTTTGATTTCTCAATTTCTTAGCATTTAATTAACTATTATTTTCATGTAAAATAAATAAAATGATTGTTAAAAGAAATTATTTATGGTATTATTATGCCACAATTTTTCAACTTTTTTCTCTAAATATTTCATTATAAAAATAGCATACAAGTAAACAACAAAAACAAAGTATGTACTTCTTAGACAATTCACCACACAATTTTTTTTCTTCCAAAATATATATATTTTTAATTAAGAATAATAAAAAAATACATATTAAATTAAGTGAAAAATAACTAAATAAATTAATAAAGTACACTTAAAATTTTAGGGTAAAGGCACATAAGGTACATAAGAATTATGCATTTAGGCTTACAAATAAAAGTTATATATATAGCAAATCATTAGTGGAAAGAAAACCTTACACAAACTTAATAATCTTCAAAAAAGCTCACCAATTTTGCTAGTTTTTAAAAAAACATATTTTCTTTGATCTCGCGTCATTGTTCCTAAAAAATAATAATACTTCACATATGCTTTAAATGCAGGTAAACCCAAATCCTTGGTTTTAATAATACATACCTTTCCAACCAAAATAATACATTAATTTAACAAAGTTTTTTGTGTATGATCACAACAAATTATCGTATGTGGATTCAATGGAAATGTAATGTCAAGTCTAGCCAATCAACTCACTATATTAGACCAATAGGACAAAAGGGCAATACCAAAATAAGTGATTACTATCTTCCTCCTCTCTAAGAAATATTTGTTACAAACTTTTTTATCCAAATGACACTGGCACATAGATACTTGAGAAAGTTAATTTTTATGATTGGTGGATGATCAATACTCTGTCAAAATTCCAATTGAAAATAATAATGTCTAAACCTCAGATGGGTAAAATTGTAATCTGGTATTGGTTACAAATTACTAGACAAAAAAACCCCATTATGTGTAGAATCTGGTCTATGATTCCAACCCCGACCATTTAGCTGGGACATACTTGGCCACTATTTGAGATGGAGAAGGTATTCATACAAACATTGAGCCCAATTTTCCTTATTTCTCCATTCCATTTATATAACCTAAAAACAAAAAAAACAAACTGTGCACGAAAAATGTTGATGATATGACGCAGGCTATCAGATTAATTGAAACCATGCACTAAAAATCCTACAAGGACAAAACCAGTTCCACAAGGAGGTTTGTATTCAGCATGTATGTTAATGACGTGTCGCAAAGCACAATTTGCTATTTTCCTGAAAAATAGGTTATTGTGGTAAGACGTTTCAAAAGTAGGTCTGTTTTCAGTACAAAGTCTAAATTCAGTTACTGCATTCGCATTTTGGTGATTCCACCAGCAGGTGGTTATAAAGATCATGTCCAAACTCTGAATGGCCCTGACGATGAGAGTCGTAGCAGTCTTATGAAACACACATTTATGAGATTTGTGTTAACTTATGTATGGGTTATATTTTATTTTTCAATTATTATCATTAAGTATCTAATTTGCATTGGTAGATTTCCACCTGTTGTCATATTGATGCTTAAGTCACTGCAAAAGGGGCTGGTGGAAGAAGTTGGAGATGATAAAATGTTTGGATTTGGTAAATGTTTTTTTTTTAACCACCTCGTTACTTTGATTGTATTTGGTTATTTTGCATGCTGATACAATCACTATTAATAATTGCCATAAATTGTAATTATTGTCATAAATTTAATGGAACATACATCCAAAATCCTGACGAGAATCACATTTTCTATGCTTGTAAAAGGAGAGTGTCAAAGTCTTAGAAGTATTTCCATTCTTCTAATGAATTGCATACAGTCCGTTTAGACTACAAACTTATTAAGAATGTGCTGTCTTTGTTTATATCGGTGGTGTTTGACAGGGAATGGACTTTATAATAGGATGCAGTCGCTGCAATAACCGGAGAAGATCCTCTGAATTAATAAGTACTTGACCAAGCCTATTAGCATATTGCACGCTCAATTTTGCCAAACCCGCTTGCTCCTAGACTTAGCGCTAAACTTGCACAATAATACCAAAATTAATGTCCATGCCCACTGACTTTGTGCTTATGACTTTTGACATAGTGCTGCAATTAGTGCTAGTGCTCTTACAATAGGGCCCAAAAACTTTAATAACACAGCAGAGCTGATGTTTACTTGAGTGGTTACCTGGTTACAGATGTAAATAGCTGCCGCTTGTACTCATGCTAATTACGCAATCGACCATGGTTATGCCCAAATCCTATGATGTGATGTGAACGGAGGCCAGTGGGTGCAGGGTGCAGGGGGAGGAAATTAACTCAGGTTTGGTCCAAGCAATCGAACCAAGGGTGAAATTCCCCTTAAATGTCCCCCAAAACCTAGCACTAAGAATTTACCTGCAAGATCAGAAACTGCAGCGTAAAAATGTTGTTTAAGACAGAACTTATTGCAGCCACTTGATTTCCATAATTCCTTTAGTGACACGGATGCTAAAATTACTAAATCAGCAGACGCAAATTATTCTTAGGGAATTTTCTGCCCTAAATGTAGAAGCTCGGTTGGATTTAATTATTGAGAGTGGCTAATACAGGAGATGACTGTGAGATAGGGCACTTATCTAGACATGGTAAGGTGCAGCACGCAGGTGGAAGTGGAGAGAAAGGACATGTCTTCTTCCTGTCAGACTAGATTTGGCCTTGATTCAGGAGGACCATAGATTCCTGATGACATAATGCTGTACATTTTTTCAAAGAGCAACAAAAGCGGGCAGTTTTGTTTTTTCTTCTGAATTGGAGGTGAAGTTCACTTGACGACAAATTTTTGGATGGTCAGACCTGAATTTCACCTGATGTTCTCAAACAACAGTTTGTGTGACTGTGTGTGTGTGTGTGTGTGTGTGTGTGTGTGTGTGTGTGTGTGTGTGTGTGTGTGTGTGTGTGTGTGTGTGTGTGTGTGTGTGTGAGCGTGTATTTATCACTTTGTGGGGACCAAATGTCCCCATAAGGATAGTAAAACCCGAAATTTTTGACCTTGTGGGGACATTTTGTCGGTCCCCATGAGGAAAACAGCTTATAAATCATACTAAATTATGTTTTTGAAAATGTAAAAATGCAGAATGTTTTCTGTGAGGGTTAGGTTTAGGGGTAGGGTTAGGTTTAGGGGATAGAATATAGAGTTTGTACAGTATAAAAACCATTATGTCTATGGAAAGTCCCCATAAAACATGGAAACACAACATGTGTGTGTGTGTGTGTGTGTGTGTGTGTGTGTGTGTGTGTGTGTGTGTGTGTGTGTGTGTGTGTGTGCATCCGTGTGTGTAAATAGAAGGTGCTACAGAGATTTGATGGAAAGTATTCTTAATCTACATTTATTTCACAGTGTAGAATACAGATTTTCAATTCAACTAGTACAGCATGGCACAAGCATGGTAAGGTAACACGTTTGATTCTCTTTGGGAACACATGATTGTGGCTGGTCTGTGTAGTGCTAGTTGAAGTTACTGTATAAAGGATGTAATTGACTACACCACCTAAGTAATTTCACCAAAGGAAATGTTAACCACATTACAAGCAGTGTTGGGTAAATTACTCAAAAAAGCAATCCACTACAAATTATTAATTATTTCCCTAAATTGCATGTAGATTACACTACTCATTACTTGATGGAAAAAGTATTTATGTGGAAAACAGTTTTTCCACACAACAAATTCAAAATAATGTCTTTATTTTGCAGTCGTTATACACTAAGAACCACTTGTTAGTGACTCTTCAGCTGTCACAGAAATGCAATAAGGTGCATATGAACATAATATGTGTTTTAAATGTATTCAACATAAATAATATTTTTTTAGAAATATGTATAACCTAAGCAATGTACTTAAAGTAATATTCCGGGTTCAATACAAATTAAGTTAAATCGACAGTATTGTGGGATAATATTGATTACCGCCAAACTTTAACTTTTTTGACTTGTCCCTCCTTTTCTTTAAAAGCACAAATCTGTGTTCTAGTGAGGCACTTACAACTGAAGTGAATGGGGTCAATCTGAAAACGCTAAAATACTCACTGTTTCAAAAGTATAGCAACAAGATATAAACAATAGGGTACAATGGAGCTAAATGCACCCCTTAAAGAAATTAAGCTTTTTAAAATTTATTTTTATTGAATATTGATGGATATAATATGTGTGAAAATAAATAATAATGGAAGGTTGTTTCGCTTAAATATTTTTACATGTTTGTGAGGGAGCCATATTAAAAAGGCTAAAAGATAGAGGCCCCTTGGGGGTTTAAAGTGATATCGTGTAGATACAGGGTTCTATACACTAATTTTGACTAAATGTAATTAGATTACACCAATGAATTACTTTGTAATCAAATTACAAATAATAACTAACTGAAAAGGTTTGTCACACAGGTTTTTCTGCCAATGCCTAGTATTAAAAATGTATTTCTTACTGTAATTAAATGTAAATATCTGTATATTTCCTTACTTTATGAATAGCTTGCATGCACTGTACATATAGTTGCTTTGGGTAAATGTCTAAACTTACAATACATTCTTAGGTCATTGATGTGTTTACTGAATAAACATCAAAAGAGGCATCTTTACTCAAATATGCCACTGTTATTCACTGCTATGATTTCCTCTTTTTTTCTGACACAGTTAATAGGCCTGTTTCTAACAGGCTAACCTGCAATCATATTCTATAAATAGTACTACCATTTCTAGCTTGTGATCAACGCCACTATAATGCCAAGGGACTGGGAGTCTATTTGCAAAATAGTATAAATGGCACCTGCACTTTCTGGCAATATATCTACTCATTTTGTTTGAAGCTGTTAAATGTCTTTGGATTCGAATAAGCAAATGGTGCCAGTTTCAATGCATTACCATGGTGCATTATGACAGTGCGCCTCACAGCATTTGGGTTATGCAAATGCACATACCATATGCTATAACTCAATTATTATAAATCTTGTTTAAGCTCGGAACCATGAGCAATTCACTTGGGTGAAAAAAAGTATTAATAATCCCATGTCCAATCAACACAATCCTCGTTTTCATGTCTGCAAAATGTATTAAGCCTCATTTCAACGTCTCTGGGCTCTGCCAAACAGATTAAAGCTCATATTCATGATTGTTCTATGTAAATGAAAGGTACGGATGATTTTAGTTTAAAGGGGACCTATTATGCAAAATTTTGTAAATAAATGTGTCAGCAGTGTGTGTACACATCCACCCTACAATGTTAAAAGTCTACCCATTCCTCTTTCTTACATTTCTATTAATCAAAAACAGTGTGTCAAAATGAATGTTTTTTTTTCACGTTAGAGCAGGCCTCACCCACGACTGATGATGGTCTCCACCCTATTATCATAGATCCTCCCCTGAGTGATCTATACAGTCCGCAATTTGTTTCCGCCCTGGAGCAGATACAGTGAGAAGAATAATGTCCCAGCTTTAGCAAGTGCTTCAAGTGTTCTGTTGTTGGCTGTACATAAAAGTACAGAGAGTCTTCATTTACTCCCAGCATCAGAGCCACTGATGACGCAGTGGACAAGTATTGTTTTTGAAGGAAATGTGCCCAAAAATATACAAAAATGTGTGTATGTTTGTGCAAATCAATTTACATGGACTACAATTGTGAATGAGTGTCAAAATAAAGCAGGATTCTCAGAAAATGTGATTCTCAAGCATGGATCAGTACCAACTGTTCCTGTTTCAGCTTTATATGCTGAAGATGTAAGTATCGCACTTTATATTTTGTGAATGTTTGCAAACTGCCTTTCTGAATGTGCTTGTTAGCTGATTTCACAGCTAATGCAGCTAAAGTTACCATTGTCTCTGGTTGTATTCACAGAGACCAGAGCTATGTCATTATTTTTAACCCGAAAATGCTTACTGTCAGTTACCATAGCCTCTGATTGTATTCACTGACAAGACAGCAGACACAAAATAAACATTAACCTTTTAAAATCTTGTATAAGTACAGGGTGTGTTTTAAGAAGCAGCGGAGCACACCCCTTTAAGTGCAGCTCAGGATTTAGCCTTTAGCAATCTTGTCCACTATACAGTGAGACAAATGCTGGTTAGATAGTGGCTGACCAAGACTCTTTTTACCAAAACACACAAATAATTGTGTGTGAAATACACAAAGACTGAGTGCGCTTCATGTGGGCATGTAGTACCCTTAAAGGCATAAGATGGAAATTTCCAGTCCTGTATCCAAATAACATAGGTCAGGCTGAAAAGCCTCCAGTTCAATCACCTGATTAACTGACCTGATTTAACCACTTTTGGTAAAAAGGCTGGATTGGGCCAGAGAGAGACCCTATTTGCTGTCTTCCATCGCCATTTGCTGCCTTCCACCTCTGTCTTCACAGACAGATAAAGAGTGTAACTAACTCACTCTCTTGGCTGAGCAAATGGCCAGCAAAAAAGACGCTTTCCATGGTAGCGACTTGAGATCAGTCTTTTCCAGAGGTTCAAATGGGCATTCAGCTAGAGACTACAATACCACAGTGAGAGACCAAGATGGTGCCCTTAATAATTTTCCAGGTCATAGACGGTGTGCCCCCTTGAAAAACTGATTCACCAAAAGGTGATTTCCTACCTTCATACCATTTACCAAATAATGAAAGTGGCAAATGGCAGCAATGTAAACCTTTATTGTATTAGCCTTCCTTCCTGAGTTCAGGCTGTTGACATCCAGCTGTTGACTGTGGCACCATGCCACAAAGGTTTGCCATTTGCTGGAATAACAATCCCATGTAGAGGATGCCTTGAAACAACCTATAGTCCTATAGACCTATAGAATGTTGACATGGAACTATAGAGATCAAGATAGAATTCTTTAAAAGCATTATTAATATCAATGGCAAAAAATACCACCACCAGCAGATTTCACAGAGGGAATGGTAGAAAAAGATGCTCTCTGCTTTACATATCTGGCTAAAAGCTTCCCTGCTTTGTCCCCCGACTCAAAATATGACAGTCTTGCCCTGAATAACCGAAACTTCACCTTTTATGACAAAATAGTATTATATTTGTATTTCAATCTGGTCAGTTCTCTGAGGCCATCAGATTACATTCAGTGCTTCAGCTCTGCCTCTGCCCTTTCAATATTCACTTTCAACTCCACTAGTTATCGTGCTTTGGATTTTTTGATGAATGAGGCATACTGTATGATCCGAGCCCTAAGAACTGCCTTAAATCTTTCCCCGCCAAACACGGAATTTTCCGTGTTTTATGAAAAAACGCTTCCCCACCAAACACTGAATTTTCCGGGTTTCCGTGTTTTAGGTGTTATACGGTAAGGAAGACCCCTGCGCATGTTTTGAAAGAGTACGCAACTCTTTGATCAAAGAAACAGACTGCGATCGTCTCAAACATGAAGAAGTGGAGTATGAGAAACTCAAAATATCAGACATAAACATGCCTTTTTATCAGCTTTTTGTCTGAAATGTTGTTTTTTGACAAAACCTACCTCTGTTCAAGTCGCAATAAAAAAAGAACAAATGAAGATAAAATAAAATCGTTTTTGCCTAAAAGCAGAGGCTCAGATCTTTATTGTGATATATAGCATCTTCATATATTCATGGAAGACAATATTCTGCGGGCCATTAAAATTTAGCGAAAATCGTCAAAAACCCTGGCGGTGGCTGGCAACTTTTTTTTAAAAACGCTGGCGGGGAAAGAGTTAAGTGCCCACAGATGATACTGAAGACCAGTTGGTCTCCATATAAACATTGCTTTCAGCCTTTTTGTTGGAAATCAGGATTTTGCAAAAGGGATACATTAAAGCACCAACTATATGATTTCTTTTTCTCAATATGTGGCAAGACCTCTAATCTCACCAGGGTGTGATCTGAGACAAAGATGTTTCCAATTGAGCAATCAACAACAGATGAAATGATGGACATAGATATAAAAAATATATTCTAGAATAAATCTTATGGACTGATGAAAACAATTCCCAAGTACCTACCAGATGGGTTCAAAAGTCTCCAAATATCTGTAAGACCAAGATTTTTACACATCCTGTGAAGTGTCACTGTTGCTCTAGGGGGCTTACACACTTTTGCTTCATTATGATCAAGGACTGAGTCCATGAAAAGATTAAAGTCTCCTCCAAATATTATATCATGAGGGGTGCCAGTGGCTTGCAACATCCATTCAAGATCTATGAAAAAGCACTGACCATCAGCGTTAGGTGCGTAAATATTAGCCAAAATCCACCTTTGCTCCTGAATTTCTGCTAAAACAATAATGACTCTTCCTAATTTATCTTTACTTTGTTTGAGACATTTCAATTGTAACTGTTTACTTATCAATGTCATGACTCCCTGCTCTTACTTGAGCCAGCACTAAAGAAAACATGTCGACTCCAAATTTTTCAGCTTGCTGTGGGGAAAGATGCGTTTTTGAAGAAACACTAAATAAGATTTATTTCGATTAAGAAAATAAATACCCTTCCTTTTTTTATGGGGTGCCACAACCCATTCACATTCCACATGGAGAGAGACAATAGACTCATATTAACATTTGACATTTTGACATATGAGAAAAAAATTGATTGTGTTTCAAAAATACAATTATAAAGACCACATTCCAACATTATTGCAACAGTCAAACACTGAACTTCCCTCGAACCAAACAAACAGAAAAAAGAACAATGTGTGCATTAACCCCGCACACGACAATGCCAACTGGCGTCCATCCCTCTTAACTCAAACAGTCCATGTACACCTACGAGAGCCCCCGCGACAACTTTGCGATAGGATTGCTCATGTCCGGTGTTATTATAAAAACTTTTTGAGACAGAATTACATAACAGAAAATAATCTATAAAACAAACTCCAGCCAATAGGAAGAATAAACACAAAGAAAGTGTAGATTCATTCACAAAACTGTCCCGAAGGTGTGCTCCTCCACAAAACAAGCTCCAGCCACAAGCTGAACCAGCACAAAAAAAAAGCCATTCAGTTCCCTCAGATAGTCAAACAAATGCTCAGTGAGTCAGGTCCACTAGTCTGCAAAGCTAGTGCCATACAATGACTCACTCATTCCATATACCCTGTGAAGGATATCGCATGTTGGGTTTAAGTAGATACTCACTGGCCATCCTTAGCTTCTATTCTCAACCTGGCAGGAACTTCAGTGCAAAGCGACCCTCTGTTGTAATTCCACAAAACAGACTCCAGCCACTCGGCTGAACCAGCACAAATAGAAACAAAAAAAGTGCCTAGCTTCATCAGACAGTCAACTGACTGTTCAGTAGTCAAGCTCACTTGGATGCAATGTGATAAACACACCAGCCAGATGAGCAAATGAGTTCCAGCATTTATGCTCAGTCAGAAAGAGGAAACACAGCTCAGCCATTCTTTAAATTAAACAGACACAAACAGCAAGCCTCAAGACCAACCAGAAGCTCTAAAAGGTCATGCTTCCAATGTGGAGAAGAACATGTCAAAAGAAGTTGCTCACAGTCCCCTAGTCCCCCTCCAGTTCAAGTAGAGTCTCTTTATGAATTGCATAAATCTTTCATCATTCATGTGATCATCATACTGACTGTCGATGGCATTCAGGTCAGTGTGATTTTATATACTGGTGCTGTGGCCACAATTAAGTCAGAAGAAACCTACAATAGGCTACCTGTCAATAGCCACTCAGGACTGAGAAGGGTGTGTCTTCGCATTGCAGAAACTGGCAAAGAAATGCCAGCAAATGCTTGAGTGAAAGTGAAGTTTAGGATCAGGACAAAAGTGGGTCCTGGGCTTGGATTTCTTAAAAGCTGTTGATTTTAAAATACATGCATCTGGTAAGGTTTTCATTGGCTCAGAGTCCATTCCAGCTTACATAAAAGAGGGCAGGGGACCAGATTATACCATTTCAGGAGTGATGTTGGAGAGCGATACTAAAGTACCTCCGGAGTGTGAATACCTGGGGTGTTGTGGACTACCCAAATATAGAACTTCCTGCCATTCTGCAACCTGTGAATCTGGCTGGTGGACTGTCTTCTGGAAGTTTCATGGTAACATGCATGAGAGGATTCCTGTCAGGCTAAGTAATGTTGCAGTCCCTTGTCAAGAGGTGTGTTTGGGTTTGCTAATTGAGGCATATCTTGATGTTAAAGAAAGGGAAGTGGGAGTTCACTGATTTCCAGTTAACACCCAGTCATACACAAAATGTGGAGTCTTGGAACCACAGGATTCTGACAGCAAACCTCTAGACAAACACAACATAAGGATGTCTTCACCAAATGCACTTGATGTTCCAGGCAGTCTCAGAGAGTTCTTTACTTTGTCAAGCAAAGCACTCACAGAGGAGCAACCGGAGATGTTAACTCTTTCCCCGGCAAACACGGAATTTTCCGTGTTTTATGAAAAAACGCTTCCCCGCCAAACACGGAATTTTCCGTGTTTTAGGTGTTATACGGTAAGGAAGACCCCTGCGCATGTTTTGAAAGAGTACGCAACTCTTTGATCAAAGAAACAGAATGCGATCGTCTCAAACATGAAGAAGTGGAGTATTGAGAAGCTCAAAATATCAGACATAAACATGCCTTTTTCTCAGCTTTTTGTCTGAAATGTTGTTTTTTGACAAAACCTACCTCTGTTCAAGTCGCAATAAAAAAAGAACAAATGAAGATAAAATAAAATCGTTTTTTTTTGCCTAAAAGCAGAGGCTCAGATCTTTATTGTGATATATAGCATCTTCATATATTCATGGAAGAAAATATTCTGCGGGCCATTAAATTTAGCGAAAATCGTCAAAAACCCTGGCGGTGGCTGGCAACTTTTTTTTAAAAACGCTGGCGGGGAAAGAGTTAATAGCTTTGCTTACAGAACATCAAGTGGTCTTTGCAGCCACAGATGAAGACCATGGGAAGTTCTCTGCTATGAAACACAGAATTGACACTGGAACTGCAAAGCCTGTTCATCAGACAGTACAACACACTCCCTTGGTTTTGTAGAATGAGGAGGAAGCACCCCTCCAAAAAATGCTTGATTCAGGTTTTGTCATTCCTTCAAGTTCAGAATGGGCATATCCTATTGTTCTTGTGAGGAAAAAGGATGGAGGGTTGCATATAGCCTTACCATAAAATATGCCTATCCACTACCTAAAATAGACAAATGCCTTGATGTGCTGTGTGGTGCGAAGACATTCTCGACACATGACCTTCAATTAGGTTACTGGCAGATTGTGCTGCCTTTGTGACAAGATATGGGTTATATGAATACACAAGGATGCAATTTGGCCTATGTTATGCAACCAGCACATTTGAGAGGGCCATAGAGTTGGTGGGACACCTTGCTCATATACCTCAATGATATAATAATTTTTGGAGAGGATGTGGAGCAAAGCATTGAGATTCTCCAAGCTTTTCACAGTCCAACACAATCTGTCTACTAAGGGGGGGGGGGGGGGAAATAGATACTCATGTGTATCTGTAAACAATACCAATGGTATAATATGGGAAATTATGTTCACTCGTTCATTAGAAGGTTTCCACAGTGTAAGTCCTATAAGGTAGCTGGTCTAGTGGGCAGAGCCAAGCTTCAAAACTATCAAGACAAAGCACCTATGGACAAACTTCATCTTGATGTCCTAGGCACTTTCCCAGAGTCAAAATCAAGCAACAGGGATATCCTTGTCATAACTGACCAGTTTACACACTGGGAGGAGGCATTTCCTGTCCCTAAACAAAGAGCAGAGACCAAAGGAAAGAGGCTAGTGTATGACTTCATCTCTTCTTTTGGAGCACTACTTGAGATTCACAAGGATCAAGGATGGAACATAGAAAGTTCTCTGTTCTCTGAAGTCTGTCACTTGCTACAAGTCAAAAAGACCAGAACCACGGCATATCATCCAGCTTCCAATGGCCAAGTGGAGCGATTCAATAGAACGTTGTTTCTTATATGGTGCTACATCGATTAAGACCAAAGGAACTGGGATGATCTCCTCCCCCTGCTTATACCAGAGCACCATATATTCTGCAACAGGTTTCACACCAAATCAACTCAAGTTGTGCCGAGAAGTCAAGGAATGCAGAGGCCACCGGGGAAGCTAAGGATGCCCCTGAGTTTTTCCTCAAATGTAAAATAACCTTCAGCAGGTTTAAGTGGCACACCAGAATCTACATGCCTTCCAGAATCATCAAAAGAAAGTATATGACTTGTGGGCCAGCGAGAAGTCATACCAAGTAGGCGATCTTGTGTTTGTAAGGGTCAGCAGCAAAAGAAAGGAGTACAGTCCAAAGCTTCAAGCTACATGGCAAGGACCATTTAACATTACAGCATACCTTGGACCAGTGCTTTACAGAGTCAAGGACAGACAAAGTGAGGTGTTGCACCATGATCACTTGAAGCCCTACCTAAGTGAATACATACTTAAATGGATGCAGCGCCTGTGGCACAAGTACACCAGTTATTTCACAAGTTATTTCCTATGAATAATAAGTATTTGTTGTTGACCAATCAAATCTCACTACTTCATTGAGTGGGGACTTGTTTATGTTTTAAGTCAATTGATTGCTCGCAGAGATCCATCGTGGATTGTATGAGCCAAATCCATCTATGCTGGGCAAGAGCATCATCCCTGCTGCTGTAATTCTCCATGCTCTTTACCAGAAGTAAAGTTCCCATCTAAATTGACTTTTTCTTTTTGTATGCATCTCTTCACGCCTCCACAAACACTTAAATCAGCCCAGTTGAATGCAACAATATGTATAATATCTAAATAGAATCCATTTAGGAAACTTTGCTCAGGACAGATAATGCCAATTTGGTCACATGTTTTTTTTAATGTATTTTTTTTTCACAATATGCAATTATATTTAATGTTATAAATAATTATGCATTTTATTAATTAAAATATTAGATCACTTAGACCCAATCCCCCTTCCCGAAAAGTAAGGGTAGCTTATTTTGGGCTTGTTTTTCCAGCCCAAGTCACTTGTTTCTTTTGAAGAATTCTGGCAACACTGAAAGAAATGGCAAATGGATGCAAATAATCTCTAGATGTACACTTGATGTTTTTTTTAATACCAGCCCACACTCCCTCCTCCAATACTAAGTTTACATTTTTCTCCCATAATCTCTTAAGAGAAGTTGAAGCTCCATCCCCAGACACTGAATTAACAGGGAGTAATAAACTGATGCCACATGACCTTTTCCAAAAGCAGTAATCACCACTTCCAGAGTATCAGCCAAAAATAAAATAGTACAGAGCATGTGGCGCAGCTGTAAATACCTAAAGAACTGAGATCTGGGAATCCTAAAATGTTGAAACATATTTTAAAAGATCTCAATGCTCCACTCTCATATAGGTCACCATGTGTAGTAACCCCCCTCACAATCCACTCTGACCAGCAATAAGGGAACTTATTAATATATCATTTTGGATTCTGCAATATGCTCGAGGCAACATTTAAATAAATGTCCGAATTAAACACTGGACACTTTTGTAAATACCTAATGCAAATGCGAGATAACGGGGTGTAACTTAACTTCTCCAATTCGTTTTATAGATAGGCTTTGCAATGGCGAAATAGGGGAAAGAACTTCCTGTAGATCCTGCACTCTTGACTTTCCCTGCATTCGTTAAAATATGACTGAAGGTTTTCGCTGCACAAAGACCTCAAAGGCCACGTCCAAACTAATACATTTTAATTTGAAAATGCATTGATTTAGCTATGTAAATGGAGTGGTTTTTTTTCAATGTATTTAAATGTGCACTCAGGCATTAAAGAATTAAGTTGCACTCATTAAGAAATTAATTGTAACTTTAAAACATAGTATGTATAAAATCAAGTCTCATCAAGATAAGGTCATATCAGTAACCTTATCAGATTTGTTTTATTCTACATGGAGAGTGTCTCCTCGTGGGGGCTGCCATGTTAGGATCACATGACCAGTCTATTTGCTTAACCCTCCTGTTATGTTTGGGTAATTTTTGACCCTTTAAAAACTAAACTTAATCTTATGTTTGGTCAAAATACTTTTGGGATACACTCAACATTGATGTTTTTTAACATGTTAAAAATGTTATTAGGTTTTTATTTATGGGTAAGGAGGAGGCTGGAACTGGCTGAACATACCACATAAAGTTTTATATAAAACAAACAGTGCGGCCGCATGCGTTTCTCTATCTCCCTCGAACTGGCGTCTCCAGCTCTGATCAGCTGCCCAATTTAGGCCGGGGTACCAACCAATTGACCTACTACCCCCCCCCCCATCTCTGTCAGCCGGTGGTCCACCCTGCCTCTTGCCTGGGGAAGAGACGAGGGGTGGCATGGGGAGAGTGAAAGGGTAAGCGGGAGAAACAGAGAGAGAGCGAGAGAAAGAGAGAGAGAGAGAGAGAGAAAAACACCCAGTCCTCAACCGCTCGTCCACCCTCTGGTGGGTGACAGCTCGCTCCTCCCCCAGTGGACGGCAGTGAGCCCTCTGACCCCTGGAAGAAGGAACTGCTCCTCCCCTTCTCGGCGGATGTCAGCAGTTTCTCCAGCTCTCGGCAGCCGGCAGCGACCCCTCCGTCCTCTGGCGGATGGCAGCGGCGAGGTCTCAGCAACAGTGCATCCGACCTTTTTCCTGGGTTTCAGCACCACTGTAACAGTTAAAGGATGGGCAAGGAAAACCAGCTAAATAGTCCACATAAAGTTAAATGTAAACTCAACATTAAACAAGCATAAACACACACACACACGTAGCATTGCCGCATACATCTCTCTCTTTCTCGAACTAGCATCTCTGGCTCCCCTTTAACTCGCTCTCCTGCAGATCAGCTGATTCAGCATCAGCCATGCACCCTCACAGCCTGGCCACGCCCTCCTCCTCGTCACAATTTGTTCATATTTATGGAATGTCAAACTTTTTACCTACACTTATTATGATCGGATCAAATTTGATCCGAACATAATAGGTCCGAATCCACTTATTCCACAATGAGAGTGCTTCTGTATTTACTTATTTTGTATAATTCCCTTGTACTTTGTGATGTACATCACCTGAAGCTGTTTGGAAAGTTAAGAGTGTATCTGGACTGTGATCTGTGTAATTCTTCCACTCCTCAATCAAGCACGAGCTGGAGTACTGCTCTCATGCGTCATCATTTGAGTTTAATGTGATCCCATGTTGTGTTAAATGAGATCAAACGATTATTTGACAAATATGCTGGTTTTCAATGCAGCTGTGAAGCTTATCTTGGTGTTACAAGATCTCTCTCTCTCTCTCTCTTTCTTTCTCTCTAAAGTGCTAATAAACATTATTGTTGTTACTTTTAATTCATCAAAATCAACAAAGATTTCACCTAAAAAAGACATGCATAAAAATATGAAGTCGATCATTTTTCAAGGCCTTCTACTTCCAGAAGTACAGAAATGTTCACCAGGAGGCAGTAAACATCTGATACATTGCATACATCAGGGTTTCAGCAAAGTATGTATCGTATCTTGTTGATGATGCTGAGTTAGCTGGCAATGTATTTGCTGTACAATGATATATGTTCTTTGCAATACTCCTATGGTTGTAATGTTGCAGAATATATACCATGATTATGTTTTTCTTTCAGATTAAATACATTTGTAAGTAAATGAGTATCATCTTATTTTAAATACTATTAATCCTTTCAGTAAAGCCAAATATTTACTGCATATATATTGTACATGTGTAGTACCACATTAGGTGGCACTCTTTCCTGTTAAAATGCTACTTAAGATGCCTTTATTCAGTGTGAAAATATGTATGTAAGCACATGCCAATTTTCATGTTATTATTTTATAGATAAGTGTGCTGAAAATCTATTGAACACATCATAGGTTTAATTATTTTTAAACATAACAGAAGCTGAAGCTCAGTAACCTCACTGTTATTGGACATTTTCACTCTCTGATTAAATAAATCATGGCTGACTGTGAATTTCTACAATGGCATCTGAAAACATTTGTTTTTAAATGATGCTGCATCCATGCACCAAATTGTCTGTGGATGTCCAAGACAACATAAACAAAACAAAGTGCAATAAAGGAAATGTCTGAGAACTAATTTGGTTACTCATTCCAGATTTATGCAATACAAAAGACTGATGTATTTCAGTAACCTGTAATACACTTCCCTTGTCTCGTTCCAACCAAAATGTTTTCTTTTTTTAATGGTTCACCAAAGTTATTTTCCTATTAAAGTCATGGTTAGTTTTAGGGTTTGGGCAAAGAGTTAAGACATTATTATACAGTTTGGGGTTAAACTTCGTATAAAAATTGTAATAACATTGTTTGTTGGTTCGTTTATTTTTCCCTATGAAAGTAAAGTCACCCTTTTTTGTATGAGCCAGTTCCTATGATTTCTTATGGTTTCGCAATCTCATACTATGAATACAACTTGTCATAAGACTGGGTTGGTGGTGTTTGAGATAATATGCCATAAATAAACCTGGAATTTCCATTTAATAACCATACATGTGTGTACACACCTAGATTAAGCTCTTAGAAAAGGAGTGATGGCCGTATAAATCTGCAGTGTATGTGGCCAGTCAGTCACCCACCTCTCTTTTAATTATTTGGGCTCTGCTTTGGTAAACTCTGTCATGCTGGCTTGCATCGCTTTGTCCTTATCTCTCCTCACCATGTTAAATCCTTTTGTTTTGTCTGTGTGAGGTAATCTGTCCATTTTCCAGCTGTTCTTCTCTCATATTTTTTGTACATATACAGTTGTTTATTCATAAATTACCCAATTGTTACCATTCTAAATTCTTCAAACAAGAAGCATTTATGGTTCATATTTATTTTGGGCAAAACGGTGATGATGATTTAGGTATGCAGCAGTCTGCTCATCCATCTGTTTACCCACACACTTTTTCAGACAACTGGGCAGCCAGTCAGCAAAGAAGTGTTAGGAGATTAAATATGCTTGTCTGTTCTAGTTTAGCACCCTGGGAGCAGTCATCATTGTTATGTTGTGATGTGATTTCTCAGATGAGCGCCTTAGTTAGACTCTGTGGTCTTTCTGCATGTTGACATGCATTAGTCATGCATCAGTTAAAGGTGATTGTGCCTGATTATGGTGGCAGTTAGTCAAGCCTAATTAAGAAATCTACTAATTAATTGGATTTTCTGCAACATTGGACATGTTTTGAGCTAATAACATGGCACATGCAAAGATGACTATACTTTTAACAGTCCCATGGGAATGACTAGTACTAATGTGATTTTGCCTGATAGGGCACGTTCCTACATGTTATGTTCCTCTTGGTCCTGGAACAACATTCCTATCAATTTATCAGACTCTTAGGGGTCAGATTATGTTTAGGGGCTCGAACATCATTTACAACAACATGGGGAAAATATACAAATAACTTCTATGTTTCTATGCTTTCTAGGCATATTACCTTAAAAATTATATCCATAAAAGCTCTTTTTCACAACAAACTCTAATCTTTTATTTTTAATTTGCATATAGGCCCACACATTTTATAGGAGACCCAGCCAAATGACAACTCCTGTCTATTTACATATTATGGTCCAAAATAGGGCTGCAACTAACAATTATTTGATAATCGATTAATCTAAAGATTATTAGAATGATTATTCTGTGATTATTGTAACGATTAATCATTAGCTCTTAACCGATTATTCAGCTTGTGCGCAACAGAGTGTGCATCAGATGGGTGCATCAGATGGGTGCAGTTTCAATCTCTCCCCCTTAGATCGGGACATTCGTGCAACTCAAAGAAGAGGCGCTGACCGCACAGAGAAATGCTAGAGTTGGAGTTTGTAGGTAATTACATGACCTGCTTCCATATTATTTGAACTTTAATAAAGCTACATTTAAGATGTAACACCGGGGTGTTTCTTTTAAAGAGCTCCGAATCCACTTATTCCACAATTAGATTGCTTCTGTATTTACTTATTTTGTATAATTCCCTTGTACTTTGTGATGTTCATCACCTGAAGCTGTTTGGAAAGTTAAGAGTGTATCTGGACTGTGATCTGTGTAATTCTTCCACTCCTCAATCAGGCGTGAGCTGGAGTACTGCTCTCATGCGTCATCATTAGAGTTTAATGTGATCCCATGTTGCGTTAAATGAGATCAAATGATTATTCGACAATAAAAAGCGGAGTGGTGGTGGCGTAGGGGGCTAATTCGAAGGTTGCTGGTTCGATCCCCACAGCCACCACCATTGTGTCCTTGAGCAAAGCACTTAACTCCAGGTTGCTCCAGGGGGATTGTCCCTGTAATAAGTGCACTGTAAGTCGCTTATGGCATCTGCCAAATGCATAAATGTAAATGTAAAACATTTTGATGACAATTTTATTGTCGACGTTGTGGAGGGTTCAGTCTCTGGGCGCCTTTCAGGAACCTGATAATCAAGTCGTGCTTACCTAGGGACTTGCCATCTACTGCATTGTGGTGGGCTGCGATAGCAGCTACACAAACCTTCAAGGTGGAGGGGGACAGCCTCCCCTCCAGCCTCTCCTGCAGTAATGAAAGCACTGAACGAACTGCGCACCTCTGCGGGTCTTCGGCTCGGGAAGAACACCAATTCGTGAACAAGCGCCACTTTAGGGTGTAAAGTTGCCTGGTGGAGGGAGCTCTGGTTTGGTTGATCGTGTCTACGACTGCAGATGGTAGATCCACTAGATCTTCCGCATCCCGTCCAGGGGCCGGACGTAGAGGTTCCAGAGGTCTGGCCGTGGGTGCCAGAGGGTGCCTCATCCCTGAGAAAGAAGGTTCTTCCTCAGGGGAATTTTCCAGGGGGGTGCTGTCGCAAGGAGTGTGAGATCCGAGAACCAGGCCCGGGTGGGCCAATAAGGGGCAACCAGAATGACCTGTTCCTCGTCCTCCCTGATCTTGCACAGCACTGGTGCAAGAAGGCTCACTGGTTGAAATGCGTAATTGCGCAGCCCCCAGGGCCAGCTGTGTGCCAGCGCGTCTGTCCCAAGAGGAGCTCCTGTAAGGGAGTACCAGAGCAGGCAGTGGAAGTTGTCTTGGGAGGAAAAGGGATCTATCTGTGCCTAGCCGAATTGGTGCCAAATCAGTTGGACCACCTGGGGGTGGAGCCTCCACTCCAAATGAATGAACATTTTGAACGGGAGTCTGTGTAAGGCACGGTTGAATACTCGCAGGTCCAAGATTGGTTGCAACCTGCCGCTTTTTTTGGGTAAGATGAAGTAAGGGCTGTAGAAACCCTTCTCCATCTCAGCTGGAGGGACGGGCTCTATCGCATCCTTGAGGAACAGGGTCGTGATCTCTGCTCGTAAGGCGCTGGCTTTCTCACCGTGCATGGAAGTGGAGTGAACACCGCTGAAATGAGGCGGGAGCCGGGCAAAACTGAATCGTGTAGCCGAGTCGGATGGTCCTGGCCAGCGCAATGGATTGGGAAGTGAAAGCCATGCATCCAAACTCCGCGCGAGGGGCACTAACGGGACGATTGCGTGGCTGTGAGCACAGCCCGGAGCCGAGGTACCAGTCGTCAAGCCGCGAAGTCTGTGGGGAAGACGGAGGGTACCAGTCCAAGCCCATGCTCATGGCAGCCTGGGCAAGCATATCGGCCATCTGCACATCCGATTCGGACTGGTCGGGCTGGCCTGAAGGCGGCAGCCCAGTTGAGTCTTCCGCGCCTGGACGCTCTCTGATGCAGCGGCGATGTCATCATCCAAGTCCAGGGGCTCAAGGGAGAATGCCGGCTGGATGTGAGGCGAGCCGCACTCATCTTGAGCTTGGACAGAAGCGAACGAGCGTGTCGGGGGGCGGGTGGTTCATGGGGATTTACCTGGCAAAACCAGCCCGTCGTTATCCCCATATCGCCTTCATCGCCAGCTGGGTCGTCCTCAATCCCGTGGGAAGAAAGTGTGAAGCGGGGGTGGCTGCAGTGGCATTCACCTTGAGGAAGGACAGCCGCGACCGCAACGCTGCCATGGTCATGTTTTCACAATGAGTACATGAGCCATCCACAAGTGCCACCTCAGTGTGATCGCTGCTTAGCCACACAAGGTAGCGTCTGTGGCCGTCGGTGTTGGAGAGAAATCGATCACATCCAGGAACAACACAGGGTGGAAGGGCATCTTGAAAAGACGCGTCCTGAAAAGGACATTCAACGCCGCTGTGTATTGCTCTTTTGTGAGTGGAAAACTCAAACTCTTTAAGAGAAATTAAACTCTTGTAGGAGGAGAAAACTCTTTTAGTAGTTAAAAGCGCTGTTTATTTGGCACTCTATATATTTGAGGTGTATTTGGCTCTCAAGAGAGACCCCTAGTGTCACTTCTTTGACACAACGTCTCATTCCCTCCATCAGGGAATGGAGGTTACATCCCTAAGACGATCTTTTATACTTTATAACTATTTCTTTGTTGAATTTCGAAGAAAAAATACCTGTATCTTGATATACAGTACTGTACAATATAAAAATTAATCATAGGGCAATAACAGATACTGGTCTTGCCGACCAAACCTAGTTAAATGGTATAATTAAAAAGGCAATCATGCAGTCATTAGGCTGGAGGCCAGCAATGGGCCCTCATTAATTGTTAAACACGCATGACTCAGCAGCCCATATGCAGCACCTAGGATCTAGTTATTTATTTCCATCAGGCTAGAGCCAGTATCTTGATGGGTCACAGTACGGTCCTGTTCATTCATTTCCACTGGCCTAATTGTAAGTAACAGTTTTAAGATGCAACCATAAAACTTGTTTTCTACTCCTGAGAAAGATCAAAGGACAAAATTTTATTTTAATTCAGGTGGATGTTGCTCGTTGCTTATTCATGCTTACCCTGTAGGACTGAAGTAAAGCTTTTCATGCTTTTCCCTGATTTATGGCCAGAGCTTAGTGCATTGTCTGTCCTAATACTGACAGAATAGCACAGGGTGTTCTTAGATATTTTTGTCTGAAATCTTACATGATGATCTTTGGGCATGGTAATGGTAAGAGCTTCTAAATTAGCTGAACGCTGATGCCTGTAACATTATTCCCTTTTCCAGAAAAATAAGACTTATGACTTTTCTTTTCCCTTTTCTGACTTATACCTATTTGTGTCTCCAAGTATCACAATTGCAGCTTGCTGAGAGTTGCATTCAATATTGCCAAAGCAATGATCCAAATATTGAGTAATTTGCATATCAGATTGGGCCGATGTGGAGGAATGGAGTGGAATGTCCAGCTCAGCAGCAATTATACAACTCAACTAAAAAGACTATTGAGCCGCAACCAGACCCACAATTCTTCATGTTCATCTTCTTCCAAGTTAGTCAGTCGCTTCTGTATGATATAGTTACAGACATACAGAGCAACTCCTCCCCTGCTGCCCTTGTGATCCCGCCGATGCAGTATATATCCAGAAAAAGTTACAGTTTAATCTGGAATATCAGCATTTAGGTCAGGTTTTAGGACAAATAAAAGGGATTGTAACTGAGATACTAACATTGTTGCGCAATGAGCTGGCAGAAATGTTTCGCTTTTAGTCGTGGTCCATGTTGGGCGACGACTTGTCGACCTTGTCAGTTAAAGCAGAATTTTCTAATAGCATGGTTTCGATGCAGGCGGACATGTCGACACATAAAAGTGCAGTAAAGGACATGGAACACTCCCTCTTCACTTGTTCGAATGACGTCACCATGCTTCAGGAGAAGGCAGAGTTTCTTTCGGCCAGTGTGATAAAACGTCTAGGTTACGTATGTAACCTCAGTTCCCCGATGGAGGGAACGAGACGTTGTGTCAGAGAACGAAACTAGGGGTCTCTCTTGAGCGTCGATATTCACCTCTGTACTATGAAAAAAGGCCAATGAGAGTTGGCAGCCAGTATTTGCATGTCCCTACCCGACATACGGGTATTTAAGCGCGCAAATACGGGAGTTCATTCAGGATTTTTCTGAGGAGCCGGAAATGGTCCGCCACAACAGGGGCTCGGCTCAGCGACGCGGCAAGGGGGACACAACGCCTCGCTCCTCCATCGGGAACTGAGGTTACATACGCAACCTAGACGTTCCCCTTCTGTCGCCTTCTTACGCTGTGTCAGAGAACCACACTAGGGGTCCACTTAAAAGCGCCATGCGCTGAGCCGTGTACGCGATCCGCTGATACAGGAGCGCAGCAGGTATTCCTACGCAGAATCGCACCAACTGTATCAGCCGCGACGCACTCTTCCCCAATGCCCCATTTAAGCCATCAGGATTCCTTATCGCTACCCCGAGGAGGGAACAAGGTGACAGCCGCCAACATGGGAACGGGCCAGCCTGGCTGGGCCTCTTTCTCTCTATGTTTCTCGCGATAGAGCAACCACGGCCGGGCCCTTACACGCATTGAGGGAAGGGGGTCTTAGCCCTTGGTAGGGCGGGGAAGACCCTGCGGAGGCCACACCTACCCGGAGGGGAGGCAAATTTGAGTGGCACATACATCGCATGGCCTATACATAGGCCTTATGCGAACTGTAGTGCGGTGGTAGCACCAGCCTCAGAGAGGGGGAGCATACAGCACGGCACCTGAGGCAGCTGTGACTGCCTAAGGGAAACACAGGCCAACTCACGTGAGGGGACAGAACCGTGGTTTTACACACAGGGGAGTCCGAGCAGGAGGCCTTACCTGTGGGGCCCCTATACCAGTACTAGGGTAGCTAGCGGTACCCGCAGTGGTTTGGGTCGGCGAGTCCCTCCAAGAGAACTGCGACCACGCAAGGGCTAGGGAGGAGCCAACCAGTGTCCCAAGCCTGGGATCTCCTGGGAAGAAGGCGACTGTTTCCTGGTTAGGGGAAGGGCGCTGGGTGCAAGCTGATCCACCCGGTCAGATCGTCGGCGTGTCACCGAAGTTCTCACGGGCTCGGTACCTGAGAGAACACGGGATCTAAACTGACTCAACTCGAAGATTGTAGAATCTCGCAAAGTGTTAGGTGTTGCCCAGCCCGCAGCTCTACAAATGTCTGCTAGGGCAGTGCCCCTAGCCAGTGCCCATGAGGACGCAACACTCCTGGTGGAGTGGGCTCGGACCCAGCAAGGGGGGCACGGCCTGGGTGTGATAAGCCAGGAAATGGCATCGACAACCCAGTGGGCGTAGTCTCTGCTTGGAGACAGCTGCCCTTCTGCTGTCCCCCAAAGCAGACGAAGAGCTGCTCAGAGCCGCCTGGTGCTCTGTGTGCGGTCCAGGTAAATACGCAAGGCACGCATCGACACAGCAGTGAGAGGGCTGGGTCTGCCTCCTCCCGGGCAGCGCTTGCAGGTTCACCACCTGATCCCTGAAGGGTGTGGTAGGAACCTTGGGCACGTAGTCCGGTCAGCGTCTTAGGATCACGAAAGTGTCTGCCGGACCGAACTCCAGGCAGGCGCCGCTAACAAAGAACGCATGCAGGTCCCCGACCCTCTTGATGGAGGCGAGCGCGATCAGCAGGGCAGTCTTGAGAGAGAGGGCCCTGAGTCCAACTGAGTCAAGCGGCTCGAAGGGGGGTCTCCGGAGTCCCCTCAGGACGACCGAGAGATCCCAGGAGGGAAATAGGGAAGAACACCAGTTCGCGAACAGACGCCACTTCAGGGCGTAAAGATGCCTGGTCGAAGGGGCTCTGGCTTGGTTAATAGTGTCTATGACGGCTAAAGGTAGGCCGGCTAGACCCTCCGCGCCCCGGCCCAGGGACCAGACGTGGAGTTTCCAGAGGTCTGGGCGCGGGTGCCAGAGCTGCGCCCCGGCCCCTGAGAAAGAAGGTCCTTCCTCAGGGGAATTCGCCAGGGAGGGGCTGTCATAAGGAGCGGGAGATCTGAAAACCACGTCCGGTTGGGCCAGTATGGGGCCACCAGAGTGACTTGCTCCTTGTCCTCCCTGACCTTGCATAGCACCTGTGCAAGAAGGCTCACTGGGGAAAAGCATTTGCAGCTCCACGGGCCAGCTGTGAGCCAGAGCATCTGTCCCCAGGGGAGCCTCTGTGAGGGCATACCAGAGCTGACAGTGGGAGGTTTCCTGGGAGGCAAACAGGTCTACCTGGGCCTTGCCTAACCTGTCCCAAATCAGCTGGACCGATTGGGGTGGAGCCTCCACTCTCCGCCAGGCAAGGTTTGTCTTGACAGCGCATCCGCTATCACATTGAGGTTGCCGGGATGTGAGTGGCGCCAGCATGCTGACTCCAAAGGAGGAGACGACGGGCGCAGCTGTGACATGTGGGGAGCGCACTCGCCTTTGGCGGTTTATGTAAGCCACCACCGTGGTGCTGTCTGTCCTGACCAGGACATGTTTGCCACTTAATCATCGGAAGAAATTTCTTCAGGGCAAGACGAACGGCCAGCAGCTCTAGGCAGTTGATGTGCCAGCGCAGCGGCCTTGGTTCCACCAGCCTGCCGCTGCGCTGCCATTGCACACGGCGCCCAACCCAATTTGGAGGCGCCGGTTGTAACCAGAACGCCGACGGACACCTGCTGCAAGGGTACCCCTGCCTGAACAAAGCAGAGGTCTGTCCAGGGTTTGAAGGTTTGGAGGCAGGCAGTGGTAATTTCCACGCCGCGCGCGTCGCGGGCGCCATGCTCGCCTCGACTCGAAGTCTGGAGCCAGTGCTGAAGTGGTCTCATATGCATCAACCCCAGTGGCGCGACCGCCGGAGGATGCCATATGCCCCAGGAGCTGTTGGAAACGCTTCAACGGGACCACGGTGCCTGGCTTGAAGGAAGCGAGGCATTCCAGCACTGACTGAGCACGCTCGCTGGAGAGACGTGCTGTCATTGAGACTGAGTCTAACTCCAAACCGAGAAAAGAGATGCTCTGGACTGGGGTGAGCTTGCTCTTCTCCCAGTTGACCTGAAGCCCCAGCGGCGGAGGTGCTCGAGCACCTGGTCTCTGTGTGTGCATAGTAATTCCTGCGAGGGGCCAGAATGAGCCAATCGCCGAGGTAATTGAGTATGCGTATGCCCGCCCTCGTGAAGGGCAAGAGCCGCTTCGCGACCTTCGTGGAAGACGCCGAGGGACAGAGACAGGCCGAAGGGGAGGACCTTGTACTGATACGCCTGGTCATCGAATGCTAACCGTAGAAAGGGTCGGTGTCGAGGGCTTAATTGAGACGCGGAAAGTACGCGGCCCTTCAGGTCTACCGCTGTAACCAATCTAGATGCCGAACGCCAGATAGAATTTGTTTCTGGGTGAGCATTTTGAACGGGAGTTTGGACAGGGTCCGATTGAAAACTCGCGAGGTCCAAGATCGGTCGTATGCCACCGCTTCTTGGGTACAACGGCAAGGGCTGTAGAAACCCTTCTTCGCTTCGGTTGGAGGGACAGGCTCTATCGCATCCTTGATTAGAAGGGAGGCGATTTCTCGCAGCAGGGAGAGGGCATGTTCGCCGGCACTGCGGAGGAACTAACGCTCCAGGAAGGGGGCGGAGACCTGGCAAACTGAATTGGCGTAATCGAAGTCGAATGGTCCGTGCAGCCAGCGTGACGAGCTGGGCAGAGAAAGCCATGCCTCTGGCGCTCTGTGCTAGGGGCACCAAGGGGACAAGTATTTTGACGCATCCGGCGGGCTTCACAGCGGTGCGGAACAGGTAACGCAGGCCGGGAGGCTCTGTGGCGCCCCGAGGCTCTGGTGCTGAGAATAAGCTCAAAGCACTTACCTTGTTCCGCGCACCCGCAGGGGCGGGTTCGTGACAGAGGAGGAGGTCTGATGTCGGGCGCCCTCTGGACTCGCCTGAACCGGCCGGCCGGGAACAGTCGTGGGGCTGAGGGCGGAGCACCGCATCCTGGGCGCCGGGACTGTTGAGGCCTGAAACACAAGTGCCGTGGAGAACGGCATTTGCGGGCCATGTGACCCAGAGGTAAAGGAAATAGCTCTTTTATTGAGAATTTGGTACCGCGAGCCCCGGCCAGGGGTGCGGCAAATGAAAAAACACAAGATTCTCCTCCCGCCCTCCACCGGGGACGGAGCTGTCTCACCATCTCCGAGCTAACTTCGCCCCTCTGGGTCCGCTGTCTCAGGGACGCTTGGGAGCCTTCCGGTCCTCGACGGGTCCGTGGAGGCAGGGGCGACGCTTCCGGCGGTTTGCTCGACGCTGGGGCTGAGAGCTGGGCCCAGGTTGGGGCGGAGCAGAAGGTCTTCTGGCCGCAGGAGGACGCCTCGGCGAAGCAGATGGGGCCTGGGCCGTGGCGCAGGCTTGCGGCGCCGCATGATGTGAGAAATGGCCTCCGCCTGCTTCTTCACCAGGGAGAACTGCTGGGCAAAGTCCTCCACGGTGTCGCCAAAGAGGCCGAACTGGGAGACAGGGGCGTTGAGGAAGCGTAGTCTTGTCGGCTTCACGCATCTCAACCAAGTCCAGCCATTGCTGACGCTCCTGGACCACCAGAGTGGCCATCGCCTGCCCGAAAGTGCCCGCGCCAGACCTTCGCCGCCTCAGGGCGCAGGTCGGTCGCTGAGCGCAGTTCCTGCAGCGCAGTCGGGATCAGGGCCACCCCCGCGCATGTTGGCGGAGTGCCTTGGCTTGGTGGACCTGCAGGAGAGCCATGGCATGCAGGGCGGAAGCGGCGCGTCCGTAGCGCTGTAGGCCTTCGCGGTGAGCTGAGGATGTTGCTCTACAGGACCGGAAGGGAGTACAGGGCGGCCCCGCCAGGTGGTAGTGCTTCCGGGCATAGATGGATCACAACAGCTCTATCCACCTGGGGATCTCCGCGTACCTGCGCGCGCCCGCCGCCGAGGGTGGCGAGGGCGATGAGCAGGTGGCACGACGAGTGGAGAGGGGTGCTTCCACGAAGACGCCAGCTCATCATGCACCTCCGGAAGAAAGGTACTGGGGGCGAGGCTGTGAGCGCGCTCCACGCTCAAAAACCAATCGCCTAGCCGCGATGGCTGCGGGAGGATGGAGGGTTCCAATCCAGGCCCACGCTATTGGCTGCCCGGAAAGCATATCGACATCTGCGCGTCGGCCTCCTGCTGGGCGGCAAGCCCGGCGCGCAGCCCAGAGGAGCCCTCAGCGCCAGAGCCCACGCCCTCCGATGTCGCGGCTAACTCATCTGCTTCCATCGCAAGAGGGTAGGCAGACTGGCTGTGAGGCGAAGTCGCCACCACCTCGAAGCGGGACGGAGTCAACGAGCGCGCTGGGGCGCTGGTGGTCCGAGGGGCGCATCCGGGCGAGCTGCACCCGCTGCCATCCTCAAATCACCTCCATCGCCAGCCGCATCGCCCTCAATCCCGTGGGAAGAAGGAGCGACGCTGGGGCGGCTGGAGTGGCTTGCTTACGGTTGTAACAAGCCGCGGATCGCGAACGTTGTCATGGTCATGTTCTCGCAATGAGAACATGAACCATCCACAAACGCAGCCTCGGTGTGATCGCTGCCCAGACACACGAGACAACGCCTGTGGCCGCCGGAAGTGGAGAGTACTCTACCAGCATCCAGAAACAACACAGGGGCGGAAAGGCATCTTTAAAAAGACGCTGCCCTGAAAAGGACGCTCAACGCCGCTGTGTTTTTGCTCTTTAGAGGAAATTACTCTTTAAATAAAATCACTCTTTATGAATGAAAGACTCGTGAGAGATCTTTCTATCTGCAACTGTCGATGCGCCAGGGGCAGGAAGTGCACAGCCGCGCAACCAGGAGAAAGCCACTGTTGTGCGCCGCAGAATCCAACAGCATGCAGCAGAGGATAGCAGGAACTCGGTGTGTAGTAACGCAGCAGACTGCAAACACGACCATCGGCTCCGAAGAAATTTTCTGAATGAACTCCCGTATTTGCGCCGCTTAAATACCCGTATGTCCGGGGGTGGGACATGCAAATACTGGCTGCCAACTCTCATTGGCCTTTTTTCATAGTACAGAGGTGAATATCGGCGCTCAAGAGAGACCCCTAGTGTCGTTCTCTGACACAATGTAAGAGAGCGACAGAAGGGGAACTGGAGGATAAGTGCGAAGATCTGTAAGACAGGTCTCTTCGTAACAACATAAGGATAATTGGAGTTACAGAGTTCCAAAACCATCGACTACTGCGGCGATTTCCAAGCTATTTAAAGAAGCACTTAGCATTGACAAGGACATCATCAATGACAGGTCACATCGCACATAACAGCCGAGGCCAGGACCGGGGGAGGGTCCGCGAGTTATTGTGGCAAGATTGCATTATCACTCTGACTGTGTTGATGAAGAGACTGCTCAAAGTCGGTGATATGAGTATATTCATCCTCCCGGATTTTACAGCAAAAACTGCTCATGCCTGGTCTGCCTTCAATGAGTTTCGCCAGCAATTGCGCTCAATTCCTGGGGTGAAGTTTGATTTTCTTCATCTGGCTAGACTGCGTGTTACTTTCAATGGGCTCGAAAGGCAGTTCAACTCTCCGGAGTGTATCTAGTGACTCGTAAGTGTTTATGTGTAGATATGTGAGTAGGGTAAGTTAACCCTATTATGTATGAGACACTGGACTATGGGCTACATCAAATGTGATTTAGTATTTGCTTTTTGTTTTTATTTATTTCCTTTCTTCGCTCTCCTATTTGACCTTCCTATAGGGTCTGGAATGCAGACACATTTTTAAATATATTTTATTATGTTTACTGTCTAATTAAATGTCATGGTTACTGTTTTCCTAATTAATGTATAAATGCAATGTCATTGGTAACTGAAGCGGAGTTTAAGCAGGTCATCTGGTGTAATATCTGTTCTAGTGCTGTTCTGTTAATGAATCTTATATTCTGCAGGTCTCTATCTTCTCTTTGTTAATCTCTAATCGCAGTTGTTAAATGGGTTGGCATTTGGAGCCTGCACATGGGTTTGCATCATTTGAGGATGCGGACATTGGATGTGCCTGGGTGGGCAGGGTTGTTCAGCGTCAAATTTTGATGATCCAGGTTTTAAAAACAAGTTATTTGAGATCCTCCCTTCAATAAATAGTAATTTACTTATTTTTGCCTGAGACCTTAATTGTGTAATTGATCCTGCAATGGATCGTGATTTAATTAATTCAATTCTATCCTCAGGGCACCACTCTTTGACAAGAGAAAAATTATAGTGTGACTGATCGAGTCTCATAAACATCTACCCTGAAGGTTGATTATCTTTATTAATAATCAAAATAATCAAAAAGGGAAGAAACTAGTCAAATTATTGCCATATGAATCCAACAGTAATCTGGTTACAGTTGGCTTCTAACAACAACAAAATAACAATACTGAAGTAATAGGGAAGTTCTTGACGTGGCAGAGGCTGGCTTCAACACAATATTCAAACAAACAACTAGGAGTATTTCTTATTATAATATAACAAGATTATTATAATCAAACAGCAATGAACACCGGCAATACTATATGAATATAACAAAAAACATAATATGGAAGTCCTAACTAAATTGTGGAGCTATATGCTAGTGATGGATGTATGTGGGTGTGTGTCTAGATTCGGTAACAAAGGAAACAAAATGGCGGATTAAACTCCAAGAACTAGGTTCAAAATGGCGAACTGAATTCAAAATGGGAACCAGTTTCAAAATGAAGGTTTAGATCATAAAGGGCAGAGCCAACGATTATTTGAATGTGGATGGAATGAAATATGGCTGGATCAGATCCAGGTGACAGAGCTAATACCACGTGGGGGTGGAAATGAGCAGGCACACAAAGGAACTGACGAAACAGGCGGGATAATTTGAAAACACCAGCCTGAGTCGGACTTAAACCGCGGTGCTACTCACTCAGTGAATTTCAGAGTGTGTGTTAGAGAGAGAGAGTGAACAAACCAGTGTGCAATTTAAAGGAGGATAAATGCTGGTAACAGCACGACTGAATCGCTAGTTCAGATCACTCAATAAACAACATTTCACCCATCTCACAAATCAAAACAGCAAAACAGTGATCAGAGTTAAACATACAAGATTATACATCATATAAACATCAAACATTCAGCATCAAATATATGATTTAGCTGTACAACAAAAGTCACAGTTTCTAAACTAAATCTGCCCAGATATCAAGTCTTACTTGGGAAATCCTCTGTGATTTCAGCAACGTTGTCCGTTTGAATTCCTGTTGCATTGAGCGGTCAGGAGAAAACGCTGTCTTAAGCTCGTCAGCGAAAAGACATATCTCTGCTTTGTTCCTTGGGTCCGGTGAATGCAGGCGATGGTCAACGTTGATAGAAAACGAGGGAGAAGGGAAGCTAGTCACCTTTCCATTTTCTAAATAAATTCACTGTTGTTTTGCAGTGAAAATGAATGAACCAGTTGTAATACGTATACGACTAGACTGGAACAAAGCTAAGAGGTTAGAAAAACGTGGTCTCTATGTAAAATCTGTCCGCTAGTTTTTTTGACAAGATGATGTCATCAGTCATAGGCCACTTTCGACCAATGGCGTTTGAGATTGGGTCCATGGGCAAGACTTCCCATCCAGCTGTGAAGCACTCTGGGAAACCGAGTTCAGTGTCTCACCTTTGATCATAGAACAAAGGGCCATGCACTGCCATTGTGATTGGACAAGGCCCTACAAAATAGTCCCCATTACTTTTGTCAGTGTATTCAGAATCTTTAGAGCATGGTTTCCTTACACAAGCATCTATAATGCTGCTACTAATCAATGCTGGTACTCTCCGACCCTACTGGATCTATGCCTTGCCTCCACAGAATTATTAATTCCTTTTATAAGTTCAGGATACAAAGTTAATTTGTCTAAATCTGAAGCTTTGTCTCTGACAGCATATTACCCTGTAACAGCTTTTCATCCAGGCACCTTCCAGTGGCCCAAACAGGCTTTAAGGATTTGGGTATTTTATCCCAAATGTATTTAATAAAAAGGTTTTCAATATTATTAATGTTATTAAAATGAATTATATTCCATTATTAAACTACCTGCTACAATATCTTCCTATAGATGTTCCCCTCTCTTATTAATCTTATTATTTGATAGCATAGTGAAGTCCTTCATTTGGAATGGTAAACATCCCAGATTACACTTCAATAAATTAAATAGGCCGACTGACAAAGGTGGGCTAGGCCTACTCAAGATTTGATTTATTATCATACATACAATCTTAGACATTTGGCCCTGTTGGTGGCTTCCACCTGAGAGAGCCCCTCCCTGGTTTTGTATTGAACAGGAAGTTCTTGCTCATATTTTGCCAATGCAAAGCCTTTCTATCAAACGAACCGGAGAAGTTAATTTACACCCCATTATCTTGCATTTGCAGGCGGTATGGACAAAAGTGTCCAGAGTGTTTAATTCGGACAT
Organism: Xyrauchen texanus; assembly: GCF_025860055.1. Taxonomy (NCBI): domain Eukaryota; kingdom Metazoa; phylum Chordata; class Actinopteri; order Cypriniformes; family Catostomidae; genus Xyrauchen; species Xyrauchen texanus. Next base: position 9,452,662 of record NC_068313.1, on the reverse strand, counting down.
TTGTTTAAATGTTACTTTGAGCATATGGCTGAACCCAGAGTTATGTATTAACAAGTCCCCTTTCTGCTGGACAGAGTGGATTGTGAGGGAGTTAATGCGCTCGGTGACCTATATTAGAGTGGATTGTTGAGATTGTTTGAAAATATGGTTCAACATTTTGGGATTCCCAGGTCTCAATTTTTTAGGCATTTACAGCTGTGCCACCTGCTTTGTACTTTTTTGGGGGAGTAGCATAAATCCCCCTAAAGCAACACTCTGGGCGTGGTGATTAATGCTGTAAGATTATATATGCAGAAGAATTCCAGCAACATGATTTGAATTGAGGAAAAACCCAGTCCTTACAGTTTGGAATGTTTCAACATCATAAATTACAGGCCTTCAGCCGGAACCCCCACACAGAGTTACAGCAGACTTCTCTTTGAAAGGCTTCCAAAAGACCATCAGATTTGCATGACTCGAATACCAAGACATTTCATCTTAATCCAGGAACATTTTACACAAAGTCACAATACTTTACCGATTTAGCCCTCTATGTACAGAATGCATTTAAATCCACGATTTATACAAGACCTAGTCTTGCTAGGTAATTCTGAAATTGCTTTGAAATGTGGTAACTTGTATAACTGACAAATTAATGATTATAGCCTGATATACCTCTTTAATATTTGTGTAATGTTTCATCCACCAATTAATTAACCAGTATTATTTTGTAACCAGGGATTTTCATGTTTTGTTACCTACACGTATAACATCCATGAAAAAAATCAAGAGGCATCTGTGTATTACTCCCTGCTAATTCAGAATCTGGGGGATGGAGCTTCAACTTCTCTCAAGAGATTATGGGAGAAGATTTAAACTTGGTATTGGAGGAGGGAGTGTGAGCTAAGATTCTAAAAAATATCAAGTCTTGCAGCAAGGATGCAAGGGTTAAATTATGCACTTTAAGATTTTACATTGATTCTATTTCACCCCCTTTTATAGGCTTGGATTTAAAGACCCACCCACCTTCTGGCGATGCCAATCAGTAAATTGGGACACAACCCATGTGTTTTGGTTGTGTGTTCAGATCCAAGAATTTTGGTTGAGGGTTCAGAGTTTTGTACAGAGCCATTAAGAACTGGACCAGGTAGCAAGCGCAATTAAAAAGGATCATCATCATCGTTATAAGCTTCGAGGTGAGGCACATACTAGCTATGTTAAAAATAAGTTATATTGTTATGTATTATATAAAATGATGACATTAATAGCGTGGAAAATAAATGAAATGCTTAATAATGTATCTGCAAAGAACAAAAATACATTTAAGTCATTACATTACAGCACAGATTACATTGTGCCTTGCTGGGAAATAAGTGACTGAAAAGAAGCATCATAATGCATAAGAGTTGATCAAAATAAAAGGTATAATTAAGCTAAACAGGTCCATGGGCGATACTATATGAGATTACTGATAGAAACAGTTAGGAAAAATAGTGTAATAATAATTATAATAATTATTATTCTTCTTATTATTATTATTATACAGTATTGAATGTATTTGTGTCATGACTACAAAGTGCAATACCCCGTTCAAAAATATATTTCAGGCCCTAATATAGTACATATATGTTTCATATGATGTCAGTTGTAATGCTGAGCGAAATGGTAGTGACCAGTTTGTCAGCAAGCAAGTTAGTAGCCTACCATTTAACTTTTAGGAAAATGCTAGGTAAAGGTGAAGGAAAAGAGGAGAAGAGAATGAATTTTTGAAGAGAGTGAGAAGAGTGAAGCAAAAAATGTGACCAAATGCAGGTGTCCCTGTGCTGTGGAGTCAGCTGCAATAGTTCCTATATTCAATCATTGTTTATAAATGTTTGTTTAGTTCACTTTTATGCCACTGTGTACTCTACTGTATACAATGTAGAAAATAATTAACTGGTATGTAACAGAAAACAAAAACAATCAACTTTACGTCCATATAGGAATTTAATTGAGACATATTCAACAGAGTATGATATACCATAGTTAGTGACATTACTACATTCACCATGGTCGAAATACATAGCATCCATAGTGTCCACAATTTTCATTTCAGAGATCTGGTCACCTCAAGCTAGAGGAACTTACAAACATTAGGTCACAAGCCCAGAAATTTGCATTTTTTGCAAAACTAATTTATTAGGACACATTGACATGAATCTTGCAAATTTTGACAAATGTAGCCACTTTTTTTAGCCTATTTTCAGTCTCCTGAAACTTATTTAAAACACCTGACAAATCAATAATAGGCTATTAAAATTGTCAATTGTGAATAATTGTAACCCGCACACACACACACAAGAGAGACAGTCACAATGTCGGAGGAAACTGCTTTTATTAATAGCAGTGCAGGCAAAAGTACAAACAGGGTAAATCCAGAGGGAGAATGGTCAGGGTAGCGTAGGGTCAAAAGCTGGGGAATCAAAGATATAAACAAGGGGGCAAATCCAATGAGAGTGGTAGAGGGAAGCGAGGGTCAAGGCCGGGGTAATCAGAATCGAGTTGCGGGTAAACTAACCGGGGATTAGGGGAACAAGAGAGCTGGCAAGCTAAGGGGGTACTTAATCACAGGGGGGGTCAGAACTAGACGAGACTAGCGGGGGGCAAAGACAAGGGAAACTAAACACAATAACCAACCAGCGGGAGATGAATGTGCTGTGATAATTTATAGAGACGAGTGCAGGTGTAAACAATGACAGGTGATAGGGATGAGTGCAGGTGTATACAATGAACAGGATTGCAGATGACGCGAGTGCAGGTGTACATAATGTTCTGGCGATAGAAGTGGGCATGTGAGCCTGAGGGGGGGGAGATAGTGTACGAGCATGTGAGCTCGTAGGAGTAAAGCAAGCTCGAGCGAGCAAAACGAGCGTAGAAGCTCGAGGGGGCGGAGCGAGGGAGCGGGAAGCGAGCGAGTACGCTCGCGGAGTGCGTGTGTGTGCTCGGTGAAGCCGAGCGTGCGCATGAGCTGGATGAAGGGGAGCGCATGTGCGTGCTCGAGGAAGCGGGGATGGGGCAGAGGAGCGGGGTTCGTGACAGTACTCCCCCCTCTATAACGGACGGCTCCTGACGGCCGCGCTCAGTTGTGAGGAGCGCGACCTCTGGGAAGTGGTGCTGGACGATCCCAACAAACAAAAAACCCTGAACAGACAACCCACAAAACACACAAACAAAATTGAGGGCAGTCCAAGGGGCACAGAGGGAAATGAGACAGTCCATGGGGTCAATGGGCAGTTTCATGGCAAGGTCAGGGGGGACATAGCGGACAGGCGGGTGGTCAGGAGATCTAGGGGGCAGCCACAGGGCAGAGACTGGGTCAGGGGGTCTGGAAGGCGACTGGAGGACAGGGACTGGGTCCGGAGGTCTGGAAGGTGACCACCGGACAGGAATAGGGTCCGGAGGCCAGAGAAGAGGCCACAGGACAGGAAGGGGGTCAGGAAGTCCGGGCTGAGCCGTGAAAGGCGGTGCCGTCAGAAGCGGCACTGTAGGCGGCTCTGGAGGTGGGGTTCTGGAAGGCTCTGGAGGTGGAGCCGAAGGAGGCTTTAGGGGCTGAAGGCCTGGAAGGCTCTGGAGGTGGAGCCAATGACGGTGGCGCCGTGGGAGGCTCTAGCAAGGTAGGCCTGGAAGGCTCTGGAGGTGGAGCCAAGGGAGGTGGCGCCGTGGGAGGTCCCCGAGGCGACGACCTGGCAGGCTCTGTAGTCTCGGGGGGTAGAGCCGTAGGAGGCCCGAGAGGCGGAGCCGTAGAAAGCTCTGGAATCTTTGGGAGCAGAGCCGTGAGAGGCTCGGGAGGTGGAGCCGTAGGAGGCTCTAGTGGCAGAGTCCTGGAAGGCTTGAGAGGCTTGGGGGGCGGAGCCCTGAGAGGCTCGAGAGGAGGAGGAGCCCTGAGAGACTCGAGAGACGAAGCCGTGAGAGGCTTGAGGGGTGGAGCCATGAAAGACTCGAGAGGAGAAGCCCTGAGAGGCTTGAGGGGAGGAGGAGCCCTGAGAGACTCGAGGGGCGAAGCCGTGAGAGGCTTGAGGGGTGGAGCCATGAAAGACTCGAGAGGAGAAGCCCTGAGAGGCTTGAGGGGAGGAGGAGCCCTGAGAGGCTTGAGGGGAGGAGGAGCCCTGAGAGACTCGAGGGGCGAAGCCGTGAGAGGCTTGAGGGGTGGCGCCATGAAAGACTCGAGGGACAGAGCCCTGAGAGGCTCGAGGGGAGGAGGAGCCCTGAAAGACTCGAGAGGGGAAGCCCTGAGAGACTCGAGAGGCGAAGCCGTGAAAGGCTTGAGGGGTGGAGCCCTGAAAGACTCGAGAGGAGAAGCCCTGAGAGGCTTGGGAGGGGGAGCCCTGAAAGACTCGAGAGGAAAAGCCCTGAGAGGCTCGAGAGGAGGAGCCCTGGGAGGTTTGGGAGGTGGAGGCCGCGAGGGCTCTGAGGGGCGAGCAGAGGCTGGCAGAGCCGTGGAAGACTCTGAGGGCGGAGCAGAACCCGGCAGAGCCGTGGAAGACTCTGAGGGTGGAGCAGAACCCGGCAGAGCCGTGGAAGACTCTGAGAGCGGAGCAGAACCCGGCAGAGCCGTGGAAGACTCTGAGGGTGGAGCAGAACCCGGCAGAGCCGTGGATGACTCTGAGGGTGGAGCAGAAGTCGGCAGAGCTGTGGAAGACTCTGAGGGAACCTCTGCGAGACTGGGGAGACTTGGGAGAAGGGCCCTCTTCCTTCTCTTACGTCTTCGGCCAACAGGGGACGTGGCCATGGGGACGGTCGAGGCTACAGGCGCTGGCTCTGGGGCGGTCGAGGCTACAGGCGCTGGCTCGCTGACCGTGGCAGACATGGGCGCTGGCTCGCCGGCCGTGGCGGGCATGGGCGCTGGCTCATTGGCCGTGGCAGGCATGGGCGCTGGCTCGTTGGCCATGGCAGGCATGGGCACTGGATCTCTGGCCATGGCGGGCATGGGCGTTGACTCGCTGGCCATGCCAGGCTTCGAGACTGGGGCCGTGACAGGCTTCGGGACTGGGGCCGTGACAGGCCTCGAGACGGGGGCCGTGGTAGGCTTCGAGACAGGGGCCGTGGTAGGCTTCGAGACGGGGGCCGTGGTGTGGAACGCTGGTTCAGTTTCTGCCTCCCCCACAGTAAACGAGGAACCAGCATACAGTAGGGCGAGGTCAATAAACTGAGCCAGGTTGAGAGAGCAGCGACCACCAGGCATGAATGATGAGGCTGGCTCATTCAGTCCATATTGAAAAATGTCTTTCAGAGCCACCTCATCAAAATTCACCTGGTTAGCCAGGGCACAAAAATCCACAACATAAGCCTCCAAGGGTTGACTCCCCTGACGCAAAACCAAGAGTTGGGCCGCTGGGTCCATAATGTTAAGGGCACGGCTATTCGTTCTATAACTGCTGCCCTGCATAACCAACTCTTGGTAAGCGCCCGAAGAGCCGTCAAACCTCTCAGGGGGTTGAAGGCTCACGGTGCTCAGAAATGCGTTGGGAGCATAAACGGGCTCAGGGACAGACAAAGGTAGAACAGGGTGACAAAAATCAAAAATCGCACGTACCTGCTGTCCCTGGGCTGTGAGCGCGCGATCATGACTCCCAACGGTAGATCCTGTCGCAGAGTGCGCTGAAAACATCCGCTCTAGTGAGCTGCGTTAATCCTCAGCGCGGGGCATTGTGACTGTCTTCGGTAAGGGTTGGTTATTTTGTAACCCGCCCACACACACACAAGATGAGACAGTCACAATGTCGGAGGAAACTGCTTTTATTAATAACAGTGCAGGCAAAAGTACAAACAGGGTAAATCCAGAGGGAGAATGGTTAGGGTAGCGTAGGGTCAAAAGCCGGGGAATCAAAGATATAAACAAGGGGCAAATCCAATGAGAGTGGTAGAGGGAAGCGAGGGTCAAGGCCGGGGTAATCAGAATCGAGTTGCGGGTATACTAACCGGGGAGTAGGGGAACAAGAGAGCTGGCAAGCTAAGGGGGTACTTAATCACAGGGGGGGTCAGAACTAGATGAGACTAGCGGGGGGCAAAGACAAGGGAAACTAAACACAATAACCAACCAGCGGGAGACGAATGTGCTGTGATAATTTATAGAGACGAGTGCAGGTGTAAACAATGACAGGTGATAGGGACGAGTGCAGGTGTATACAATGAACAGGAGTGCAGATGACGTGAGTGCACATAATGTGTACATAATGTTCTGGCGATAGAAGTGAGCATGTGAGCCCGAGGGGGGGAGATAGTGTATGAGCATGTGAGCTCGTAGGAGTAAAACGAGCGTGCAAGCTCGAGCGAGCAAAACGAGCATAGAAGCTCGAGGGGGCGGAGCGAGGGAGCGGGAAGCGAGCGAGTACGCTCGCGGAGTGCATGTGTGTGCTCAGTGAAGCCGAGCGTGCGCGTGAGCTGGACGAAGGGGAGCGCGTGTGCATGCTCGAGGAAGCGGGGATGGGGCAGAGGAGCGGGGTTCGTGACAATAATGTGTATTCAATTATGGAAAGAAGGGATTTTTTTATTATGTTTCAAAGTACATAGTGTTAAAAGCAAGCAAGTTCTGATATTTAAGCATATTTGAGGCAGAGACAAAAGTCAGAGAGTCTTTTTTTCGTTTGTTTCAGTAATATTTAAAGATTGTTTTATATACTGTAAAGGACACCACACAGATGTAACTGTAGAGGGGTTCGAGTAGGTGTGACACAGGAGCAGATTTCACAGTCCACGTGAGTCAACTTTTAATGCAATTATTTATCAGCTTCACATCAAAGTATTGGCTTTTCAGCTTCACAACAAAGTATTGGCTTTTCAGCTTCAAAACTAAACACTGTACAGTGGACACAAACAGTGTCTCTGAACTCTATGTCTGTCTGTTGCTCTGGCAGCCTTTTAAAGCTGTCTCTGTCATCACTGAAATGAGACCCAGGTTTTAACAATCACCAGGTGATGGCCCTTACCGCTTCCTCTCTCCCCAGTGACAGACACATGACCACATCCCGCTCCACATCCCGCTAACCATCTCTGGCCTGCTAACCCCCCCATTCCTGGAGAGGAAATCAGCCACACCAATCTGCCTGTGGAGCACCTTAAATTTGAAGGGCTGAAGTGCCAGGTACCAACGAGTGATCTGCACGTTGGTATCCTTGATGTGGTGGAGCCACTGAAGCGGAGCGTAATCAGAGCAGAGGATGAAGGCCCACCCCATAATAGCAGAGGGTTAGGACCACCCACTTGATGGCAAGGCACTCTTTCTCAATCATGCTGTACTTATTTTCCCTCAAAGAGAGCTTGCGACTAATGCACAGCACGGGCCGCTCCACCCCCTCGACCTCCTGCGAGATCACGGCCCCTAACCCTCTCTCTGATGCATCTGTCTGTAAAATGAAGGGGAGAGAAAAGTTAGGAGCACGTAGAAGCGGTCCACCACAGAGTGCAGATTTCCCTCTAGTAAAAGCCGGTTGGCACACCTCTGTCCACTGGACCAGATCTGGCACCCCCTTTTGGGATGTGGGCAGGCCACTATCACCGTGGTCTTATCAATTTGAGGCCGTATCTGCCAATGACCCAAGTGGAATCCCAGATACCATACTTCCACCCTTCTAATTGTGCAATTTTTCGGGTTTGCCATGAGTCCCGCCCGCCTCTGTGTCCTCAGAATGGCTCTCAGATGCTGCATATGCCTCTGCCAGTCGTTACTGTAGATGATGATGTCATCTAAATAGGCAGTGGCGTATGCAGCGTGCAGTCGGAGAATCTTATCCATGAGGCGCTGGAATGTGGTGGGAGCCCCGAACAAACGGAACGGAAGAGTGAAGAATTGGTGTAATCCGAACGGTGTGGAGAATGCCGTTTTCTCTCGGGATAATGGAGTTTAGGGGATCTGCCAATATCCCTTTGTGAAGCAACACCCATACTGATCGAGCAATTCGTCAATTCAGGGCATTCTACACAGAACAGTACTGACCCCTCACTCTTAGGTAAAGAACAACCAAGATGGCCCAATCGCTGTGTGATTCTTCTATTTCCCCTATCTCGAGCATTGCCTCTTCATCCCGAATCCCTTTTTTCTTGTGTTCAGGCAAGCGGTATGGATGACTATGCATAACCACTCATGGTGGGGTCTTGATATAGTGTTGTATGAGTTTATTATGACCGGGAAGAGGAGAGAACACGTCTGCAAACTCCTTTTGCAATTTGGCCAACCCCACAGGCCGGGACGGTGAGAGGTGGCCTCCACAAGGGAACTTTGAACTTCACATCCGACCCTAGCTCCACCCTCTCCGGAACTACCGTCGCAACGGACACGGGGACCACCTCTCTCTATAATTAAAGGAGGTTGTAAATTTGACGTGCGCCACCTCTATCCGTTCGTTTAACCTCTTAATCGAGATCCCTGCCTTGCTGTAACCTCAAAGGGCCCTTTCTTTTTTCTTTTTTTTGCTTTGACAACCGACCCAGTGTGTTGGCTTTGCTCGAAGATCAAGGACATATTGAATTTCAATTTTGCTTTGGGAAGGTCCTTCCTCCCACGCTTCCCATATGATGTCAAGCACCCCGTGGGGCCTAAGTCCATACAGGAGCTCAAAGGGGGAAAACCCTGTGAAGGCTTGCATGATCTCCCTGACAGCAAATAACAGGGGATCCTGCCATTTTATGGGTGATAAACGCTTGTGCAAATTGACTTAATCCCCAGCAATACATCAAGTTTGTGCAGTGTACGTGACATAAAAGTTGTGCCTTGGTCGGAGAGGATTTCTTTCAGAATCCCCACCCGGGAGATCATTTGGAAGAGTGCCTCGGCAACACTGCATGCTCAGACGTTGCTTAAAGGCACTGCTTCCGGTTATCACGTTGCATAATCCACCAGGACTAATACAAACTGATATCCATTTACTGACCGCTGCAATGGCTCGATGAGGTCCATACCAGTCCTTTCGAAGGGGGCCTTGATCAATAGTTATGGGCGCAGTGGTGCTCTTGGGGCGGCCGGTGGATCCACCAACTGACATTCTCGGCATGCCGCACACCATCTGCGTACATCCCTGCGAATGCCCGGCCAATAAAAGTGGGCCATTAAATGGTGTAGTGCTCTCTCTTGTCCTAAGTGACCCGCCATCAGATTATGGTGAGCCATAGTTTGAAAAACTAAACTAAGCCAAAAAAGTGTTTCCCGACGGCTCCTCTGGACTAATAACTGGGTTGTATTTTCATGTGTTTGAGTGTCCTGCGTCAATCGATACAACCGGTCCCTAATAATTGAACAATATGGATATGAGAGGGTGACATCAGGCTGGAACCTCTGGCCATCGATTACTCTCACTTGCTCAAAAGCATGAATAAGGGTTTCATCACGTGACAGCTCTAGAGGGAAATCCCCCTCCTGGAACTTCCTCAGGGTGGGAACGCCGGAGGATTCCCCTCCTGAGCAGATGTGAATGGCACCGGCTCCGCCTCCCCAGCCATCGCGTCACACATCACTCTCGGAGACTTCTGTTTGCAGGACCCATCCACACACAACGCTTTTAATAATCTTTTAAAGCTCCTGGAAATGCCTCTTCTGGCCGAGGAGGCCTTGATGATGGGTCTCCAGGATGATAGCCAGGGCACGGATGACCATGGTGGCCAGTCTTCTTCGCAATACTGGGCTTCACCACCAGTGTAGAGGGGTTTAAGTAGGAAGGACATGGGAGCCGGTTTCACAGTCCACATGAGTCAATATTTAATGCAATTGTTTTTCAGCTTCACAACAAAGTATTGGCTTTTCAGCTTCATAACTAAACACTGTACAATGCACACACACAGCATCTCTGGTCTCTCTCTGTCTGTCTGTTGCTCCGGCGGCATCACTGAAATGTTTTAAATGTTAACAATCACCAGGCGATGGCCCTTACTGCTTTTTCTCTCCCCAGTGACAGACACACGACCACATCTCGCTCCACAGTAACATTTAATTTTTTTTATAAAAAAGTGTATTATATCACAATATTTCATCAATGGATGGCCCCATAGGTATCCACAGAGGTCTGCATTAAGCCCCAAATATCCCATTACCCTAGAGCTGCCCCTGTGCATGACCTTTTATCGCAACAACAACAAATATACATACGTATGTTGTCTCCTTCCTTTTTAAATGTTATAAGCCTATTTATTTAGCTATTTTAAAAGCACAATTATATGGTTAGCTGCATTTTATTATTACCTTGTTGTCTAATGACTATTGTGAGAAGCGTCATCCAAGTTTGATTAAAAATCTATTTTCAAATAACTTTCAATTGGTTTTGCAGCTTTTGTTCTGATGTCCTCAAATCAATTTGTGAAAATCAAATAAATCTCTCTCTCTCTCTCTCTCTCTCTGGCAGCAATGGCAATATTCTGCAACTCTGTGAAACAGGGAAATCAATATAATGCTCTTCTCACTGCTCCAATTATTCAACTTTTGTCTATCATGCTCCTGCAAAATGAGTTATAATATTGAGCTTTTCTTTGCAGGCTGAAAAAAGTGAAAAGACTTACTAGAAGAAAAACTGTTCTCTAAAATAAGGTTAAGCAGTGGCTTGGTTTGTTGCCCTCTTTGATTGACAACCTCCGGTTTATCTTAATAGAACTTTTACCAGAGAATTTGTCATCATGCTTCTGGTCTGTTGTTGTTTTTATAAATTGGATTGCACTGAATTGTAATTTTGGATGTGGATTTTCATTTGAATTATCAGTGGTATAAAGCCGTTGCCACTCTAGCCAATTTTTCCAGTGATTTTCAGGTGTGAGCTTCTTTAACATAGTCACTGGCCAGGCAGAGGGAGAGGAAACGTACATTAGCGTCTGTCAACTGGAGATTGTTAATCACTTGACCATTTTAAATTGAAATAACACATAGGGCTTGCTTGAAAAATTCATTCTGTAGCCAAGGCAGCTCTTGTTTCCTCGTCAAGTGATCAATTGACTTTTTTTTACTGAAGAACTGACTAGCGTCAAGCTGATCTGTGCATTTTCAGCACATTCCACTGTATATCATCACAAATCCTAAATGGAATCCATAGTGACTCTGTCACCAAACATTTTCCTGATTTTTTTCTACATGAACATTAAATCAGAAAGCGGAGCCACAACAGTCTGTTTTTATTGAACGTAATCTCTTTACTCACTGAACACTGCATAAGGACACAATAATAAATACACAACCCGCTTTTTCAAAAGATAAAGTTACTCTATGAATTGCCTCTTAAGGGTGTTTTCGCAACCGGCTCATTTGCATCATTTGTTTCGGAACCTGGTGTGCTTCCTCCCTTGGTTTGGTTCATAAAAGGATATAAGAACATGGCAATCACACTCCGAACGGTAGGTCAACTTGTCTCTGTAATTCATCAGAAAAATGTGGATATAGCCTTTTGGCAGATCATTTTATTTATAATTGTTGATCTTCACAATCACTTTTAGATAGCGGCAGAACAGACTCAGGTTGGATGGTGTCAGCAACATTTTGACAGATAAAAACATGGCTTCACCATTTCTGTGTGAGGGATATAGAGAGAGAGAGAGAGAACTATTACCATGAGAACAGGTTTTTTCAATCCAGAAATAATGTCAAAGATGATAACGAAAAATCTGTTGATGGATAAAAATAACCACGTTGGAAATGTTACAGTTTTTGTCTGTTTTAAAATATAACCGAACCATGAAGAAAATGCAACTTTGTAACTATTTTAGCCCGTTTCAGAAAAAATCTAGCAAGCTACAGTACAAGTCTGAAAATGCCCTAAATTACTTTATTGCAATTGCTAATGCTCACGTGGTACTCCCGATGTTATTTTTGCGAGCTCCACGTAACAGGGAATTAGAGAAAGAGAGACCGATTGTTGCGGTGAGTTTGCTTTTCTGCATATGCGACACCCTCAGCCAAAATTTGGTTGTTTGGAGTCCATTAGGGTGGCACCGGCGTAAGTGGCATAAACATTCAGTTTTGTTGTATTTGGAATATAAGCTATATTACGTATACATTATGTGTACAAGAAGGTGACTTTTTATATAAGTGAATATCATACAGGAACATATATGTGTTTTACATAGAGTGCCATGTATTAGATTATGTATTTATTGTGTTTATGTATTATGTATATGTATTTAATCTGAACTCATGTAAATAAAAATATGGATTTTAGTTGAATAATTAATTAAATAAATATATACCGCTTGTCTGAACAAAGCCATAGTAGCCAGTAAACTAGATATCCCCTGAGCAGAACTGTACAATCTGCATATTTCTGCTAATGTTTTTATTGATTTATACAATAAACAACTTATTAGAAACATGTAAACGAATAAAGACAAAGATATAAACAAAGGCCTACGTAATCATATATTATTTATATATATATATATATATATATATATATATATATATATATAATTTTTTCTATGTTTTAGGGTATTTTATGTACTACCCATGGACAACAACTGCGAGATATACGTGATATCTGGTTATATTGTTATGCAGGGAAGTCAGGAGAAGGCAGACGGGAGGTGCGGATCCAAATGCAGCTTTATTGGGCAAGCATATAAACATAAACAAACTCAGGAACAAATGAAAAGTCCACGATGGGAAAAAATAAACTAAATGAGGAAAACATAAAGGGGCTAAACAGGTTGGGGTAACATCCATAAAAGTCAGGGAAACCTCGAACGAACACAGAGACTATGAAGAACATGCAACGAAACATCAACAAACAACGACCAACAGAGACTGAACAAACAACCAGGGTTTAAATACAGAAAGGAACAAACAAGGGAATGAGGGACACCTGGGGAAACAATCAGGGAAAGAGGAACAATCAGGGGAAAACCAATCATAAAAAGAAACTACAAAGGACTACAAAAACCAAACAGGAAACAGGAACTAAACTTCAACATAAAAGCACAAAAACAAAAGACAACAGTGAACATGACATATATATTATAACCGATATTGTGGTATCATTGATTTCAAATTTACCCACCCCTAAATGGCATGTTAAAACAAAATTGTGATCACTTGCTTTACATATCAGCCTAAATGGAAAGGTCTTGGCCAGAATAATTCAAAAGGTGGACCAGAAAAGATTAAAGTCATGTTGTCTGGCTTAAAGCTCATAAATTGACTTTTAATATCAACTGGTTGAAAGTATCTCCAACTTACATTTATACAGATTGTTTGTTCTGAATTGCCTATGCAGCAGAGCTGGCTCACTTTTACCAACAAGCACATTGATCTTCAGAGGTGACATTGTACATATTTAATGACACATTTGCTTTGCGTGGTTGAATGAATATGTTAAATGTGGTGCCCACACATTACTTTAGACAGTCCACCCACTCTTGCTTACTCATCTGAGGTGTCTCACATCTAGTGAGAGACCATGGTTCTCTCTTGGGACCTACGGTATGTGCAATGTAAATATTAAAGGGAATGAAGAATGGTAGGCCGTAGGCTAACTCTTATGCTTGCTCCTACATAACATATACCTGTGGAACCTGAGGTCACAGTATGCATACTAACAGATGAGCAGCAGGAGGTCAAGGGTACAGCATAATTCTCTTCCCACACTTGATACACTCTGATGGAAAAAGGAGCTGGGAGCGGGGAATGTGACTTGAAACACAATGATCTGTTTAGATATTCCTTCACCTAGTCTAGGGTGCTGGGACAAAACACGCAACTAGGCTGAAAACTGTACTATAACTGTATATACTGGTAGCCAAAAGGTTTTGCACTTATGGAAAGAAATTGGTAATTTATTCAACAAAGTGGCATTCAACTGATCACAATGTATAGTCAGGACATTAATAACATGAAAAATTACTATTACAATTTGAGAAAAAAATAAAAAATCAGAACAACTTCATAGAGTTCTCATAAAAATAATCATCCACGTGCAGAAATAATAGCTTTTCAGATCCTTGCCATTCTAGCTGTCAGTTGCCATTTTTGACCTAATATTGACCTTAAGACAATTGCATACGGTTCAACTCAAGAACAAACACAAAGACAATTTTAAGCGTCATTTAAAGAACCAAATAGTGTTTGATATAATGGAAAGTGATTTTGTAGTACCAAATTAGCAATTTAGCATGATTACTCATGGATAAGGTGTTGGAGTGTTTGCTGCTGGAAATGGGGCCTGACTAGATTTGATCAAATGTGACTTTTTTCAAAGAGTGCTAGTGCTGTTTTTTCAAAAGTAATGTCATGACTATTCTTTGTGATCAGTTGAACGCCACTTTGGTGAATTGAAGTACAATTTCCTTCCGAAACCACAAAATCTGTACATTATTCCAAACTTTTGGCTGCCAGTGTATATATGTTTTTTTTTAGTCTACATTTAGCTAAATATTAAACTGTTAACAATATTAACAATGCACCATAATAAACTCAACAAAAAAAAGGAATGTCCTCTCAATTGCAACTGCTTTTATTTTCAGCAAACTTAACATGTGTAAATATTTGTATGTACATAAAAATATTCAACAACTAAGACATAAACCGGACAAGTTTCACAGACATGTGACTAACAGAAATGGAATAATGTGTCCCTGAACAAAGGGGGGGTCAACAATAGTCAGTATATGGTGTGGCCACCAGCTGCATTAAGTACTGCAGTGCATCTCCTCCTCATGGATTTAGCAGTTCTTGCTGTGAGATGTTACCCCACTCTTCCACCAAGGCACTTGCAAGTTCACAGATATTTCTGGGGGAATGGCCCTAGCCTTCACCCTCTGATCCAACGTGCTCAGTGGGCCCTTCGTTGGCCATGGCAGAACACTGACATTGCAATTTATTGCCCTGGCCACATCTGCAGTCCTCATGCCTCCATGCAGCATGCCTAAGGCACGTTCACATAGATGAGCAGGGACACTGGGCATCTTTCTTTTGGTGTTTTTCAGAGTCAGTAGAAAGGTCTCTTTAGTGTCCTAAGTTTTTATAACTGTGACCTTGTCGTCTGTAAGCTGTTAGTGTCTTAATGACCATTCCACAGGTGCATGTTCATTAATTGTTTATGTTTCATTGAACAAGCATGGAAAACATTGTTTAAACCCTTTACAATAAAGATCTGTAAAGTTATTTAGATTTGTACAAAATTATCCTTAAAATTCAGTGTCCTGAAAAAGGAATGTTTATTTTTTGCTGAGTTTTTAAAGTTACTCTAATACAGTGGTATTGTGACGGTTATCATTCTGTGAAAGGGACACAGCGTTGAAACCTCATAAAAGAAGTAGATCTTTTTTTTTTACCTTTGCATTTTGTCAGGACATAGCAGTAGTATTTCTTTTCAAGATCATTAATTATATTTGTTGAATTAAATTATTTAATATTAGGCTTATTTACTGTATATAGGTGTACTTCAATCTATATGATGTACTGTTATACATGGTCTGGTTCCCAAATTTTTTTAATTGCAGCACCCCTTTATAGTGTTTTTTGTAACAGTTCTTAGTTGTTATAACCAGACCACATGCCATATTATATATTATATTATATTAGGGAGGGAACCACTGGCTAATATGAAACTGAAAGGCGTACAAAAAAATAAAATAAAATCAGTTGGACAAAAGATATACACAAAGATATACGCAGGAGGTATGTATAATTCAGAAAAAAAAGATATAACACTATTTACATAAATTCATGAGGTGAGTTTCAAAATACCATAAATATATACAATAAAATATAGTCAATGAATGGCCACAAAAAAAAAAAAAAAAAAACAGAGATGGAAGGTTCAAATATACCAGAGAAAATAATCATAGCTCATTGAAAATAAGTATATATATTAAAAAAAAAAAAAAAAAGTCTTTTAAAAAAAAGGCATTAGAAAAAACAAAAAAAAAGAGTCCTTATTGACTGAAGCATAAATCACCATGATTCAAAATCTAGACTCTAAGAGTGGCATGTAAACACCATGCACCATGCTGTTAGCACCAAACACATTTCACTTCTTCTAATACTCCCTAGAGTAATACTCCCCCTAGTGTCAGGAAGTAGCATTATATATGAAGAAAAAAAAATAAAATATGGTGACAGGCCAAGACTGTTACAGACTTACTGTTCTATATAGTCTGGTTCCCCAACTTTTTAAATTGTAGCACCCCTTTACAGTGTATACCCCTTTTTCTCCCATGGCACCACAAACACTGTAAAAATAAAATAAATAAATATGTGATTGAAAACACTCCTTTATTTTAAAAATAATAATAATCTTGATGTAAATATTAACAAATTAAATTTAAATAATGCAGCTGTCAATTTTTTCTTCTAAATATGAGTTAAAGTATTTATTCAAAATAAAACAAAGTAATAAAATAGAGAAAAGAGTCAACAATGCTTTAAGTTTTTTTTTTTTCTTAAGGAACAACAGCAATTAATCATGAATATATTGTGAACATTTAAAAGCAATTAAATTAAAAATAGAACAACTTAAATTTACTGTGTGATTATTAGATATACTTGTATTAGTAGATTCAATACAGCCAGAGTTTGACTGAAAAGTAGAAATGTATTGGGCTTAACACTTCTGAAGTTCTCTCTCATAGGAACGGAAAGGACTGACAGATTGATAGCTCTTTCTCGATTCTGAGGGTGGTGTTGCATGGCCATTATTAGTTGGTGGAGCGATTTGTATTTGGATAACGAACGAGACTCCAGCATGCTAAATAGGTATGCGGTCAGTGGCCAGCTTCTTAGAGGGACAAGTGCTGTTCAGTCATATGAGATGGAGCAATACCAGGTCTGTGATGCCCTTAGATGTTCGGGGCTGCATGCGTGCCACAATGGGCGTGTGTAATGCCAAGTTTACTCTACACAATTTTAAGGCCGATTTTCGCTCGTCGACGGTTTTGTGGAGATCGCTGACAAAAGCCTGAAATCATAGGCAAATCGAAGCTCGCTCCCATGAGTGACGATCGCAATCAAATATCAAAATATCAAAGACACGGTTTGAGAGAACCGCTGACGCGGTGCCAATGTCAGCGAGATATCTACAATGTTAAATATCTGGACTTGTCTGCGATTCCAAATCACGCAATGTGAAATGTGTTTTGACTGAATACAACTGCAGTGTTGACCTACAGCCAATGAGAGAAGGAAGCAAGAAATGGGGCATGGGAACTTTCAGTGGGAGGAGTCTTGATGTACCTGCAACAGAACATCAACTAGCATGGCTGTTTCATTGGACCGAAGAAATGGAGGAAAAATGATTGGAACATTGTTCCAGTATCAAATCAGATAATGCCTATTTGATGTTTTCCACACCAATTTATTGGCTGATGGCACTTAAGCGATGCCCCCTAGGGAGCTACGTCACAGGTTTTGTGCCATTGTGTCAAATTTTCTGTTTTTCTGTGCACAATCTGTGTTCAAATCAAATCAAATCAAATCAAATCAAATCAAATCACTTTATTGTCACACTACCATGTACACAAGTGCAACAGTAGGTGAAATTCTTGTGTGCAGTTCCGAGCAACATAGCAGTCATGACAGTGACGAGACATATACCAATTACAGTAAACAACATACTTACACAACACAATTTACATATCAAATGTACACATACTTACACAACACGATAATTATATAAAATACACACAATATAGAATACAATATAGAATACACAATATGCAATACAATAAGTAAGGAGTATATGAAGTAGTATATTGAGGAGAATATGTTGACAGTCCAGTGTGAGATTACAGCTGAATAAAGTGCAGTGCTAATTATTGATCCTGATAGATCAAGTGTTCAACAGTCTGATTGCTTGGGGGAAAAAGCTATCATGTAGTCGGCTGGTGCGGGTCCTGATGCTGCGATACCGCCTGCCTGATGGTAGCAGTGCGAACAGCCCATGACTCGGGTGACTGGAGTCTCTGATGATCCTCCGAGCTTTTTTTCACACACCGCCTGGTATATATGTCCTGGAGGGAGGGAAGCTCACCTCCGATGATGTTCCTGGCAGTTCGCACCACCCTTTGCAGGGCTTTGCAGTTGTGCGCGGTGCTATTGCCATACCAGGCGGTGATGCAGCCAGTCAGGATGCTCTCTACAGTGCTGGTGTAGAACCGTGTGAGGATGTGGTGGTTCATTCCAAACTTCCTCAGCCGTCTCAGGAAGAAGAGGCGCTGGTGAGCCTTCTTCACAATGGCCTCAGTGTGGATGGACCATGTGAGTTCTTCAGTGATGTGGACACCGAGGAACTTGAAGCTGCTGACTCTCTCCACCGGTGCTCCATTAATGGTGATGGGGCTGTGTTCTCCGTCTTTCTTCCTGAAGTCCACAACAAGCTCCTTGGTTTTACTGACGTTGAGGGAGAGGTTGTGCTCTTGACACCAGCGTGTCAGAGTGTGCACCTCCTCTCTGTGGGCTCTTTCATCATTGTCAGTGATCAGACCTACCACCGTCGTATCGTCAGCAAACTTAATGATGACATTGGAGCTATGTGTTGCCACACAGTCATGTGTGTACAGGGAATACAGGAGTGGGCTGAGAACACAGCCCTGTGGGGCTCCAGTGTTGAGGGTCAGTGATGACGAGGTGTTGCTGCCCATTCTAACCACCTGACGTCTGCCTGACAGGAAATCCAGGATCCAGCTGCACAGCGAGCTGTTTAAGCCCAGAGCCCGGAGTTTCTCATCAAGCTTTGAGGGCACTATGGTGTTGAATGCTGAGCTGTAGTCTACAAACAGCATTCTCACATGTGTTCCTTTTTTCCAGATGGGAGAGAGCAGTGTGTAGTGTAGATGCAATGGCATCATCGGTGGAGCGGTTGTTGCGGTAGGCAAACTGCAATGGGTCCAAAGAGGGGGGCAGAACAGAGCAGACGTGATCTCTGATTAACCTCTCGAAGCATTTGCTGATGATGGGGGTCAGAGCAACAGGACGCCAGTCATTTAAGCAAGTGATTGTGGCTTGCTTTGGTACAGGCACAATGGTTGATGTTTTAAAGCATGTGGGGACTACAGACAGGGAGAGGGACAGATTGAAAATGTCCGTAAAAACACCAGCCAGTTGATTCGCGCACGCTCTGATGACGCGGCCCGGAATGCCGTCTGGACCCGCGGCTTTACGGATGTTCAACCGTCGGAAGGATCGGGTTACATCCACAACAGAGACGGAGAGTGAATCAGCCTCTGTAGCGTCAGTAGCGTGGTGTAGTCCTCGAAACGAGCATAAAATGTATTAAGTTCGTCCGGGAAAGATGCAGCGGTGTTCATGGCGGAGACTTTATTCCGTTTGTAGTCCGTGATTGTGTTAATTCCCTGACACATACTTCTGGAGTCAGTGGTGTTGAACTGACCTTCAAGTTTGTGCCTGTACTGGCGTTTGGCTGAGTGCCGCGCGAACATCGCCGTTAACCCATGGTTTCTGGTTGGGGTATATCCGTATAGTTTTGGTCGGAACAACGTCCTCTACGCACTTCCTGATGAAACACGTTACGCTGTCAGCGTAAACCTCGATGTCGTCATCAGAGGCGGACCGGAACATCTCCCAGTCCGCGTGATCAAAACAGTCTTGTAGCGCAGAGTCTGATTGGTCCGACCAGCACTGGATCGTTCTGAGGGTGGGTGCTTCCCGTTTCAGCTTCTGCTTGTAAGCGGGCAAAAGCAGAACGGAAGAGTGGTCCAATTTGCCAAATGGGGGGCGGGGGAGGGATTTGTAGCCATCCCGGAAAGGAGAGTAACAATGGTCTAAAACCCGGTCCCCTCGTGTGTTGAACTTTATGTGTTGGTGGTATTTTGGAGCGATTGTCTTGAACTTGGCTTTGTTAAAGTCCCCGGCAACAATGAACGCAGCCTCAGGGTGCACGGTTTCCTGCTCACTTATACTCCCATACAGTTCTTTGGGTATTCAAGCCCATTCGATGAGGAGCATGGCATTCTCATGGGCTTTGGCCAGAGGTGCGTCCTTGGAGGACATTTGTATGCGCAGGGTGGTCCTCTCCACATCCATTTGTTAGATTTTATATCAAGATCTTATCTCTCTGTTGGAACAGGAGTACATTCATAATTCCTTTTTTTTCAGATGTTTTAGGTCCTTTGTGCACCGCTGTATACTTGCCACAAGGGCTTAGACATTTGCCTGCTACTGTTCGAATGGTGTGAATGTATGTCGTTCCCATAGCGTTTATATGCAGCGTAGAGTTCTTACGAGAGGGAACGTCTCAGTTATGCGTGTAACCTTGGTTCCCTGAGTTGGAAAGAGACTCTGTGTAGCTGGCCATACTCTCTAGCAGCTGCGTAGACATGTGGCTTTTGCAGAAATTCTGACTCAACAGCACAAAGGTACCTTTATGGAGCCTGTGATATAGCTCCCGAGGGGGTGATGCTTAAGCACCATAAGCCAATAAATTCCCATGACTGTATAAGGGCTTCAGACCACGTGACACTTGGAGGGTGACCCATAGCATTCATAAGCAGTGTCTCGTTCCCACTCAGGGAACCAAGGTTACATACGTTACCAAGATGTTATCCAGCCAATAGTGTTGTATGATTAATATTAACGATAGGCTTATAACAGCTGCAGCAGCAGGTCTATTAGGCTGCATTTACACAACGCACATATTATACATTTTCATTTGGAAGATTTTTGTCCTGTCTAAATCATGTAAAATAAGATACAAAGACATGAAATGGTGCATTTATATAAAGAACATACAAGTAATAATCTCATCAAATGTTGCCTTTTTTACTCTAAAGCAGGTAAAATTGAAGAACATGATTTGTACCATATCTAAAGAATCAGCGCCTTATATTATTAAATATTTGTTAATCTATCCATATTTCAGAAAATGTAAACAATCACTCTCTGCAGATACATAATTTACATAGAATACAGTCATCACCCAGGTTATGAGCATTAGGTTTGTGAAAATGTAATATCCCTCCTTAGGTTACAAGCAATTAAGTGGATAATTTTTGTGACTTACGAGAAACAATTTGTATTTCATAGCCAATGGCAACCATAATGTGCTGAGAGCCATCTTGAGACCAGCTTCAAATAACTGTGGTGCATTAGCATCACTGTAAGTCGTCCTGTTTATTGAGGCAATTGTGTGTAATTGAATTGCATAGAAAGTTTACATCACAGCCATGAACATGCTGTTGCTAGATGTGGAATTAGGAGGAGGGACATTTTGGTTCCAGAGAGCTTTTGATTAGACAAATTGGGTGAGTGCAGTGCTAGACATTAATATTTTTAGGTAAATATTCATATCCTAATTGAGAGAGACTGTAAATACTAAATGTGTATATCTACTAAAAATGTAATTTGTCAATGTTTTTGGAGAACCCAACACAACAAAGTTTTTCCTCAACACGGAAGTGTTCCACGACAATAATGGAAGCCTTTTTACGCTTTCTATTTTTTTTTACTCAAATCGGTGTGTGATTTTATTTGGTAATGTGGTAAAACATGTGGCTCCATACTGCAGATACTTTACAGAATTGTGATGACCATCTTTTGTCAGTGGCTCATACAAGTAGGTAGTTGACATGAAGCGATGACCTTGCTTAGGTTAGTTACGTTGAAATTATTAACTACTAATTTGTTATGATGGCCAATAACTGTACAAGTTGAGCGTAACTAATTTGCATATCAAGTAACACTTTTTAACACTTAAAATGGTTGTTCTTCTCCTTCTTATTTCTGTAGTTTTTAAATGTTGCTTCTTGTGAAGACCAGAACCAGAAAACAGTGGTAATCAGAATCATTGTGGCTCTGTCCAGTGATTGGTCAGGAAAACTGTGTATATGTAGTGAGACAGACTAATGTCTTGTAGCAGTTTCCCCCTTCCTAATGTTGTAATTTGGGTGTAACCATGATTTTCCCGGTTATGCATAATAACTTTTTAATGCGATTTTGTAGTATGCGGCGTGCGTAAGAACAGCGCATCTGTCTGTTTTATTATATCCCGCCCCTTATTCGGTGGTTTCGTTTATAGCCTATCAGCGTGCATTCGTGGGGTATATTAGAGCGGCTATGTGCCGTCTAGATGCGCGTCATGGTCTAATGGTCCCCCCTCTTCTCCGGTATTGGGCGTTTCCGCTCAATAGCGTTTGTTTGCGCGAGGCTCGTATCGAGCTCCGCTGGCCAATTGCTGCCTTCATTCAGTCAGCTGTTCCATACAGCCGTGTGTGTGTGTGTGTGTGTGTGTGTGCGCGGCTGTAATTATGGCTGTAGCTTCAACACTTTTGATGATCTAATCTGCTCACCAGAAGGTGTGTAGCGAATCAGCTCTATATTCTTCCACCATTAGGTAGCGAATCAGCTCTATGAAATATTAATAATCAATCATAACTTGTTATAATCAGTTATGAATATTTGGATCAGTTAATCGGGTTAACTTGATGTAGCTACATTAACATTACAACCAAATACTCGGTTCATCCCGTGAACACTCAATTTTGGTTATTAATTAATTAATTAATAGAAATGTACATTTCCGGGCAAGGGAAATGTCTTTCTTACTAAGTATTAAGAGCAAGTAGTCAAAATCTATGATTAGTGACTTTAGATATGAGCTTGAGACACAGACAACTTTACATGTGACATGAACAAGACTTTATTAACTAGACTAAACATTTAAACTACTCTAACATACATATACATACATTCATACAGTTTACCAAGGGAAAGAGGGCTGAAGCAGAATACAGGAAGGCAAGAAGTTATAGCATTGTTTGAAGTTCAGCGGATCAACAGCCTGAGCAAACCATCATATTAGTTCTGACACGCCCTTTTTAGAAAGGGGTTAAGGATACTTAATGTATCAAATAATGAGACTAAGTTTGATACTTGCATGTCCCATTTGAATTAAACTGTCCTGATGCAATTTGTTGAGGCTCCAGTTGATCTTTGATGATGTTGTCTTGATGAGAGAGAACCAGTGAGAGTCAGAGGATCTTGGTGAATGGGCAGTCAAGGCCGTAGCCTGGCACACGCTTGGGAGTCCTTGGGGCCTTCTAGTTTGGCATCATTCAGCGAGAGAGTGAGAGAGCACAAGGCTCAGAGAACCAGAAAGCAAGAGATAAGCGACAAGAGAGAGGGCTAAGAGCGAGAGAGAGAGGAAGTGGGCGCAGCAATTTTATACCCTCAGGAAACAGGTCCCACCTCTCATTGGCTCGACCAATAAGAAGGGTTTGAGTTCTAGGCGGGAATTTGGTTTATTGCTCTTTGTTGTAAAATTGCCCATTGCATGTGCAAGAAAGAAAATAGGAAACATACTTGTAATACTAATATGTTGTTGTTATCGACATATCATGTACACAGTCATTTCAATCTTCAGAATACCAAGTTATAGAGACCAAATATGCCACACATATGATTTTGGTTAATCATAGTATGCAAAGTCTGAAACATTAACCCATTAGTTTGCAAGAAAACATAGATCAAGCACATTTAAGGGAAAATGTGAGATGGCACATTAGATACATGTCAATATTTATCACATGGATATATAGAATATATATATAGGATTAACAGGGTTCATTTCTCTTTCTCAGTAAGAGAATGAAGTGAGGGTCAGCACTTCTCTGAACATTCCTTTGGAGGTCGTAAAAGTCTTCCTTACTCTGGGCATGAGAGAGTTCCTTTGTCAAAGCTCATTTGCATGTTTATGACAGTAAGAGATTTTGGGCTGAATGACTCAAAAGATAGTAAAACATCGCGTAATATCATTCTACAGAGATCTTATATTCGAATTCAGCTCGGACAAATCGTAAGGTTTAATTTGATACCAAGAAGCATGTGTTTAGTACACTTAGAAAGGGAATATACACTGAGGCTATTAAATATGAGGCCTCAGAGTTTAAAACACACAATGAAACAGTTCTAACGAGTTTGATATACCTCAGAAATACACAACATACAGGGATTACACGTATTTCATTAGCAATATGCAGTTCTGTGTTTAACTGAAAAACACACACACATTTTTACGTTCAAAGTTTCCCCCTTCCTGTCCACACGATAAGCACGTGGTGAGCATGCGGATGTCACATGCGGTTCTCTGTCAATAGTTCATTGTCTCTTTGTCAATACATTTATTGTGCTTGTGGAGACTGGTTGGCGCTATTTCAGTAATTAGGGGAGTTTTTAACAGTAAGTTCTTGTTTGTTCGTGAATCTGTTAAGGCCACTGATCCTCCGCCATACCTTACAGGTGTCTGTCTGGATTGAAGCTGCAGGGCTGAACTACGCTGCTGTTTTGTTTTCTGTTTTGTTATACATTTTGTTTTTGTATGTTTACATTATAAACTCTGCCTCTGGCTTCAGAAGTGCTTTTTCCTCTCTCACAGAGAAGTGAGATTCATCCTCTGTGTGTATCCTGAGCCACAGAGATCATCAGAGTTTGGAAATGGTGTTTTGTATTCATTTAAACCATTTTAATTTGTTATTGTTTGTGTGAAGTTGGTTCTGTTATGGTGATTTGTCATTATCTCTGCCCCTCACTGACATATGTGTTGTATGTTGAAGTGTATTTAGTTAATTTCCTCTTCTGTGCTTTCAGGAGCTGAAGGCCTAGTGCAGGGGGCTAGCTGTTCCCCGTGCTAAATGGTGGTAGTGCCCCTTTTCACCTGTGGAGTGGAGTGCTGTGTGTCTACAACGGACTCACCTGTGTTTGTGTGTATGTGCGTGTGTGAGAGTGTACACTTGGGGGTGACGTGTCTTTATCGGGGAATTGCTGCCCCTGGCTAGCCTTCCTGCTCCTGGTAAGCCTTAGCCTTTGGCGTTAGTGTATAGGTTTATGGGTGTGTGAAGCCTACTACAAACCACACAGCTGATTGAGATACTCATAATTTCAATACACTTTTAACTCTTTCCCCGCCAGCGTTTTTAAAAAATGTTGCCAGCCACCGCCAGGGTTTTTGACGATTTTCGCTAAACTTTAATGGCCCGCAGAATATTTTCTTCCATGAATATATGAAGATGCTATATATCAAAATAAAGATCTGAGCCTCTGCTTTTAGGCAAAAAAAACGATTATATTTTATCTTCATTTGTTCTTTTTTTATTGCCACTTGAACAGAGGTAGGTTTTGTCAAAAACAACATTTCGGACAAAAAGCTGAGAAAAAGGCATTTTTATCAAACAAGTGCTTTAGTATTAGTATGGTGTTCCACTTCACGTTTGAGACGATCGCAGTCTGTTTCTTTTATCAAAGAGTTGCATAATCTTTCAAAACATGTGCGCGGGTCTTCCTTACCGTATACCACCTAAAACACGGATACCCGGAAAATTCCGTGTTTGGCGGGGAAGCGTTTTTTCATAAAACCCGGAAAATTCCGTGTTTGGCGAGGAAAGAGTTAAAGGACTAAATGAGCATTCAGTGACCATTATGATTAATCTGTATAGATGAATAAAATATTTTGTACTTTGGTATTCACGTCTCTTGCCCTCTTGTCTTGAAACAACGAACCTGTGTGCCCTTTTCGATTTGGGTTATTATTTCCCTGTTAAATACAGGGTGGCGTAGTCTGCTCTTTTATTGTGGCGGCATCGGCAGCGAGCTTCCCCCCTCGGCCGGTGCCGCCGCCAGCCGTACCCCGCTACATATACATAGTTTCACACAAAATGTATCTTATGTTCAGTCTTGAAACTCTGCATGGTGAAAGCTGATGCTGTATGTCTTTAAACATATAATCCATTAAACTAAGTTTTACCTCCTCCCCAGCACCACCTGTCTGGATCAGCTTCAAGTGGATTGTATATATATACAATCCACTTGAAGCTGATCCAGACAGGTGATTTTGTTTTAATTATATGCGCACCTGACTATAAGCCGCAGCTAGTCAAAATCGCTAGTCAAAATCACTTACATTCAGCCACTCACATGTCAAACGCGCTCCATGAAGACTACAGTACCTCAGAATATACAGTACTACTGTATCACTGTATTTTTGGGCTTGTTTTAAATGGGAGAATTAGCTTTAAATAATCGTGTTCATGGAAGAAATGTTACAAGTAAGCAACATCTGTGTCTAACATCTGTAACTATCAGTGTTGCCATCTTTTGTAGCTAGATTTAGCGACTTTTCAGACCCCTTTAATTACTTTTTTTTTTTAAAGCACCTAAATGTTAAATGGTCTGCACTTACACTCACCTAAATGATTATTAGGAACACATACTAATACTGTGTTTGAACCCCTTTCGCCTTCAGAACTGCCTTAATTCTACGTGGCATTGATTCAACAAGGTGCTGAAATCTTTAGAAATGTTGGCCCATATTGATAGGATAGCATCTTGCAGTTGATGGAGATTTGTGGGATGCACATCCAGGGCACGAAGCTCCCGTTCCACCACATCCCAAAGATGCTCTATTGGGTTGAGATCTGGTGACTGTGGGGGCCATTATAGTACAGTGAACTCATTGTCATGTTCAAGAAACCAATTTGAAATGATTTGAGCTTTGTGACATGGTGCATTATCCTGCTGGAAGTAGCCATCAGAGGATGGGTACATGGTGGCCATAAAGGGATGGACATGGTCAGAAACAATGCTCAGGTAGGGCGTGGCATTTAAACCATGCCCAATTGGCACTACGGGGCCTAAAGTGTGCCAAGAAAACATCCCTCACACCATTACACCACCACCACCAGCCTGCACAGTGGTAACAAGGCATGATGAATCCATGTTCTCATTCTGTTTACACCAAATTCTGACTCTACCATCTGAATGTCTCAACAGAAATCGAGACTCATCAGACCAGGCAACATTTTTCCAGTCTTCAACTGTCCAATTTTGGTGAGCTCTTGCAAATTGTAGCCTCTTTTTCCTATTTGTAGTGGAGATGAGTGGTACCCGGTGGGGTCTTCTGCTGTTGTAGCCCATCCGCCTCAAGGTTGTGCATGTTGTGGCTTCACAAATGCTTTGCTGCATACCTCGGTTGTAACGAGTGTTTATTTCAGGCAAAGTTGCTCTTCGATCAGCTTGAATCAGTCGGCCCATTCTCCTCTGACCTCTAGCATCAACAAGGCATTTTCGCCCACAGGACTGCCGCATACTGGATGTTTTTCCCTTTTCACACCATTCTTTGTAAACCCTAGAAATGGTTGTCGCACTTACACCCATCAACATGAAGTGCTTCGAGAGGCTCGTCATGAGGCACATTAAGACCCAGCTGCCCCCCTCACTAGACCCACTACAGTTTGCGTATCGTCCAAACCGTTCAACGGACGATGCCATCGCCACAACCCTCCATCTGGCCCTCACCCACCTAGACAATAAGGACTCATCCGTTCCAATGCTGTTCATAGATTTCAGCTCAGCATTCAACACAATCATTCCCCAGCACCTGATTGGAAAGCTGAACCTGCTGGGCCTGGACACCTCCCTCTGCAACTGGATCCTGGACTTCCTGACTGGGAGACCTCAGTCAGTCCGGATCGGGAACAGCTCTCCACCACCACCACACTGAGCACTGGGGCCCCCCAGGGCTGTGTGCTCAGTCCACTGCTGTTCACTCTGCTGACTCACGACTGTGCAGCAATGCACAGCTCGAACCACATCGTCAAGTTCGCCGATGACACGACCATGGTGGGTCTCATCAGCAAGAACGACGAGTCAGCATACAGAGAGGAGGTGCAGCGGCTGACGAACTGGTGTAGAGCCAACAACCTGTCCCTGAATGTCGACAAAACAAAAGAGATGGTTGTTGACTTTAGGAGAGCACAAGGGGAACACACTCCGCTGAACATTGACGGCTCCTCTGTGGAGATCATCAAGAGCACCAAATTCCTTGGTGTTCACCTGGCGGAGAACCTCACCTGGTCCCTCAACACCAGCTCTATCACCAAGAAAGCCCAGCATCGTCTCAACTTTTTTCGAAGGCTGAGGAAAGCACATCTCCCACCCCCCATCCTCACTACATTCTATAGAGGGACTATTGAGAGCATCCTGAGCAGCTGCATCACTGCCTGGTTTGGGACTTGCACCGTTTCGGACCGCAAAGCCCTGCAGAGGATAGTGAGGACAGCTGAGAAGATCATTGGGGTCTCTCTTCCCTCCATCAAAGACATTTACAAAAAAAACTGTGTCCGCAAAGCAACCAACATTGTGGACGACCCCACACACCCCTCACACAAACTCTTTACCCTCCTGCCATCTGGCAAGAGGTACCGAAGCATTCAGGCCCTCATGGCCAGACTGTAACAGCTTCTTCCCCCAAGCCATCAGACTCCTCAATACTCAGAGACTGGTTTGACACACACACACACGTGTCCTGAGTTGCACTTTAATTACTGTCACTTTATAACTGTCTGCTACCTCAGTAACTGCTATGTGCATAGAAAATGATCTCATAGTATGTTATGTGTACGTTTTTAGAAACTGTCATCTTTTTGCACTACTGAGTACTGGTCGGCGCTGCACTGTGTCTTTTGTCCTGTTCATTGTCAGTAATGTGTTGTACTGTCCCGTACTTTGCACATGTTTATATAGGTATTTTATTTCGTTGTGTTGTCTCATGTGGTCCTGTGTTGGTCCTTTGTTGTTTTTATGTAGCACCATGGTCCTGGAGGAACGTTGTCTCGTTTTGCTGTGTACTGTACTAACTGTATATGGTTGAAACGACAATAAAAACCACTTGACTTGACTTGACTTGCGTGAAAATCCCAGTAACTGAGCAGATTGTGAAATACTCAGACCGGCCCGTCTGGCACCAACAACCATGCCATGCTCAAAATTGCTTAAATCACCTTTCTTTCCCATTCTGACATTCAGTTTGGAGTTCAGGAGATTGTCTTGACCAGGACCACACCCCTAAATGCATTGAAGCAACTGCCATGTGATTGGTTGATTAGATAATTGCATTAATGAGAAATTGAACAGGTGTTCCTAATAATCCTTTAGGTGAGTGTATATAGCGCTTTTTTAACCTTAGAGGTTAACAAAGCACTTTACACTTTGTCCCAATCTCCCATTCACACACACACACTCATACACCAATGGCGGCAGTGCTGCCATGCACAGCGTTAACCTGCCCTTGGGAGCAACTTGGGGTTCAGTGTCTTGCCCAAGGACACTTTGGCATGTGGAGTCGTGTGGGCAAGGAATCAAACACCAACCCTGCGATTAGCAGCCGACCCGCTCTACCACCTGAGCCACAGCGCCCCAAAACTAAATGACAAATCCAGCGACTTTTGGACAAACCGTAGCTTCCTTCCGTAGAAGAGAGTTGTCAGTACTGCCCCGCAAGTGTGAGTGTATGGTCTTGCAATCCCACAACAGGCACACTCCTCTCTGCATCTACAATGTTCAGTGAGTGGCAGAGAGGAGCAGCATTTTCAGTTGACCACACGGCAGCTGACATAGATGTGAATGAGCTGCACATGTGCAAACAGTGTTGCCAAGGACCAATCACTAACCTGTATTATTTGCTCCCCCTTTGTTTTAATTTATACAATTTAGTTTGATCTTTTAATTTGATTTGTATTATTTTCATATGCTTATCCTTGTCTTATCACTCACTATCACAGGGGTTTAGTTAATTCTATTTCTGAACTATCTGAATTCAGATAATAATAAAGTCTGTACATTTTACTTTATTCAAACACATGATAATAAACTTAAATTTGTATTAAAGTTATATACACATAATACACATATAAATACAAATACACAGCCTTGGACATTACACATACATAAAAAAAAACAGCTAACAGGAGGCTGTGCGCTGTGTGAAAAAAATTTATAAGAAAGACATTCTGTCTCTTCTAAATTTCCCTCTGAGTGATCATTTTACATTAGGGATGGGTGGATCGATCCTAAAGAATTGATTATTATGATACTTATGATGTTGTATTAAAAATATCGATCCTGACACAAAAATATTGATTCTAATATAAAATAAAAAATAGGGATATTATTGTTTGGTTACCATGAACATGAACAATAATCAAACGCTTCAATGTGAAATAAAAACGATTTCTTCTTCCGCTCATCTTAACATGCATGCTGAAAGACACAAGCAGACAAGACCCATTCAAACAAGAGGGATCAGTGCCTTGTAAAGGTAATTATAGAAAATCAGAGAAGCAGCTTCTGGACTGAAGTGCAGTCTAGGGCATAGGGAGGCATATGCCTATATATATATATATAAATATGATTTTTTTTTTTTTTTTTTAATTTAAGTGTATAGAGATTCTCTCTGAATGCGTACAGAGCAGAGTCCTGCAACGGGTCGCGTACCCGCGGGTACCCGCATAAAAGTGTCTAAAACGGGTGGATTGTGACATTCCTAAAATTCACAGGCGGGGATTCGGGTGGATAATGAACTCCTTGTGGGCGGGTAGTAGCGGATGAAAAATATGTGCAATATTTGTGTCTAAATTACCATTACACATTCCCATTATAGTGGACCCATTACGTCACCACTGCGACAGTGCGATTTTCGTTGATGCTTCTCGTAGACTAGTTGGAGCGTTGCAGGAGTAGCTATGGATGAAGTAAAAGTAAAGTTGGCGAGCAGAGTATATAAAATTGTTGACAACGAGTCTTTAAAGGCAAAATCGGATGTGTGGAGAAAGTGTGGTGTAATACGTGATCAGGAAAATAACATCATTAGCGGATTTGCGGCTTGCAAAACATGCAATAAAGTTTTTGCGTTTGATAGCCGGAAGCTGGGCACGTAGGAAGCATGTCGAGACTTGCAGGAGCACAGAAGGGGTTTCCAGTGCTACAGGTATTTTGCCAAAGGGTACAAACCTCCAAGAGGGGAAGACAAGGAGGCGATAACACAATTTATTTCTTGTTCTTTTTTTACATTTTTTATTAATAGGTCTATTTGCGTTATCAGGTTCCATAGCCTATTTAGGTGCCAATGTAGGCTACTTGAATGGCGCAAAACAAAGCGCACTTTAGCCTGTTTCATTTGCCCATTCATGAGGCTATTGTGATGTTGAGAGAGGTCCATCCATCCATCCATCGTCAACCGCTTATCCTGTGTACAGGGTCGCGGGGGGCTGGAGCCTATCCCAGCTAACATTGGGCGAAAGGCGGGGGACACCCTGGACAGGTCGCCAGTCCATCGCAGGGTTGAGAGAGGTGCGAGATAAAAAATAAATCACTTTAATTGGAATGATTTTAGTGTGTGTGAGTTATCGTGGGCACGGGTGAAATATTAACGGGTCTGGGCGGGTGCGGATTTAATTTTGATATTATCACGGGTGACGGGTCGGATCTGGTGCTGAACTTTGCGGGTACGGTCGGGGGCGGGTCTCCAAAAATGGACCCGTGCAGGACACTGGTACAGAGCATCAAAAGGCGGGAGCGGAACTGATGGCACTGGTAAGACAGACAGTCCGACTAAGCTGATCCACCAATCAGAACATTCATTTCAGATGTGATTGGATATTTGCTAACCAATAATATTTTTCATTTCATTAAGATATTTCCAGCATCTGATGCACAAGCATTAATGTGTACTGTAAATGTATTTCCCTGCTAAACATAAATATATGTATATACATTTAAATGTAACTTTTGCAGTGGAACTTTGTAAAAATACTGCATTTTATTGCAACCCTGCTAATTTCTGATGCTCTTTTTATTTTATTTTTTTTACTGCTGTCGGTAGTGCCTTTTTCTTGTGATATCATTCATCTGAATTTATATTTCTAAGTAGGAAACCAATTACACTATACACAGAAAAGCACATAATAGTACACAAATAAAACAAATAACCATTCATTTTTATGTAGGCTATATATTGTAATACAAGATAACGTGTAAACATTACTACACTCATATTAGCTATACTGCTTAACAGTTTATTGACTATTATGAATTTGTTTATTAGTTAGAGTAATAATAAAGTATTAACAATGTTCACAGAGGCCTAATAAAAGGAATATTAATGACACCTATTAATTTAAATACATATTTAACATCAAGTTACCATACCATTGTTCTTAGCAGTGTACTCTACATCATACCAGCAAGAAACTTACCGTGATGTACATTTTGTAACTTTATGTGGGACTGTAATTACATTATTTTTTTGTATTATTTTTTTATGGAAAATATGCTATTTACATATGTACTGTATATGAATATAAGTGAATTTTAGAGATCAGGTGAATTTTAAAATATACATTTTTATAAAAAAATTTTATAGGGGTCTTTCACAAATTCATAGTATGCCCACCTCTTCAGAAACTACTACACCCCTAAAGTAAATTCATGCTAAAATAACAAAATATCTAAAGGTGACATCTTATTTCTTATAATTGGGAGTATCTGTTGTTTCTAAGTAATTTAAAAAAAGTTAACCGTGGTTTTACGATAATGCACTGCTGTCTAATTGTCATTAAGTTTTTGCAGAAATAACATCATGGGTTTTAAACATAATGGTTTTGTGTGTTCAGTAGTCTAACACAACACGTCAATGTAATTTAAATTCCAGCCAATCAAATCAATGAAGGAGGGACTCAAGTGGCAACCTTGTGGATTATTCTAGCACAATGCATCATCAAGCAGTTTAGAGTGTTAGTGCCATGTAATATGTAAGTATCTAACTAAACATGCAATGTTTGCCCACTGTTTTATGATTGAAATTTTGCAACCTACAGTAATTTCCAAGGGTGAAAACTACTCCATTTCAAACTATTCAAGATTCAAAATATGTCATGTACAGTTTGTGATTCATATGTCATTCATAATTGTGAAAGTGAAAACATTAACTTAGTATTTTCAGTGTATCAGACTTAAGACAAAGAGCAAGTGTAAGTATATAAATGAACTGAATGAATGTGGTAGCCTGGCAAGCTTTTTTAGCAGCTTTTCTAGAAAATGTACTTGACCTTGTCTAAGAAACACAAAGTAGAGCATTATCACCAACAGATTAGAACTAGAACATGGTGAGACCTGTGACTTTTGGCTTCCACTGAATTTTTAGGTTTTGGTAATGGACAATGTCATATATTTTTAATGCAAACATTATTAGATAATACTTAAAGGTGCAGTGGCAAAGGTGCATGTAAAAATGTTCATGTAATATTTGCCTTTTTTCCCAATATGTGAACGGCTTGTAAAGCAACTTAAAAAATGGACCTTCATTCGGTTTTGGGGATCAAAACCGAGCCTGAATAGGCATTCTTCTAATTAGTAATTATAGGTAAGCTTACATAACCACAAAGCATGTGAAATATAGTGCCAGAAGGATTGATTTGTGTAATTTTAGCTAACTTGATCTGGCCTGCTAACGCTGACAAATTGCAAGCTACCTTGATTCGTAACTTTCAAATCATTTCAACGATCTTCTCCATATACTAAAAGTCAGGTATACATGATAAATTTAAGCAAATATGATGGTTTCATGATGAAAGTACAACATTACATATAAAACATTAAATAGAGTAACATAAAAGCAGTACAACAGTAAACTTTCTGGTATAATTCAGTAGTATGTAGCTGTATGTGTGTGTATCAATATGCTATGTTAGCTGATAAGTAGTTTTAGTTTAGTCTAAAAGTTTGTAGTAAAATAATCATAAATGCGTCATTTTAATTATGCTACTTCATCTGTCAGCATGATGCTGGTGGATCACGTTCAGTCTCTGTATGTACGTTACTTCATTGTTTTGGCCGATGCTCGCTCGCTCGGATCCCTATGGAGTGTGTTCACAAGCACAAGCATGAGCAGCAGGTAGCTGGATGCAGTTCACTTAACAGCCACAGGTGTCATTATTAACAAGGGTTCCCTGTCTGTCACTCACTCGACGTTGTGTCGATGTAGTGACATTAGGGGTTCGATCTTGAGAGCCCCAATCACCTTTGCTTTATTCAGAAAAGGCCAATGAAAATTGGCGAGTGCAGTTATGCCACTCTCCACCCCCGAACATACGGATATAAAAGGAGATTTTTCTTTGGAGCCGAGCACATATGTTTGTGTGTTCTTCCTCTCACCTTGCTGTCAGCTGGATCTACTGTACATTTCAGCAGTCTGAGTATTTCAGCAGGCACTTCGGCGACTGAGTATACAGGTGTAAAGAGTTTGCACAAATGCTTGGCATCTTTTTAAAGATGTCCTTTCACCTTTGCGCTACTATATTTGGCCATTATTTCTCCCCACCGTATGGCCATGAAATCTGCCTCGACTGTTTGGGTCACCAGCATGCTGAGGCAGCTTTTGAGGAGGGGTCATGTTCTCATTGCGAGAACATCCCCATGAGAATATTGCAGTCACGGCTCTCTTCCTTCTTCGTGAAGCAGAGAGCCACCGTGGCTGCTTCCCAACCTGGTCCGTCTTGGGTGGGAACCCAAGCGCTGGGGTCAGTGAGCACCGTGGGCAATTTGGATGTAGAGATGGGAGCACTTCCGCCGGGTCAATCCATGCGGTCCTCCCACCCTCCAACATGCTCGTTTGGCCTGGTAGAGTTTACGAGTGAGGCAGACGGTCTGCCTCCGGGTGGATTTAATGTCTGTGCGAGGATGATATTTTGGTCACAGCATCAGAGAGTTGGCTGCTGCCATCAGAATTGGATGAATCTCTTGAGTTCCCTCTGTTACCCTCGGGTGGTAGAGCTCAGGATGAGGCGAACGCTGAGATTGCAGCCGTGCTTGCCCAGGCTTGCAGCTAAACGTTTGGTTTGTGGGCTCGGTGCACAACTCACATTAGTGCCCACCCCTTTCCGTCCCGGTGCCTTTCTTCCTGGAAGTGTTTGAGGAGCTCGCAAAGTCGTGGAAGGATTCTTTCTCTGCCCGTACCCAGCTCGTCCATTCTGACTACGCTCAATGGTGGGGGCGGCTAAGGGATAGGTCGAGCTTCCCCAGGTAGAGCGCACTGTTGTGTTGCATTTATGCCCACAGGGCGCAGCCACCTGGAGGAATCAAGCAAGACTCCCTTCCAAAGCTTTGTTTTGTTATCTTCATCCCTAGTGGCAAAGGCTTACAATGCTACGGGTCAGGCTGCCTCTTCCCTGCACACCATGGCCATCCTGCAGGTCCACCAGGCCAAGGCGCTCAAAGATTTGCACAAGGGTAGCGCCGACCCAGGGCTAATGAAGGAACTGCACACCGCGACTGACGAAGGTCATGGCGTGCGTCCTGGGCCGGACGATGTCCACTATGGTGGTCGAGATGGCTCATCACGATTTGTCTCGGCTACGTGATCCTGTTCACCAGATGATCTTCGGGCGGAGGGTGTGATAGAACCCTGTATTGTGCCCAATCCTAGTTCTGCGTAACTTGAAAAAAGCTTTACACAGGCTTCCTTTCAAGATATTGATGCAGAATCACATCCTGGCATCAGTACGACATCGGGATTGGTTCGAGGCCATCTACCAGAAGGATGCATATCCATCCTTCCCCTGCCTTTGAGGGACGAGCATACCAGTACAAATTCCTATCCTTCAGTCTGTCCCTGTCTCCTCGTGTCTTTACCAAAGTCGCAGAGGCTGCTCTGGCCCCGCTAAAGGAGAAGGGCATTCGCATTATCACAATGACTGGCTGATTCTTGCTCACTCGTGAGATCTATTGTGTGCACACAGGGACCACGTGCTTTAGCACATCGACTGGCTAGGGATTCAGGTCAACTGGGAAAAGAGCAGGCTCTCCCCTTCGCAGAACATCTCTTTTCTCTGTATGGAGTTGGACTCAGTCATCATGATGGCACGTTCTTTAAGGGTGACAATTTCCTTGGCTTACCTATCCTAAAACCTGTCATGCCCCTTGGGAGTCCGGACGCACTCCACAAGAGGTGTTTTGTCCTCCTGGGCACTGGCGAGGGGTGCCTCTCTAGCAGACATATGCAGAGCAGCGGTTTGGGCTACACCCAATACATTTGCTAGATTTTACAACCTGGTTTAGAACCGGTATCGACCCAAGTGTTTTGGGGTAACAGCAGGTAGGCCGGGCGTTCGGTTGAGTGTATCGCTTGCACTTGCGCCTTTCCCCTTTCCAGGTGATAATGTGCGCTATTTGTCTACAAACAGTTCCTCGTAACCGGTGAACACTGGATGCCTCTTTAATATCTTAAGCACTATTTGGTGGCAAATTTGGCGGAGTTATGCCGCCAGGCCCAGTACTTGTGGTATACCCCTTTTCAGGTGAGCCCGCGTATTCATTGCTCCATACGTGGTGATTCCCCTTCAGTAATCCCGTATGATGCGTTTCCACTGTTCGGTTTTTCCTTAGGTGAACCCTGTGTTTCCCCTCAACAGAGCTCAGCTCTGCCTCGGCCACTGATGCTGTGCACCCTCTCCATATATCGAGTCCTCCCAGTGGCTTCATTCCATGTGTTAACCTCCTCCGGTAGGATGTGGTCTCCCTCCTGGAGAGGGAAGAATGGGTAAGTGCCTCCTCCCACCCTTAATGGGATCAGGGAGACGCCTTACCTAAATTAGCTGGAAAGTCACAACGTGGTTGAGCGCTCACTGCAAGGCGTCTTGACATGTCTCAGCGCCTGCAGTGTTTCGTATAGGTACCCCTAGTGTCACAACATCTACACAATGTTGAGTGAGTGACAGACAGGGAACGTCTTGGCTACAGATGTAACCTCTGTTGCCTGAGGGAGCGAACGAGAAGTTGTGTTCCTCCTGCCGCGGCACTGAGCTGACCGCTGACATGGCCGGGACTCTCTCTCGGCTCCTCAGCATAAATCTGAATGAGTGATGCATGCCATCTCCTTTTATACCTGTATGTCCAGGTGCGGAGAGTGGCATGCAAATTCCACTCACCAATTTTTATTGGCATTTTCTGAATAAAGCAAAGGTGATTGAGGCTCTCAAGATAGAACCCCTAGTGTCACTACATCGACATCTCATTCCCTCCATCAGGGAACAGAGGTTACATCTGTAACCAAGACGTTTCTGAATCTTACATTCTACACCTTTAACAATCACTTTCAGATTTTCTGAATAATTTATTTGTCTTTAATTATTCTGAATTTGTACAGCATCTCCTAAGAGTCTTGTTTTATAAGAGACCATTTTATTTTGAGTATGTCCTTGTCATGTCTGTGCTTAAAGAAATAGCCACCAGTTAAAGGAGTATTTCACCTTGTAAGAAAAATAAAACTCACACACAGGACCAGGAACAGGCTTTGGTCTCGAGATAAAGATGTTGAAGTCTTTATTCTTTATTCAAAGTACATGAAGCACTTCGGATTCATCGGAGTCAGACTGAACAACGAACATTCTAAACTCTTACCTTTTATATAGTGTGAAAACAGTTTGCTGCCAATAATTAAATTAGTCTATGCTTTTGATGTAAATTTTCTGATGTAAATGAAGTTACGCTTCTAATGTAAATTAGATTAGAAAACAGTTTTGGCGCCCATTTGTCTAGGATGGTTTTCGATGGCCCATTGTTGCTCCCATACTATAATTGTTAAGAAGTGATACCCCATGTGTTGTGACACAGAAGTATGGTTGCTTCCTCTTCTTTATAATAAAGCCATCTGGGTTTAAGTATTGTATATACACAACTTGGGTTGGGTGGAATTCACATTGAGGCAGACTGTATTTTCTCACAGTTCCCACTTTGATGCTTTTGGCCTAAAAGCATCACAACCACTTCCATGACCCATATCACACCTGCCTACTTTAGCAGGTGCCCAGGGCGATGATGCCCTGCCTTAGGTTGCCCCCCGCTGGCCAAAAGAGTGTCTTACCTGTCATTGGGTCATCACCTCATGCCACTGGTTTCAGCTCCAAAGGCAATTTATCATAGGCTCTTTCTTTTAAATTGGTACTATGTATATATACTTCATTGGGTTTGGAAGAGGAGCACTCAAGACAAATCAAAGCCAATGGGACCATCCTAGAGTAATCATAGTTGTGTCCGCCATTTTGTGTCTCTTTACAATACATATGCAACATAACAAAGACACATAAAAAACAGCCGCTTTTAATGTTAAGTCCCAAATCAAACAAGAGTATGCAATACCCAAGACACCATGATGCATTTGATTGGTGAAAACATTGCCCTAGCTGTGATTTAATGATGTGACTGTGTTTTCTCTGCATTAAAGACAGTAGTTTAGAGTCCAGTTGAGGTAATTCAAACTTAAATTCTGGGATATCTTCCACAAAGCCTAATTGTTCCTCTAGATTAACTGACAAACTTTGTTAAATTTTAAATTCGTAAAATTTGTATATGTGAAACAAATCAACTTGAAAGCAAATTTGTATTGACACTCTGGGTGTAACCGGATTTACCAAAATCCATTGGACACATAAAGAGCTGAATAAAAATTAGCCTCTGGCAAAAGTGATGCCAATACATCTGGAGAGGTAGCTACTACCGGTACACAATCTTGGAGATTGTGTATAGACTACAGGAAGCTTAACTACATTTGAACTGTCAGGTTTGTTAACAGGCCATATTAGAGCTAGTGGTGGAGAAAGGCAGGGCCTAATTATGCCCTGTTCCAGAAGAAAGTAAATTGTGCTTTGTATTTATAGATTCACCTCATCAGGGAATTTGTACTGTCTAAGGGAGGGTGGGTCATGCCCCTGGACATTCACTTCCATCACACTAGCATCAACACGACCACAATCATGTTTTGAATGAGCAAAAAGTACTCTCTTCTGAGTCAATATTGATGATAATACAGAATCAAATACTGACAACAATGTATCTAAATCATAATCATCTGCTTTTTGATCACATGTACAGCATGTACATCAGAAATCTCCACAACCTTATATTCATCCTGAGAGTTATGCAAGATACAGTTGTTGCCATAATCAATAATGTATCCACGTTTGGTCCTTATGTCTGAACCCCAAATAGTACGACCATCACCTGTTGTACTGAGCCAAGCATAGTCCTTAAAACTGTCTTTACCTGTTTAAGTTAACTATTTGAGATGCCAAATAGACTGTACCATCAAAGCCTTCCAATGTTATTGTTATCTTAGCCTTCTGTGGGGGATTATCAGTTCATTGTTAATGATGCAACATAGTTAACTAGCCAATCATTGCATTGGCCTCCAACAGCAATATTTATGATTGGTCTACCATAACTGTCAAGTTACAAAGGTGCTACATGGAAGATGGAGGCCTGGGATTCCTATGTTGAGGAAGAAGTTAACTTAGGGCCCTGTTTCTCCATATGAGAATATAGTTGCTCATTCTCCTAACATAGTCTGTCTACGGTAGCCCATTAACTGTTTAAAAACAGATGTCTCAGAGGATCCTGAAAGTTTGCTTGCATTCTCTGGAAATAAGTCCTTCTTTACCACATGAGTAACACACAGGAAGATTATTAGGATTTCAAGGTGGTGGTCTCTCCTCTCTGTTTCTACCTGTATATTCCTAATTTTCCCATGAAACTGTTTTACAATTAGCATTGTGATAAGATTGCATTGTGGTAAGATTTCTTCTCACCTATAGCTGTGATATGATGAGATTTTGTAGAATTTGCCTGGCTGTTATGAAACTGAGTCATCTTATTAATTATATCATCATAATCAGAGGCATGAGTCACATACATTGCAACAGTAGAGTGAGTAGATTGGCCACATTTGTTAATAAGAGCAGACTTAAAGCTGACCTCATTCTTTTGTGATATCTGGATTGCCACTGAAAGTTTTAAAAGAATCCAGCAATCTTTCTGAGAAAACCACAGGGTGCTCCCCTTTTCTCATTGTTACCTCTGCTATTTTATCCAAAGTAACTGATACCATTCCTAAAACTTGAAGCAATGCCTGTTTCCTTTCCAATTTATTTGCAGTTCAGTCTTTTACTTTGCCTGTTAGAGCTCAGGACAGTATGAAAGGCAAGCACATAGTTATCAATACACTGACATCACTGTCTGTAAATTCATACACATCGACATATTAGTCCAAATTTGTGAAAAAAAATCGAAAGGGTCTTGTCTGGAGGGATCAAAGAATCCAATGTGTTTAATCGCAGCTTCTAACTCATTGGGATTAAGGGCTTACTCACACTAGGGCTGGTTGCCTTTTTACCATACCCAAGCATGATTGTCCCCCTTCCTCACTCCCCTGCTGGCCTACACTCACATTGCATTTAATGTTCCGGGCCTGAGCATGCTTACATTATTACTATGAGACTTTTTGTTTTGAAGAAAACAGGAAGAAAAGCACTTTCGCAGAGAACAATTGAGTCCATCATTGTAATGTTACTTTGTGGCCTATTTTGAGTAGTTTGGGGCATGGGGGCACACGGCCCTCTCACATGCCTAATTGTTGACACTTTCGTACCACTGGAATTTAGCCAGATTTACGGAGTGCATTCCATACCTTCAGATACTGAACCTACAGTTTTTCAGTTGTCACGTCATTGCTCAATGGTTCTTTGGTATCAACGAGCATGAAAATAGTCATTAATTTGACCAAATATCTTGGAGTTCTTGTGTATTGTATCCAGTTGTTCCTATATACTCTTGTCTGCCCAAATATCCAGTAAACATGCACCAATGCCATAGACCAAAGTGATTCCTTTGCCAGCAGGTTTGTTAAATGGAACATTTGCAACTTTGACGTCATTTTTACCGATCACACTAGATGCATACTGTGCCTGAGCCAACTGAACCGTGCCCGAGCCCACCTCTTCAAGCGGGCCAAGGCACAGTTCAGCATATCGTGCCAGGGCACAGTACGGAGCGATCACACTAGTCAAACAAACTGGAATTTGGGAGTCAAACATACTCGGGCATGGTACAAATTGCCTAGAGTGAGTAGACCCTAAAACTCCTTATCATGGTAGTAGTCACTGGTCCCTCCTCCTTCTCATTGTGTACTGTAGTAGTGGAGAGAGTAGGAATCATTGGAAACCTAACAGTGCAGACAGAGTATTGACTTCTCCTGCAAAGTGACTGAGAATCTTTCTCCCAACTACCATCACCATCTCCCAGTCTACCTGAAAAATCATGTATATTGGATGCTGGGTTATAAAACAAGGAATCTACAGAATTGCGGCTGGCCTTTCTTTACAATGCCCCAT
Organism: Xyrauchen texanus; assembly: GCF_025860055.1. NCBI lineage: Eukaryota > Metazoa > Chordata > Actinopteri > Cypriniformes > Catostomidae > Xyrauchen > Xyrauchen texanus. The sequence goes on along the minus strand of NC_068313.1, from coordinate 9,411,745 downwards.
TTTTCATCATAAATTGACAAGCAGATTGTGCTTCATCTAGATCAGAGGTCCCCAACCCCCGGGTCGCGACTCAGTGTCGTGGAAGAGTTGCTAACGGTTGCGAGAACGTTCTGAAAAAAATTCTGTGCAGCACGGATATACGCCACTGTATTATTAGTTGTGTGCTTTGTCCTTTAAGAGCCACTATCCAAATTGACATAAAAGGTGCAATTTCAGAAAATATCAGTTCCACTCTTCCAGTAGCCAATGTTAACATGAATGTGAAACAAATGTCGCTTGAAAGTTTCTTTAGTGGAAAAAATCAAGTGATGGAGATAATGCAGAGACAGCTACCGATGAGGAAAAGGGAAAAAAGAAAGCCACCCGAAAATAAGATGACTCGTATCAAAAATTATGTTTCACATGCTCCAAACCCCATGTGTATAATATGCGGAGAAAAATTTGATAATTTTCATCGGTATCTTGAAATTAAACACCCATCATTGAGAGACAACCTCCTTGATTACTTTGAAAGTGAAAACAATTTGAATAAACAGGGCAACAGCAACTACTGAAAGCCACCACATCTACAAATGTAATCTGCACTGAGAGCATCATACTTGGTGGCTAACCGAATCTCTAAAGCTAAGAAGCCCTTCACTATTGGGGAAGAATTGATTTTGCCAGCTGTCAAAGACATTTGCCATGAAATGCAGCTAACAAGATTCCAGATTCCTCTTTCAGCTACCACTGTCACACAGAGAATTGATGACATTGCAGAGTACATTGAAGAGCAATTGTTAGAAAGGTTTAACGAGTCACCGTGGTATGCATATGTTGACAAAAAGGCATTACTATTGGTTTATGTGCAATATTTATTTCAAGATGATGTGCATGAAGATATACTGTGTGTTTACTCAATGCCAACTAACACAATTGGGGCAGATATTTTCAAGTCTTTGAATGACTACATGTCTGGTAAACTTGACTGGTCATTTTGCATTGGAATATACACAGACGGGGCAGCATCTATGTCCGGATGGCTGTCCGGCCTCACTAACAGGGTCAAAGAAGTTGCGCCTGAAGATTAATTTACATACTGTTTCATACACCGCAGAATGCTGGCTAGCCATAAAATGTCACCAGAACTTCACTCCATGCTGAAAGACATTATTAAAATAATCAACCACATCAAAGCAAACACCCTCAACTCCCATCTTTTCGATCAGCTTTGCAAAGAAATGGAAGCAGAACACAAAAGCCTTTTGTTACACGCTGAAGTAGGGTGGCTTTCAAGGGGGAGATCCTTGGCGAGAGTTTACGAGTTAAGAGAGCCAATACAGAGATTTCTTTCAGAAAAAAGGTCACCACTGCAGCACACATCAGTGACGAGGAATGGATAGCCAAACTCATGTACCTGTATGACATCAACAGTAGATCAACCTGCTGAATGAACTCTATTTGTCACTTCAGGGGAGAATGACAACTGTCTTTAAGTTGGCAGACAAAGTGTCTGCATTCAAAGCCAAGTTGAGCTGGAGGTCTTTCTGGGCACAATGGCCATGGCCGTGGGCACAGTGGGCATTCCACCTCCTACCACTGCTGACCGGGAAGGCCCAACTCGTGGCCCAACAACTCCCGGTCTACCATCTCCTGAGGTACCCTGAGCTGAAGAAAGCTATCCTGCAATGGGTCGCAGGAGTCCCAAAGAGCATTGCCAGCAGTTCCGAACCCTGATGCTGAGCGTAGTCGGCCACCCGTTTGCATTAGTTCAACAGCTCCACGATGCCTGCCAGTGGTGGGTGCTGGCCGAGGAGCCCAGTGACATTGGGGGCATCATTGATCTCGTGGTACTGGAACAGTTCATCGCCAAACTAACGAAAATAACTGCAGAGTGGGTCCAGTGTCACCAACCGGCATCGCTGGATGAAGCAGTGCAGTTGGCGGCTCTACCCCGGCTCTACCCAGACTCGGCTTCCCTTGCCCTTAGGAAAATTCCCGCTGGGGATTTCCCTTTGGAGCAGATGCGAGACGAGATACTTAAGCATGCGTTTGACCAAGTGAAAGTAATTGATGGTCAGCTCCTTCAGCCATGCTTTGCACTCACATATCCATATTTATCAATTATAAATTATCGGTTGTATCGAGTGATGCAGGATGCTCAGACAAAATAAGATACAACCCAGTTGTTAGTACCAAGGAGCCATCTAGAAATGTTGTTCCAGTCGGCTGATCATAGTCTGATGGCAGGTCACTTTGGACAGGGGAAAACAATCTCATCAACAACCATCTTATTGCCAGTTTCTAGTGGCCGGACATTCATGAGAATGTTAGACGGTGGTGTGCGACATGCTACGAATGTTAGCTGGTGAATCCGCCGGCCACTCCACATGCCCTTCTATGTTGATCGAGATTACTTTTTGCAGAGTTGGCATAGACCTCGCCGGGCCATTTGAATGGTCAGCACGCAGTGTTGTGGAGGCACTCTTCAGAATAATCTCTTGAGTGGGGATTCCAAAAGAAATCCTCACTGACCAGGGCACTATTTTCATGTCGGGGACACTATGCAAGCTGTATGAATTATTTGGTATTAAATAGATTCGGACAAGCGTATACCATCCACAAACAAATGGCTCGGTCAAACAATTTAATAAGACCATAAAAATTGTATTCGTAAGTTCATGTACGATGATGCTCGGAATTGGGCTAGGTGACACAAACCCCTGTTATTTGCAAGCCTCCACAGGGTTTTCCCCATTTTAATTATTATATGGGCGTAAGCCCCGTGGCGTGGTGGGGGGACCTTCACAAAGCAAAAATTGTATTCAATACATTCTTAACATGAGAGCAAAACTCCACACAGTGGGGTGATTACACATGTAACAATTTATTTATTTTTTGGTTCCTGGATAGTAAGTGTTATTTCCTAATTCTGTATGCCTCAAAAGTATAGAAAATGGCTCTTGTTCCACACAAGCTTTGCTTTTGTGACCAGAACAGTGATATTTTTAAATGTACCTATTTTCCAGAACATTCCAAATAGATGAATTGCTGTGTAAACTTGGAGTAACTTCTAGAACTTTCCAGTATAATATATAGTAGTATAAATACAGGGGCCTTAAGCCAACCAGTTCAGTTTAGCCTAAGTGGATACATATCTGCATTTTTCTGAGATGACATCAAGAGGCTGCTAGCATCCGGCAGACACATTTTGCTATGTCTGCAGCCAATTTATCAGGACAAGAGCGAAAAAGTGCTCTGTGGAAGTGTGTTGAATCCTACAAGGCATATTGCATGCCTGTTCATTTCACCTGCGAGCCTAGCAAAAAAACTTTTAGACAATTGTTGCTTGAAATTTATGTTATAAAATTTGTTAATTTTAAAAATTGTAAAAGTTTTTAATATTAAAATGTTTCTTGGGACACCTTTGGGACAGCAGGGACACCAACACACACTACCACAGACGGGACTGACCACAGCAAGTGGGAGTCACTGGTGGATCCCCGGAAGGTCACCACTGCACATCAAATTGGGCCTTATGAAACAATTTGTCAGAGCTCTAGATAAGGAGTCGGCAGCCTTCATGTACCTTCAAGACTTCTTCCCTAAGCTGTATGAGGCAAAGGTCAATGCTGGTGTCTTCGTCGGACCACAGATAAAGAAGATCCTATGTTCAGTGAATTCCTCAAAAAGCTCACTAGTAAAGAGAAATCAGCTTTGAAAAGCTTTATTTTTTGGTTCAGGCTTCCTGGGCAATCAAAAGGCCGAAAACTAGGTAGAGCTGGTTGAGACTCTGGTGAAGAACTATAGCACAATGGGCTGTAGGATGTCCCTCAAAGTCCACATCCTTAATGCTCATCTTGATAAATTAAAGGAGAACATGGGAGCACACTCAGATGAGCAAGGCAAGCGCTTCCTCCAGGATATACTGGACTTTGAACACTGCTTCCAAGGACAGTAAAATGAGAATATGATGGGAGACTACATTTGGGGGCTGATTCGTGAAAGTTATTTACAGTATAATCGTAAATCTCGAAAATCTACTCACTTCTAAATCTTTTGTAGTCATTTTTCTATTACTTTAATTTGTTAATTTGGATTCATATGTTGTATTTTTCAGACTTTATGGGAACGAAAAGAAACAAATATACCTGTTTTCTGATTGGAAATAGGTAAAATAGGTAATGATTTTTATATGATGCACTGGTCACAAAAGCAAAGTTTTTGGGGAATAATAGCCATTTTCTATACTTTTGAGGTATAAGCAATTAGGAAATAACACTTACTACCCAGAAACAAAATTGTGTTACATAGTGCTATCACAGGAGAATTTGCTAAAGGCACAAGAATATCAGCCCTGGTCCCTGTATCCTTGGTGACAGTAGTTCTGAAGAGGGAGGAGCTCAGCCTGGAGGTGAGTCTAACAGCCAATCAGTTCACCCCGGTCCCTTGCGGAGACCACCTCTCACCATCACAACGTACGGAGATTGCCAGGTTGCAATATACTTTCTTTGATGTGTTTTCGCCTCTCCCAGGCCACACTAATCTCATAAAACACCACATCGAGACAACCCCCAGGGTAGTGGTAAATAGTCGTCCCTACCGCTTACCCAAACACATGAAAAAAGTAGTACGGGAAGAATTAATGGCCATGCTCTACGTATATGGGCATAATGGAATAATCCTACAGTGATTGGGCCAGTCCGGTGCTTCTGGTACCTAAGAGCAATGGCTCTGTCCTGTTCTGTGTGGATTATAGGAAGATCAACGAAGTGTCTAAATTTGACAGCTATCCAATCGAGGTGTATTGATGAACTGCTTGATTGGAATCAGAATCAGAATCAACTTTATTGCCAAGTATGCTTACACATACAAGGAATTTGTCTTGGTGATAGGAGCTTCCAGTGCACAACAATACAAAAACAACAGCAAGACAGATAATAATAACAAAAAATTATAAATAATTATACACACACAGACACACAAATACATACACACATACACATATGTAGTGCAAATCTAATACAAATCTGTTATCTGTTATGTACAGTGCCATTTCTTTTTTCAGAGGAATGAAATGGCAGAAGAGGTTGGATGTGTTAATAAAAAAGACTGAACTGTGTATTGCACATAGGTATTGCTCAATGGGGCAGTATTAACTGTTCATGAGATGGATAGCCTGAGGGGAAATAACTGTTCCTGTTCCTGATGGTTCTGGTGCTCAGAGCTCTGAAGCGTCAACCAGAAGGCAAAAGTTCAAAAAGGAAATGGCAGGGTGAGTGGGTCCGTGTAATTTATTCTGGAGTATAGCTGGGATGATGGTGTTGAAAGCCGAACTGAAGTCCACAAAAAGGATCTTGGCACATGCCCCTCGTCTGTCCAGATGTTGCAGGATATGATGCAATCCCATGTTGTCTGCATCATCCACAGACCTGTTTGCTTGATAAGCAAATTGAAGGGGATCTAGAAAGGGTCCGGTGATGTTCTTCAGGTGGGCTAACACCATTCTCTCAAATTATTTAATGACTACAGACGTCAGGGTGACAGGTCTGTAGTCATTAAGTCCTGTGATTTTTGGTTTCTTTGGCACAGGAATAATGATTTGAGCGTTTGAAGAAACATGGGACTTCACACTGCTCCTGTGATCTATTGAAGATCTGTGTGAAGATGGGGGCCAGCTGGTCTGCACAGGATCAAAGACACGCTGGTGAGACGCCATTTGGGCCTGAAGCTTTCCTCGTCTTTTGTTTCCAAAAGACCCGGCTCACATCATCTTCACAGATCTTTAGTGCAGTTTGAGTAGCAGGAGGGGGAGGAGGGTGAATGCAGGAGGTGTTGGTGTTTGTGTGAAGTGAAGGTCAGAGTGGGTGTGGGTTGTGAGATTGGGCCTTTTAAATCTGCAGTAGAACACATTCAGGTCATAAGCCAGTTGTTGGCCCACCACAGGGTTGGGGGTAGAAGTCCTGTAATTTGTGAGTTGTTTCATGCCACTCCACACTGATGCATGGTCATTAGCTGAAAACTTGATTTCCAGCTTCTCAGAGTATCTTCTTTTAGCCACTCTGATTTCCTTATTCAGTTTGTTCCCGACTTTATCCCCACCTCTGTAAGCATCCTCTTTGGCCTTGGCGAAGCTGCCTGAGCTCTGCTGTAAACCACAGTTTATTGTTGTACTTTAAATAAGTTCAAGTAGGAATGCACATATCCTCACAGAAACTGATATATGATAACAGTATCTGTGAGCTCAACCAGGTCTGTGGCTGCAGCCTCAAAAACACACCAATCCATACAATCGAAACAGGCTTGTAGTTCCCGCTGTGCTTCATTGGTAACTCTTTTTACAGTCCTTACTACTGGCTTGGTTGATTTTAATTTCTGCCTGTAAAATTCCACCTCATCATCCATCGAGACAAGAACTATCAACAATCTAACAGCGGTCCAAAACATAGACGGAGCGAACTTTTGACAACGAACCAAGCAACGCAAAGAACCCACGCAAGGAAACACAACGACATGCAAGTACATCTCCAGACTTTTGCTCAAAGTGCTGATGTATTATTTAAATACTTAAGATAATCCGATTGCAAATCAAAGAAGGATAAATGGCTCTTAAGGCATTGTCTACAGAGTCAAGTCAAGTCAATTTTATTTGTATAGTGCCTTTCACAACACACATAATTTCAAAGCAGCTTTACAGAAGATCAGGCATTAACAGAAGATAAAACTGTAATGTTTATAATGTCGATGAATCATCATTGTGTAATTAGATAAAATACGATTGTTAATCCTGTTTAAACTTAAGTAATTAAATAATAATTGTATTAATAACCCCAGTGAACAAGCCAAAGTGACTGTGGCAAGGAACACAAAACTCCATAAGATGTTGATTAATGGAGAAAAATAACCTTTTGAGAACCAGACTCACTGTGGGGGCCAGTTCCCCTCTGGCTAACATCATGATTATAATGTAAACGTAAACCTACAGACTACATTAAGTTCATTTTCTCTGTATTGATCATTTACTTCACATTCTGTCACTTTACTCACTGGTGGTATCTGTTTCATGTTGTATGTGTTAGATTAGATTTATGTTACAATAGCAATAAAGTTTGTCTGTATTCAAAGATAAGTTGAATGTGGTATATTTTGATAAATAATCTCATCCCTGTTTTTAAAAGATTTCACTTCAAAGCTGTACCTAAAAATGTGAAATATTATTTTCAATAAGCCATGAGAATAATATTACTCCAATAAGTGAATTAATCATAATTCCCTTATTGTAGCTAATTCCTTACAATAGAAATTGTGAGTGGATACATTGAGTTGTATTACGATTTAATCGTGCAGAATTTTGTTCAGACAAAAGTTATTTGTCATTTATCTAATTTATAATGGTTGTCAAATGCGACTGATTCCATTATAAATTTCCTCACATAATAATGTAGAGTAAAGACAGTTTAAATTAATTTCTAGCTCGCACATACTGTTCCTACATATAATGGTGGAGGTACGCGGTCACTTTAATCTGTACTGTGTACATCTACATCAACCAAATTCCCTACATCAGCTAGAATAACATTACTGGTGATGGCTAGCAGCTAAGGGTCTGGATGAATATGCGCAGTTATAGGGTGTTATAACAACTACAGGTGGCTTAAAACTACTGTAAAATGAATGTCACAACAATAAACCCCCCAAAAGCTGCCAATGCTGAAACATTTCAAGTCAAACCAGATGTAATAAGCAGAGGTTGCATTAAACTAATTCTCTGTCACTTGCCTTTTTTAAAAAAAAAAAAAAAGAAAACATTGACATTTAATTACAAATGATGTCCATCATTTTGAAAGATAACAAATATGAAAAATATTTAAACCAAGCACATTGTTGTTGTTTTTTATTAATCATCTTTACAAGGTTCATATCTCGTGTCGCGCTGTGTGTATGTGAATGAAGTAGAGACAGAGTCGGCAGAGTGCGCGAGAAGGCAGCACTTGTTAATGCAGAAATAATGCCATAAATCGGAAGATTTTTAAATGGACCTATAAACCTATAAATACCATACACCCTCTTTTCACGGACATGTACTCTTTTTTTTTTTTACCTTAATAAATCATACAGTCAGATTTCTAGATTCCCTAAATGTCAGAGATTTGGCTGTTTTCATATTGAAGTGCACAACAAGAAATGCAATGAAATCTAGCGCATCATCTCTCTCTCGGCGTGCTGTATGTGTGTCTTTCTCTCTTTCACACACATACACGCATACAGATTGTGTGCAGCGAGCACTAGAGTCCAGTAACTTTACCGTGTAAATTTGTGTGATTGTGTACTTATCTATTTGGGATTGCATTCGAAACATATGGACATTATGTTTCGACTGCAGACATTAGTGAGAAAGTGATTACGTTAACACAGAAGTAAACACAGGTAAACACAGACTGTTCTTCTGTTTTTCACTGTTGATAGTTATATTAAAATGCTTGGGAAGCAGAAGTTGCGAAGCGGAAGTCCGTTGCATCCGCATTGGAAGAACACACTGTCAGAGATCAGTCAAGTTCATTGCAGTCCACCACTCAAAGATCACTCTCCCCAGAATTCTAAATCACAAACACCTAGTCATCACTTATCACCTCATCAGCCAACTCATAAAAACACTCACCTTGTATCCAGTCTTTGTCAAGCCTCCAACAGGAACAGACCATTTCTCCCTGAGTCCTGATATCGCCGTCGATCCTGAAAACCTGAGTATTCCGTTTTCTTACCTGATTCATACTAACCCTATGCACTGTTGTTCTGCCATCTCCAGATCACTTATCCTATTCCTGAACCCTTGTCTGAGATCTGATCAAACCGGCCCGATTGCTCCTAGAAAAGAGAAAGAGTTAACGAACTGATACAGAGTGAATGTTCTACGATCCAAGTCATTTGGATTTCCAGTTGTTCTCCGTGCAACAAACTATCTTCACTAAACCAGCACCTGAAAAGTCACCTGATACTTACCTTTCACCTTCTATACTTGAATAAAACTATATTTGAATCACTTACCTCCGATCTCCTGGTCTCTACCCTGACACACACTAAGCATAATGGGTAATTTCGCTGCCTGTGAAAAGGATAGTTTGTAAAAACAGTTTGCCACCAATAATTAAAATGAGTCTACGCTTTCGATGTAAATTAAGTTGTAAATGTAAATTAGATTCCATAGCAGCAGCTTGGAAATGGCTTGGAAGTGGATGCTTTAACATGTAGTTTTAATGGGCCATATTTCAGTCACTATTTCATACTCGTTCGGTTGTCTGACAACAGAAACAGAAAAATATGTAAATGAGAACAGCTTTATTGGGAATTCGGCTGTGTTAAAATACAGTATGTGAGCACAGAGAGTAGGAGAGAAGCAAACAGATGTAAAAGGCTGACATCGGCTGACAAAAGGCAGAATGCAAATATGACGCGATGATGTCATGAATATGCTAATTAGTGAATGACATCATCTAGTAACATTTAGTGACTTTTCGAGCAGGCTTTAGCTACTTTCTGTTGAAAGAAGTTGGCAACAGTAAACTATATGCTATGCACAAATAACAGCTTTAGTCTGCAAGTTAAATAATATGCTTTTTATATTACATCTATTCATTGACATTAGCGACTTATATTTGCAACCTTCTTTGCAAAGTATTAATTAGCCGGTTCACTGATGAAACGTTTTATTACGAGTGTGATGAAATGTCATTTTATGTGCATGTGAGGAGATGCGTTTGACAGTGTTCTAGAGTTTGTTAGAACAATAATGTTATGATGGACAAAATATTTAAACTGCTTGCAAATAGTACTTTATAATGGAAAAATATTTTGAAATATTTTGAATTTAACTATAAAATACTTCTACCGTCTCTATGATTGTTTTCATCTGTTTAGGTGTGCTTGAGTTTGACCAGCCGGCATCAGTTATGAATAAAGTATGTATAGAAGTCTCTTCGGTCTATAAGTCGCAGAAACTTTCAGATGATGCAAAAAAAAACTTGACTTATATTCCAGATAATATGGTATATCTAATTGAGCAGTAGCAGCAGCAGCATGTCTTACATGCTCAACGCAGCATAAATGTGTATGTTTTGACAGTAGCAGTAGTCTTCGTTCCTACTCTGCAGTAGCGTAAGTTCATCTAGTCCTCCACGACCAAACCTACCAACTTGTCATATTCATTATAAAACCATATATTTTTTAGAGTTGTTAATAAGTAAAATTAAATGTTTATTTAATTGTGTCCTTAAGTCACTTTAATGTAGATAACTATGTTTTGTTAGTACCATAATTTGTAGTAAAGCTAAAAACTATTTTAAAGTTGCAGTAAATTTCCTTGACGAGCGCAGATCGTTTTGGTGTTTTGACATATTTCCTACTGAATCAGGAAGTGGGTGTGGGACATGTCGGAGAGCTCATCCCTTTAAAAAATACAGCCAATAGGCTTAAGTTTAGAGACACACACATACTGCACCCCTTTCCACAGTGCCGTTCACCAGGGAAACTGATAATCGTTCTTGAAACCAGCTCGCTTTTCCACTGAATGAGAACAAAATGATGATCTAACTGACAACATTAATACATAACCAGCCCACAAACGCACACAGCACATCAGCAGTACTGCCGCTCCCTATAAGCAGACTACGCAGTCTGCGTAGGGCACCAACTACCTAAGAGGGCACCATCTTTCCCATGGAGGGCACCAGAGAGTCCAACAGCTGCCCTTACTCGCACGTTATATGTTATTCAAGAAAACGAGGACCTGAAAGCAGTTGCGTAACACAGATGATTTCTTTGTGCTCATATCAAGGGAGTAAAAGATCACAATATTTCATAAATGTGAAACACAATACACTAAATACAAAGAATAAATTATACCTGGCTAAAAACTTTTGCCTATTGGCATCACTTCCGAGTATTCTGATATACTGTACATCAGCAGAGACATTTTGATTAAAGATTACGAGGTTTTTTTATTATTATTTACAAAAAACAAATATGCATATGTTTCATAAAAACACACTGTATGTTTCAGAACTAAAAACGAAATCCCCAATGCAAAAAGAGTATTTGTTGAAACTAAGCTGCCAAAAAGACTTGTTTTCTAATTCTTCCACATTGTGATGTCACACTGTGGTATACATTTGCATCTGACCACCTCCACAACAACACCTCAATGACTACATTACATTATAACTGACATGGCCCCTCCCAGTAGTCATAAGCAGTGAGATAATAAGGAGATAACAGGTCAATCAAGAGCAGAGAGCCATTCATAACAGTGGGTGTTTACTGTCAAGTCTTATACGACTTGGACTACCAAAACCAAGCGTCAGGATGAGTGTGAAAAATTCCCATGTTTAACAAATATATTTGTTTTGTGCAAAAAAACGCTACTAATATTTTACGTGAACCTCAAGGAACATAACCAATAAAACATTAAAAATAATAAAAAATGGCATGTCATGACCCCTTTAAATTCTCAGTAGCTTGCAAAGTAAGCTTCAAAGTAATTGTAAATTTAAAGCCATTAAGCAATTAAGAGACATTTACAGGCACCTTGTAAATGTAGATAAAAAAGTTAACATAATGTGCTACTTTGTCTACTTATAATAATGGGTAACTGAACAAATGTGCCCACTGTTAAACATTTAGCTGATTGTAGAACTGGTGGTGGTATCACAAAATTCCAGCTTTAACAGCAAGACCTGGGTGGTTAGGAGGCTGAGAAGCCTCTTCACTTCTTATTAATGTTGCCATGGAAACCAGGCATGGAAAGGGGACTGATAAGCACAGGGGTGCCGTGCCATAGAAGTGTGGAAGGCAGGTGTGACCGTTTGTTGGAATTCAGTATAGCATGGAACATTTCCAGCCCATATATATTTCCAGTTCATTGAAATGTGATCTTTCTGTCCAACTTGTTTTATAAAACAATTATAGCATTTTCCACCAAAAAATTATGTTATTATTAAAATATGTTTGAATTTTTTTTTGTGTGTGTGTACTCTTGTGTATTCAAGTTGCATAGAAAGTGTTTTTGTACATCCTTGTTTCCTTTCCTTGCTTCTTAGCTCCTCTCTCTTAGGAGACGAGCAAAGGATGCAAGGTGAAAAATGAATTAAACTGTTGTGTTAGATGGGAAGGAGGAGGAGAATTAATGTGTGTCAGGTGCTTAGACAAAAAAGTTTTCTGCACAGAAGGCTCCTGTGCTTTCTTGCTCAAGCGTAAGCTTCCTCTGTCCTCGATACTCGCCTCCTCATGGTGTATAGAGAATTGATACATCCTTCACGGTGGCAGACTTTGATAGGTTTTCGGGTCACAGGCTGGAGGAAAGAGGATTGAGTAAACGAGGATGCACATTTTATGAAATGAGAAACACCCACAACCTGACTTTGATTTTTTGGACAAAACTTTTTAACAAATTTAAATGACATTTTAAAACAAACACTCAAGACACTTGTTTCACACATTCTTTTTTTTTTATTTTTTTTTTAAGAAATAATAATAAAAGGTTATTGTTCGTGCTAACATTTCTTTTTCAATATTTTCAGCTTTTAAAGAGAGTTTTTTTCTGTCTCAAGAAATTTGGTTGATGTAGATGTACAGATTAAAGTGCCCGCGTACCTCCACCATTATAGGAAATATAATATAAAAATATAATATAAAAATATTTGTATTTTTAATAGGAATTGAAAACATGCTCATCATAGAAGATGTGTATTCAAGTCATTGATTTGTGTGAATTGTATTTTATATATTTTTGTATAACTTCTGGACAAACAAATGAGGGTCACGTCATCGATCCAGTAGCATATATGCTTATTTCCATGTCAAAACTGAAATGTCAACAATAACATTGCGATTAGAAATGTCCAAAATAATTTCAGCAACAATTTCAACAACACATGCTCAAGTTCTCAAATTAACTTCTAAAATATTTCACTTGGTAACTTCATTCTTGCATCAGCTACTGTCAGTCCCGAGATTTTTTAGGTCAGTGGGTAATTCCATGGATCAGCAATAAAATATGAAATATTACTCATTGGTATAGTGATATTTAACTTTCAGGCAACCTGCCCTAATATAACTTAAAAAATAACAATAAAATGCAGTTGGGACATATTTGTTTGCATTTGTTTGTGTGATTTCACTAGAAAAGGTAGTGTGCTGAAGAAAAGCAATGTATACAGTATTTTGTATCTAAGAGTGATTCATTGCTTTATTTTAGGATGACCTATCAGCTGTATATACTTTATTTTATTATAAATAATTAAAATAATATGAAAATATAATTCCAGTACACATTACAAAAGTGTGTGTGTGTGTGTGATGACTGGCATTTTATCTGTCAACACATACACACATGAAAACACGAAGTGTTCAACCTCATAGAACATACTTTTAAACGTATCGATCTTGGAGTCAGTTTTAACACTTCTCTTAACTCACACTAATTTTTTATCACTATGTCTTTTTCTCTACTTCTACCTGTGTGTGACCCACACTGCCCCTGTAGGTAAAAGTCTCTTATTAGGAAACTTGAGACAGGGAAACAAACTCTGTGGGTGTCTGGAACATCTGTAGCATCACCTTTTAAGTATCAGTTTAGTAGCAGTCACCAGATATGATATTCTGCCAGTGCAAAGTACGTGATTCAAAAGACTTTGGATTAAAAATACTGATTACAGCTGATAAAAAATAAATAAAAATAAAACAACCTGTTCACTGTTTAATAAGGTTTTTTAAACAGAATCTAATTAATTGGATGTTCTGGGTTTAAAGCCATTGTAAAATGCAGATCAAAACACAGCTGTGACCACACATTTAAGCTACATTCAATATTAATGTGCAGTATTGCTGCAAGTTGCTTGACAACTGTGAACAGACTACGATGCATAAATGAGCAAATCTATTTTACTTATTTTTTTTTACGATTATTGATATTAATAAATATAGTTATTTATTAAACATTGATGTCTTTTATGATATTACTATTTTTTGCTGTCTATTTGCCTTGAAAATAAGACACCCCTAACCAATTTTTGTAACCATTAGCTTCAAGACAAGAAATGTTTGTTATTTTTGTACTGATTTTGATATATTGCTAAATTATACAGTTGAAGTCAGAAGATTACATACACTTTGGTTGAAGTCATTGAAACTCCTTTTTTAACCACTCCACAGATTTCATATTAGCAAATTGTAGCAAACTATAGTTAAGTCGTTTAGGACAACTACTTTGTGCATGATGAGTAATTTTTCCAACAGTTGTTTACAGACAGATTGTTTCACTTTTAATTGACTATCACAATTCCAGTGGGTCAGAAGTTTACATACACTAAGTTAACTGTGCCTTTAAGCAGCTTGGAAAATTCCATAAAATTATGTCAAGCCTTCAGACAATTAGCCAATTAACTTATGACAGGAGGTGTACTGAATTGGAGGTGTAACTGTGGATGTTTGAAGCCCTACCTTCAAAGTTAGTGTCTCTTTGCTTGACATCATGTGAAAATAAAAATAAATCAGCCAAGACCTCAGAAAAAAATGTGTGGACCTCCACAAGTCTGTTCATACTTTGGACCAATTTTCAAATGCCTGAAGGTTCCTCGTTCATCTGTACAAACAATAGTATGCAAGTATAAACACCATAGGACTACACAGTCATTATACCGCTCAGGAAGGAGACACATTTTGTCTCCTAGAGATGAACGTAGTTTGGTGTGAAAAGGGCAAATCAATCTCAGAACTACAGCAAAGGACCATGTGAAGATGCTGGAGGAAACGGGTAGACAAGTATTATATCCACAGTAAAATGAGTCCTATACCCTATAACCTGAAAAACTGCTCAGGAATGAAGATGCCACTTCTCCAAAACTGCCAAAATAGCCAGATTACAGTTTGCAAGTGCACATTAGTAAAATCTTACTTTTGGAGAAATTTCCTCTGGTCTGGTGAAACAAAAATCGAACTGTATGTCCATAATGACTATTGTTATGTATAGAGGAAAAAGGAATGTTCTTGCAAGCCAAAGAACACCATCCCAACCGTGAAGCATGGGGGTGGCAGCATCATTTTGTGGGGGTAATTTGCTTCAGGAGGGACTAGTGCACTTCACAAAATAGATGGCATCATGAGGAAGGAAAATCATGTGTATAAATTGAAGCAATATCAATACATAAACCATGAAGGAAAATTCCAGAAATATATAAAATAGGCAACGGCTGATATTTTACAATGCAATCAGACAAAATATATAACAAATATTCTGAGTTTTTTATTTAGTTTTCTTAATTTAATTCAGTTAAATAATTATGGTCTAATAGTAAAAAACAAATGACAACAATAAATAAAAATAGGCAAAAATATATTTTTTTGTGTATTCACATATAAGCCGTGGCAAAAATATTGGCAGTGACATACATTTTTTGTTTTGCAAAGTTTGCTGCTTCAGTATTTGTAGATTATTATACTGGAAAACAATGATAAGCATTTCATGAGTTTTAAAGGCTTTTATTGGCATAAACATTCAATATATGCAAAGAGTCAATATTTACAGTGTTGGCCCTTGTTCTTCATAACCTCTGCAATTCACTCTGGCATGCTGGATATCAGCTTCTGGGCCAAATCCTGAATGATGGTGATCCATTCTTGCCTTATTAGTGCTTGGATTTGATCACAATTTGTGGGCTTCTGCTTGTCCACTCGCCTTTTGAGGACTGACCACAGGTTATCTATGGGATTAAGATCCAGGGAGTTGCCTGTCCATGGATCCAAAATTTCAATTTAATGATCTCAGAGCCACTTCATTATCACTTTTGTCTTGGGACATGGTGCTCCATCATGCTGGAAAATGCACAGATCATCACCAAATTGCTCCTGGATCCTTGGGAGAAGTTGCTCATGCAGGACGTTTTGAACCATTCTTGGCAATATTTTTGGGCAGAATTGTGAGACAGCCCACTCCCTTGGATGAAAAGCAACTCCACACATGGATGGTCTCAGGATGTTCACTGTTGGCACGACACAGGACTCATGGTAGCATTCACCTTTTCTTCTCCAGACTATAGATATTCCAGATGTCGAAAGGGGGCTTCATCAGAGAAAATAACTTTGCACCAGTCTTCTGCTGTCCAATCCTTGTACTTCCTGCTGAATTTCAGTATGTCCTTGATGCTTTGCTTGGAGAGAAGTGGCTTCTTTGCTGCCCTTCTTGACTCCAGGCCATTGTCCAAAAGTCTTCGTCTCACTGTGCATGCAGATGCACTCACACCAACCTGCTGCCAATATTGAGCAAGCTCTGCACTGATGGTGACACGATTCCGTAGCTGACTCCGCAGGAGGAGACGGTCCTGGCACCTGCTGGACACTCTGGGATGTCCTGACCTTCTTCACTACAGTTGAAACTCTCTCCTTGAAGTTCATGATGATCTGGTAAATGGTTCTTTCAGTTGCAATATTTGTGCGGCAATTTTCTTGCATGTGAGGCCATTTTGATGCAAAGCAATGATGGCTGCATGTCTATCTTTAGAGATATCCATTGCTAACAAGAACACAATGATTGGAGCACTTCTTCCCTTCTTTTATAGCAAACAGTCAGCTCTTATAATCCAATCAGAATGATAGAATGATTTCACCTAACTAGTACTCATTCATACTTTCTCAGGTGCTGCTGATATGATTTGTGAAATGATGTTAGATGGTCATTTTGTGCCCTGGCCAAAAAACACAAAAATTTGGGTTTTTGAGATTAAAAAAATGTTTTGGCCAATGAAGCTTTTTGCAATTATTTAAAATGCATCGGATCACTCTGCACAATGAAACGATGTGAATCAAACAACAACAACTGAAGCAGAAAACTTGCGAAACACAAAATGTATGTCACTGCCAATACTTTTGGCCACAGCTGTACTATCCATAAAAAATATTATGTTACAAGCAGGTAAGTACATAAGCAGGAACTGAAAATTGTGAAGTGAGGTATAAAATATTTTTAATATATCTGATCTGATCTTTTCTGTTTTTGTTTTATATATCTTATATGATGGCCATTATTAAATGTTTTAATGTTACAATTCAGTAAATGTATGAAATTCCTGTAATAATGGGATTGGTTTGCTGGTTTTAGCTGGTTTACGATGTTCTCCCATTCTCCAAGCTGGTGGTTAGCAGATTAGCTAAACAGCTTTAATTTCCATAGGGAATACAAAAAAAAAAAAAAAAAATCAAATACTAATAATATAAAAAATATATACATTTTTGATTAGGTTGATTGACCTGTCCATGATTTTGATATATAGATTACGTCATTGTGATGAAGCAGGCGGAGAATGGGGATCTATATGCAGCAGTTTATTCAAAAAACATAAAGAAAATCTCAGAAGAAAGCAAAACAAGGGAGACCTGGCACAGAGCATCAAAAACATGCAAGAACTAACAAGGAAACTAAACGGGCGTATATACACAAAAGGAACAAACAAGGGAATGAGGAACACATGGGGAAACAATCAGGGAATAACCAATCATAAAATGAAACTACAAAGGACTACAAAAACCAAACAGGAACTAAACTAAATTTCAACATAAAAGCACAAAACAAAAGACAACAGTGAACATGACAGAGCCCCTGCTTTAAGGAGCGGATTCCAGATGCTCCAAAAGGCACAAAAAAAGAGAGAATAAAAAACAAACAAATTGTCCAAGGGGGCACAAGGGGCAAACAGGCAGTCCAAGGGGACACAAGGGGAAAACAGGCAGTCCAAGGGGGCACAAGGGGCAGACAGGCAGTCCAAGGGGGCACAAGGGGCAGACAGGCAGTCCAAGGGGGCACAAGGGCCTGGGAGGCGGCCACAGGATGGGGACTGGGTCAGAGGGCCTGGGAGGAGGCCACAGGATGGGGACTGGGTCAGAGGGCCTGGGAGGAGGCAACATGATAGAGACAGGGTCAGGGGGCCTGGGAGGAGGCCACAGGTCAGGAACAGGGTCAGGGGGCCTGGGAGGCGGAACCATGGAAGGCCCTGGAGGTGGAGCCGAGGGAGGCTCGGGAGGCGTCACCGAGGGAGGCTCTATAGGCAGTGACCTGGAAGGCTCTGGAGGCAGAGCCGAGGGAGGCGGAGCCGTGGGAGCCTCAGGAGGCAAAGTTGAGGGAGGCTCAGGAGGCGGAGCCGTGGGAGGCGGAGCCGTGGGAGGCTCAGGAGGCGGAGCTGAGGGAGGTGGCACCGTAGGAGGCTCTAGAGGCGGGGCCGTGGAAGGCTCGGGAGGCGGAGCTGAGGGAGGTGGTGCCGTAGGAGGCTCTAGAGGCGGAGCCCAGGAAGGTTCGGGAGGCTGAGCTGAGGGAGGTGGCACCGTAGGAGGCTCAGGAATTGAAGCCATGGGAGGCTCGAGGGGCGGAGCCCTGGGAAGCTCGAGGGGTGGAGCCCTGGGAGGCTCGAGGGGTGGAAGGCTCTAGAGGCGGAGCTCTGGAAGGCAGAGCCCAGGGAGGTTCGGGAGGCTCGAGAGGCGGAGCCCTGGGAGGCGGAGGCGTTGAAGGCTCGAGGGGCGAAGTCTTGGGAGGCTCGAGAGGCGGAGCCCTGGGAGGCTCGGGAGGTGGAACCCTGGGAGGTAGAGCCGTGGAAGGCTCTAGAGGCGGAGCCCTGGAAGGCTCTGGAGGCGGAGCCGTAGGTGGTGGAGCCGTGGAAGGCTCAGGAATTGAAGCCATGGGAGGCTCGAGGGGAGGAACCCTGGGAGGCGGAGCCCTGGGTGGCTCAGGAGGCGGAGCCCTGGAAGGCTCGAGAGGCTTGAGAGACAGAGCCCTGGAAGGCTCGAGAGGCTTGAGAGGCGGAGCCCTGGGAGGCTCGAGAGGCGGAGCCCTGGGAGGCTCGAGAGGCGGAGCCCTGGGAGGCTCGAGAGGTGCTGGCTCTTGGACGGCCGAGGCTGCTGGCGCTGGCTCTGGGACGGTCGAGGCTACTGGCGCTGGCTCTGGGACGGTCGAGGCTACTGGCGCTGGCTCGCTGACCGTGGCAGGCGTAGGCTCTGGCTCGCTGACTGTGGCAGGTGGAGACTGGGGAGCAGAAGCCTTTCCTCTTCTTCTTCTCCTCCTCCTCCTCCTCCTCCTCCTCCTCCGAGCGAATGGAGCTGGCAACGCTGGCTCGGTGGCCGTGGCAGGCGTGGGCTCTGGCTCGCTGACCGTGGCAGGCGTGGGCGTTGGCTTGTTGGCCGTGGCAGGCATGGAGGGACGAGCCATGGAAGTCTGGGCGGTGACCTCAGTGGGAGGAGATGTTACACCCTCCTCCTCTACACCCACAGTGAACGGCGACCCGGTCACTCGTAGAGTCTCCTCCACAAACTCGAGGAGCGTCCAGTGAGGTTCTGCCGGAGGCAACAGCTCCTTTAGTGAACTACAGAGACCTGCTCTGAAGAAAACCACCAAGGAAAATTCTGGGTAGTCCACTAAATTTGCCAGATCTAAGAACTCACGAACGTGATCCTCAACTGGACATCCCCTTGCCTGAGGAGGACAATTCTGACAGCTGCTAGATCCATAATGGTGGTTAGTTCTTCTGTGATGAAGCAGGCAGAGAATGGGGATCTATATGCAGCAGTTTATTCAAAAAACATAAAGAAAAACTCAGAAGAAAGCAAAACAAGGGAGACCTGGCACAGAGCATCCAAAACATGCAAGAACTAACAAGGAAACAAGGAAACTAAAAGGGCTTATATACACAAAAGGAACAAACAAGGGAATGAGGAACACATGGGGAAACAATCAGGGAATAACCAATCATAAAATGAAACTACAAAGGACTACAAAAACCAAACAGGAACTAAACTAAATTTCAACATAAAAGCACAAAACAAAAGACAACAGTGAACATGACAGTCATACATGCACACAAAAAAAAAGTTAATGGAACAGCACGAAAGGTAACGAAATAGCAGAATTGTGGCAACAGCAAACATTTTTGGTGTGTCATTTTAATTTTCCCAAATAAAAGAACAACATAAAGGTGATTAAATGACTTGGTCTGTTAAGTAATACTGGTAAGATTGTGCATGTGAACACAATCAATAACAGAGCACAGGGACAAACAGTATCATATGGCAGTGAGAAGTACAACCAGTTAAGACCAAATTAATCCTTTATAAATGATCATTGTCTATATCAACTGTAATGGTCAAAATATTAGTGAACTCAACCACTTTATTAAAAAGCAACAACTGCATGTTAACTATTGTTTGTACACTTCAAATATCACAGGCATAACATAAAACATCTTTAACAGTCTTGCAACAGAAAAGAGGATGGTGAATATCTGATATAGCACAACCCCTTGCTTATACAGTATTATTATCTTGTCCCAAGAGACTAAAAACAGCTGCGTTTAGAAAATTGAGTTAGGTTATCTGTTTACAAAAGCACAAATAGAGAATTCCCATTATAGTATACATCCCCAGGCGTTGGCTCTAAAACTTATGGTATTCAAGTAAAGATAAATTTAACATAACATTTATTTAATCAATAAAACTGGAGGAAAAGGGATAGTAACCCTCAACACACTGTATCTCTGCTTCTTCACAGCAGATATAGCAGAGGAGGAGAGAATATTGAGTATTTACTATGCTACTGAAGGACAGCTGCAAGGGTAGGCATTCATACAGTAAATAAAGGGTACATGTACCTGTACATTTTGTATATTTGGATAGATATGGGCAGTGCTAGTGGTGGGCTTAAGCCCTGAATGTTTTTAGTAAAGCCCTGAATGTTTTATCATCAAACGTACAAGTGCTTCAGTATGAAATTCATGAATATATTTTAATATTAAAGGGGACATATTATGCAAAATCCACTTTTTAATTTTTTTTTACATAATTATGTGTCCCTAGTGTGTGTAGACAACCACAAAATATGGTAAAAGAGCATCCCCTCATTTCTTTCCTTTCCCTATCAATAAAAACAGTGTTTCCGAATGAGCCGTTCAGGTTTGCAGCCCCTTATGATGTCAAAAGTGGAAAGGTACCGCCCACGGCTGGCAAAGAGATCCGCCTGGGTAGCTTAGTTCCCCTTCTGTCACTCACTCCATGTTGTGACGAATGAAGTGGCACAAGGGGTCTTCCTTGTGAGCCTTGCGTACCTCTGAACTTGAGAAAAGGCCAATGTGAAATTGGCTGACAGTATTTGCATGTCCCGCTGCTGGACATACGGGTATAAAGGGAAGCGGGCATGTGTCTGTCAATCAGATTTTTTCTTCGGAGCCAGCGGTTGTGTAACAGCAAGCGTTGCGGTCGCGGCTTCCTTTCCTCACGAGAGAAAGCCACTTCAGCCGCCCCCCGCATAGTTCCTCCTTCCCACGGGATTGAGGACGACCCGTCTGGCGATGAAGGTTATTTGGAGATGACGACGGGCTCGGTTTCACTGGGTATATCACCATGACAGTAGCGTACATAAATCGCCATGGTGGCGTGCACTCTCGTCATATGTCACAACTCACAACTCAGGTAACTCATATCTCTGGCAACCGCAACATGACGGTGGACGCGCTGTCACGGCAGGTTTCGCCGCGGAGAGTGGAGGCTCCATCCCCAGGTGGTCCAGCTGATTTGGGGCTGATTCGGCATGGCATAAGTAGATCTCTTTATCTCCCTGGACAACACTCACTGCCCACTCTGGTAGTCCTTGACAGAAGCCTCTCGGGACAGACGCGTTGGCATACAGCTGGCCCCGGGGGCTGCGCAAGTACACATTTTCCCCAGTGAGCCTTCTTGCACTGGTGCTGTGCAAGATCAGGGAGGATGAAGAACAAGTCACCTTGGTAGCTCCCTATTGGCCCACCCGGACTTGGTTCTCGGATCTCACGCTCCTCGCGACAGCACCACCCTGGCAAATTCCCCTGAGGAAGGACTTTCTTTCTCAGAGATGGGGCACACTCTGGCATCCGCGCCCAGACCTCTGGAACCTCCATGTCTGGCCCCTGGATGGGACGCGAAAGATCTGAGTGACCTACCACCTGCAGACGTAGACACGATCAACCAAACCAGAGATCCCTCCACCAGGCAACTTTACACCCTGAAGTGGTGCTTGAATTGGTGTTCATCCCGATCCCGAGATGCAGTTTGCAATTTGGCTTTCTGAATTTGCTTGTTTACATGTTGCACGTAAAAGGCTTGTTGTGAAAACAGGTGTAATGTAGCAACAAGTCCCTACCTTATTCCATAACAATGAAGCTCTAGCTCTGTTTCAGTTACAATATAAACTGATTGTCATCCTCCACAGTCCTGCACAGTATATTAATACGACTATTATTAATGATACCGGTCATTCTAAAGTGTCGATAATGCTAATACCGACTCAATCGACTAGTTGGACTCTTCCTTTCAGCACTCATGCACGTATGCCAGTGGTGTCAGTGGTGAAAAAAGTACTCAATTTCCATACTTAAGTAATACATTTGTGTGGTATCTGTACTTTTACCTAAGTAAAAGTAAGTCATCCATTAAAATATTACATAAAAGTAAAAAGTTCCTGGTTTTATCTTTAGTCTCATTTAGGTCATAATAGATACAATAAGGGATAGATCAGAACAATAAGTAAAGCTGTGTCACAGGTGGAAAAGTACAGGACATTTTATTCAGAAAATAAGCTATAGTCCATGGAAATTTATATAAACAGCATATAATTAATTCAAACAATTATATCAAATAATTGTATTACATATGTATAGGTTTAACATATTTACGTATTCTGTCCCAAAGAAATTTTGAGTTGAGTTATCTGTTGTCCAATGTCAGTGATTCTTTTCCCACTCTAACCTTTTCTTTTTCTGTTTCATAGTGGCTTTTTCTTTGCAATTCTTCACATGAGGCCTGAGTCTTCTTTTGACTGTTGTACATGAAACTGGTGTTGAGCGGGTAGAATTCAATGAAGCTTTCAGCTGAGGACATGTGAGGCGTCTATTTCTCAAACAAGAGACTCTGATATACTCGTCTGGCCTTCCACATCTCTTTCTGTCTTTGAAGATTGTAGTGTACACCTTTTTTTGAAATGTTCAGTTTTTATTGAGCATTGTATAGCATTCATTCCTCAAAACAATGATTGACTGACAAGTTTTCAGAAAAAGATCTTTCCTTTTTGCCATTTTTGACCATAAGACATGTACTTATTAAGACATGTCTATTGCATACTGTGGCAACTCAAAAACAAAGAAAACGTTAAGCTTCATTTATTAAACCAAATAGCTTTCAACTGTGTTTGAATTAATGGCAAGTGATTTTCTAGTACCAAATTAGCAATTTAGCATGATTACTCAAGTATAAGGTGTTGGAGTAATAGCTGCTGAAAATGTATTTGATCAAAAATGTGCTGCTTTTTACATCAGTAATGTACTGTCAAAACTTTGTGATCAGTTTAATGCCACTTTGGTGAATTAAAGTCAAATTTCCTTCCGAAACAGCAAAATCATATTATTCAAAACTTTTGGCGTTTATATATATATATATATATATATATATATATATATATATATATATATATATATAAACACAATATAGTAATAGTGGAAAGGAGGGAAAGCAAGCTTAATAAATATGTCTTAGCAACATTTGATCACCTCTTCCATCCTAAAAGCTGTTTGGAGCAATACATGAGTGCAGAGCATATGTGTTTTGTGCGTGTTTTTTTTCTCTTAAAAAAGAGGTTTGCAGCTATAATTAGTGTAAAAGTTTTAGCTCTAGAGATACAACAATGGTCTATATTAGATAAGCTTACTTTCTATTCTATATATAGTGATATTTAAGACACCATGGGCTTTATTTTCGTGACAGCGAATATATAACCCTGAGAAATATATTCAAATATACACAAGGAATTTGCAAACTTTAAGTCACAAGCCAGGACATTTGCTAAACTCTTTAATTAAGAACAGTGCCATAAACCGCAAACTTTGGCAAACAAATTTATTTCATAATCACCTGTTATAGCCTCGTGTCCACAGAGGTCTGGGCTGAGCCCCGAATATCCACTGACAGTAGAATCGGCACCATAGATAGAAACATACAATATCAACATATTGGGAGCATCTAAATCATAAACTCTATAATATATATGCAACTTTATAAATATACATGTGAGGGAGCAAGAACAACACTTTACCTATAAAAACCTAAAAATGCTAATGAGAACACATTGCAACTTCCTATTAAGTTACAATAACAATTAATATACCAAATCAGGATTATGAGGCAATTTGTTTGTTTTTCAAATTCATGCTGGTCCAAATCCCAGAATTATTTTCATTCTACATGCACAGATAGACACATAAACAGGGTTCTGTACAGCATGTACCTTTGCCACTTGCTTGATGAATGCAGTCTCAACCAAGGGTTTGAAAAACACCATAAATCATTAAGTAATCCCATAACATTAATACCTGGCAATGCAGCCCATTTCAACTCTGTCTGAACTACTCTATTGCATTCATCTGACTGAATGGAACTTTAATGGCAAATCCTAACGTAGTGAGGATTATGACTGCAAATTCCTCTTCTGGCTATTTAAGATGCATACCAGTTGAATGTGAGAGCATGAGACATTTTCTATGTCTATTGACATTTTTTTTTAAACAAATTAATCTCAGGCACTTGCATCATTCATAGTCATAGTCATTTAGTTCAGTAAACTAAAAACATAGTAATTTAGTTCAGTCATAGTTCAGTAGTTCGCAAGATAATGTAACCCTGCTTAGAGGATAGTGTTAATGTTTGTGACTCGCTGTCCTGGGCGAAGGGCTTGAGGCTTGACCTGAGCACAAATATCCCCCAAAAAATGCCAGAAAATGGGATAGCGAGCTGTTGTCTATGGAGTCTTGTAACTGAGATGAGATGAAGTATTTATGATACCTCTTGAACCCCCCAAAAGGAGCGTGGAGTAATGAAGTGAGTTTGGGGGAGGCATTCTTGAGCTCTGTGAGAGGTAAGCAGAGGTGGCAAAGTATGATAGAATGAGCAGAGGTTGCTAGTGGCAGCAGCCTCACACTAGGGTCCACTCAGGGGATAGGAAACTGGGATGTATAGAATAGGTAGAGATGGAGAATGAAAATTAGCCGGAAGCACTGAAGAGACAGTGGCAGTTGCGGCCGCATAGAAAGAAGCTCTGCGAGAGCTGAAAAGCGCTGGAGGGATCATTACGCCCGAACGCGGGGACCACCTCTGTGTTAGGGCCAGGATGCCATGAACCACCCAGACCAAAATTAAGTCTCCCTCCAGGCTTAGTGAGTTAGATGGATGGGCCTGTGCAGCGAATTGGCGAATCCCGGGGGATGGAGACTGGCGACCGCTCAAGCAGACGAGCCCAACCTGTGCTTGAACAGGGCTCTCACCGAATTTGACCGGAAGAGGGGCTGCTTTTACCAAAAATGTTATTCCAGAGGAGAGCTGGGCTTTGTGGAGATTTGCATTGGAAGCTTGGAGAGGGTGAGAGGGGGGTGGAGGCAATTCGGGAGGAGGGGATAGGAGGGGATAGTGATGCATGTTGCGTGACTGGAGGCTCTGCGCAAGCACCGAACTTCCATGTTTACCTCCGGGTGTACGTTGCCACTAGATGGCTGAGGAAGGATTCCTGCAGATTTGGGGCTAGTGGCTGCTGATTTTGGGTGTTTAGCGGGTGGAGATGGGGTAGGAGAAACGGCTGAATCACCACGTTTAGAGACGACGAGCAGCTCAAAGAGCTGGGCTTTGTTTGCGTGCCTAGGGTATGTGAAATCTGCGGTGGCTAGAGCATGTCTTAATCCATTGATAGCTATGCTGGGGATGGAATGTGGATCTGGCATGGAAAAGGCATGTGATGAGAAAGAATGTGAAGCTCTTGAGGGAGGGGGAGAAGTGATAATCCTGCAGCTGCGCCTGGGAGAAGAGGTCTCCGAGCGTGAGGTTTGGCAGCCTAGATTCACTTCTGGAGGTAGAGGAATGGCATTCCTGGGTTCAACGATCTGTTGTGAGGAGAATTTATCATCGGAGGGGAACAGGTTGAGATCCTAAGACATCTTAAAGTATGAAGAAGGCGCGTGCCGTTCTCACGGCACCCCAGCACCAAAGCTTCGCAGTCCCAGCTATCTCGCCTCCGGACCCACAACTGACCGGCCCCAGCAGGCCAGCGCTGACGAGTCACATCCCTGCA